>NC_134237.1:107943645-108578145 GCF_965152275.1 Natator depressus
CGTTTCCCCTACTAAGACAACTACCTTATCAAACCCAGCTCCTACGACGAGACCTTAAAACGGACACACTTTACCATCTCCCTTTTCCACAGTCTAGGCTTGCAAATGAATTTCCAGAAATCCACCCTAATACCTACACAGCAGATAGAGTTCATTGGAGCTCACCTGGACTCAATTCAAACCAGAGCCTCACTTCCACACAACAGATTCCTCACTATTATGCATCTCTGTTTGCCTCCGAATACAGGCACGGACCTGCCTTCAGCTTCTTGGTCACATGGCAGCCACCACCTTCGTGGTCAAATACACCAGGCTGCACATGAGATGCCTTCTGGGTTGGCTCAACTCCAACTACAAACCCAACAGATACAGTTTCTGCATAACACAGACTCCACCACTGAACGTATTGACCTTCCTACATTGGTGGACAAAACCAGAGAACTTATGCACGGACGTTACCTTCCATCCACACTCCCCAGTACTCATGCTGACCACGGATGCTTCCCTGATAGGTTGGGGAGCGAACCTAGGTGACCAGAAGGCACAGGACTGCTGGTCCCTATCAAGACGCGTCTGCACATCAATCTTACACTCAGCAGACACTTTTCTCCGAGGAACACAAATGGGAATTACACCCCATGATACTCTGACAGTTCTTCTCCTACTGGGGCACTCCATCTATAGACCTGTTTGCCACTCCTCAAAACCGCAAATGCCATCTATTTTGCTCCAGAGCGGGACTCTGAAATGCATCTCTAGGGGATGCGTTCTTCATTCTTTGGAACAACTCCCTCAGGTACACTTTTCCACCAATTCCACGGATATACAGGGTTCTATGCTAGCTCACAGAGGACAAGGCCCAGGTCATACTTATTGCCCCAGCTTGGCCCAGATGGACATGGTATCTTTACCTGCTATGCATGTCCATCCATCCTCCCCGGTCTCTCTCCAACAGATCAGATCTCCTCTCGCAGAACCACGGTCGGCTTCTTCATCCACAGCTCCGGAAACTCATCTGATGGCATGGTTCCTTCATGGTTTCAATCCCTTGAATTAGCCTGCTCAGAACAGGTCCAACACATCCTCCTTAACAGTAAAAGGGACTCCACTCGTAAGGCTTACCTGCAAAAGTGGAAATACTTCTCTATCTGGTGCTTCCACAGATGCCTGATACCTTAGACAGCAACCCTCCCTGACATCTTAGACTCTCTTTTTGGACTAAAACAGGACGGGCTTTCACTCAGTTCTATCAGAGTACATCTCTCAGCTCTTACCACCTTCCATGACACTCTGGACGGCTATTCACTTTTTGCCCACCCCACCATTAAACGCTTCCTCACGGGCCTGCAGCATCTCTACCCTGAGATTCATTCACCAGTAGCCTCCTGGAGTCTCAACCTATTTCTCTGCGCTCATCCCTGCTACACATGTCCATGTAAGTGGCTTCTTGGTTACCATAATGTCAACAAGAACGGCTGGTGAAATAAGCGCCCTGATGACCTATCCTCCCTACACTATTTTCTCTAAAGACAAGGTTACTACATGACCCCACCCCAAATTCCTCCCCAAGGTGGTGTCTACCTCCCACCTTAACCAGCCAATACACTTACCTGTATTCCATTCCAAGCCTCACACTACTCAACAGGAAACAGGGTTACATACCCCCGACGTCCAACTGGCTCTTGCATTCTATCTCTAGGCAAAGACTCCCCAGGTGGATCTCTGACTGCATCAGGTCCTACTATCAGACCCAGAATGTTCAACCACCAGAGACTGTTAGGACTCATTCTACTAGAGCAATGTCAACATCCATTGCCTTCCTTCACAACGTACCTATTACAGACATGTGAGGTGGCCACGTGGACATCTGACCACACATTTGCCAAATATTATGCCATCACACAGGATGCCACGGCAGACACCATAGTCAACATACGGTACTGTCTACCATTGTCCCTCACGCAACTCCAAAATCCCACCAACTGCTTCACATTCACCTAGAGTGGAGCACCCACAGGGACAGCACTCGAAGAAGAAGAGAAAGTTACTCACCTTGCAGTAACTGAAGTTCTTCAAGATGTGTGTCTTTGTGGGTGCTCCACTCCCCGGTTGACTGAGTGAGTAAACTAGGGACATCCAGCATCACAAATAGTTAGAGTGGCAGTTACTCAAGAGAGTACACCTAACTGCACTGGGATGCTTCAAACCCCAGGAAGACTTGATCTCTTTTAAGAAGCAATAAGGAAAACTTCAGAAGGCTCCCAGCTCAGTCAAAAGTCTTGGTGCTTAGCTTGGCTGCCTGACTCTCTCAAATCTGCAATATTGGGCTGGAACCAAGCAAAGAGACACCATTGTGGTGAATGTTCTGCTTTCTTGCTGCTTGGCAGGCTAGCAGTAGTGTACCATAAGTATAGCCTTTCTTGTATTTTGGCAAATCTACTTCTGAATCCAGCCAGAATCAAAAATTATAGAGACCCATGAATATGTGGGGGTAAAAGGAGTTTAAGCCTTTTCCCCTGCAATAAACTCTCCCATCCATACTTAAATCTAGATAGTTTAATAAAGTTTTATGGATTCCAAGCCCCAAAGGGACCATTTGATAATCCATTCTGATTTCTTCTATAGCACAGGCCATAGGACTTTTCCAAAATAATTCCTAGATCATATCTTTGGATGTTTTTCTACAATCTTGATTTTAAAATGGTCAGTGATGGAGAAGTCACCACGACCCTTAGTAAGTTGTTCCAATAGTTACTCACTGTTAAAAATTTTTACACTTTATTTCTAGTCTGAATTGGTCAAGCTTCAAATTCTAGCCATTGGCTTATGTTATACCTTTCTCTACTAGATTGAAGAGCCCATTAAATATTTGTTCCCCATGCAGGTATTCATAAAATGTAATCCAGTCACCTCTTAAACTTTTTTTGTTTAGCTAAATAGACAGACTCAAGGAGTTCAATCACTTGAAGCTATGTTTTGTAATCCTTTAATCATTCTTGTGGCTCTTCTCTGAACCCTTTCCAAAATATCCACATCCTTCTTGAATTGTTGGCACCATCACTGGACACATTATTCTACCAGTGGTACCACCAGTGCCAAATACAGAGGTAAAATAAGCTTTCTGCTCCTATTTGAGATTCTCTAGTTTACACGTCCAAGGATCGCATTAGCCTTTTTGGCCACAGCATCACAGTGGGAGCTCATGTTCAGCTAATTATCTAACATGACTCCCAAATCTTTTTCAGTCATTGCTTCCCAGGATAGGGTCCCTGATCCTCCAAATATGGCCTACATTTTTTGTTTCCAGATGTATACATTTAGCTATATTAAAATGCATATTTTTTTGCTTGTGCCTAGCTTACCTGTCCTCTTCATTAGTTACCACTCCCCCAATCTGTGTCATCTGCAAACATTATTGATTATTTTGTTTCCTTCCAGGTAATTCATAAAAATGTTAACTAGTATAGGGCCAAGAACTGATACCTGCAGTACCCCACTAGAAATTGTGACAAAGTTCCTTCTTTACCTTGGTGGGTCTTGTGCGTATTGATGGATTTGCTCGCCTTGGAGCTTCACGGCAACCCTCAGATTGGCCATTTTTCTGAATTCACAGTCCAGGTCGACGACTCCTGTGTCTGACCAGGAGTTGGGAGGATTTGGGGGGAACCTGGGCCTGCCCTCTACTCCGGGTTCCAGCCCAGGGCCCTGTGGAATGCAGCTGTCTAGAGTGCCTCCTGGAACAGTTATGCAACAGCTACAACTCCCTGGACTACTTCCCCATGGCCTCCTCCCAACACCTTCTTTATCCTCACCATAGGACCTTCCTCCTGGTGTCTGATAATGCTTGTACACCTCAGTCCTCCAACAGCCTGTGTTCTCACTCTCAGCTTCTAGTGCCTCTTGCTCCCAGCTCCTCACACGCACACCACAAACTGAAGTGAGCTCCTTTTTTAAAACCCAGGTGCCCTGATTAGCCTGCCTTAATTGATTCTAGCAGCTTCTTGATTGGCTGCAGGTGTTCTAATCAGTCGGTCTTAATTGTCTCCAAAAGGTTCCTGATTGTTCTAGAACCTTCCCTGTTGGGAAACGGGACCTCCCTCGCTTGCTCCTTAGCTATCTGCTTTCTATTCTTTCCTAAAGCCCCCTGGCCTGGATTTTTCTTACTTTTCAACCCTGCCTTAGTCCCCCCCCCACCCCCCGACCGGGCCAGATGCTTTTTTGTTTTGTTTTCTTTTTTTGCCGTTTTTCTTTGCCGTTTGAGTGCTGGTCGGCTGCCAGCTTGCCGCCAGCACCCCCCCCCACGCCTGCTCTCGGGCACAGCTATTTGCCTTAGCTGAAACCCCCAGAGGAGGGGGGGAAGATTGCCGACCCGCTACCCGGAGGGGGGAGTGGAAGCCCCCAGACCCAGCTGTTTTGCTGTCAGCTCGGAATTTTTTTTTCTTATCTTGGCAACATTCTCGGCCTGCCGGAAGCCTTGGTACACAGCCAACAAGCTGGAGAAGAAATCACCCAGGGAAGCTACAAATCATCATGGAGGGGGCCGTAAGACTGAGTAATTTTTTGAATTATACTCTGTGGTTTAATTGCGTTTGTGGCGGCACAGGGGGTGTGGCATGGAGCTGCCCCCCGCTCCATCGGTGCCCCCCCCAACATGATTACAACTGTCACAGCCCCCCCGCTGTCCGTCCCTGCTGGCAACCTGCCATCTGCCTTCGGATCCAGCTGTTTGCTTTGAACTTTGCCTTTCGGACCGGACATAGCCGACCAAACGAGACTCTTTGGACAAACGTGCGTGGGTCCAGACCCCCCCCCCCGGACTGTTTACCCCACAGCTTGCCCCTATCACCGGACCCCGATTTCTGTTGTTTTCCCCCCTCCCAGTCCAACCCATTTGGCATTCTCCCCCCCCGCCCCCGCCTGCAGCCCAGCAGGGAGGAGCAGTTAATCTGCTTCCCTCTCCTCCTTCTGGTGTCTCCCCCTCTCTCCCTGCTCACAATGGCGGGGAATGAGAGGGGCGAGGCCCCTCTAATAATATCAGTTGTCCCTACCCCCCTGCCCAACCCCCAAGCCCCCCACCACCACCACCACCGTCAAAACACCTGCCACCGCCCCCACTGGGGCACCGGCAGCAGGAGGCACCGGGGCAATTACTGCCGCTGCTACGTCCACCGCCCCCCCAGATTCTAGGAACCCCCCCCCCCGCCCCCAGTTGGCCGGAAAAGCCAGGGTGGGAAGAAAGGAAAGGGCCCCGCTAAAACCACTAGGCCCTCCATGGCAGAGGCTGCCCCCACCGCTGTGGCCTCGTCATCGACCATGGCATCCCTCCCTGCTGGTCCCTCTACCAGCTCTGCGAACGTCCCTCCCCCGGCCCCCAGGACGTATGCCCGGGCGGTGGCAGGCTCCCCCGTGCCTGCCGCCTCGTCATCTCGCCCACCCACTGCCTCCGCTACCATCACCAGTGGCCGGGGCCCCTTCCCCACCTTGACCAGGAGGCATGGTGTCCGTTGCCTCCTGGTGCCCGCCTCGCCCCACGTGGAGACATACGTGCAGACGTTGGAGAAGGTGGTAGGACCCACGGCTATTGTGGCGGCCTCCAAAATGTATGGGAAGGTTGTTCTTTTCTTAGCTTCGGAGGCTGCCGCCCAGGAGGCAGTGGAGAAGGGCCTGGAGGTGGGGGGGGGGTGTTCGTCCCCCTAGAGCCGCTAGAAGACCTGGGCGTTCGCCTCGTCCTCACCTCCGTTCCTCCTTTTTTTACCCAATGCCGCCCTGTTACCCGCTCTCGACACCCTGGGGAAACTTGTCTCTCTCATCAGCCCTCTCCTGTTGGGCTGCAAGGACCCCACCCTCCGTCACGTCCTTTCGTTCCGCCGGCAAGTGCAGATTCTACCGCCGGCGGGGGTGCGTGACGGAGAGGCGCTCGAGGGGTCCTTCCTAGTCCCAGACCAGGGAGCCCGCTATCGGGTCTTTTACTCCACCGGAGAGGCCCAGTGCTACCTCTGCCGCTCAGTGGGGCATGTCCGCAGAGACTGCCCTTTGGCCCGGGGGGGAGGGGCACCTGAGACCCCCGAGACCCGGCAGGACATCGGTCCCGTCGTTGCCGACGCCCCTGGCCGCCCGGCACCTGAAACCAATCCTCCTCCTACTTGACCCGCTGCTGCTCCCGTCCGGGCCCAAGAAACACCTTCACTACAACGCCCAGGCGAGCAAGGGAGTCCCACCCTTGCTATTACAATCCGGCGGAGCCTATGGAGGAGGGTGTGGCAAAGATATTACCGGGTATAGGAGAGGGCCCGCCCCAAGGAGACCTCCCCCGCCCCTCATGCTGCCTCACCGTTACCCCCCCGAGCCCCTGAACCATCACCTCTGCCCCCCGACATGACCCCTGCTAACCAACCCCCAGACGACGCTATGGAGGGCTGGACCCTAGTCCAGGGGAAGCGAGGCAAGCGGAAGGCTCGAGCTCCACTGCACCCATCCGATGCGGAAGCCCCCCAGAAGACCAGGAAGGGAGGCACTGATATTGAGCCTTCCGCTACGGCCACAAGTGAGATCCATCCCCTGGTGTCGGGAGGGGAAGACAGACTGGCATTGGAGGGCAGAATCCCCCCTCCACAGGAGACCCTCCCCTCCGAGACCCCTGAGGAAGCTCCTCCTGCCTGGATACCACCCGAACCCCCCGCGAACCCCAAAGCGACTGTTGAGGCGGGCCCTAGAGGCGAGGCCCTCTGGGTAGCAGGAGTTGGCCTCTCCTCGGTGTATGCGGAGATTGAGGCCCTATATTTGACCCCGGTCACCCAGGGAGAGGATGATCTACTCCCGGCTGGCCTCGAGCTGGGCAACCTCACCCCAGCCCCCCTTTCCCCATACTCCCTCCCCCTAATTGCCTTCCCGGGCGAGCACCCTGCAGAAGGTGGTCCACCACCTGATGCCATGGCCGCCAAGACCACCACTGAGCCAGTGCCTAGCGCCACTGGGAGCCCCCTCCCTTACCCCTTAACCCTCGACTCTGCTCAGGAGGCACCTTCTTTTAGCTGCTCGCCTCCTGAAGCCCAGAGCCTTACCTCTGCCCCTGCCCCCACCCCTGTCCCTGCCCAATTTACCTCCTCCTGCAATGCTATTGCCGCCCCTGGGGTTATTTTTTTCCCGCCTTTCGTAAATTCCCCCCAGAGAGCAATCTTTGCATTTCCTAGTCACGCCCCGCCATCCCCTTCCACCCCAAGGCGTGAGATGGATTTAATAACCCCAGCCTGTCAGACGCCCCGTTGGTGGTCCGCACCCTGCTTACCCGCCTTAACGGACCACGAGGCTGCATTAAGAGCCCCACCAGGGAATACCCCGGAAATTGTAACCCCACCCCCCCATGAGCTGCGGCATGCACTACGGAAGTTCCTAGAACACACCCGTGGCGCCCGCAATAGGGTACAGCTGGCTCTTCAGCTATGGAGGGACTTTGATCAAATGCTTCAGGCCACAAGGGCCTTTATACAGGAGGGCAGGGGGCAAGGAAAGAGTGGTGCTGCGCCCTACGAGCGGGCCCGCGGCTTCTGAAAAGATCTACTCATCCACGGGATGGGTCACGGGTTGCTGCGCAACCCGCCGGGGGCCACAAACACCCCCACCAATGAGAAACCCCCAGCCCTCTGCATGACGCCTCTCATTATTGCAACCTTGAACACCAGGGGCTGTAGGATGGCTCTCCGCAGGTCCCAGGTGCTCTCTTACCTTCGGGAAGGGGGGTACTCTGTAGCTTTCCTGCAGGAGACCCATACGGACCCGACCACCGAGGACAGGTGGCGGCTGGAGTGGGGGGGACGGGGTCTAGTTTAGCCACTTCACAACTTGGCAAGCTGGAGTGGCGACCCTGTTCTCCCCCACCCTACGGCCCGAGGTGCTAGGGGTCACTGAGGCCGTGCCGGGCCACCTGCTGCACCTTCGAGTCCGTATGGAGGGGCTCGTGGTCAATCTTGTTAATATCTATGCCCCGCAAGTGAGTTCACAGCGGCCACAATTCTACCAGCAGGTGTCCGATTTTCTCGGCACCCTAGACTCGCACGAGTGCCTGATCCTGGGAGGGGACTTTAACACTACCCTCGAGGAGCGGGACCGCTCGGGGGCCGAGCCGAGCCCGGCCGCCGCGACCATTCTCCGAGACATAGTCGACTATCACTCCCTAGTGGACGTCTGGCGTGACCATCACCCAGATGACACCTCCACGTTCACTTTTGTCCGGGTGGAGGCCCATCGGTCACACCACTCTCGGTTGGACCGTATTTACTTATCCCGTTTCCATCTTTCACAGGCCCACTCCTCCACCATTCGGCCGGCCCCATTCTCCGACCATCATTTAGCCACCATAACGTGCTAACCATTCTCTTCCTCCGTGCAGAGAGACCGGGGCCGGCCTATTGGCACTTTAACAACAGCCTGTTGGAGGACGAGAGCTTTGTGACGTCCTTCCGGGAGTTTTGGCTGGCCTGGCGAGAGCAGTGGCGTGCCTTTCCCTCGGTGCGGCGATGGTGGGATCGAGGGAAGGTGCGCGCCAAGCTCTTCTGCTGTGACTACACTCGGGGCACCAGCCGACGGAGCAATGCGGCGATAGAGCAGTTGGAATGGGAGGTCTTAGAGATGGAGAGGCGCCTGGCCGCCAACCCCGAGGACCCGTCCCTCTGCGGAGCGTGCCGGGAGGAGCTCCAGGCCCTCAAGGACCACCGGGCCCAAGGTGCCTTCGTTCGGTCCCGCATCCGCCTCTTTCGGGAGATGGACCGCGGCTCCCGCTTCTTCTATGCCCTGGAGAAAACGAGGGGGGCCAAGAAACACGTCACCTGCCTTCTAGCGGAAGACGGCACCCCCCTCACGGATCCGGAGGAGATGTGTGGGAGGGCCCGTGACTTCTACACAAGCCTTTTCTCCCTGGATCCGACCGATCCTGGCGCTTGCAGGGTGCTCTGGGAGGAACTCCCCACAGTCAGCGTGGGCGACCGAGACCGGCTAGAGCTGCCTCTCACCCTGGCCGAGTTCTCGGAAGCCCTCCGTCGCATGCCCACCAATAAATTTCCGGGTATGGACGGGCTGACCGTGGAGTTTTACCGCGCGTTCTGGGACATCCTCGGCCCAGACCTAGTCACTGTCTGGGCTGAGTCCTTGCAGAGCGGGGTCCTCCCTCTGTCGTGCAGGCGAGCGGTGCTCGCCTTGTTGCCGAAGAAGGGGGACCTCCGCGATTTATGAAACTGGCGTCCCGTCTCACTCCTTAGCACGGATTACAAAATCGTAGCGAAAGCAATCTTGCTGCGGCTAGGGTCCGTGATGGCGGACGTGATCCACCCAGACCAGACCTATACTGTCCCGGGTCACAGCATTTTTGACAACCTATTTCTAGTCTGAGACCTTTTGGAACTCGGGCGGAGAGACGGTCTGTCGTTTGCCCTCCTGTCTCTTGATCAGGAGAAGACGTTCGATAGAGTAGACCATGGGTACCTCCTTAGCACTCTGCAGGCATTTGGATTCAGACCTCAGTTTGTGAGTTTTCTCCGGGTGCTGTATGCCTCCGTGGAGTGTTTGGTTAGGCTCAACTGGACCCTGACCGAACCGGTCAGCTTCGGGCGAGGAGTGCGGCAGGGGTGCCCCCTCTCGGGCCAGCTGTACGCTCTGGCGATCGAGCCTTTCCTCTGTCTCCTCCGTAGGAGGCTGACAGGGTTGGTGCTGCAGGAGCCGGAGCTGCGGCTGGTCCTGTCGGCGTACGCCGATGACGTACTCCTCGTGGTCCAGGACCTGGGCGACTTGGCGCGAGTGGAGGCATGCCAGGCCATCTATTCGGCAGCCTCCTCCGCCCGAGTCAACTGGGTCAAGAGCTCTGGCTTGGCGGTGGGAGACTGGCGGCAGGTAAGCTCCCTCCCACCCACGCTTCAGACCATCCGGTGGAGTGCGGGTCCACTGCTCTATCTTGGCGTTTACCTTTCCACCACGCACCCTTCCCCGCAGGAGAACTGGCAAAATTTAGAGGGCGGGGTGATAGAGCGGATCCAGAAATGGACGAGGCTACTCCGATGTCTCTCCCTCCGAGGGAGAGCACTGGTGCTTAACCAACTAGTCCTGTCCACGCTCTGGTACCGGCTCAACACCCTGGCCCCGGCCCCGGGTTTCCTGACCGACCTCCGGAGATTGATTCTAGAGTTCTTTTGGTCAGGAATGCACTGGGCCCCTGTCGGAGTTCTTCATTTACCCCTGAAGGAAGGAGGGCAGGGCCTGAAGTGTCTGTACACACAGGTCCGCGTTTTCCACCTCCAGGCCCTGCAAAGGCTCCTTTATAGTGCAGGTAGTTCGACGTGGAGCATATTGGCGCACGCCTTCCTCCACCGCTTCCAAAGGCTCCGATATGACCGGCAGCTCTTTTATCTTTGTCCGAGAGGTTTTCCGCGAGACCTCTCCGGGCTGCCGGTCTTCTACCAGGACCTCCTCTGGACCTGCAAACTGTTTCTAACGACCAGGTCCGTGGCGACCACTGTGGGAGCAGATCTCCTCACGGAGCCCCTGCTACACAATCCCCAACTCCGTGTACAGGTGGCGGAGTCCCTCTCGGTGCGCCAGAGGTTGGTCCTGGCGGAAGTCACAAGGGTCGGAGACCTCCGGGACTATGACCGGAGAGACTGGCTGGATCCCCTGACGCTCGCTCGGCGCATGGGGCTCTCCAGCCCTCATACCCCCCGGCGCGTACTTCAGGAGGTGAAGGCCGCCTTGACCCCTGCTGCTCGGGCTTATGTCAACCGAGCCTTGCGCGAGGGCGCACCACGCCCATCCTCTACCCAGGCCCGCCGGACCTTTCCATTGGGCCCCTACTCTGCCGATCCCAACAAACCCCTCACCCTTTCACTGCAAGCCGGCTACATGAACTGCAGCCGGTCAGTTTTCAAATTGCACCACGGAAATATTTATACACACGTACGCTTCACACCCTTCACGCCCACACCCTGGTGTCCCGCCCCGATACAAAGTGGCGGGACCTCCTGCCACCTTTGGAGGGTGAGCAACCTCGGTGGGCCAGCCTGTACTCCACCGTGGTCCTGAGGCCTGTCGGGGACATCAGTTGGCGGCTCCTTCACGGAGCTGTGAGCACGGGCGTGTTTGTGACACGGTTTACCCCCATCCTGGACACTTGCCCTTTTTGTAATGTGAGGGAAACCCTGGCATATCTAGAGTGTGCCAGATTGCAGCCCCTTTTCCGGCTCCTCACAAATATTCTATTGCGCTTTTGGCTTCATTTTTCCCCCCACCTTTTTATCTATACACTCCCTATCCGTGGCCCCACAAAATCGCGGGATCTCCTGGTTAACCTCCTCCTAGCCTTGGCTAAAACAGCCATTTATAAAACCAGAGAGGGGAGGTTGGCCCATGAAACGTCCTGCAATTGTAGGGCCTTTTTCCGATCCTCAGTACATTCACATATCCGGGCGGAGTTCCTCTGGGCGGCGTCCACAGACTCCCTTGACGCCTTCGAGGAGCGGTGGGCGCTGTCCGGGGTTCTCTGCTTGGTGACCCCGTCCCGTTCCTTCCGTCTGACCCTTTGATTGAGGGGAAGAGCGAGAGACGCCAGCCCCAGCCGTTGCAGCTGTGGATACCATCATTACTGTCATCCAGGAGGGGTCCTATAATATATGGGTGTCTACCCCTCCCACCCCCAAACCGCCCACCCCGCAGCCGTGCCCATCTTGCCGGGCACTCTCAGGAGAGGGATAATCGGTGACACTGGGCGCGGCACTAGGTAACTCGAGGGGGTGGAAGACCACGAGTTTCGAGGAAGCCCCCCCGCTCTAGGCCACCAGGTAACTCAGGAGGGTGGAAGACCACGAGTGTCGAGGAAGCCCCCCCGCTCTGGGCCCAGGCTAGCCTGAACACTTTTCCCTCCTGAAATCTGCTGTGTTATACCTTCTGTTTGTGGTGTTTTGTTGCATAGTTTGTTTTGTTTTCTTTGGTAACTCTTTGCAAGTGTTACACAATAAAATTCTTTTCTGTTTTAAAAAAAAAAACAAAACAAAAACCTTCCCTGTTACCTTACCAAGGGAAGAGGGACCTACTGAGCCTGGGGCTAATATCTGCCTTCTATTACTCTCCTATAGCCATCTGGCCCGACCCTGTTACAAAATATATACATTTGATGATGATCCCTGTAGCGAAGTGATGACTCACCGGTGAGGCACCTCCTGCTGGTCATCCTGAATTAGCTCTCCAGCCTCCAGAGTGCCCTCTGCAGGCTGGTGTCCCACTTGCCTCAGGCCACTGTGTCCCTCCCCGACCCCCAGTGCCCCTTCCCTCAGGGTTCTGCCCTCTGCAGTACCACCACAGTCTCTGGGCCTCCCCTCCCCAGGGAACCCCCACCCTCTATCCCCACCTTGCCTCAGTGGCTACTGCCACTCTCACCATCTAGCCCCCACTCACTGGGGCAGATCTGTTCCACTCATCATCGGCAAGGAGGGTTTGGACCTGCTGCCTTTGCCTAACCCTGGGCTGCCCGTCTGCAACCCCCGTACCTGCTTTAGGCCTTCAGCAAGGCCTGCAGGCTTGCAGTTTTCCAGCCTGGAGCTTTCCAGCTCCTCTGGCCTTTCCCCAGCCCTGCTTCACGCTAGATACCCTGGTGAGCTCCCAAGCAGCCAGGCCTGTCTCTCTCCACAGCTAGAGAGAGACTGCCTGAGCTCCTGGCTCACAGCCTTTTATAAGGCCAGCTGTGGCTGCTTTCCCCATCAGCCAGGCCTTTGGCTCGCAGCCCCAGCCCTCTCCCAGGGCTGGCTGTAACCCTTTCAGGCCCAGAGCGGGTGACCACCCCGCTACAGCCCTCCCCCTCACCTGGGGGTATGGGGAACTTTTGTCTTGGGCTCCCCAGAGCTGCCTCTTCAGGGCCGGCCCTCCAGGGCTGCCCGCCTCATCTGTGAGGCCTCCCAGCCTCGGGCCATCTCCCAGGCATGGGCCTCTGCCTTCCAGTGGGACAGCTCTGCGGCCTCCAGCCGTGCCCGCAGGTCAGGGTCCCCCAGGCCCTCTTCCTTCCGTGTCTGGGTTCCCACTGCTACCTGCTCTACCATCGCCTGGGTCCATCTTCATCGCTACCTCCACCCCGTCTCATGGGTGGCCTAATGACCAGTCAGCCACCACTTCTGCTGCCTCCACCCTGCCTTTGAGGGAGCAGTGTCGCTTAATATGGCCCGGTTCCCGGCGGCCAAAGCGGGCTCACCGCCCCTTTGCTGCCTTGGGCCCCGGCTTCTTCTGTTTGTCCTTCTCAGGGCCAGCCCTCCCTGGGCTGCCCTGGGCCGTGCTCCTTAGGACAGGGCACTCCCTGTATAGGTGCCCCCACCGCCCACAGCCCAGCACCTTCTTTTCCTCCTGACTTCCCTTGCCAGGTGGCCTCTCATAGGGTCTTGTCCCTTCCCCCATCCTGGGTGAGGCTCCCTGCCCCCATCCCAGCAGGGACAATTCACCTGTACATGTCTGCGCCACCCACAGGTGTAACACGCCCGGCGCTCTGCCCTGGGCTTCCTGGCCCCAGCGCTGGGCTTCTCCCACCAGTCTCGGAGGTCTTTTGGGAACTCCCTCCGCAGGAGTTTCCCCAGGGCCTGCTGCTCCTCTGCTAGCCACCCAAACTGTGCTTGCAAGGCCCACTGTACCTCCCACTGTCTCTGGTAAGTCTCTCCAGCTGTCGGACTGTCCCTTTCCTCAGGGGACCAGACCCGGGAGCCCAGCTTGGAACGGCACAGGAACCCTCTGCATAGAACACCTCCATGTATTGGGGATCCATCACCCCTCTTCTTCCCTGCTTGGCAATAGTCCCAGTCCTTGCCTTCTCCACCACCTTGTAGCAAGGGGCGACTCATCAGTGCAGTGCCTCCTGCTGGTCGTCCTTGGAATTAGCTCTCCAGCCTCCAGAGTGCCCTCTGCAGGCCGGTGTCCCGCTTGCCTCAGGCCACCTTGTCCCTCCCGGACCCCAGTGCCCCTCTACATCAGGGTTCTGGTCTCTGCAATACCCCCACAGTTTCTGTGACTCCCCTCCCCAGGGAACCCCCACCTTGCCTCAGTGGGTACTGCCAGTCACCATATAGCCCCTGCTCACTGGGGTAGACTGCAGTCTGTAAACCACTCAACATTGGCAAGGATGGTTTGGACTTGCTGTCTTTGCCTAACCCTGGGCTGCTCCTCTGCAACTCCAGTACCTGCTTTAGGCCTTCAGCAAGGCCTTCAGGCTGGGGGTTTTCCAGCCTGGAGCTCTCCAGCTCCTCTGGCCTTTCCCCAGCCCTGCTTCACTCTAGGTACCCTCGTGAGCTCCCAAGCAGCCAGGCCCGTCTCTCTCTACAGCTAGAGAGAGAGAGACTGCCTGAGCTCCTGGCTCACAGCCTTTTATAAGGCCAGCTGTGGCCTGGTTGGGACATGGCCCCAGCTGTAGCTGCCCTCCCGCTCATAGAACATGTTTTTAATATAGCTGAGGTTGGGACGGTAGATAGTCTGGGCACAGTAAATTCAAAAAGGATACTTGTTACTGAACAGAAAGGCTAACCATGCCATCGCTACTCTGCATTTGCAAAACCTACTCTCAGAGCACTGTTAAGGCAGCATTTTCCGATAGAACATTTGAGTACAGCAGATTGGCACATACATTGGGTGTCTTTGCAATGATGAGATTAGCATATTTATTTAATAATTGCATACTTCTAGGTCTATGGGCCTGATCCAAATCCTACTGAAGTTAAAGGAAAGTCTCCTGTTCATTTTAATGAAGTTGGGGTCAGGACCAAGGTATTCAGTTAATGTTGTGATGGGCATGATATAAAAGCACAGATACAGCCTGTTCAGGGCAACTGCATTTGTATTTCCCTTCTGTGGTCCAGCAGGGGCACCCACTGTATGGTCTGAGCTCCCCAGCAGTTGCCTCACTTGGGTGGAGACACGTGTATTTCTCTCCCTTCTGACCAGGCTATTTCCAGGGTGCACGGTCCCCTGACTATCCTGTGACATCCCCAGCAAAAGACAGCTACCTACACCAGCTTCTTTTGCAGTCTCCTTAGAGATGGCTAACTGTGTAATTTCCACCATTACAAGTTACCACACAGTTCTTTCTAAGCAAGCACATTTGCTTTTAAGATCTAAAGCATTACAGAGAGAAACCTATTAAAAACAATTAAAGAGCATGTACAGTGAATGCATCAGATGAAGTGAGCTGTAGCTCACGAAAACTTATGCTCAGATAAATTTGTTAGTCTCTAGGGTGCCACAAGTACTCCTTAATGCTAATAAGATCACCAGAGATCACCCCAACTTAAATTTGAAATGTGGCAGGGGAGCAGTCCTTCAAACCCCCACACGGGGTTTTCGATGGTTTCTCAAAACAAGAACCCTGATGAGTTTGAGAGTCACTAGTCTGGTCCTTTTGAAGAGACCATGAATCCACTGTTCAAGGTGTAGCTTCAAAAGTCTGGATTTGAAAGTGGGACATTTGCTTTCCCCTGACCAAGTATTTCCTGGGAAACCTACCCAATGGTTTATTCTTGTTTTAGCCCTTGGTTTTGAGAGTCCTTTGAAGCTCATATGTACGATTCCACAATAACATGTAAACATCTGTATTTTTAATACAGTGAGTTCTGAAGCATCTAAACCTTACTGAAGTGGGGTTAACTTAATTCCATAAGGTTTGTCACACAGTCATACTTGTAAGAACAGAATGTTAATGCACTATGACATAACCTCTTCTTTCCTCGTCCACATCAGTCTCTTCGTTTCTTGCTACCCACAACAAAATTTCTTATCCTCCTCCCCTTATCTCTCCACTTCCCATTTACCCGCTCTTCCCAACTCCTGGACTAACTTGATCCCAGTGTCACCCCTTCCCTCATCCTTTGCCTTGTCACGCTGTCTAGAGTGGCTCACGATCGTGAGTGCCTACTTCAAGACAGATACCACCAATTGGTGGTATGTTCTATAATTAGATTTTCAAACTGGATAACAAATGTGAACTCCTGGATCGTTATACCCATCTTACCATGGAGTCACAAACAGTTCCTTTAGACTCTCCAGTCTCCCTTGCTATCTAGACAAACTGGACTTAGTGATAAATGGTCAGTTATACCAAAAATTACACAATATTCAGGTTGTTTCCAGTCCCAAGAGACCAGTCACTTACCCCAGATCAATTGGTATCCTAGATCTTACACCACAAACAATGCCTGGAGCCAGTCCTGTAATAAACTATCTAAAGGTTTATTTATTAGGAAAAAGAAATTCGAGTTATTTACTGGTTCTCATATCCAAGGTGCGATAGGGCCATTAACCAATCCTTTGTATTGTGATGTTCCATCTGATTTTGATAGCCCTTCAGAATGAGCGGAGGGATGATTCTCATGCCTGGGTTCACAAGGTCAGAGCATCCATTTTCAATATTATAAAGCAAAACTTATTGTATGGAATACTGACACTACAAATGAGATTAATGCATGTAGCAACTTGCAAGCACTTCCTAGAGTCTAAGCTCTAAATACATTCTGATAAGATTAATATCGATTTTGAACAAAATTAACATACAGGTGAACTAGTCTGGTCTCCAGCTAGGAATTTGTTAGTTCTTAGCTAGTGCCTACAATATAGGCAAGAGTTGGCACCTGGTTTGCCACCATCACATGCCTCATCCTCACTCTGCAGTAATTCCTTCTGTTCACAATAAAGGCACACTGTTTCTTCCTCATTCAAAAGAAACTTAGGCTTCTGTAGGTGGGTGAGAGGGGTTTTTTTATGTAGCCCTGTGACTAACTATATTTTAAGGAAGGCACTATTCAAACCATTTTGCAACAACTTAAAAACAGTCATTAGTATATTTTACATACAGTCGGGTTTGGGAATTTAAGAGCAATCTTTTCTTGTTTATGTTCACAGCTGTAACATACAAAAAGTTTAAAAATAGCAAATGCAATTATAAAGCAAGCAATTAGCAAATTGGTCCTAAAAATTGGCTGTCACTAAAACAAATAGAATAATCACAACCATTTTTGATGTTGAATAAGAGAAGAAATTTAAGTTCTCATATTTGAAAATTATTATTATATAAATGGATCTGGATTTGGTAGCTATTTGCACTCTTTTGGGGATTGGTCATGAATCGTATTCTGTCTCTTCCTAGCAGCAGGCTTTTGCTGGTATTGGGATGAATAACTTTTTAGAATACAAAATAATTTTTATGGGTTTATAAGCCATAGAGTATTCCATGTTCATATTGACGCTGGTATACAGTGTAAAGCTCAGATACACCGTCAACCTCTCAGTAAGTAGATTAGCAGAAACAGATGTATACTCTTTGCTATTAATGTGAGTTATGGTGGTTCATTGATTAGTATTTGTCCACTGTACCCACTGACTCAAAAATAATATTTTATGAGTTGTTTGTATGCATTATTTCATCATGTTTCTGATCTAACATTGCGATTCATTCTCTGTCTAGTTGTGTCTACTTAGGCTGTATGTGAAATACAATATAAGCATAATATTCCTTGTTTCAGAAAGGGGAAATGTTGTTACAGTGTGTGGGCAGATGTGGGATCTCTGTTAGGGACCTACAGCAGCACCCACTTCAGAACACTCTAGAAAAAAGAGTTTAAGATAGTCTAAACATGCCCTCTCAGAATCATAGAATATCAGGGTTGGAAGGGACCTCAGGAGGTCATCTAGTCCAACCCCCTGCTTGAAGCAGGACCAATCCCCAGTTTTTGCCCCAGATCCCTAAATGGCCCCCTCAAGGATTGAGCACACAACCCTGGGTTTAGCAGGCCAAGGCTCAAACCACTGAGCTATCCCTCCCCCCCTCTTGTTAATTTTAAAAAAAGACTTGTCAATTATTTGGGGTAGGGACTATGATTTACCATATGTCAGTGCATAGTACAGTGGTGCCCTGATTGCAATTGGTGCCAGTAGGTTATTGTAATACATGTAATAACTCTACTCCCTCTTCTGTTTTCCTGAGGCAGATACTATTTATCTATTAGACAGTATGCAGTAAAAGTTTACTGAATATGTATTTATTATAATGGATACCAATTGCAGACTATAGCCAATAGTTGTGTGGAAAATCTGTTTTTTCAGTTAAAATATTGTAAGTGGGTGTGTTAGGTAAGGAGATGAAATCAGAGTGAAGTGTTTGTCAGTGATATATTAAGCTGATTGTCTTCTCTTGTACTGTTGTATTTGTGTTTTAAAAGAATAGTAAAGTGGTAGCTACTGACTACTACTTGAGGGCCCAGTTAATTAACATTTATTAAAAGGTGAGGGTGTTCTACACTTAAAAGGACATGCTCATACTAGGATGGAGTGAACAATGGATTTTTCTGTTCACTGTATCTTTTGAAAAATTGAAAAAATAATAATTTCTGGTCAACCTGAAACCATTTTTTAAAAATTTTCAGCAGATTGAGAAGTTGGAAGACATTCTGTTTGGTTTGTGCAAAACAATTCCTTTCGATTTTGGGCATCTTTGCCCATCTTATTAATAAAAGCAAAAGAAATGAGCACCATTCACAAAAGAGAAGCAGTTTCTGTCACCTGTATAGCTCAATGGTTAGGGCACTCACCTGGGACATTGGAGCCCCAGGTTTAAATACCCACTGTGGTGCAGGGAATTGAACCCGAGTCTCCCACTTCCCAGGTGAATACTCTACTCACCACTCTAGAAAGTCATTCTTGCTCTCTGTCCCAATGACTATTCAATTACTATGCAAAGTGAAATAGCTTCAACAGGGAAGAGTGAGAACCCCATGACAGAAGAGCTAATAGGGTCTCAGGATTCACTTGGGATAAAGGAGACTTGTGTTCAAGTCCCTGCTTCGAAGTTGCATGTCCCACATCCCAGGTGAGTGCACAAACCACTGGGGTATGGATATTGGGAAAGCATCACCACCATTTTATGAGTAGCGCTTTTAAGTCCCCTTGTGAATCTAGCCCAAAAAATTGAAACATTTTGCTTCAGAAATGCCAAATGAACCATTTTGACATGTCTGAATTCCTTTTCTTGGACTGAAACAAGTTGCCAAAATTGATGTGAATTCGCAGAGCATTTCAGTTAAACTGAATCTTCATTTTTCAGTGGAAAAATTATTTTAGCCAAAAACCTTTGTTCACCTGTACTCAATACCTTTCTTGATTGGGTTCTTTATGAGCATGAACATATGTAAATTAAACTCAATTTGTGAACATACCATCTGCTCATGAACAGGCAAGAAACCATATTCTTTTCCATATTATAAAAGCTTTACTTACAACATTTCTACATCCTCTTAAGGGTCAGTCACACATTGATATTACATCTCTTCATTCTTCCTTTTGAATCAGAGCTTTGTATTTGACTTGAAATCGAGTAGTTCAACACTGAACTGTTGTTCTGATGCTCATCCACATATATACTCTAAATAAAATGTCAAGTTCTTAATCAGTGAGCTGTTGTCTTTTGATTAACATCTGATGAGCTGAGGAGGCGAAGGGGCAAAGCAGGGAGAGAACAGTGAGAGGGGAAGCACGTTAATGGCTAATGGGTGGGCAGCAGGGTTGACACGTAACTGGCCACTGCGTGGTGTCTGCCCGCACTCATCTGCCATCTCCAGCCGGAAATGGGATGGGGTGGGGCCCTGCTGGCTGAGAGCCAGCACAGGAGTGGCTGGCCCCATACGCTGCATCTTTACCCTGCCATCAGTCTTACACACTGTCAAGGTTCCTTCCCCACTCTGAACTCTAGGGTACAGATGTGGGGACCTGCATGAAAACCTCCTAAGCTTACTTTTACCAGCTTAGGTTAAAACTTCCCCAAGGTACAAATTAATTTTACCCTTTGCCCTTGGAATTTCCACTGCCACCACCAGACTTTAACTGGGTTTATTGGGAAACGTAGTTTGGACACGTCTTTCCCCCCAAAATCCTCCCAACCCTTGCACCCCACTTCCTGGGGAAGGTTTGGTAAAAATCCTCACCAATTTGCATAGGTGACTACAGACCCAAACCCTTGGATCTTAGAACAATGAAAAAGCATTCAGTTTGCTTACAAGAAGATTTTTAATAGAAGTAAAGGAATCACCTCTGTAAAATCAGGATGGTAGATACCTTACAGGGTAATTAGATTCAAAACATAGAGACGCCCTCTAGGCAAAACCTTAAGTTACAAAAAAGACACACAGACAGGAATAGTCATTCTATTCAGCACAGTTCTTTTCTCAGCCATTTAAAGAAATCATAATCTAACACATACCTAGCTAGATTACTTATTAAAAGTTCTAAGACTCCATTCCTGTTCTGTCCCCGGCAAAAGCAGCATACAGACAGCCCCAGACCATTTGTTTTTTCTCCCTCCTCCCAGCTTTTGAAAGTATCTTGTCTCCTCATTGGTGATTTTGGTCAGGAGCCAATGAGGTTACCTTTAGCTTCTTAACCCTTTACAGGTGAGAGGATTTTTCCTCTGGCCAGGAGGGATTTTAAAGGGGTTTACCCTTCCCTTTATATTTATGACACACACCCACCCTCACCGTCAGCCACCGAACCCCCCCCACACACACACTCACCACTGGTGGCTGGCGAGCAGGGATCCAGCCAGCAGCAGGAACAGCCAGTACTGATGGAGGGAATGTGGGGGGGAGAAAATACAGGACAGTTTGCCCATTTTAAAGAAAAAGTCGGGACCCCTGCTGGAGAGCTTAAATATGGGACTGACCCTTTAAAAACAGGACATCTGGTCACCCTACCAAGAACTCAACTAGACTCCTAGGTTGAGAGTACTTGGGTGTTGGGGCAGCTGGTATAAGGCAGAGTGGCTCAGAGCTGTGCTTTATGCTGGAGAGAAGGATGCCAGGTGGCTTAAAACAAACCTTCCCCATCTCTCAATCTCCCTGGTCTTGAAGTGGTTTCCATCATATACAGGATTTACAGTTTGGTTCAATGGCTGTCAGCACCCCCATTATACAATTTGTTTCAGCACCCCTGAAATAAAAAGGTACCAGGGAGCTGGTTCTGCTCTCACCAATGCTGGTTTTACTTGCATCCTTTAAACTCATCTAACTTGAGTGGAGTTACTCCTGATTTATACCAGTGTGAGCAAGATCAGAATCAGGCCCACTGTGTCCTGTTACATAACAGCCAGTATAGGGACAAGTGCTTCCATCTCTGGAGCTCTGACGAAGACTCAAATAGCATTCAGATCTCCATCACACTGCTCAGGATTGCCCTTAAACTGTGAAGGGCAGTAGGAAAGTTGTACCTTACATAATCAAAGACCAGGTTTTGGAAATAAGCATCCAGACATATTGTACAGTAGATCACTTCAATTTTTTCTCAAGCTCCAGATGTTTGGCTTTAGGTGCTACGAACAATTTCTTATGTTTCAGCTTCCTCTGGCAAACAGTAACTCATTTATTTAGTTGAAGCTCCAAAGGACAGACATGCCAAAGCCAATAAAACTCATACTTCCAGTTTGTTTCTATGCTATCTATACATTTCACTCACATCCACAGAATTCACAGCGCCATATATTAGCGATTCTGCCTTAAAAAAACTACCTTACCTAGCCTGCCTTTACACAAGTGGAATGGCAAATCAAAGAAAATTTTTAAAAACCCTGAAAATACAGACTGAACGCATAGTTGCATAGAGGAAAGCAAAGAGCTGACAATATTGGCTAAAATAACCTGCATGCCTCTTAAAAATAATTCAAATAATATGTTATAGATTTGCTGTGATTACAAATTCAGTAATTGAAGTGGTGGGAGTCAATATCTAGTATGCTAAAGGAAGATCAGTGGGCCAAACATATCTCTTGTGTAACTCCACAGAAATCAGTCAGCTTTATCTTTGCAAAATACCGTACATCTCCTTTAATATATTGTGTTAAAGTTCAACATCAAGTGCAAATAATGTGATTTTTTTCAAACGTATTTTTCATCTTTGTTGGGGTCACAAGCCTCTGAAAATAACTATTGAGTTGGTGTCATTCAGTGCTTCTAAAAAGTTCAGATTAGAATAATCCACCAAGAAAATGTAATGGAAAAAAAATCTACAAAGTCAGCATTGGGACTGAAGAGAGTATGAAGGCATAAAGGTCTAGTGATCTGCATTCAGACTTTTAATCGCCATGGGCCAAATCTAGCTGTCCAAAGCCATTGAAATGAAGATTTTTGCCTGAATATTAACTGCAGAATTTTATTCTTGTCTTGAGAATGATTGATGTCCTGTTGCATTTTTTTAAAAAAGTGAAATGTATGAGTTATTTTCTCACCATGTACTTGCTTTGAGTACTTCTGCAAAAATGATAGCCTAATTCAAATTAGTTATATGAATATTTACCATTTATTATTCTAGTATTTAGTAGCAGAGCTGAATGTCAGGAAGGCAGTCCCCAGAGATAATGGACGCAATCTGGAAGTATACATTCCATTCTAATACAAAAGAGAAAAGTGTTGCCTTTTGAAAAGATAGCCTAGTAATTAATTTGGCTATCTTCTGTGAAATTGAGGATGAATTTGGCCCAAGGTATTTCATTTAAGAAAACAAGTATAATTTCCAGCATTCCCTGGTCTTCTCCCAATATTTTGTTTTGGTTCCATATGTGAAGTTACCATTACGGAAGTTAAAAAAGTAACAAGATTTTGTGTGTGTAAGTCATGTGGAGTACTATTAAGAAACTAAACACCCAATGGCCTTTAATACAGAAGGCATTTGTTTACATATTTCTCTACCCACTCTAATCCTAAAGAAATTAAAAATGTCATTACATTTAGAAGATACAGCTGCTTTTTCACTGTTCTCTGCTTTGTTTGAAATGTTTTATATAGGATTGATGAATAAAAAGAAATATTGGGAAAGCAGTGTTGGGTTTTTTTCACTAGTAATCCTTCCATAAACAGAGAACAAGTTCAGTCCTAGCATATAAAAGAATCATGGTTTACAAGGATGAATGCATTTGCAATAAATCAGTCTTCAAGAATATTTTTTTAAAATGTAAGTGATTGCCATGTGAATTCTATTTGTGTCATTTATTACACTCAGAAGCAAAACTCAATAAGGAACCTTTTGCAGCCCTGTTTTCAGTATTGGTGTCTGTCTCTCTATCCTCAGAGAGTGTTTAAAATATAATTAAACTGAGTGTTTTGTGCAAAGGGAAAACTAAAATGGAAGGCATAGTTCCAAATTGGACCATTGTGGAGAGCTATTTGTCATGGTTCCCATTTGGCAGACCAACAGGCCCACACTGGGAAGTAAGAAAGTAGGATGGGACAGAAAAAGCAAGCCAGGAAAGGAAAAAGAAGAGTAAAGGTGGGGAGACAGTGCAGGGGTGAGGAGGCAACTGGTTCTTTCAAAATGACTGGGAGAGACTTCTCCATTTAACTGTTGGAGAGTGAGAGAAATCCATTCCAAAGGGAATTCAGGGTAAATCCCAGTTCCAAGAGTTCTGTACAGAAAGTAAGTCCCTGCCTAGAGAAACAAGGAGAAGTTATAGTCATCTTGCAGTCATATGGCAATATAGTTCTGTCCAGCTTCTCAAACTAGTGTCTTTTGTTCTTATATATTCCTCCCAATTCCATTCAGAGTAAAAATGCACGTTCAGGAAAACAGTGCTACTTACATTTGGAAGGTTTCAGAGTAACAGCCGTGTTAGTCTGTATTCGCAAAAAGAAAAGGAGTACTTGTGGCACCTTAGAGACTAACCAATTTATTTGAGCATAAGCTTTCGTGAGCTACAGCTCACTTCATCGGATGCATACTGTGGAAAGTGTAGAAGATCTTTTATACACACAAAGCATGAAAAAATACCTCCCCCCACCCCACTCTCCTGCTGGCAATAGCTTATCTAAAGTGATCACTCTCCTTACAATGTGTATGATAATCAAGGTGGGCCATTTCCAGCACAAATCCAGGGTTTAACAAGAACGTCTTGGGGGGGGTAGGTAAAACAAGGAGAAATAGGTTATCTTGCATAATGACTTAGCCACTCCCAGTCTCTATTCAAGCCTAAGTTAATTGTATCCAATTTGCAAATGAATTCCAATTCAACAGTTTCTCTCTGGAGTCTGGATTTGAAGTTTTTTTGTTGAAGAATTGCAACTTTCATGTCTGTAATCGCGTGACCAGAGAGATTGAAGTGTTCTCCGACTGGTTTATGAATGTTATAATTCTTGACATCTGATTTGTGTCCATTTATTCTTTTACATAGAGACTGTCCAGTTTGACCAATGTACATGGCAGAGGGGCATTGCTGGCACATGATGGCATATATCACATTGGTGGATGTGCAGGTGAACGAGCCTCTGATAGTGTGGCTGATGTTATTAGGCCCTGTGATGGTGTCCCCTGAATAGATATGTGGGCACAGTTGGCAATGGGCTTTGTTGCAAGGATAGGTTCCTGGGTTAGTGGTTCTGTTGTGTGGTATGTGGTTGCTGGTGAGTATTTGCTTCAGGCTGGGGGGCTGTCTGTAGGCAAGGACTGGCCTGTCTCCCAGGATTTGTGAGAGTGTTGGGTCATCCTTCAGGATAGGTTGTAGATCCTTAATAATGCGTTGGAGGGGTTTTAGTTGGGGGCTGAAGGTGACGGCTAGTGGCGTTCTGTTATTTTCTTTGTTAGGCCTGTCCTGTAGTAGGTGACTTCTGGGAACTCTTCTGGCTCTATCAATCTATTTCTTCACTTACGCAAGTGGGTATTGTAGTTGTAAGAATGCTTGATAGAGATCTTGTAGGTGTTTGTCTCTGTCTGAGGGGTTGGAGCAAATGCGGTTGTATCGCAGAGCTTGGCTGTAGACGATGGATCGTGTGGTGTGGTCAGGGTGAAAGCTGGAGGCATGTAGGTAGGAATAGCGGTCAGTAGGTTTCCGGTATAGGGTGGTGTTTATGTGACCATCGTTTATTAGCACTGTAGTGTCCAGGAAGTGGATCTCTTGTGTGGATTGGACCAGGCTGAGGTTGATGGTGGGATGGAAATTGTTGAAATCATGGTGGAATTCCTCAAGGTGTTATCAGGAAGATCACCGATGGATTGTAGTTTCCTCAGGAAGTCAGTGGTGTCTCGAAGGTAGCTGGGAGTGCTGGTAGCGTAGGGCCTGAGGAGGGAGTCTACATAGCCAGACAATCCTGCTGTCAGGGTGCCAATGCCTCAGATGATGGAGCGCCCAGGATTTCCAGGTTTATGGATCTTGGGTAGTAGATAGAATATCCCAGGTCGGGGTTCCAGGTGTGTCTCTGTGCGGATTTGATCTTGTGCTTTTTCAGGGAGTTTCTTGAGCAAATGCTGTAGTTTCTTTTGGTAACTCTCAGTGGGATCAGAGGGTAATGGCTTGTAGAAAGTGGTGTTGGAGAGCTGCCGAGCAGCCTCTTGTTCATATTCCGACCTATTCATGATGACAACAGCATCTCCTTTGTCAGCCTTTTTGATTATGATGTCAGAGTTGTTTCTGAGGCTGTGGATGGCATTGTGTTCCATCGGTGATCTTCCTGATAACACCATCCTGGCCACTATGGATGTAGAAGCCCTCTACACCAACATTCCACACAAAGATGGACTACAAGCCGTCAAGAACCCTATCCCCGATAATGTCACGGCTAACCTGGTGGCTGAACTTTGTGACTTTGTCCTTACCCATAACTATTTTACATTTGGGGACAATGTATACCTTCAGATCAGCGGCACTGCTATGGGTACCCGCATGGCCCCACAGTATGCCAACATTTTTATGGCTGACTTAGAACAACGCTTCCTCAGCTCTCATCCCCTAACGCCCCTACTCTACTTGCGCTATATTGATGATATCTTCATCATCTGGACCCATGGAAAAGAAGCCCTTGAGGAATTCCACCATGATTTCAACAATTTCCATCCCACCATCAACCTCAGCCTGGTCCAGTCCACACAAGAGATCCACTTCCTGGACACTACAGTGCTAATAAACGATGGTCACATAAACACCACCCTATACCGGAAACCTACTGACCGCTATTCCTACCTACATGCCTCCAGCTTTCACCCTGACCACACCACACGATCCATCGTCTACAGCCAAGCTCTGCGATACAACCGCATTTGCTCCAACCCCTCAGACAGAGACAAACACCTACAAGATCTCTATCAAGCATTCTTACAACTACAATACCCACTTGCATAAGTGAAGAAACAGATTGATAGAGCCAGAAGAGTTCCCAGAAGTCACCTACTACAGGACAGGCCTAACAAAGAAAATAACAGAACGCCACTAGCCGTCACCTTCAGCCCCCCCTAAAACCCCTCCATTATTAAGGATCTACAACCTATCCTGAAGGATGACCCAACACTCTCACAAATCCTGGGAGACAGGCCAGTCCTTGCCTACAGACAGCCCCCGCCTGAAGCAAATACTCACCAGCAACCACATACCACACAACAGAACCACTAACCCAGGAACCTATCCTTGCAACAAAGCCCGTTGCCAACTGTGCCCACATATCTATTCAGGGGACACCATCACAGGGCCTAATGACATCAGCCACACTATCAGAGGCTCGTTCACCTGCACATCCACCAATGTGATATATGCCATCATGTGCCAGCTATGCCCCTCTGCCATGTACATTGGTCAAACTGGACAGTCTCTACGTAAAAGAATAAATGGACACAAATCAGATGTCAAGAATTATAATATTCATAAACCAATCGGAGAACACTTCAATCTCTCTGGTCACGCGATTACAGACATGAAAGTTGCAATTCTTCAACAAAAAGCTTCAAATCCAGACTCCAGCGAGAAACTGTTGAATTGGAATTCATTTGCAAATTGGATACAAGGCTTGAATAGAGACTGGGAGTGGCTAAGTCATTATGCAAGGTAACCTATTTCTGCTTATTTTTTCCTAACCCCCCCCCCCCCCCGACGTTCTTGTTAAACCCTGGATTTGTGCTGGAAATGGCCCACCTTGATTATCATACACATTGTAAGGAGAGTGGTCACTTTTTAGATAAGCTATTACCAGCAGGAGAGTGGGTTTGTGTGTGTGGGGGTGGGGGGGTGAGAAAACCTGGATTTGTGCTGGAAATGGCCCACCTTGATTATCATACACACTGTAAGGAGAGTGATTACTTTAGATAAGCTATTGCCAGCAGGAGAGTGGGGTGGGGGGAGGTATTTTTTCATGCTTTGTGTGTATAAAAGATCTTCTACACTTTCCACAGTATGCATCCGATGAAGTGAGCTGTAGCTCACGAAAGCTTATGCTCAAATAAATTGGTTAGTCTCTAAGGTGCCACAAGTACTCCTTTTCTTTTTACATTTGGAAGGCTTTTTTCACAATCACACAATGGGCAGACTTATTTAAAAAAAAAATGGTGGGTCTTATTTGCCCCTTCCTTACACCTGTTTTACACAACTGTAATTCTGAATTCAATGGAATCTCTTCAGTGTATAGTAAGTTGCATAGTAAGTTTCAAAAACAGCAGTTATGCAGCACTATAATTGCATCACACAAGAGCCTATGAAAATAAATAGGGAGTTTGAACTATGGGAAATAGATGACATTTAATAGGATAATAGTCTTATTACAACAATCTGTAACCCATTAACAACCCCCTTCCCCCCGCCCCATGGCTGGCGGGGTGCTAAGAGACCATTGAAAGTGAAGTGACCTGTTAAAATGTGTTAACTATTTATGCCAGTAGTGTGCAACCTTTCCGTACTACTGTACCCCTTTCAGGAGTCTGAAGCCTGAGCCCTGCTGCTGAAGTATGTAACTTAGTTTCATGGGGCCCCAGGCAGTTGCCTTGCTTGCTGCTCCCTAATGCTGGCACTACAAACCCCTAAACCTGTCCTGCGATGCCCCCCCGCCCCCCTTGGAGTGTGACATCTCAGGGTTGAAAAACACAACTCTAGATGAGTTTATGTACCCCCTGCAAGGCCTCTGTGTACCCCCAGAGGTACACATACTCTTGGTTGAGAGCGACTGACTTATGCTAAACAGTCCATTCCACCTTGTATTTAGCTGTGACACTGAGTAAGTTTCCCAGACCTGAAGAAGAGCTCTGTGTAAGCTTGAAAGTGTCTCTCTCATCCACAGAAACTGGTCCAATAAAAGATACTACCTCACCCACCTACCCCATCTCTCTATTATCCTGGGATCACCAAGGCTACAACAACATTAGTAGTGTCAATTCAGTTTCCAATGGGTAAGTGCCCATATCATAGTTGGCAATAAAGAGAAATCTTGTTGCTAGTCTCTGCAGAGAAGCCATGGCATGAATGGATATGGAGACCAAACCACCCTCTTATCATTAGCATTCATCTCTCTAAGGTTACAGCTTATGCTGTATCTATTCTGGGAATAAATCCAGGACTTCATTCTTGAGGGCAATTATTCTTAGTATCTTTCCTGGTGTTGAGAAGGAAACCCTGGTCTCTGTCTAGCGTGCCCAGGTTGTAACCCCTCTTTCAGATACTCCAGAACCCAGTGCAGAGGTTCTGGCTGTACTTGTTTTACATATCTCCTTATTCACGCCCCCAAAAGTCCAAAACCTGCTTATTAGCTTTCTCCTGGCACTGACCAAGATGGCAGTCCATGCTTCCAGCATGAAGAAGTTTGATGGGGAGTGGAGTGGGGTGGGCTGGGGATGGTGTTCTCTGAGGCGGGGTGGGGGTGGGGGGCTAGTTCTATTCCTTCATTGTCTCATGCATCTGGACATAGCTCCTCTGGGTAATTGTGAAACAGTGTGTGACATCCAGGGCACTCTGCTCAGGGTCCCCATCCAGTATCCTTATTTTGAATGTTTGACCCTCACTCCTGTCTCTGCTTTTTTTCATTTGTTGTCCCTACAATATGTTGCCTCCTGGTTTCTGTGGCCACTCCCCTCAATTCCAATAAGCTAGGACTCTTCCTGAGTATTAGAATTCACTTAGAGTAAAAACAAAAAAGGTGTCCAAGATATCAACAACCTAAAATTTGAATTCGCTATGAGCAGCCTAAGAGAACATCAATCTGGGAGATTTCTAATGGCTTCAATATCATAGGCCCAATAATCAAACTTGGATGCCTAAAGTTAGGCACCTGAATATCAGTGTAGCTGCCTAAATAAAGATTTAGGTCCTGATTCTGCAAGGGTCTCTGCAGAATCCTCTTGATTTCAATAACACTCCAAGCAAGGGTTCATTGGCATGGAGAAGCTTCTAGGACTGGGCCAGCTTAGGATCCATAATGTTTCTTGATATTCAAACTATATTAACAATCAATAAAATTTATACTTAAATCTCTTCATATTCGATACTGTTTTTTAAATTAAGAATTGTGACTTTATTAAATATTTTCTGTACAAATCTAAGCAGAAGCCTACAAATGAATGGGAACATGCCTGTACAGTTTACTTTAAAGATTTTTTTTTGTAGGTTGAACATGTGTTTAAATCAACTTAAAAGTAATAGATGCCATACTACACACCCTTGCTCATATGAGTCCTTACTTATATGAGTAGCCTAATTTCCTTCAGAGGGAGGCTGCTCACATTAGGAAAAGGTTGCGGCTGAGCCCTAGCCCATTAGAAGCTGTAGATGTAAATGATGATGTTACTGTTTGGTACATTTTTAAGGAGGTATGGGAAGGCACTTGCATTTGGCCTTAACACCTTTTTACAGCCTTCTCCGATTTACAGTCGCAAAGATATTAACTTCTGTTAAATCAGAGTTTGTAATGGAAAGGTTGATGGATCTTTAATGATAGGACTGTGACATTAATGAAAGCTGACTCTCTGTTAACTGTAAATATTTCACTGTTAGTTTGGTCATGATTTTTTTTCTAAAGTGCTTAATGTCTTGATTACAAGAGTGCCAGTTAATGATTTCTTGTCATCAGAGCAGCACGTAAAGAAACAAAAAAGTAACCTTCCTCAGGCAAATGGCTGCATAACTGCTGCATGTGTCATGGTTACAGGCAAGTTGTATTTTTAGACCTGTTTTAGTCCTTTCACATGCACCCTTCAGGTGGTAGGCTTAGCTTCCTTTACCTCTCTCATTGGTGGAACCCTGAGGCTCTACCACTATTGGACTGGATCTCTGGGTGGCAGCCCCACTGTTTCCCATCTATGTTAACACAAAAAGCCCAGTTGTGTTCGGCATCTTTTTCTGGGGAATGGCTGATTTTAAAGTGGCTCAAAAACAGCTTATTTAAAACAAAATAGTATTTATTCACCTAAAGGTACATATCAAACAGAGAAAAGGGTTACAACAATAAATGTCTAAATGCAGACTTCCTCTTATCTAAACTTTAATCTTCCTTCGAAAGCTTTGGTAGATTGTACTCAGACAAGTTATCTCAGTCTCTGCCTGGAAGAGACAGACTGTCTCTGAAGCCTCAGTGTCTCTCTGTCAGTCTCTCCTCCTGCAGTTACTGATGACTAGAGCTGACTGAAACTCAGGACTTTTGGTCCGCAAGAAACTTTGAGATTTTTAAATTTTAGTTTAGTTTTGGTTCAATATAGATTGAAAGCAATTTTTCTGAAATTTCCTGCAAACTAGAAATTCTCAAATAGTTTCAGAAATACCAATTCATGGTGTTTCCAAAACAAAGACGACCAGTGGTTGCTGAGTATAACTGATAAGAACCGGGGACAGAACAGGAATGGAGTCTTAGAACTTAGTAAGTAATCTAGCTAGGTATGTGTTAGATTATGATTTCTTTAAATGGCTGAGAAAATAGCTGTGCTGAATAGAATGAATATTCCTGTCTGTATGTCTTTTTTGTAACTTAAGGTTTTGCCTAGAGGGATTCTCTATGTGTTGAATCTAATGACCCTGTAAGGTATTTACCATCCTGATTTTACAGAGGTGATTCTTTTTTACTTCTATTAAAAGTCTTCTTGTAAGAAAACTGAATGCTTTTTCATTGTTCTAATATCCAAGGGTTTGGGTCTGTGGTCACCTATGCAAATTGGTGAGGATTTTTACCAAACCTTCCCCAGGAAGTGGGGTGCAAGGGTTGGGAGGATTTTGGGGGGAAAGACGTTTCCAAACAACGTTTTCTCAGGAACCCAGATAAAGTTTGGTGGTGGCAGTGGAAGTCCAAGGGCAAAGGGTAAAATAGTTTGTACATTGGGGAAGTTTTAACCTAAGCTGGTAAAAGTAAGCTTAGGAGGTTTTCATGCAGGTCCCCACATCTGTACCCTAGAGTTCAGAGTGCGGAAGGAACCTTGACATGGAAATTGAAAAACAATGCGCAAATAAATTGGTTAGTCTCTAAGGTGCCACAAGTACTCCTTTTCGTTTTGCGAATACAGACTAACACGGCTGCTACTCTGAAACCTGATAAGAGCCTGTTCTGTACTAGAAAGGATTTCTGCCTAGAAAGTTACAAAAAGTAGCTTTAATTCAGTAGCCCTTTTTGGGCTTTCAATATTGAAAGCCTAGTTGTTTAGAGTGTATTAAATCTGTAGAATTTATTTGGCAACAATATTTTTCAGTAAGTAGTTGGTTTTAATTGTCATTTCATGGAGTATGGTATACAAAAGATATGGTAAATCACTTAAAATCAACACTAAGGCCAGGACTTTCTTTCTTCTGCCTGAGTGTACTTGGAGGCTTTTTAAATAGATTGGTATGAAAAAATCAATGCTGACGCAAAGCATGGCTCCCATGGAATGAATTAAAGGTAAATTTTAATCTTTAACTCTAAATCTTCTTATTCAGAGTCCAGGCTCCCCAGCAGCCCTTCAGGAGAGCTGGTAGAGGGCCAGGCAGGTTTGCATTCTTGTGATTTGACAAAATTTAGTTGAACGCAACTCACTTTTATGGTACATTTCAGTTCCTGTAAACTGGCATTCTTCTGATGAAATTCTGTTTTTTGTTGGAAAATTTCTAACCAGCTCTACTGAAAACTCACTCACCCTTCTTTTTTCCCTAGAGGGTCTATTTATGATTTTTTTTTAATACTTAGGCTTTCACATAATTCTGGTGCCTGAATAAAGCTTCTTACCCATTAATGGACTAGCCATTGTTATTTTAACTCCCTTAAGTTGTTTACCCCATGTGCTGTTTCCCTACTCAGAGCTTCCTTTGATTTAGCTCCATGCAGACAGGCAGGATATTATCAAGCAGGTAAATAAGACAGTCATAAAAAATAATACAGATGACTCCCTTATTCTCTACTATCTGCCCAGGATACCAGAAAGCAGTTAAAAGAAAAAAGCTTCATTCGCTTTCACTGTATCCTAAATAGTGCTGTGAATAAACACTGGATATTAAATAAACAAACAATAAATAAGGAGTTCAATGACAAATTACAGGTTTCAGAGTAGCAGCCATGTTAGTCTGTATCCGCAAAAAAAACCAGGAGTACTTGTGGCACCTTAGAGACTAACAAATGTATTAGAGCATAAGCTTTCGTGGGCTACAGCTCACTTCATCGGATGCATTGCCTCTGCTTAGTCTGTGTAAATGAATTAATAACAATTCAGGATCAAATTTGTTTTCAAGATAAACAAGATTACTCATTTTAATATTGTCTGTCTATGCCCAATTCTTATACTTAAGTGTGTTTTGAAACTTCTGAAGTGTTTCAGGCTTTATTATTGGAGCGGTGTGAAATATTCCCATTTAACTTCAGTCCACCTCAGCCTGACCCTTGGATTTGATAATGCTTTTGTTTGTGAATCTTATCCTATGCTTGTGACAGTTTGCAAGTAACTATGAGCTGAGGTTGTGTGCACTTAAGAAATACATGACACCCACTTTTTTTTGTCCTCCAACAGCCATCTCACTTTTCAAGTAATCCTCAAGACTGCCTCTTCTTACATTAATACCTCTGGTCAGTTCGGGGGGGATGACAGTGGCCTGCCCCCTTCTTGCTTGCTCCTCCTGGGTCTAGCTGGCTCTAGATAAGGAACCATTTTGGTTTCTCATCAACCGCATACCAGGGTTAAGGTTTCTCTCCTAGATTCAGGGTTTCTTAGCTACCGATTTTACGGAGCTGTTGTCATCCGCTGTTCAACAAAGCCAGCTAGCACTGAGAGTTGGGAGAGGAGATGGTTTAGGAAGAGTTTGTGCTAGTGTTGTACTGTTGGGAAGCAAGGGTGGGAAGCAAATGTGTGAATATGCATCATGCCATCACGGCTCTTGATGAGATGCTTTAAGGAAAGCCTGATGGAGAGTTAATCTATCGTGAATCACCAGATGAATCTGCGGGCAGTTAGTTTCCCTTCAGAATCAAACTCTGCAGAGTTTGCACAGCTCTGTTTATTAACTAGTGAATCAGAAACCAGAAACAAATGCAGACATGAATAAACTTTCATTTGCAGTTGCCAGTGCTTGAGTTGATAGTATGCTGTACTTTCTGGCTACTCATCTTAGACTATTTGTCTTTTAGCTCCTACATCATTAGAAATGGTCTCACACCATGGATTGTGAGATTTTGTGCTTTTTGAAGAATAATTTAACATTTAACTTACTAAGAATTTAAGAGTGTAGTTCAGTCGATATTGCAAGTGTTAGGGATAGCAGGGGATAATGATACAATTTGGCATGTAGAGTCCTTTACATCTTCAAAGAGATTTGCAAATGCTAAGTAGGAGAATTCTGAAAAAAAAACAACCTTTCAGTGAATATTCATTCACGTCTTCTTAAAGAAAGTTTTGTGGCCATGTTTGTCTCTCTTGTGTTCAGTATCCAAAGTAGCATTGAAGTTTTACTGGCATAAATGTTCACAGAATCCGAGTTTCAAGATTGCATGCACGTGTATTAGTGGAAACAAAGGTGTTTTTTAAAAATTTGCGTTAATGAGTATTCCTGCTAGACGTGCTTTTGTGCTCATCTAACCAGTACCATGAGTCTCATTTGCTCCATTATAAGCAACCTTCACAACTTCATTATTAGTATTACCACTATGATAGTGTCAAAAGCCCTAGTTGGGAATATTTCTGATTTACAGAGAAATAGTCACAATCAATACATAAAAATCACAAATAAGTAATTGAATAATAAATCTATTTGAGTAAATTGCCACCTGTTTTCAGATACCCCTCTCACTTACTGTCCTCCACCATTTAGCTGCTCCCTCAAAATTCAGTGGAGGCACAGAAATGTGGGGAAGCCGTGGATGGGCTGCTGTCAGTTTTGAAAAGGAGTGAATCATGCCACATAGCATTCACTTTTTCCTTTTCTTCCATGTCCCTTTGCCACGTTTGTCTTTTTGCATACATTTATTTCTCTTCATATAGGGCCTTGAGTGAGTTAGCACATCTCTAATAAGATGGAACTAATGAGTCTAGAGAATGATAATGTAAAAAGCGCTCATTTGTGTTCTTTCATAATGTCCCCTGGGTTATTCATGTAAAACTACAGTGAGTCCTCTGACTTATAACACAATTCATTCCTCAAAATTGCATTGTAAGTCGAAACATTGTAAGTCAAAACCACTTTTTTCCCATAGGAATCAATGGTATAAAGGGGGGATTTGTTGCTGAACCCAAGGCTTGATACACTATTTTCACCACAATAACCCAGATTTTTGTACTAAATGAATTATACATGACTAATGTAGCAACATGAATGTATTTATTTGGTAAACAGCATTCAAATAAACATATAAAATCACATATGCTTTGACTTTCCAGAACTTTTTGAGGTTGGAGGCTCTTGGCCTGGGTCTTCTCTGAAGTCTGCGCTGCAGGTTTCTCTGGAGTCATAAAGAAAGTGTCCAAGGAAGTTTGAGCAGATGTTCTTCTCTTCTCCTTGTAAATTTCTCTGTAGCAGTTGTACATGTTGGATATGCGCCTATTCACAGATACACTGTTGGGGTCATGTTCCTCAAAGAGGGACATGGCAGCTTCCAAATGTTGAAATGCCTCAGCCAACACTTTTGTCAAGTTTTTTACGGGCTGGAGTCTCAGAAGTGGGCACATAATTTTCTTTCTTTGCTACCTTCTGCTTTTCCAATTCAATGAGGTCCTCATTAGTTAATTCCTCACAATGTGGTGCTAGGAACTCATCAACCACCTCTGGTGCAACATCTAAGTTGAGTTCTTTGCCCATCTCAACAACTGCTTGGGTCGTGTCATCAACAGTGTCTGTGAATCCTGGGAAATCAGACACAAAGTCAGGACACAACTTTTTCCAAACTCCATTCAAATTGGATTGTTTCACATCATTCCATGTCTCACCAATGTACTTAACTGCATGGTGAAGCCCTTCTAGAATTCCTTCAGAGTTGGTCTACCTTGCTTCTCAGTTGCCCTGATGGCCTGGGCAAATGTGCTCCTGAGATAGTAGGCCTTGAAGGATGTGATTACTCCCCGGTCCAGGGGTTCCAACTATGAGGTGGTGGTGGGAGACAGAAACACCACTTTGATGTCAGGATGCATGTCATCAAGGATGGCTAGATGACCAATAACATTGTCGAGGATTAACAGTGTTTTAAATGCTGCAATAGGTCCTGACACTTGGCATGAATAATGATTAAACCAATCCTCAAAAATGTTCTTATTGACCCATGTCTTAGGATTGTATTTCCATATCACTGGGAGAAATGCCTTGGAATATCCCTCGAAAACCCTGGGGTTTTCCAACCAGTAAACAACCAAGGGTTTGCGTTTAAAGTCACCTTCAGCAATTGAACTGAGCAAAAGAGTGAGCTTATCCTTAGCAGCTTTGAACCCTGGCATGGATTTCTCCTCTTTGGCTATGTAGGTTCTCTTGGCATTCTTTTCCAAAAGAGCCCAGTTTTGTCAACATTAAAAAACTTGAAGAGCACAATAGCCACCCTCCTCAATTATTTTAGCCAATGTGTCAGGAAAAGCACAAGCTGCTGCCTCATCAGTACTGGCAGCTTCGCAAGACCCTGATGTTGTGCAAATTGGCCCTGGCTTTAAAACTCATAAACCAGCCTTTGCTTGCATTAAAGTGCTCATGAGTAGAGCTCCCCCTGTTGTTTCTTTAGCTCTTCATAAAGACTCCTAGCCTTTTCCTGAATTATGCCTAGACTCACAGGAGTGCTGCGTTGATATTGATCCTACAGCCAAACAATTAACAGTTTCTCAACGTGAGCAATGAGTCTAACATGCTGCTTAGCTATCACAGTTGACTGCATAGGAGCTGAGTCCTTGACAAGTTCCTGAATTCTAATTTTGTCTTTCAGGATGGTCACGATAGTTGTTTGGGGGATATCCAAAGCTCTGCTGATTTCAATTGCTGTCTCTGGATCTCTTAATGACATCCATTTTTGTTTCCATAGTAATTGTTCTGTGTTTCTTAGAAGAAGAAACGTCACCTGCACTGGATTTACGTTTTTCTGCCATTTAAAAATTTTTTTTTAGAACCACAAAGAACAGCAACTGGGCTTCTTAAGTCAGGCTGGGCAGAATGCCAGGGAGACAGGCAACAAGGCAGGCGGCTGCTCAGAATGCCAGCAAGATACTACACAGAATTGGGCTTGCTTTTTACAGAGTTGCTTGTAAATAACTTCGTGGTTGCATTATAATGAATGGAGCTGGAAGGAGGTCCTTTGCAGTCACTTGTCTGATTGGTGTCCACAGCCAGGGTAGCTTGTTGCCGGGTAGCTTTGCCATTTGTTTTTGATTGGCTCCTGGCCCCTGGCCCCAGGCTAAGCCAGTCAGAAAGCTTGAACAGTGAAATCAGTGGTTGGCTGAGGCTCAGCATGTGATGTGTGCTGTTCTCCCTAGCCAGCTTTTGTTATAGGGGCGAAACAAGCATCATAGGGGCGAAATGGGCAGTCAGTTGGAAAGCGTCATAAGTGATGTCTGACGTAAATTGGGCATCGTAAATCCGAGGACTCCCTATACTGAATGTAACCCAGATTACAATGCTTTTCACGCAGCCTCCTCCTTACGTGCCAAGCTTCAGCCTCCCATTGCAATTCCACACTAGATGGCATGAAGTTAAAGGTGGATAGGTAAGCAAGTGAGGATTAATTATCAGTATGGTGGATAGAACCCTTTCTTATTTGTTCATCCAAATGGGGATTAAGTTATTTCATGTGCATATAGATGATGAAACAGGCAGCTTGGATTAATCCATCTAAGGAGTAAATTCCAGATAAGCTCCTATCACCAGCCTTATCAAGTCATAAGGAGGGTATGTTTCACTACCTGCCGGATCGGCGGGCAGCGATCGATCCAGCGGGGATTGATTTATCATGTCTAGTCTAGATGCGATAAATCAACCCCCGAGCACTCTCTCGACTCCTGTACTCCAGCGCTGCGAGAGGCGCAGGCAGAGTCTACGGGGGAGCGGCAGTAGTCGACTCACCACGGTGGAGACACCATGATAAGTCGATCTAAGTACGTCGACTTCAGCTACGTTATTCACGTAACTTAGATCGATTTTCCTCTCCCCCAGTGTAGACCAGGGCCATGATACATGGGTCCCAGATTATTTAGGGCTTTAGAGACCATGAGCAAGACCCTGTCTTACATCCAGAAGTGAACTGGCAGCCAGTGAAGTTAGAGTAGTAGCATGCTATCCCTTCAATGGCCTAGTAAATCTAGAAGGTGGGCCACTACTTTATACAATAGCTGCAGCTTCCTGATGAGACTTCAGGGTAATACCAAATGTAGTTTGCTGAAATGTTCTGAAAGTGACGAAGGAATAGATGATCAAGGTAAGGAGTACATTGAGAAGAAGGGGTGCAATCATTTTGACCATCTGAAGAATGGGGGCAAGCATTTCTGGAAATTACTGCTATTTGAGAAGCCAGGAGCAGAGATGACTTCAGGAAGAATGTAAGATTGCAAACCACCTTGACAAACAGAGGACAGAAACCCTCAGCTGAGTTTGAGGTCAGATCCCTGGACAGTTCCTTAAAATGCATACCCTTCATTTTACCTGGATTGAGCCTGAGCTTTCCATCTCAGTCCATACCTCAGTTACACACTGGGAAAGCAAAAAGAAACATTAGGGAAATAAGGTGTGTTGTCCACAATGCCACTGTAATCAAAATGATTTTTGTGGCATTTTTTTTAAATAAAAGGCAATGAAACTGGATCTGAACCACAAAGGGAGTTGCAGTAGTCTCTTTAGCAAGTGGTTGGAAGATCTCTGAAGATCACAGTTCTCAGTCACAAACCCATCAGTGAAGGCTAAACTCGGCCATTTTTATTTTTGTATTACCTATTTTATTTTTGTATGTCCTATTTACCGTATCAAGTATCAGAGGGGTAGCGATGTTAGTCTGTATCCACAAAAACCACCCCCACAAACATGATACAGATCTGTGGTGATGTGAAAGCCTGCTTTCGTCATCTCCGACTCAAGGAATATTTTTAACACACCACTGAACAATGCATTGACCCACAGGAACCCTCCAGCCAACACCACAAGAAGAAGAATTCTGCATGGACTCCTCCTGATGGTTGAAATAACAGACTGGACTTCTACATAGAGTGCTTCTGCAGACGTGCACAGGCTGAAATTGTGAAGAAACAGCATCACTTGCCCCATAACCTCAGCCATACAGAACGCAACGCCATCCACAGCCTCAGGAACAAGTCTGACATTATAATCAAAGGGGCTGACAAAGGAGGTACTGTAGTCATAATGAACAGGTCGGATTATGAACAGGAGGCTACCAGGCAACTCTCCAACACCACATTCTACAGGCCATTACCCTCTGATCCCACTGAGGGTTACCAAAAGAAACTACACCATCTGCTCAAGAAACTCCCTGCTATAGCATAAGAACAAATCTACACGGATACACCCCTAGAGCCCCAACCAGGGGTATTCTATCTGCTACCCAAGATCCATAAACCTGGAAACCCTGGACGCCCCATCATCTCAGGCATTGGCACTCTTATAGCAGGATTATCTGACTATTTGGACTCTCTCCTCAGACTCTATGCTACCAGCACTCCAAGCTATCTTCGAGACACCACTGACTTCCTTAGGAAACTACAATGCATTGGCAATCTTCCTGAAAACACGATCCTGGCCACTGTGGATGTAGAAGCTCTTTACACCAATATTCCACACAAGTATGGACTACAAGCTGTCCAGAACAGTATCCCTGATGAGGCCATGGCACACCTGGTGGCTGAGCTTTGTGACTTTGTCCTCACGCACAAACATTCAGATTTGGGGACAACTTATACCTTCAAGTCAGCAGCACTGGTATTGGTACCCGCATGGTCCCACAGTATGCCAACATTTTTATGGCTGACTTAGAACAATGCTTCCTCAGCTCTCGTCCCCCAGCGCCCCTCCTGTACTTGCGCTACATTGATGACGTCTTCATCATATGGACCCACGGGAAGGAGGCCCTTGAGGAATTCCACCCAGATTTCAACAATTTCCACCCCACCATCAACCTCAGTCCACACAAGAGGTCCACTTCCTGGACACTAGAGTGAAAATAAGTGGTCACATAAACATCACTCTATACCAGAAACCTACTGACCACCGCACTTACCTACATGCCTCCAGCTTCCATCCAGGACACATCACATGGTCCATTGTCCACAGCCGAGCCCAAAGATACAACCGAATTTGCTCCAATCCCTCAGACAGAGGCAAACACCTATAAGATCTTTGTCAAGCATTCTTAAAACTACAATACCCACCTGGGGAAGAGAGGAAAAAGATTGACAGAGCAAGACGGGTACCTAGAAGTCACCTACTACAGGACGGGCCCAACAAGGAAAATAACAGAACGCCACTAGCCATCACCTTCAGCCCCCAACTAAAACCTCTCCAGCACATCATTGACTATTTACAACCTATCCTGGAAAACAATCCCTCACTCTCACAGACCTTGGGAGGCAGGCCAGTCCTCACAGACAGTCCCCCAACCTGAAGCAAATACTCACCAGCAACTACACACCACGCCACAGAAACACTAACCCAGGAACTAATCCCTGTAACAAACCCCGTTGCCTACTCTGTCCCCATATCTACTCTAGCGACACCATCTGAGGACCCAACCACATCAGCCACACCATCAGAGGCTCATTAACCTGCACATCTACTAATGTGATATATGCCATTGTGTGCCAGCCCCTCTACCATGTACATTGGCCAAACTGGACAGTCTCTATGTAAAAGAATAAATGGACAACACAAATGGTAACATACAAAAGCCAGTAGGAGAACACTTCAGTCTCCCTGGACGTTCTGTACCAGACTTAACAGTAGCCATACTACAGCAAAAAAACTTCAAAAACAGACTGCAAAGAGAAACTGCAGAACTAAAATTCATTTGCAAATTTAACACCATTAATTTGGGCTTGAATAGGGACTGGGAGTGGCTGGTTTACAACAAAAGCAACTTTCCCTCTCTTGGTATTGACAGCTCCTCATCAATTATTGGGAGTGGACTACATCCAACCTGATTGAATTGTCCCTGTCAACGTTGGTTCTCCACTTGTAAGGTAACTCCCTTCTCTTCATGTGTCAGTATAATAATGCCTGCATCTGTAATTTTCACTCCATGCATCTGAAGAAGTAGGTTTTTTACCCATGAAAGCTTATGCCCAAATAAATTTTTTAGTCTTTAAGGTGCCACCGGACTCCCCGTTATTTACCGTATGTTGCATTCAGATGTTTGTGTTCCATTTGCACGGTACTTTGTTTGTAGAGGAGAGAGTTAAGAGGATTGTTAATTTTAATTAACAGCTTTGGCATTCACACACTATTTCTAGCCATGTGTAAGTCACTTTGGCTAATATTTTCAAAAGGGGCCATTGATTTTCGGTTATTTCAGGTTTTTAGGTACCCTGCTAGATATACCTTGGGCCTGATTTCCCACTTTTAACACCCACATCTCCCAACTGAAGTAAATGAGAATGGGAGAAGTGAGTGTTCATTGTCACTGAAAATCAAGGCCAAATTGTCTCAAGTTAGGCACCCAAAATCAATGGTCACTTTTCGAAATTTTGAGTAACTTCTGTCTCCATTTCATTGTAGTTCAAATTGATATGATGATACTTTGCTGCTCAATATCTCTGTAAGAATGGAAAGTACTTTCAGATATTTGAATGAAAGGTATTGGAGAACTGCAAGTATTTGTTCTTATTTTTTATTTTTCAGCACCCTAAAATGTGCTAGATGTTTCAACCTATGGTCCATGTCCCAAAGTTCTTCCAATTTAATTTTAGATATGGGAGCAAAGAGAGGTGATGAAAAGACAAGGATGACAGTAATAAGCTTCTTTGCTGACTTAGTTTGAAATTAACTTGCTTAAATGTTATGGCAACTAGTAAGTGCTGGTAAAATCTATTCAGAGCTCCTTTCTGGAAAACTGGAAGTCACCTCAAGTACTTTTGTTATTTAAAAGAGACAGACCTGAGCTGTAACTCTTTAATCCAGACTACGAAGGCTTTAAACTGTTGTGGTGTTCAGATCCAGATTTTTAGTGCTTCACATTGCAAAGCTGGGAGCTGGGCACAAAATTTGGACCCTGATCCTGTTTAGACTTTGAATCCTTCACACCTCAAAGTTCAGAAATGTTTGGATCTGGGTTTTGATGCTAATATTAAATTTGAAAATAACTAATAGGCAGTTTTCAGGAAACAAGTTTTGAAATACAGGCTTCCATGTCTTGAGACTACACCAAAACACTTGATTGCAAGAAGAAAATATTAATCTTTATTCACTCTAGACAAGCATGTTTTAATAATCCATTAATGATCTGTACAGTCAACTGAAACGGAGTTTACTTTGTAATATAAAATATGGACATTTACCATTGCAACGATGCATCAGCCATTAGCTCAGATATTCCAGTATCTCTTTATAATCTCCTTAATTTCACATGGAGTTTAAGAAAATAGGCACACACATCACAAAATGGTTTTTTGCATCCTATTTTGATTGTCATAAAATGGATTTCTGTGACCTCAAGTGAAGCTCCTTAAGCCATTTGGGAATTTATTTTTTAGATGACAATTCTTTTAATGCAACATGCTCAAAGCCAGTTCAATGTGTGTACTCCCAGGCTGTATCTAGATGTGTCATTTTATAAGTGCTGAGATTTTCCATTGAGGAAAAATGTGAGGCTTGGATCAAGGCATAAATTATTCATATTTCTGTACTGTACAAAATAAACTGATTTTATTAATTAAACAAATTGAGCTCAGTTTCCTTCTAGGTAAAGATCTTGTATTTGATGTGACTTGTCAAAGGAGCTCTATGTTTAATATTTTTTTTAAATACTGATTGGCGCAGATATCAGAATGTAAAAGTGCCCCACTTTGCAGTTAAATGCTTTGGTGAAAGAGACATAGTTTTCACCATGTGGTAATTTGATTGCCTTGTTTTGGGCCTGATTTTGCAACTTTAACTCATTCTGAGTAATACTTGCCCATTAGGACTACTCAATTAAATTAACTAATTTAGGATTCCATAACTAAGCCTTTTATATAAAGGAGAATTGAAATTAAAGGCAAACAGTACACCAGGGTTTTAAAGATGTTTGAATTTGGAAATTATCAAGATTCTGTATATGTACAAAGTTTTCTGACCAGTATTAGCTGATGAGATGCTTTCTGATTTGGCAAAAAAAAATGAGGAGTCCTTGTGGCACCTTAGAGACTAACAAATTTATTTGGGCATAAGGTTTCGTGGGCTAAAACCCACTTCATCAGATGTATGAAATAAAAGATACAGGAGCAGGTATAAATACATGAAAGGATGTGGGTTGCTTTACTAAGTGTTAGGTCAGTCTAATGAGATAAATCAATTAACAGCAGGATACCAAGGGAGGAGAAATAACTTTTGAAGTGGTAAGAGAGTGGCCCATTACAGACAGTTGACAAGAAGGTGTGAGTAACAGTGGGGAGAAATTAGTATTGGGGAAATTAAGGCTAGGTTTTGTAATGACCCAACCACTCCCAGTCTTTATTCAGGCCTAATCTGATGGTATCTAGTTTGCAAATTAATTCCAGTTCTGCAGCTTCACGTTGGAGTCTGTTTTTGAAGTTTTTTTGTTGAAGAATTGCCACTTTCAGGTCTGTTATTGAGTGACCAGAGAGATTGAAGTGTTCTCCTACTGGTTTTTGAATGTTATGATTCCTGATGTCAGATTTGTGTCCATTTATTCTTTTGCGTAGAGACTGTCTGTCTGGTTTGGCCAATGTACATGGCAGAGGGGCATTGCTGGCACATGATGGCATATCTCACATTAGTAGATGTGCAGGTGAACGAGTGCCTGATGGTGTGGCTCATGTGGTTAGGTCCTATGATGGTGTCCCTTGAATACATATGTGGACACAGTTGGCACCGGGGTTTGTAGCAGGGTTTGGTCCCTGGGTTGGTGTTTTTGTTGTGTGGTGTGTAGTTGCTGGTGAGTATTTGCTTCAGGTTTGGAGGCTGTCTGTAAGCAAGGACTGGCCTGTTTCCCAAGGTCTGTGAGAGTGAGGGGTCGTCCTTCAGGATAGGTTGTAGATCCTTGATGATGCGCTGGAGAGGTTTTAATTGGGGGCTGTAGGTGACAGCTAGTGTCATTCTGTTACTTTCTTTGTTGGGCCTGTCTTGTAGTAGGTGACTTCTTGGACCTTTCTGGCTCTGTCAGTCTGTTTCTTCACTTCAGCAGGTGGGTACTGCAGTTTTAAGAATGCTTGATAGAGATTCTGTAGGTGTTTGTCTCTGTCTGAGGGATCGACGCAAATGCGGTTGTATCTTAGAGCTTGGCTTTAGACAATGGATCGTGTGATGTGGTCTGGATGACAGCAGGAGGCCTGTAGGTAAGTATAGCAGTCAGAAGGTTTCCGATATAGGGTGGTGTTTGTGACCATTGCTTATTAGCACTGTAGTGTCTAGGAAGTGGTTCTCTTGTGTGGACTGGTCCAGGCTGAGGTTGATGGTAGGGTGGAAATCGTTGAAATCATGGTGGAATTCCTCAAGGGCTTCTTTTCCATGGGTCCAGATGATGAAGATGTCATCAATGTAGCGCAAGTAGAGTAGGGGCGCTGGGGGGACGAGACCTAAGGAAGCGTTGTTCTAGGTCAGCCATTAAAATGTTGGCATATTGAGGGGCCATGCGGGTACCCATAGAAGTCCTGCTGACTTGAAGGTATAAATTATCCCCAAATCTGAAATAGTTGTGCGTGAGGACAAAGTCATAAATTTCAGCCATCAGGTTTGCCGTGATGGTATCAGGGATGCTATTCCTGATGGCTTGTAGTCTATCTTTGCATGGAATGTTGGTGTAGAGGGCTTCTACATCCATAGTGGCTAGGATGGTGTTTTCTGGAAGATCATCAAAGGATTGTAGTGTATCAGAGGGGTAGCCATGTTAGTCTGGATCTGTAAAAGCGGCAAAGAGTCCTGTGGCACCTTATAGACTAACAGGCGTCTTATAGCATAAGGTTTCATGGGTGAATACCCACTTCATCAGATGCGTGTAGTGGAAATTTCCAGAGGCAGGTATACATATGCAAGTAAGAATCATGCTAGGAATAATGAGGTTAGTTCAATCCGGGAGAATGAGGCCCTCTTCTAGCAGTTGAGGTGTGAACACCAAGGGAGGAGAAACTGCTTTTGTAGTTGGCTAGCCATTCACAGTCTTCGTTTAATCCTGAGCTGATGATGCCAAATTTGCAAATGAACTGAAGCTCAGCAGTTTCTCTTTGAAGTCTGGTCGTGAAGTTTTGTTGCTGCAGGATGACTACCTTTAAATCTGCTATTGTGTGTCCAGGGAGGTTGAAGTGTTCTCCTACAGGTTTTTGTATATTGCCATTCCTAATATCCTATTTGTGTCCATTTATCCTTTTACGTAGGGACTGTCCAGTTTGGCTGATGTACGTAGCAGAGGGGCATTGCTAGCACATGATGGCATATATTACATTGATGGACGTGCAGGTGAATGAACTGGTGATGGTTCAAGGATTTTAGTTTGCTCAGGAAGTCAGTGGTGTCTCGAAGATAGCTGGGACTGCTGGTAGCGAAGGGCCTGAGGAGAGAGTCTACATAGCCAGATAATCCTGCTGATAGGGTGCCAATGCCTGAGATGATGGGGCATCCAGGATTCCCAGGTTTATGGATTGTGGGTAGCAGGTAGAATGCCTCTGGTCAGGGCTCTAGGTATGTGTCAGTGTAGATTTGTTCCTGTGCTGCTTTAGGGAGTTTCTTGAGCGGATCGTGTAGTTTCTTTTGGTAATCCTCAGTGGGGTCAGAGGGTAATGGCCTGTAGAATGTGGTGTCAGAGAGTTGACTTGGAGTAATGGAAGTCATAGTACAGATGCTTGGACATGAAGTGCGTAGGATGTTCAGTAGCCAAAAGGAATGGGGGACTGAGGTGAAATGGGTATTACTTCCTAAAAGAGTCAGATTTACTCTTCCGTCACAAAGAGTTACTTGGCCAAAATTAGGATTCAGTTTGTTTTTGGCCTTATTTGTGCTTTTGAATGACCAGATATTAACAAAATATATTTGAAATAGTATCATTTAAAATGTGTCATGTTTGACATCAGAGAGCTTTCTAGCATACAGCAATATAAAGAGGGCCAGGCTTTGGCTGATCCTAAACAGGTGAGACAGGGACAGAGTAAGGGCTCAGAAATCCTGTTATGTTGCTTCCTCTATGTGCTCCTTAATACTTAGGTTGCCCATTTCAACCTATACAAAATGCTGCTACTAAGATAATCTTTCATATTTCTAACAATACCAATCTTTGAGCCTTAGGAAAAGATCAACTCTTAATTCCCTGAAGTCACATGAGGACATAACGCAGGCCATGTTGTTCCAAGTCCTAGTTCCTTAAAAAATTCCTCCCTTCTCTTTATAGTCTGTCACTTCAACTATGTTAAACCCACCTTCAATCCTTGAAATCCCTCCACTGGCTGCCTTTCCACTACACACAGATCAAGCCTCTTGTTTCACATTCATGCTATCTGTCAACTTCACCCACATTTGCCTCCACATATACTTCTGCACTACTCCTTGAAAGTATAATACCCTTTCCTCAGTTGGTCCACAAAGCCACATTAAAATCCCTCCTGAAGACCCAGTTCAACTCTGACGACAAGAAAGAAAACAAAAAACTGTAGATTAATGATAATAAGGTTGAGGCAAAATTGGAAATATCCTATACATCTTAACAAACACAAAGGATGGTTTTTATCATACATCTTCAAAACATATCCAGTGACCCGCTTGACTACTTTATTTTCACTTTGCACCTCCATCCCCTAACGTAGGTCTGTCTATTTTGTCTTTTAGTTTGAAAGCTCTTTGAGACAGGAAATGTGTGCCTTGTTTTGTGTTTGTACAGTGCCTATTATGCTGCTGGTGCTGTCAGCACTAGCTATTACTAATAATTTATTTCTGTTAGTACCACAAGGTGGTAGGCATTGTCCATACATATACAGTCTTGGTGTTGAAGAACTTACAAAATAACAAGAAAAGCAACATACAATGGTAGGGAGGGATGAAAAAATAATCCATATAGATATAATTTTTTTAAATGGCAGCAGCTATCTCAAAATGTCTCTGTACTTCACCATACTTAGATGGCAAGTTTCTTGTTGGAGTCAAAGTTCATGTTGGTCTCAAGGAAGCACTTGAAAGTAAAAGCCAAATGATTGTTGGCTCAGAAATGAGAAATTCAAAACATTTTATATTTCTCCCAAAACGGTAGCCTTGAAATTTTTCATCTTCACTCACCAACCCCAGGCAAGGCAGTCTTCTGATGTAAAGATGGGTCAGAGGTCAAGCTATGACAGAGAAGAATACTTCTCAACAGAGAAACTTTTTAGTTCAGCCTATTTTAAGGTTTGACTTCCTTAAATCTGGAACCTACTTTCTCTAGGTTTAGGATTTTCTGGTTACTCGCATGTGTCCTTTATTAATAGAGGTAAATGTCCACGAGGAGTGCTGCATCTTGAACTTTAATAACTGGCAAAGAGTTGCAAGTAAAAAGAATCAGTTAAAATTACAGACTTTCAAGCCAAGATATTTTACCTTGCGATATGCCTGGTCTGGTAAAACTATAATTGTCTCCCATATTTCCAACAGTACCAATCTTTTAAGATTTAGGAAACAATCAACTCTTAATTCCCTGATGTCAAATCTAGAGACAACACAGGTTCTTCCAAATCCAAGCTCCTTAAAAGTTTGTTCCATTCACTTTACAGCCTGTCGTAATTGTGTCTTAAATCTTTTAATTCTCCATTTCCTGCTCTTTACAGTTTGTGAGTCCATGAACCCAATCTTGCTTCAGTGGAAGCAATCTTGGTTCCTTTCAGTTCCTGAATTCTATAGGTCTGCAATGATTTTCATTCTCAAACTCTGGATACTTTGTATGCAATTTATGCAAATTAGGAATACTCAGCTGGTTACTCTGATTTGGTTTCTGAACAGTTCTCTTTTCAGTTCCCTTGCCAGTTCATGTTTATTTCTATAAATGCACTCTTGATTACTTGTTTGTGTTCTTTAAAAGATTAAGTCAACATAAAAATACTGAAAACAAAAGCATTTTTCTTTCACATAGCCAAATGAAACAAATCGGCTGTCTGAATATAAATAAAATATAAAGCCGCATATTTTAAAATCACATACAAATAAAAACAATAAAATGTTATAAGAAAACAAAGCAATTTTTGCTTTGACTTTGGTGCAATACCATAGAGGTGCAAGAGTCTGTGCTAGAGAATCTCAATGTAGGATTAGGACCTATGTTTTATATGGTAGGACATGGTGTGCAAATGAGGGACCAGTTTGTTTTTTTATTAAAACGGTTAATTTCAATGAATATTAACAACCTAAAATAGCAAAATTTTGCCCTTTGATCTCCAGATTGAGCCTCAGTTCCAATATTCTACTCTACCTTCAAGTAATCATGTCTAAATTTAGGCAATCAAAATTATCTAATTTTGGATACCATGTTTTTACATCCTCCAAAACTTGGAATTCTGTAAAAAACAGGGACTCATACACCTAATTACCTGATTTGAGAGATTTAATGCTGTGTGTGAATCTGAATTTTGGGACAGGTAGATTTGGAACCTGAGTTGACACCATTTACTATTTGATGATAAATCGTGCAAATGTGGCAGCCAGTAAGCTATATAGTGGTAGTATGTATGCACAGGTCACTGATTGATTGTATTTATTATTAATGTTGTTGGTCTGAAGGATACTGATGAACAATATATCATGAAAAAATCACATTAGACACAACATTTTATGGCTGAGACTGCGGTATAACTGCAAAAATATTTCCTGTTCCTGTTCACACGTGAGATATGTATATACTGTATTTTCCCCCCTTTTGACCAGCAGAGAGCAGCAATGATATACTTTATAATGACCTAATATTGAGCCTACCCTTGCAAAATTTTTCAGCAATCTGTCCCTATTTCAGCTTCTAAACTGGGTGTAAATATCTTGTATGATTGCCGTGAATATGTATTTACTGAAAACACTTGGTATTATAATTTAATCACTAGCTGCCAAAACCTGGGTACTGATAATGTAATTTGTACTTCTGCTTCATTTGAAAATAATTTTAATTGTCTCTCTGTTAGTATCTTTGACTATGTGAGAGTGCTAAAGATGAGCTAGCTATTTTATTTAAAGTGCTTCGTATGTCATCCTCATTTCTTACGGATGGTGGTATTCACACTAAACAAAAGCATTCCCGATGGAGGCTTCCTGCTTTTTGTTTGGCAGCATCAATACTTTAGATGCTTAGGGTAAAATCTTGACCCATTTGGCAGTTTTGTCATTGAGTTCAGCGGGGGCCAGGATTTCACCTTTGGTGTATAATACAGAATTATAGATAAGATTGGTAGTACTGCTTTATTATTAAGATTACTCAACATTTCTCTTTATAAGACCTGTTTTCAGTCCCTTATAACTCTGCCAGACTTAAGCAATTTCGGCTGAAATCTTCTATGCTGGGTGTAATGCTGATTTATTTAATTTTTTTTTTTTTTATTTCAGCCAGAACTGTTAGGGAATGCCAAACTTTTGAGTGCTTGACATTGCAACCTTAATGTGTTTAACAGTTATTCTATTATAGTGTAATGTAGGTACAGGATTATAAAAAGAAAAGGAGTACTTGTGGCACCTTAGAGACTAACAAATTTATTTGAGCATAAGCTTTCGTGAGCTACAGCTCACTTCATTGGATGCATTCAGTGGAATAAAGTGGGGAGATTTATATACACAGAGAACATGAAACAATGGGTGTTGTCATACACACTGTAAGGAGAGTGATCACTTAAGATGAGCTAATACCAGCAAGAGAGCTGGGGGGGGGGGGAGAAAGCCTTTTGTAGTGATAATCAAGGTGGGCCATTTCAAGCAGTTGACAAGAACGTCTGAGGAACAGTGAGGGGAAGGGGGAATAAACATGGGGAAATAGTTTTACTTTGTGTAATGACCCATCCACTCCCAGTCTCTATTCAAGCCTAAGTTAATTGTATCCAGTTTGCAAATTAATTCCAGTTCAGCAGTCTCTCATTGGAGTCTGTTTCTGAAGTCTTTTTGTTGTAATATTGTGACTGTTTATTCCCTGCCCCACTGTTCCTCAGACGTTCTTGTCAACTGCTGGAAATGGTCCACCTTGATTATCACTACAAAAGGTTTTCTCCCCCCCCCCCCCCCCGCTCTCCTGGTATTAGCTCATCTTAAGTGATCACTCTCCTTACAGTGTGTATGGAAACACCCATTGTTTCATGTTCTCTGTGTATATAAATCTCCCCACTGTATTTTCCACTGAATGCATCCAATGAAGTGAGCTGTAGCTCACGAAAGCTTATGCTCAAATAAATTTGTTAGTCTCTAAGGTGCCACAAGTACTCCTTTTCTTTTTGCGAATACAGACTAACACGGCTGCTACTCTGAAACCTGTACAGAATTATGTAATTATTCACTGATTTGTTTGAGGGTGACATCTAAGGGCTCCAATCAAGATCAGGACCTTACTGTCTAAAATCATCAGGCAGGAAACAGTCACTGGCCTGAAAAGATTACATTCTAAATAGACAACACAAACAAAGAGTGTGGAAGAAGAGATATCACTTACAAGCAGGCAGAATAGTGTGGTAGTCTGAAAATGTCACATTGATTCCAGGACAGTAGTTCTCGAACAATTTCTATAGTGGGGGTGCTGAGAGCCATTGAACCAAAGTGTAAGCCCTGTATATAATGGAAACCACTTCAAGCCAGGGGGTGCGGCAGCACTTCAAGTACCCCTAGTTCCAGCACCTATGTTTCAGCATATTTTAGGGGCTTTTAAAATTTTTAAAGTGAGGTTTTGTTCAGAGGAGACTAGCAAAACAGAGACAAAAGAAGGGAAGGGGAGCAGGGTAGAGCATATGTAAGGGGAGTAATGGGATGAAAGAAGAGAAGCTTGGAGGGGCAAGTAAAGTAATGCAAAGTCACAGTTTTGGCACGGGGGAGGGGCTGGGAGAGAGAAGCAAATAGTGCAGGGGAGAGTAAAAGCTGTAGAAACCAGTAGGACATATATCTTAAGGTCCGTGTTGGGTTGTTCCTCTGCATCTCCTGCTGGTTTGAGTTTCTGTGGCTCTTCCCAGGGGTTTCTTTATTTCTTGAGCTGGTGGTTAATGTTATGATGTAAAATCTCATTAATAATTTTAGAGTTGAGTATAAAAATGTTAGCTGATAATCAGGGTAACGTCCACATTTTGCAGCAGTCTGTGGACAGTATGTATGTTGTATATGATGCAGTACAGATCTAAATATCAGAATGATTACTTCATGGACTGTCAGCCCAGATTTTTAGCCTTATTTCTGAATTTTCTTGCTTTTTGGAGCTTCATTTAGACCCATAAGGCAGTTTTACTGTAGCCTGCTGTACTTTAGGTTCTGTCTTTGTTTAAAGGCTTTTGAGACTGAGTAATTGCTGACATTTTAAAAATCCATTAGTACAGTGAATGCATCCAAATTGATCTCCAGGAGGAACAATAGGGTTGACTGCCCCTAAACTCGATGCTTTGAAAAGTCATGTACTTTATGGAGGTGCCTCATCAGCATTTGCACTCGCACTTGTTGGAGACCTCTCACAGCTTGGTAAAAGACACTCTTCCGTGAACCTCTGCAACTCACTATGCGCACCTGTGGAGATCCTTCCTACCTTTTAGGGTGAGTAAATGGGTCCATTTTAAATTTAGTTTTGGAGTATTAAAGCCCAAACTGTGGAGAGACCATAAATAGCAATTAGCCAAAATGGCTCAGGCAGGAACTAAATATAGCTCTGTCTCATTACTTCGCAGAGGACTCCTACGAATGTAGGGCAAGCCATGGGTTAAGCAGTTTGGATAAAATAAGAATCATGTTGAACTGAACCAAATTAACATTTTCCCATTTTGGTTTACTTTTTATTTGCTTGGTTTTGCTCACAGCTGCACACTTCTGAGGTGTAATGAGAAAAGGAAATGTCAAACTACGTAAAACAGGATTTTCTTGCTTCCTGCTGCTCTGGCAGTACTCTGAGAGAACTGAAAAATCTCAAAGATTTTTCTCATGAGATTTCCAAACCAGTTTCACTGATCTTGTATTCTGGATAAGTATCTGAGGATTTAGAGTGGGTAATATTAATATATTAATATATCTTGCATACTGGAGCCAAATCACAACTCTAACACTTGGGCAGTTTACCCATCACTGCTCATTGGTTTGTAACTTCTTTTGAAGAGGAACTGTTATCAATTATTAATTCTTAATTACAGAGTTTCAGAACTAGGTATAATTTTACTTCAAAATCCATTATGGTATTCTAGTCAGTCAATACCCACCACTTGTCCAAGTCTGCTAAGGTGAGTTTTGGCCATTTGATATTGATCGTTGTATTCGATGTGACATCACTAAGTGTTTAGTGATACCATATCAAATGTAAGATTAATATAATTGTAATCCTTCTGCCCATCAGAGTTGGCAGCAGCAGGGGCCGGGTTCAGTATCTAGGGGTTCCATTCCAATAGCACAATCAAAACCGGCTCGAGCTCCCACCCAGTGACCTGGGACAAATATATACCACCAATAACAGAGAAACTGGGGCTCCTACAGCAGCCAAAGTGACCATTGAGGCAGGGTGGGTGTGCCTATGCAAATGAGATCAGCCCCTGAAGTTCTTTTCCACAACCCACCATGACTCGCCACCAGATGTCAGGGTAGAGCTCATCCTGACTCTGCTTACATAATGTTTCTGGTTTTCTTTTTTATTTAGCAAAGGTGACAACTTGTATTTTTCCTAATGACACAGCTTAACACAATGAAGGTAAAAACTTGTGCATTGAAGCCCTTCTGTAGCATATACTTCTTAAGTCTTTATTTTTGACGCTATTGTGAACTGATGAAAGCAACCAAATTTATACTAACATTTTTCTCTGCTTTTTAAATTTATTAGAAAAGACTTTAATAAAGTTGGTTTAATAGTTCTGATAATTTCAGAACATGAAACTCAACATTTTAAGGTACAGTATGAGGTAAACTCTAGTAAGCAAGAAGACAGAGCTAAACTAAATTATAAAAACCCTTAGAAAATATACAATAAGAAAAGCTTAAGGTTATTAAAGGTACAGAATCACATGGTACATCTGCCAAATGCTCTTTGCTGGATAATGGCATAGAATGTATATAACATTCTCTTATGCTGGATTTTTGTTTTAGTCTTTTATTATGCTTTCATATAACAACAGAAAGTCTAATAATAATGTTTGAACTGGACTGGCCTCAGTCATCCATCAAGGTATTCCAATTTTACAGTACAAGTTTTAGTTTATCTTTAACCTGGAAATAACTTTTTTTTAATATAGTGATCAGTTAAATACAGTCCCAAAATACAGTACAAAATAAACACCCTGTTTTTCACTGCGGAAGAATCAAACTGAGTATTTCAGATGGGTAGCCGTGTTAGTCTGTATCGGCAAAAATAACAAGGAGTCCTTGTGGCACCTTAGAGACTAACAAATGTATTTGGGCATAAGCTTTCGTGGGCTATAACCCACTTCATCAGATGCATGGAGTGAAAAAAAGTAGGTAGGTATAAATATACAGCACATGAAAAGATGGGAGTTGCCTTATCCAGTGGGGGGTTAGTGCTAATGAAGCCAATTCAATTAGGGTGGATGTAGCCCATTCCCAACAGTTGACAAGAGGGGTGAATATCAACAGAGGGAAAATTACTTTTTGTAGTGCTAACGAGGCCAATTCAGTCATGGTGGATGTGGCCCATTCCCAACTGAGTATTGAAACTGTAAGACATTCATTAGATGCTCATGCTTTTCATAAGTTTCTGATATACTGTTCACCTTGAAATGAGCAAAAGGAAACTATATGGAAAATGAATAATTACAGAACTGTAAGCATATATATAATGTTCTTCATAACAAACTTTATGAAATATTTGTGACCATTCTCAAGCATTTGCAGAATAGCTATTTTTATTTATCTAAGACAACTGAGAATTTTAATAAAAATAAAAGCTTGACAATTACCTTTCTAGGCAGTTTTGCATAATTTTGGTTGATGAGTGAGTTAGTGAAACTACAAGAAAGTTTAACTTTCTGGAGTCCTACAATTTTGTATCATTTAATATGTTTGTGCTTAATTTTTCAAAATAGCAAAGATGGAGGTAGTATTGCAGATTCTAGTTAGGTCTGCAGTTATTGCTGTTGGTTTTAACAGCTTCTACATTTACATGTATACTCAAACATGAACAGTAAGTTGGCCATTTTAACCTCCTGCTAAGTAAACATCTGTTTGTTTGAAGTGTCATTGTAGCTGTGTAGTCCCAGGATATGAAAGACGCAAGGTAGGTGAGGTAATATATCTTATTTGATATGTATTGGATCAATGAGATATTAGCTCACCTACCTTGTCTGTCTTATTTAAACATTTATGTAGCGGTATACCATCGTGCACACGTGTGTGTGCATGCATGCATAATAGACTCTCATAGATCATATGGGAAGGAATTAATAAAAAGCTATTGTCACAGTTTCAGGTAACTGCACCTATATCTCATCTACATGGTCCTATCCAACAGTGACCGGTCAGGTCTCAGGCCTCCAGCTGTCACCTGTCTCTGGACAGGGACCCATGTCCCATTCCCTTCTGACTGTGGGTTATAAGGCTCCACAGCCCCTTGCTATACATTGTGATATCCCCAGTCTGCTACAGCCAGCACCTGTATTGTGTTTTTTCTCTGAGGACAATGACTGCCTTTTTACCAGTTACCACACAGCTCTTTCTCAGAAGAGTACATTTATTCTTAGGGTAAAAGCATCATATAGAAAACATAACCAAAAAACCAACAACTAAATAAGGAATCCTGCATGCTTACTAAATGTACCGGAAATCATGCATCGGTATTATGGGGCCCTAGGACAAACCCTTAAGGAGGGTTGGGGGCCCTAGGACAAAAGTTCATGTCCATTTGCTGGATCAGAAAGAAGCCGTGAGTTTTTTGTCCAGGAGGGTAAGCTTCAAAGCTGGCCTTGGGAGTTTGCGCTAATCACCCAGATTTTTCAGGAAACACCCCACAGTGAGCAGAAACACACAAATACACATCACCTGTATTGATAAAGGATCTGAATATTCTGCAGATCATGCTATTTGGCTCATTTCACTATAATGGCTTTTTGAGGTTTTTGTGGTTTAAACATAATATACAGTTTGATTCCCAGAGATGCTGAATGTGGTTGCAATATCTGTCACATCTCCTTCATAAAGAAGTGGGTGTAAGTAGGATGGCTGCAGTGTTCTTGTAGCTTTGTTGGCCCCAGGATATTAGAGAGACAAGGTGGGGAGGAAACCTCTTTTATTGGACCAATTGCTGCTGGTGAAAGAGACAAGCTTTTGAACTACACAGAGGTCTTCTTCAAGCTTGAAATCTTGTCTCTTTCACCAATAGAAGTTGGTCCAATAAAAGATGTTACCTTCCCACCTTGTGTGTCTAGGTTGCCTATACTCACATAGATTTTATGGCATGGAATTAATAAAAGCCAGCAGCAGATATATTTTATCAGATGTGATAGACTGGCAGCAGTAGCTGCTTAATCAAGATAATTATCACATGAAAGCATATAGTGAGGTAGTTAGCATTCTACAAAAAGCTCCCAGCCTAAGGCCTGATTCAGTTTTTCCTGTATCTTGTCTTTTGCCATTGATTTCAATATGAGCAGTGCCAGATCCACTTCCTGTAAAAATTGTCACCTTACAGCTAGATGGTTGGCGTCCTAAATTCAGAGATACCAACTGTAGTTTTAAAACCTGATACTGTTCAGAGTGTGTTTATGGTAAGAATAAATTTTTGAACAAAATACCTGAGCTGACCCAATCTGAACTGGAAACTATGTATATTAGTGTCCATTTTTTGGAAATATGATTGTCTGTTTGTCCTTATTACGTAAATTCAGCAGAGAAAAACTTTTTTCTTTTGATTTAGAAGATATAAAAAGTGCCCATGTGTAGGATCTGAGAGCCTTGCAGATTATTTAAAATTACAAAAACTTAATCCAGTTGAATCAGATCACCCTTTCTGCAGGCAGTAGAACATAACATAATACTAACACCCCCATTCATCAGCCTTTATCCCTCTCTCTCTGCTTCTCTTCAAAGACCAGCGGAAACAAATTGGCTCTGCAGTATGTCCTGAAAGTCAGCAAATCTGAGCTATTTCGGACCAGGCTTGGGAGGACACTCCAGAGTCCTAGGCCCTTACAGAGAATGCCTTTGCAAGCCGCCCCTTCTCTATTATATCAAGGCCAATCTAGCATTAGCACTTCCACTGGTCACAGCACTGTCAGTGTGTTCTGAATTGAGAGGCACTCTGACATATACTGTGATATAAAACATTCTCTATTTGTAAGGCTGGATCTTCTCATTGAAACAAGTTGCTTAAAATCAGCAAAGAGTTTGCAAATTGTACAGTTTTGGAGGTGTCATTTGCTTATATTGTATACAAGTATAGCCTAATTCCTTTAGACAACAGTTTGTATGTTCATCTGCAAGGCTATGAGTTTGTCATGGAGATCACGTTTTCCATGACTTTCCGTGACTTCTGCAGAGGCTGGTGCACCTGGCCCAGGGGCTGCCTGAATAGCTCAGGCAGCCCCTGGGCAGCTGCACTGGCCACTGCTGGTGCAGTCTTGGGCTCCCAGTAGCAGCAGGAGTTTGGATGTGGTAGAGGGCTCAAGGCTGGGGGTTTGGGTGTTGGAGTGGGTAAGGACTCCAGGCGGCTCTTACCTCAGGCAGCTCCCCAGAAGCAGTGACATCCCTTCCTTCCTGGGGGAAGGCTCAGCTGGGGGACTCTGTGCACTGCCCCTGTCTGCAGGCACCGCCCCGCAGCTCCCATTGGCTGCTGTTCCTGGCCAATGGGAGCTGTGGAGCTGACACTCGGAGTGAAGGCGGTGCACAGAGATGCCTGGCCACATCTCCGCCTAGGAGCAGATGGAGGGGGATGTCTCCGCTTCTGGGAAGGTAGGGAGCCTGCCAGCCCCGCCAACTGCCCTCCCACCCAGCATCAGTGGGGTCCCAGGCTGCATACCACCATGTCCCCCCCTCCCCCCCCCAGCACCTGTGGCACCTCCGGGCCCGTATGCCCTTCTCCCCCCCCCCGCCCAATTTGACGAGGTATATAGTACAAGTCATGGACCGGTCACAGGCCATGAATTTTATTTACTGCCCATGACCTGTCCGTGACTTTTACTAAAAATACCCATGATTAAAACGTAGCCTTAATCATCTGATACGCAGCACAAAAAAAGCAGTGAAATCTTAAAATCTTTTGGTTCATTTTTCTTTTACCTAGTTTCTAACCTTTTCTCTTTCACACACACACTTTGCTTTATCTCTTTTATAGACTACTTTTGCCTTCCGGCTTTATTTTATATTGTTTTAATTCCTTCTTGTAGTTCTTTCTACCCTAGATGAATGAACAAGCCACAGTGATTAACTTTAATCCCCAGCCTATTAAACCTTGCACTTGAAGGTCAAATTTAAGCAGAGGCAAATCTATGCTACTTTTAGTAAACTTTGGTTCTTCAAATAAAGCGTGATTGATACTGAATGGCAACAGAATTTCATTTTAGGATATTTCTTGTTCTTCTGGTAAATATTGGTTGAAGGAGGATAATGAGAATCTAAAGTTACTTGTCCCCTTGAGTAGAGGCATAGTTTTCATATGGCTTTGCTGGAATGTTATGAGATTATACCTGGTAAAAATAGTAAAACCATGAGTTCATAGTAGAAATGGAAAAACTTCAGAGGAACTTAAGTGTGAACTTCAGTGTGAGGACAAATAGAAAAGGACTTCTTGCTCCTATCCGTAATAAAAGTCCAAAAGCAATGCAGTTTTTTTAACAGTGAGGGTCATTAATTATTGGGACAACTTAGCAAGGTTTAAAAGATGTTCTCTAGTTCAACCAGTAACTATGGGTTTAAGAATTACTGGGTGAAATTATATGGCCTATGTTATGTGGGAAGTCAGACTACATGATGATGATGGTCTTAAAATCTATGAAAAAGATAAAGAAATTATGATGAAAAGAAAAGGCAAATACAGTTTAACCATGTTTTTTTTTTACTAAAATGTATATATTTTTTACTAAAATGTATGTATACTATTATAGAGAAGATATGAGATGCAAGATACTTAGGCAGATAACTTAGTAAAATGGAAGAAGTTGTTTGGAAGTGCTGTGAATCGGAAGTGCTAATCTAGCTACGTAGTTTGGAACACATTCTCAAAGAGGAAACTTAAGTTTAGTGAAGTTGAGGTTGTAAATACATAATAAACAGGATTTAAAAAATGATCTAACCTTGCTCCAATTAAGTTGATGGTCAAATCCCATTGACTTCAACACTGAGCACTTTTGAAAAGAAAATCCCAAGAGGATTTAAGAATTAAAAAAACTAAAATAATGTTTAAATTATAAAAATGAAAAGTGAAAATTGTAAAGTAAAACTTTCCATTCTTCTTCGACTGCTTGCTCATGTTAATTCCATTCTAGGTGTGTGCATGCCCACGTGCATGGTTGTCAAAGATTTTTGCCTTAGCAGTATCTGTAGGGTCAGCTGTGCCGCCCCCTTGAGTGCCACGTTCGTGCGTCAGTATATCAGGCACCTCCAGCCCTACAGCCCCTGTTCCTTCTAACCGCCCGTGGTGGTTAGTCAGAGCGCCTTTCCTTGCATAGCAAGAGCTAGCAGTTTTGTCTCTTATGACTTTGAGCCTTAGGGTCTTGTAAATAGTTTGTTTATAGTAGTTACTGTTAAGTGGTTAAATATAGTTAGAAGTTAGAGTCCCATAAGTGGACTTCGCCCCAGGTGGAGCATGCCCTGGTCTCCGGGATTTAAGCCCTGCTCAGACTACAACTGTCCTATACCTTTTAGTGACCCCCACAGCAGTGCTTGGGGGAATCACATGTGAAGGACAAGTGTTGTATCTGTAAAAAATTTTGCTCCAGGACCCAGAAAGAGCGTGGGGGGAGGGATAGCTCAGTGGTTTGAGCATTGGCCTGCTGAACCCAGGGTTGTGAGTTCAATCCTTGAGGGGGCCATTTGGGATCTGGGGCAAAAATTGGAGATTGGTCCTGCTTTGAGCAGGGGGTTGGACTAGATGACCTCCTGAGGTCCCTTCCAACCCTGATATTCTATGATTGTATGATATCTGTTTGAGGGCTCTCCTCATGGAGGCTGCCCTTTGGCTGGCTTCTGAGCTGTCCTGGCCGGACTCTATCCCTAGTTCCTCTGCCTCGGTGCATAGCTCACCCCTGGCACCGGGCTCTGCCCAGCACCGCTCTCTGTTGCCGGTGCCCAAAAAGAAGACCAAGAAACATGGCTCCCCGGCACCAGGCAAGAAAGGCCATGAGGTATCAGGCAAAGGACTCAGTTTGGGCTGCCCATCCACGCTGGAGCCCTTAGCTCTCCAAAGGATCCACTGCCGACTCCGTGGAGCAGTAGGGGAACCAGACTTTGGCAGGATCGACACCTTCCTCGGCCTCTACCAGCGCCGCTAGCACTGTGTTTGCCGCAGGAAGTGGCAAAGGCTCCCTACAAGGGCAAGCCAGCCGCCAAGACCCCCCAGAGGGCAGTTGAGCGCTGCTGATCTCCTGAGCCAAGGCAGCGCTCTCTGATCGCGCACCACAGATCTCCGGCTCGCCCTAGATCACTGGAATCATGTTCATGGTCTCCACCCTCTCAATGTGGTTTGCGTAGGGGGAGGTGCTAGGCTCTGTATTACCAGCATCATTCACCCTCCCACTGGTTGTCTTCTCGGTGCAGGTCCCTGTCACACACTCTATGGGAATGATCTCTGTTGTGGTACAGTCCTTCTGGCCCTGGCACTGGTCCTCCCATTCACAGTGCTGATCTACAGCGGTGCCAGTCAGCTGACAAATGCACACATCGACAGCTCCACAGTGGTAATCTGGCACAGAAGGCAATTTAGCCCCTCGCCGAGGCATCGCCGGTGTGATTGGGCAGGAGGCTACGTCGACTTCTATGGTGTTGCCTTGGCAGCATGGATGGCATTGGTCTACATTCCCAACAGACATGACCTAGACCTAGACATGATCAACTCCGGTCATCCCTGGATTGGTGGTTGGACCATGGGATACTGTTGGAGGGGGTTCCCTTCACGGCCTCATCCCTGTTGCTGACACTGGTCTCCGATGCCTCGGACCTGAGCTGGGGAGCCCACCTGGGTGAGGGATGATCTAGCCCTCCATATCAACATCAGGGAGCTCAGAGCTGTTTGCTTGGCCTGCCAGGCTTTCTTTCCCCACTTGAAGGGCAAGGTGGTGCAGGTCCTGACAGACAATACGGCTGTGATGTACTATATCAACAGACAGGGCAGAGCGAGGTCTTCAGGCCTTTGCCAAGACGCTCTCCACCTTTTGGGACTTTTGTGCGTGGCATGCCATTCATCTGGTAGCCATGCACCTGCCTGGGACCAGGAATGTATTAGCAGATTACCTCAGCAGGACCTTCTCGTCTCGCCACAAGTGGTTGCTCAATCCAGAGGCGGTCTGTACAGTCTTCCAGAGGTGGTGGACTCCCCAGGTGGACCTATTCAGGTCCAGGCAGATCAGGAAATGCCACTTGTTTTGTTCAATCCGGGGGATAAACAGAGGCTCCCTGTCAGACACGCTTCTCATCCCGTGGTTGGGGGCTCTGATGTACGCCATCCTGCCAGTGTCATTGATTGATTCAGAGTCCTTGTGAAGATCAAACAGGACAGGGCGCAGGTTATCCTAACAGCCCCCATGTGGCCTTGCCAGCACTGGTTCGGCACGCTGCTAGACCTTTCTGCAGCTGCCCCCTGGCCTGATCTGCTGTCCCAGAACCACTGCAGCCTTCTGCACCCAAACCTGGTGACACTATACTTGACAGCATGGCTACTGCATGGCTAAACACGGACGAATGGGAATGCTTGGCCTGGGTTCAGCAGGTCTTGTTGTGCAGCAGAAAACCCTCCACCAGAGCGACCGCACCCGGTGTTTCTGTCCAAAGTAGTTTCCCAGTTTCATACTGGCCAGGGCATACTTACCTGTCTTCTTTCCAAAACCTCATGTGTCCGATGAGGAACACAGCTGCACGTCCTGGACGTCAGGCCTTTTACATAGATAGGACAAAGCTGTTCCGTAAGTCGTCGCAGTTGTTTGTCACAGTGGCAGACAGAATGAAAGGTTGCCCAAAGGATTTCTTCCTGGATCACTGCCTGTATCCGCTACTGCTATGAGCTGGGAAACGTGCATCTGCTGGCAATCATGATGGCACACTCATCTAGGGCACAGGCATCATCAGCGGCCTTCCTGGCCCAAGTTCCAATCCAAGAGATCTGCAGGGCTGCTACCTGGTCATCTGACCACACATTGGTGTCTCATTATGCACTTACCCAGAAAGCTCGAGACAATGCTGGCTTTGGCAGAGCAGTACTGCAAGACCATCGTGAACTCCGAGCCCATCTCTATGGATGTTGCCTATGAGTCACCTAGAATGGAATCGACATGAGCTAGCATTTGAAGAAGAAAAACGATTACCTACCTTTTCGTAACTCTTGTTCTTCGAGATGTGTTGCTCATGTCCGTTCCATTACCCTCTCATCTGCCCCTCTATTGGAATTGTCATCAAGAAGGAATTGAAAGGGCATAGGGCCAGCAGCATCTGATATACCGATGCATGAACATGGCACTCAGGGAGGCGCCACAGCCAACCCTACAGATACCGCTAAGGCAAAAATCTCTAACGATCACGCACGTGGGCGTGTACATACCAAGAATGAAATGGACATGAGCAACACATCTCGAAGAACAACAGTTACAAAAAGGTAGGTCATTTTTTTAAAAAACAAAAAAAAGCCCAAATGCTGGAGAGTATGGACATTCAGAGCTACAGTATCACAAACTTTATTTTTCAGGCACTTAAAATGTGAAGAAATGTAGAAAACCATGGATGTTGCTTTTTTGGGTGTGGAAAATAGGGCTCTCAAATGATTAAAAATATTATTTGCAAGATTAAAAATTAATCATGATTAATTGCCGTTTTAATCGCACTGTTAATATTAGAATGCTAATTTAAATTTATTATAAATATTTGTGGATTTTTTCTACATTTTCAAGTATATTGATTTCAGTTACAATGCAGAATACAAGTGTAAAGTGCTCACTTTATATTATTTTTTATTACAAATATTTGCACCCAAAACAAGATAAAAGTGCAACTACAGGTTGAAGCATGAAGGGGCATATGAATGTTTAGCACATCTGGCATGTAAATACCTTGCAACACCGGCTACAGAATGCCATGCAAATGCCTGTTCTCACTTTCAGGTGACATTGTAAATAAGAAGCACGTAGCCTTATCTCCCATAAATGTAAACAAACTTGTTTGTCTTAGCGATTGGCTGAACAAAAAGCAGGACTGAGTAGATTTGTAAGCTCTAAAGCAGGGGTCAGCAACCTTTCAGCAGTGGTGTGCCAAGTCTTCATTTATTCACTCTAATTTAAGGTTTCGCGTGCCAATAATACATTTTAACGTTTTTAGAAGGTCTCTTTCTATAAGTCTATAATATATAACTAAACTATTGTTGTATGTAAAGTAAATAAGGTTTTTAAAATGTTTAAGAAGCTTCATTTAAAATTAAATTAAAATGCAGAGCATTGTTTACATTGTTATTTTTGAGTGCGGTTATGTAAAAAAAAAGTTTGTAAGTTTCACTTTCATGATAAAGAGTTTGCACTACAGTACTTGTATGAGGTGAATTGAAAAATACTATTCTTTTTTACAGTGCAAATATAATAAAAAATAATATAAAATGAGCACTGTACACTTTCTGTTCTGTGTTGAAATTGAAATCAATATATTTGTAGAAAAACATCCAAAATATTTATAATAAATTTAAATTGGTATTTCATTATTGTTTAACAGTACAATTAACATTGTGATTAATTGCAATTAATATTTTTATTGAGTTAATTTGTTTTGAGTTAATCGCTTGAGTTAACTGTGATTAATTGACAGACCTAGTGGAAAACATGTCCTGTTCGGTTACTTCTGACAACTAATTTTGTGGGCCTGTACGCTTGGCCATTTTAGTTCTGTGATTCCAGATATTAGGGTGAATTTCTGATCCTATTGAAGTCAATGGCAAAACTCCCATTTCACTACTTAAATTCAGAATACTCAGACTGCTCACATTGTCTTTATGCTCCATATTCACAGTGACAGGGTTTGTTCCTGAAATAGTTTGATATTATGATGCTTCTCTTGGACACATCACTAACTTATTTATACAAAGCCTTTAGTGAAGATGTCCCTTTCCCAGGCCTTGAGCCATCATCTCACTCAGGAAGGAATCAAGAGGTTTGCCCATTCTTAGACCCCCACCCACATTGCAGTCCCCTGGAACTAACTTTGTTTGCCTCAGAATATCTGACTTCAGGCCCAATTCTGTTCCCTATAAGGAAATAACAATGGTAATCAGCAACTAAAGCCTGCTGAAAGCAAAGTATTTTTATATGTAACAAAAGTACTTCAGTGCAAACATATCTTAAAAAACCAATAAGACAGACTACATAATTCTAGCTTAGATCTTACCACTCCCTAGATCAGGGGTCCCCAACGCGGTGCCCGGGGGCGCAATGGCACCCGCCGAGGCAGTTGTGTGCGCTCGCAGGACACCATGCTGCCGAAAGGCCGCCGGAGAACTGGCTGCCGAAAGGCCGCCGAGAAGCGTTGTTGTTTCTTGGCGGCATTTTGGCGGTGGGGTTTTTGGCCCACAGTCTTCTGGGAATAGGAATATGCTATTCCCACAGAAAGGTTGGGGACCACTGCCCTAGATCTATGAAGGCCCCATTTCTTTAGATCGGCTAGGCAGTCTAAACCATATTTAACAAAGTTGTTTGCTAATAAGAAGGGATGACTTAATCTTCTTCCAAAGAAATAAAAACAACCCAAATCTTAAACCAGACTGAACCTTATTTAGGATGGAAATAATTTGGATATTGGTAGGTTACTTGTATATATGTATAGATTCTTAGCAGATTTAGTATGTTCTAGTGGGCCAGCAGTTGTCCGTCAATCTCATGAGATCTAGTTCATGTATGGTAAAAAGGAGGGCAGTGGATTATGGGACACACTAAAATGTGCAGGAGCCGCATTATAGAGACCTGAAGAGACCTTCCTCCCAGGTGATATCAGGAGAATCTGATAGTTATGGATAGGGGATTATTGTGTTTAGCTTATCTATAAGAAGACAAGGAGAGGGAATTCTGGAATCAGAGATAGATGGGTCAAGAAAAATTGGAATAATGGAGTTGAAGGGTCTGACTGACTTGGGAGACAGGAGGAGACCTCAGAAGATTCTGAAAAGCTTTATCTACATTACAGAACATTTATCTGATCCGTACTGAATCTTTGAACTATTTGAAGTTTGCCCATAACCAACAAATAAAGTTGAATTTGTCTGGATCCTTCTGAATATTTTGGTTGCCTTTGATCAGGGTGTTGAGTTGAATTGCCTTTTATCCTGTGTTAGGAATACTGTTTTACTTTTGTTAAAATCTCATTTTAGGTAAGCCCTGTACTACATTTGGTAATCATGGTTTTTATGTTTGTCCTGTGTTAGCAATGATATTCCAATGCTCCATAACCTCCCACAATTCCTGTTTTAAGTTAGTATCACTTCGGTTTATATAGTGGATGCTTCCTTGTACAGTAACTTATTTGCATCAAGTAGGCTTCCACCTCTATGCTAACTTAGGAGTGATCATCTTATTTTAAGATTTATGTGAGAAATCTTTGGGATTTAAATGACTGATGTCTGATAACTTCTCTTTGGGATGTCTAAATGACTTTTGACAGGATCTCAACATTAGCTACTGAATATCTCTTCTGTTCCTATTGATTTTTATGATGGTGCATGTTTTTAAAAAAACTTCAGCTGATGCAAAATGATGCAGCTACAGTTCTCACTGTATGCCAGTTATGTGGTCATACTGTATTTTACTGTGGTCCTGAAATCCCTTCATTGGTCATTAGTGAAATTTTGAATTGATTTTTAAGTACTTTTTCTCACTTAAAATCTTTAATATTTTACAACTCATCTTGACAAAGCACTGGCTGGGATGATTTAGTTGGAGTTGGTCCTGCTTTGAGCAGGGGATTGGACTAGGTGACCTCCTGAGGTCTCTTCCAACCCTAATCTTCTATGATTCTAGGATTTATTGTCATCTCCTAGATGTTTACTGAAATTAAACCACATGAACTGACTCCCGGAGTATTTTCTAGTACCAAAGTAGTTTGGATTGGATTATTATAAATTCCATTACAAGGACAAATTAATAGATCCAGAAATCTTCCAAATATAGATACAGTAAATTGGGGCATGGCATCTCTTTAAAATGGTCTTCTGATCATTGTTCCATGCATTCCTTCATCTGTTCCACAGGCCCACAACCTCTCTTGTATCCCATGGAGATTATAAAAAAAACAAAAACAAAAAAAGTAAGAAAACCCGCAACTAAGTTGGTTGAATTTACCAAGAAAATGAGTTGTCCTGTAGTTTCCCTCAATTGAATTACAATATATGTGACTAGGAGTACTTGTGGCACCTTAGAGACTAACCAATTTATTTGAGCATAAGCTTTCGTGAGCTACATCCGATGAAGTGAGCTGTAGCTCACGAAAGCTTATGCTCAAATAAATTGGTTAGTCTCTAAGGTGCCACAAGTACTCCTTTTCTTTTTGCGAATACAGACTAACACGGCTGTTACTCTGAAATATATGTGACTGTGAATCTGATTTCAAGTAATATACTTTGCCATACTGTGATGGAGGAGACCACTTTCATATGGCTTCCTGCACAGACTTAGATTAATCATTCTAAGTATGAGGACTATCCTATTCTGGCATGGTTACTGGCTAACGTTTACAGAGTCATTTTTATATCCTTTTAATTTATTTCCTTTGAATAGAAGCTTTTGTGTTTTTGGCCTCATATCAGAAGCAGTTGTATATTCTTAAGATTAATCAAATGTATTTATAGCGGTTTGTATGTGTTTGGTTTCAGAGTAACAGCCGTGTTAGTCTGTATTCGCAAAAAGAAAAGGAGTACTTGTGGCACCTTAGAGACTAACCAATTTATTTGAGCATAAGCTCTCGTGAGCTACAGCTCACTTCATCGGATGCATACTGTGGAAAGTGTAGAAGATCTTTTTATACACACAAAGCATGAAAAAATACTTCCCCCCACCCCACTCTCCTGCTGGTAATAACTTATCTAAAGTGATCACTCTCCTAAGCTATTACCAGCAGGAGAGTGGGGTGGGGGGAGGTATTTTTTCATGCTTTGTGTGTATAAAAAGATCTTCTACACTTTCCACAGTATGCATCCGATGAAGTGAGCTGTAGCTCACGAGAGCTTATGCTCAAATAAATTGGTTAGTCTCTAAGGTGCCACAAGTACTCCTTTTCTTTATATGTGTTTGGGTGTTTGTCTTCTTTCATACTTATCTTTCCTACCAAGAAAGTACATTTACATAGATATATGAAAACTTGATTTCTCGAAAATTAGCATGTCAAACCCCTTTATGTAAGCAGCAGTTTTCTATTTTACAAAACTACATGTTACAAGGAAAGATACCACTTTTTGTTTGCTTGGCAGTCTTCCCAGGATTGGCAAAAGGGTTGAAACTTTAAGGAATCGTAGAAAGAACTGCATTTTTAATATTTAAAGGACCTGGGGCAATCAATTAGACTTGAAGAACTATGTATTCATGAAAAGTTGTCTCACTGGCTGAGGAAGATGTTAGAATTTATACTTGACTTTCTGAGATGGAGGAGGGGTTCTTCTAGTTTATTGGGTTAAGTAACGGTACAAGCCTCCCCACTTCTGGAGTGTGTCCACTACTATATATTTAATCTGTTTTATCTTTTCGATTTATATAGCAACGTGGGTATTCCTATCATTGCCCTGATCTGTTCATTACCTCTGAAGCATCTGCCACTGGCCACTGTCAGAAGACAGGATGCTGGGCTAAATGGACCATTGGCATGACCCAGTATGGGAATTCTTATGTTCTTATTACTGTGGTCTCTAAGCACAAGACAAAATTAAATACATCATTGAGTGAACAGAATGCCTTTTGGGATGCTTAATGTCTCTCAATTCTCAGTGTATTTTCACTTTCTCTTATCTCTCGTCTTTTCTATGTGTGTTCCCTCTTCCTCCCCACAGATTGTGTACTGGTCATGGTTAGGGTTGCCAAGTGTCTGGTTTTCAACCGGAACACCCAGTTGAAAAGGGACCCAGGTCTCTCTGCTCAGCACTGCTGACCGGGCTATTAAAAGTCCAGTTGGTATGAGGCTGGCAGGCTCCCTACCTGGCTCTGCGTGGCTCCTGGGAAGCAGCCAGCATGTCTCTCTGGCTCCTAGGCATAGGGGTGGCCATGGAGGCTCTGTGTGCTGCCCCTGCCCTGAGCACCAGCTCTGCAACTCTCATTGGCCCACCCACAGGTGCCATCCCCACAACTGCCATTGGCTGCTGTTCTGGCACCTGGGGGTGGCGCGTGGAGCCTCCTGGCCATGCCTCCACCTAGGAGCCGGAGAAACATATCACCCCTTCTTGGGATCCACCTGAGGTAAGTGCTGCCCACACCTGAACCCCCTCTCACACCCAAAGTCCCTCCCAGAGCCCGCACTGTACACCCGCTCCCACACTCCAAACACTCAGACCCAGGCCAGAGCCCCTTCCTGCATCCCAAACTCCTCATCCCTGGCCCCATCTCAAAGCCCACACCCCCAGCCAGAGCCTGCACTCCAACCCCCTGTCCCAGCCCAGAGCCCCCTCCCACACTACGAACCCCTCGGCCCGACACTTCAGCGCGGCACCCCGTCCTTTCCCCAAATCCCTCAGCCCCACCCCAGAGCCCACACCCCCTTCCCTGGAGCCCACATCCCCAGGCAGAGCCCTCACCCCCTCCTGCACTCTAACCCCCTTCCCCAGCCTGGTGAAAAAGAGCAAGTGGGGGAGAGTGAACGACGGAGTGAGGGGAGATGGAGTGAGCAGGGGGTGAGGTCTTGGAGAAGGGGTGGGGCCTCAGGGCAGAGCAAGGGTGTTCGGTTTTCTGCAATTTGAAAGTTGGTAACCATAGTAATGGTGGGAGATGCTGTTACAAAAGAAACTTAAATGAAGAGATTAAGCCTTGCGTTTAGAGCAGAACAATCACTTATGGTGAGGTGAATGTGTTCTGCTCTAATGCCATGGTCTTGCTGTTGAGACTGCCCTCTCCACCCTAGAGTCTGATTCATGGCCTGTGGAGCATAGATTTTTAAGTAGCTTATGGATAGATGGATACTGCTGATTGAGGTCTAGCTTTCTTTCCTCTTGCTCTCTTTGGTATCTGTAGGCTCAGTAATTTTAACAAGCTTCCATTAATTTTGCTTTGCAGCCACTTAACCTCTTTGTTATGGTTCCATATTCCCTGCACACCTGCCAAGGAAAATGGATGTGTGGATCTTTGCCAAGATCTTTAAAACTGGCTAGTGATTTTTGGGTGCATCAGATTTTGGGTTCCCAATTTGAGACATCTTAAAGGGTCCTCATTTTCAGAATCCAGGTTCTGCAAGAGTTGTCAGATTGGGCACCCAAAATCATTCCTAATTTTATAAAATATTGTCCCTTGGTTCCATCTGAGTGATGCTGGCCAAACTGCTTGATTAAGTCTCCTGGGACTTGGATGGGTAATGCACTCTGTCAGTTATCTAGGTATATTAGTTTCATTTCTGAACAGACATGCTAACATCTGTGATTTTGTCTGACGATAACAACCCATTTTAGTATAACCTATGCAGTGTAGTAGTTAAAACAATCTGTTGGCTGTCTGTGATTGGCTATATTAATTTCCCCAAGTACACAGTAATTGTAGGATTGAGAAAACTGATCTTTTCTCTTACATTTCCCATTTTGATTCTGAAGGTAGAATAGGAATTGTTGAAAGCTTTATGGAAACTTGTTTAATTTATCTTCATGGTCTACCCAGATAAGGATGTCTACTTTGAATGGATAGTATATCAAAGGACTGGTAGTGCATTGTATTAATTTGTTTCACTTCATTGTCTATCATGAGCGAATTTCATTGACTTTTATTTCACATAATAAAAGCCTAAAATATGCTTTCTTCCTTTAATTGAAAATCATGTTAAAATCACTTATATACCCTTTTTAAATAATGCTTTGTCATTCCAAGTACACAGAAAAGGCAGTAATATATACAACCCCATCAGTTGTGCCCTGATCTTGGAAGTGTGACAAGTACTGTAAAAATCAACTTCAGATAACACAGACACAATATAATTTGTCACTCTGTTTTCACACGGATAGCTGCTTTTGTTTGTTGTTGTCCTTAAATGCCAGTATAAAGAACCAGTTGCTAGGATTTCTAATCAACATAGGTTTAAATAGTTGGATATTTTTCTCAGCTGGTAAATTTTCAGAAATATGTGGAGATTTAAATGCACAACTCCCATTGCCATGAAAGGATGTTGTGCAGCTACATTCCCACTCAGTCCTTTTGAAAAAAATATCCCCAGATGTGTTCCCCTTCCTCATGTTCTCTTCCTGAGCTCATAATTTATTTGTGACATTCACAGAAGGCAGGAAGACAAGTAAAGTTCTCAAAGATGGGCCGTGAGGTAAATAATGTGCTGTAATATTGCAATTTATTTTTGTTAGGTTTCGGGTAAATTGTGCCTTTAAGGCAGAACCCCAGTCGGAGCTTCTGTTGGATGTTGTGCTTCAGACAACAGTTTCAAGAATATAATGCTTTTGGGAACACTGGCACTGTGCCACAATTTGTCAGGATACAGTATGCAATATTGCACTCCCCATAAGCAGAGTCACCTTGCAGATTGGGGAAGGGATACGTTACATCTCCTCTTTTTCCCATGCTCCAGGAAATGCAAGAACTTCAATTGCCTGACCTGTGAACAAAGGTAGGCATGGGAGAAAGACTGCTCCTTGTGTCCACTTATTCTTCTTGGACATCCACATAGGGCTGAGTACAATATTGCTCTTTGGATATAAATTCTGGTTATACACTGTGACAGGGTCAGGCCAGATGGCTACAGGAGAGTGATAGAAGGCAGATATATTAGCCCCAGGTTAAGCAGGTCCCTTTTCCCTGGGTAAAGTAACAGGGGCTGTTCCAGAACAATCAGGAACTTGCTGGAACCAATTAAAGCAGATAGGCTAATTAGCACACCTGGAGCCAATTAAGAAGCTGCTAGAATCAGGCAGGCTAATCAGGGCACCTGGTTTAAAAAGGACCTCACTTCAGTCAGTGAGGGGCGCACAAGGAGCTGAGAGTGAGTGGGAGTGCTGCTGAAGGACTGAGGAGTACTCATGCTATCTGGCATCAGGAGGAAGGTCCTGTGGTGAGGATACAGAAGGTGTTGGGAGGAGGCCATGGGGAAGTAGCCCAGGGAGTTGTAGCTGTCACACAGGTGTTACACGAAACACTGTAGACAGCTGTGATCCACAGGGCCCTGGGCTGGAACCCGGAGTAAAAGGTTCCCCCCATCCCCCCAACTCCCTATTGGATACAGGAGGAGTTGACCTGGACTGTGGACCAGCAGAGACTGTGGGGATTGTTCTCCTTCTTTTTCCCCATGCTGGCCAGTGATGAGGTTAGCTGAGTGAACGACAGGTTTGAGCCACGAGCAAAAGTGGCCAAACTGTGGGCTACCGTGAATCTCTGAGGCAAGCAAATCCGCCAATAAGCATAGGACCCACCAAGGCAGAGGAGGAACTTTGTCACAACACATACGTTCTTTATTCATTAAAAACTAATGTCTGCACAAGCAATGCTGTACTTTAAACTTAACAACTGGAAAATAGTTGAAGGGTTGAATAATTATAGTAGTTGCAGAGATTTTGATCAACATCTTTGTGAATCTTTTACTACAAAAGTTATGGAAAAGTGTCATAGAATTTAATAGGGGGAAAACGAATTGAGTTTGATAAAAATTTCAGAACGTTCTACTGATATAATACTCTAAAAATCTATAGAATTAAATAGTGATCTTATGTTTATGAACGATTCTACACGTATTCTATGACAAGGATATAATTCTCTATTCGATTTAATAGAAGGGTTAAAATCATAAAAGGGAATCAATTTTCTGTTGAATTCTTAGTTTTTTCCCATAGTTTGTTCAAATTACTGTATCATCAGCTGCCTTGTTCAAAGGAAGTTAATGTCATACTTTCCTCTAGACACTCATACTGTTGAAACTCCTATCTCTTCTTCCAAGATTTACCTTCACTTATACTGCCACAACCCCACTTACTTTTGTGGGATTATTAAGTGACTTCAGACTTTGACTCTCTGAATTCTACTAAAGGATCAGCACTTAATTATATGAAGCTAGATCAGTGGACCAGAAAATTTTGGTTTTCCTCACCAAGTTTCTTCCAAATGGTTTGATTAGAGGAGGTGGCATGAGAAGATGAGATTTTGTTCCCCACATGTGAACACCTCAGAAGAAGGCAGAGGTTGTAGTGCTCCAAACTCTGCAGATCTTGGAGCCAGGGGGATAAGAGCCTTTTATGCTGGCTCTAGTGTCTAACTCTTACCTTCTCCTTGTGGCCATATTACCTTTGGTGGAGTTTCTACTAGGTGCTGATGGGACAGTGTGCGTCTTCCCACCATCTCATTGTGCAAAGCCCCATACTTATGGAGGATATTTTTTAGAGACTTGGGCGTGTGGATATGGTGCCACAGCGGTGTACAACCCCACTTTTTTGCACAGGAGGGATAAGAAACTGTGCATATCTAGAGTTATTTCTATTCATTATTGCAGTTGTTTTTTGTATTGTGCTCTCTGAGTCCATAGCTGAAATGTCTCCCTTTGTCACATATAGAAATGCACATGATCATTATAAATAAAAATGCACATAGAAGAATGTGAGATAGAAAAAACAATTTACATGAGTGATTCAGCTATTTGTATTGATTAAGATAAGAGAAGAACATCAGTCCTTTGAAGATCAATAGGTTACTAGAGTTAAGAAGGACAGCTATAGTGGATATTTGGCTTTTGGAAGATGTGTATTCTGTACAAATACCTATTTCTCAAAAGGCCTATGCTCTTCATATAAAATTCAAAGCATCTGTTCTATATTATTTCCTTACCTAGAGACCAACTTTTAGTCTCTTCTTCCCTACCTGTGTTGGTATGCACAAATGCAGCATTTTTCTTTGTGAAAGCCCACAGTTCTTGTATTTTTTTCAATCCCTACAACTTTCTGTCATTGTCTCTGGCCATTGCTATACAGAACTGTTCTATTCCATACACTGTCCTTCTTTGGTAAGGTTGCTCGGATGCTTCACATCCAAAGAGTTAATTGTGTTTAGAGACCTTTTGCAGAAATGTTTCAGTATGTTGTGGCTTAGGGGAATCAACAGACAAAATAAGGAAAAGACCATAAAAATCAGACCTGTAAAACAGATCAGAAAATAAGGATCCATCACCATTTCCCTATAATTAAATATCTTGAAGAACATCATCTCTGCCATGATTTATTCAGGAGGTCACTGTCATTTCTCCATAAACAGCAGCACCAGGAGTATTAGATTAGGGAGATAAATAGATGCATTTCATTCTCATTTGCTTTTATAGTGATTCTGATATGGTTTTGCATGGAAAGTAGGCAGAAAACTTGGTATCTGTTTATACATATTCTGACAACAGAAAGTATACATTATGTATGAGGATTGTTGCACTTAATTTCTGAGCGTTACTTATCTGTTTTTCATTATTTGTATTGAATTTTGTTTTTCACTGTATACACCAAAACTCTTCTCTCTGAGAGCCGTGTATCCCCATAAGCCCTCCTGTATGAATTCAAGCAATAAAACAGTCTGCAAAATCTCACAACTCTGACATTTTATAAATTCTATTCATACTGTTGGTTTGAGATGTTCTCTTGACTGTTGATGCTGAGTGTTAGATAAGTCCTCTTAGTTTTATAAAAAAGTCTTAGGGGTGTGTGTGTGTAGTGTAGTTATATTTCTGTTTTTATATAAAGGGTCAGATCCACAGATGATGCAAATTGTAATCTCTCCCTTAATCTCATTTTATTTCAGGTAGGTGATCTTCAGAGTATAAGCAGAGAGGTATTACTGCTTTGCTAATTACTTTACGATCGAAAATCCTATATCTAAAAGCAAATTCTAAAATATATAAAAGCAAATTCATTCAAATCATGTGTTCAGAAAAACAAAAATACATTATAGCAAAGCAACCAGTGAAAGTAGGCTTCCTCTTATGATGTTTGGAAGGACATGAAAAGACGATCATCTAATTATGGGCAAGGTTGGTGAAAACAAAAACAAAAAGTACAAGAAATCTTTTTAGTAATCGAATGAAAGTCTTTCTCTGAATATTATTTATCTTTCAATGGCATTTTTCTTTTTTATTTCACTGAATATCAACTTTGCCAAGTGACTTATGTGCACCTCTGATGGTGGTTTTTTTTTCTGACTGCGAAAATAGGCTTTAAAATATCACTGCCATTTTTGTAATAATACCTGAGAAGAAAGAGACAGACTCCAGGGATTTTTTTAAAAATACATTTCTTGTGGCTTTAATTTTTGTTCTGAGGATACTATGAATAACGTTGAGTTCCTTCTGTAGTAGATGGTACTACTTAATACAGTGGTTGCCATAAAAACACTTACATTACCCACCATTACTGTACAGTGGTACATGAGATGGCACCTGATTTCCATATACTTATTGCAGGTAATCATAGAATCATAGAATATCAGGGTTGGAAGGGACCTCAGGAGGTCATCTAGTCCAACCCCCTGCTCAAAGCAGGACCAATCCCCAATCAAACCATCCCAGCCAGGGCTTTGTCAAGCCTGACCTTAAAAACATCTAAGGAAGGAGATTCTACCACCTCCCTAGGTAACGCATTCCAGTGTTTCACCACCCTTCTAGTGAAAAAGTTTTTCCAAATATCCAACCTAAACCTCCCCCACTGCAACTTGAGACCATTACTCCTTGTCCTGTCCTCTTCTACCACTGAGAATAGTCTAGAACCATCCTCTCTGGAACCACCTCTCACGTAGTTGAAAGCATTCATTCATTCTTCTCTTCTGCAGACTAAACAATCCCAGTTCCCTCAGCCTCTCCTCATAAGTCATGTGTTCCAGACCCATAATCATTTTTGTTGCCCTTCGCTGGACTCTCTCCAATTTATCCACATCCTTCTTGTAGTGTGGGGCCCAAAACTGGACACAGTACTCCAGATGAGGCCTCACCAATGTCGAATAGAGGGGAACGATCACGTCCCTCGATCTGCTCGCTATGCCCCTACTTATACATCCCAAAATGCCATTGGCCTTCTTGGCAACAAGGGCACACTGCTGACTCATATCCAGCTTCTCGTCCACTGTCACCCCTAGGTCCTTTTCCGCAGAACTGCTGCCTAGCCATTCGGTCCCTAGTCTGTAGCTGTGCATTGGGTTCTTCCGTTCTAAGTGCAGGACCCTGCACTTATCCTTATTGAACCTCATCAGATTTCTTTTGGCCCAATCCTCCAATTTGTGTAGGTCCCTCTGTATCCTATCCCTGCCCTCCAGCGTATCTACCACTCCTCCCAGTTTAGTATCATCCGCAAATTTGCTGAGAGTGCAATCCACACCATCCTCCAAATCATTTATGAAGATATTGAACAAAACCGGCCCCAGGACCGACCCCTGGGGCACTCCACTTGACACCGGCTGCCAACTAGACATGGAGCCATTGATCACTACCCGTTGAGCCCGACAATCTAGCCAACTTTCTACCCACCTTATAGTGCATTCATCCAGCCCATACTTCTTTAACTTACTGACAAGAATACTGTGGGAGACCGTGTCAAAAGCTTTGCTAAAGTCAAGAAACAATACATCCACTGCTTTCCCTTCATCCACAGAACCAGTAATCTCATCATAGAAGGCGATTAGATAAGTCAGGCATGACCTACCCTTGGTGAATCCATGCTGACTGTTCCTGATCACTTTCCTCTCGTCTAAGTGCTTCAGGATTGATTTCTTGAGGACCTGCTCCATGATTTTTCCAGGGACTGAGGTGAGGCTGACTGGCCTGTAGTTCCCAGGATCTTCCTCCTTCCCTTTTTTAAAGATTGGCACTACATTAGCCTTTTTCCAGTCATCTGGGACTTCCCCCGTTCGCCACGAGTTTTCAAAGATAATGGCCAATGGCTCTGCAATCACATCCGCCACTTCCTTTAGCACTCTCGGATGCAACTCGTCCGGCCCCATGGACTTGTGCACGTCCAGCTTTTCTAAATAGTCCCTAACCACCTCTTTCTCCACAGAGGGCTGGCCATCTACTCCCCATGTTGTGATGTCCAGCGCAGCAGTCTGGGAGCTGTCCTTGTTAGTGAAGACAGAGGCAAAAAAAGCATTGAGCACATTAGCTTTTTCCACATCCTCTGTCACTAGGTTGCCTCCTTCATTCAGTAAGGGGCCCACACTTTCCTTGGCTTTCTTCTTGTTGCCAACATACCTGAAGAAACCCTTCTTGTTACTCTTGACATCTCTTGCTAGCTGCAGCTCCAGGTGCGATTTGGCCCTCCTGATTTCATTCCTACATGCCCGAGCAATATTTTTATACTCTTCCCTGGTCATATGTCCAACCTTCCACTTCTTGTAAGCTTCTTTTTTATGTTTAAGATCCGCTAGGATTTCACCGTTAAGCCAAGCTGGTCGCCTGCCATATTTACTATTCTTTCGACTCATCGGGATGGTTTGTCCCTGTAACCTCAACAGGGATTCCTTGAAATATAGCCAGCTCTCCTGGACTCCTTTCCCCTTCATGTTAGTCCCCCAGGGGATCCTACCCATCCGCGCCCTGAGGGAGTCGAAGTCTGCTTTCCTGAAGTCCAGGGTCCGTATCCTGCTCCTTTCTTCCCTGTGTCAGGATCCTGAACTCAACCAACTCATGGTCACTGCCTCCCAGATTCCCGTCCACTTTTGCTTCCCCTACTAATTCTTCCCTGTTTGTGAGCAGCAGGTCAAGAAAAGCTCCCCCCCAGTTGGCTCGTCTAGCACATGCACCAGGAAATTGTCCCCTACGCTTTCCAGAAACTTCCTGGATTGTCTATGCACCGCTGTATTGCTCTCCCAGCAAATATCAGGAAAATTAAAGTCACCCATGAGAACCAGGGCGTGCGATCTAGTAGCTTCTGCGAGTTGCTGGAAGAAAGCCTCATCCACCTCATCCCCCTGGTCCGGTGGTCTATAGCAGACTCCCACCACTACATCACTCCTGTTGCTCACACTTCTAAACTTAATCCAGAGACACTCAGGTTTTTCTGCAGTTTCGTACCGGAGCTCTGAGCAGTCATACTGCTCCCTTACATACAGTGCTACTCCCCCACCTTTTCTGCCCTGCCTGTCCTTCCTGAACAGTTTATAACCATCCATGACAGTACTCCAGTCATGTGAGTTATCCCACCAGGTCTCTGTTATTCCAATCATGTCATAATTCCTTGACATCACCAGGACCTCCAGTTCTCCCTGCTTGTTTCCAAGGCTTTGTGCATTCGTATATAAGCACTTGAGATAACCTGCTGATCGCCCCTCATTCCCAGTATGAGGCAGGAGCCCTCCCCTCACAGATGTTCCTGCCTGTGCTTCCTCCCGGTATCCCGTTTTCCCACTTACCTCAGGGCTTTGGTCTCCTTCCCCCGGTGAACCTAGTTTAAAGCCCTCCTCACTAGGTTAGCCAGCCTGCTTGCAAAGATGCTCTTCCCTCTCTTCGTAAGATGGAGCCCGTCTCTGCCCAGCACTCCTCCTTCATGGAACACCATCCCATGGTCAAAGAATCCAAAGCCTTCTCTCCGACACCACCTGCGTAGCCATTCGTTGACTTCCACGATTCGACGGTCCCTACCCAGGCCTTTTCCTTCCACGGGGAGGATGGACGAGAACACCACCTGCGCCTCAAACTCCTTTATCCTTCTTCCCAGAGCCACGTAGTCCGCAGTGATCCGCTCAAGGTCATTCTTGGCAGTATCATTGGTGCCCACGTGGAGAAGCAGGAAGGGGTAGCGATCCAAGGGCTTGATGAGTCTCTGCAGTCTCTCCGTCACATCACAAATCTTAGCCCCTGGCAAGCAGCAGACTTCTCGGTTTTCCCGGTCAGGGCGGCAGATAGATGACTCAGTCCCCCGGAGGAGAGAGTCCCCGACCACCACCACCCGCCTCCTTCTCTTGGGAGTGGTGGTCGTGGAACCCCCCATCTCAGGACAGTGCATCTCATGCCTTCCAACCAGCGGAGTCTCCTTCTGCTCCCTTCCCTCAGACGTATCATCTGGTCCACTCTCCGCATTAGTACCTGTGGAGAGAACATGAAAGCGGTTAGTTACCTGTGTCCGCGTTGCTGAAACCCGGACATTCCCCCTTCTTCTTCTGGAGGTCACATGTTGCCAAGCTTCTTCACTGGCCTCTTGGCTCCGCTGTGCAACCTGCTCTAAGTCTTTAGAGCTTTGTGCCCGTAGAAGCATATCCTGACTTTTGTCCAGAAAATCCTCAGTTTCTCGTATGCAACGCAGGGTCGTTATCTGTTGCTCCAGACCTTCAATCTTCTCTTCCAATATGGAGACCAGCTTGCACTTTGTACAGACAAAGTCGCTTCTGTCCTGTGGAAGAAAGACAAACATGGCACATCCAGTGCAGGTCACAACAGCTGAACCCCCCCCCCTTCCATATCACCTTCCTACTATGAGCTCTGTAATAGCTGTGTAGAGCTGAGAAAATAACTTGTAGCAAGTAACTTGACAAATTTGCTAAATGGCAAAGTTCAAGAGCTCTTTGAGCCAAACTAGAATCCTTTAAAACGTGGACATTTGACTCTAGTGAAGTCAATACATAGGAGTCAGCAGGCAGTATGTAAGGGCTTGTCTTCGCAGCATTGTTAGTTCAAGCTGTGACTTGAGTTACCCAAATCCCATGTGTTTCCATGAATCTTTAGTTCCAATTAAGTAGTACTTTAAACTCAAACTCACTAACTCGTTAGGGTGGCTGGGTTGAATCTCAAGTGTTGCCGATGCTGAAACTAGTGATACAGTGTGGACATAGCAGCACAAATTACAACTCCTCATCAGCTACACTAATCTGATTTCTCTGCTAATCCAACCACTGTTGATTGGTCAAAGTGAGATGGGAGAATGTAAGGGAAAGAAAGGAGCAGGGAAGGAGAGTGAGGAGATACTGAAGGATTCATTTGGAATTGGGGAAGATCAGAGGAAGGAGGAAAGATTGAATGTTAACGGAAGTGGAAGAGAATTGTGGTGTGTGTGTGCATGTGAATAAAAGGAACAAGAAAGAAAATGGCTTAGCAAGTGAAGAGCAGATATTTTAGATTGGATCAGAGTCAGCAAAATAAGCATCTCTCAGAGCAAATGCACAAATTGATATAGATTCTGGCCTTCCTCTTTGTCCCTGTACAATTGCCTCATTGTGTTCTCTTTTTACCCTTTGGACTGGGTCCTTTGAAAGGGAGCTGGTCTCATTAACAGCCTCTCAGTGGGGCCTCATAGAGTACATCTACACTGAAAAAACCCAACCCCATGGCAGGTGGGGTCAGCTGACTTGGGCTCACACTATGGGACAAAAAATAATAGTGTAGACATTACTGCTTCGGCTCTGAAACGTGGTGAAGGGGAGTTCTGATCCTATTGGAGGTTCAATACTCAGAAGAATCGAAAGAACATTCTGCAAGGGACAGGTGGAGAACAGTACAGTGTGCTGCCTTCCCAAACTGAAGACACGAGACATCCCTCTAAGATTGGGCTTCTGATGTCTATGGGCAAGAATTCATTGGTACATCATATTAGTACTAATGATGCTGTGTCACAGAATATCTTGCAAATGATAGATGACCACAGGAAACTTGAAAATGTGCTGAAGAAGAAATTCTAGACAATCTTATTTGACATCCTTAGAGTTTCATGAGCAAAGGAAGACAGAAGGCATATGGTTTTGGAAGTGAATCACTGGCTACATATGTGATGTAGGGTAGAGGGCTTTGGTTTTGTGGACCACTTGCCCACCTTCTGTGGGGAGAGAGGGTAGTATAGTTTGGATGGCCTCCACCTCAGTAGAAGGGGGACCAATCCTTTTGGTGACAGGCTGTCTGGAATAGTTAGGAGGGGGTTAAACTAGTAGCAAAAGGGTAGGGTAAGAAGATGGAAGATATTAGCACTCAGTACAAAATCAAGATGTTGAGAACAAAATACCAAGGAACTAAGGAACACAGAGGGGAAAAAATTCATACAACTGGAATGTTAAAATCCATGGTTATAACCTATTTAGGAAGGATCAAGTAAGCAAAAGAAGAAGGGGAATGGCACTCTGTCAAAAATGGCAATATTTCTTTGAGTCACTATTAACTCAGCAGAAAATGATCTTGAATGCTGATGGATCAGTGTCCTAACAGATAAAGGACAAGATGGGGGGTACTAGTTGCTTTGTCTGATACAGGCCACCAAATCACACGAGGGAACAATAAAGTGCATAAGGAAGCAGCCAATCTACAATGTGTCAGAGAAAAAGCTATGTGATCACAGGGGGAGTTCAATTTGAGTGACACATGCTGGAGGTCTCATGGTGCCAGTACTAAAACATACTGGGAATTTATATATAGTGCACTAAAGAAGTTCCAGAAAACTGGAAGAAAGCTAATGCCAATTTCTAATAAAGGTAAATGGGATGAACCAGGTAATTATAGGCATTTCAGCCTGACATGGATCCTGGGCAAGATAATAGAGTAGCTGAGACAGGTCTTCACTAATAATGAACTAAAGGAGAAGGTAATTAATACAAATCAACATGGGTTTATGGAAAATGGGTCCTGTCAAACTAACTTGATATATTCTGTTTTTTAATGAAATTATAAATTTGGTTGATAAGGGTAATAGTGATGACATAATATACTCAGACTTCTGTAAGGCATTTAGCTTGGTACAGCATGATATTTTAATAAAAAAAAAACTGGAATGATATAAAATTAACATGGCACACATTAAATGGATTAAAACAGTGGTCCCCAACCTTTCTTGTGGGAATAGTATATTGCTATTCCCACAAGACTGTGGCGGTTGCCGGACACCCTGCCGCCGAAATGCTGCCGCCAAAAAGCAGCAGCGGGAAGAAGCGTCGCCGCTGAAATGCCACCGAGAAACGGCAACGCTTCTTGGCGGCATTTCGGTGGTGGGGTGTCCTGTGGGTGCACAAAAATGCCCAGGCGGGCGCCATGGCACCCTCGGGCACCGCATTGGGGACCCCTGGATTAAAAACTGGCAAAAATCCTCACTGATTGGCAGGTAACTGATTCTTCTTCGAGTACTGTCGCTATGGGTGCTCCACTGTAGGTGTGTGCACCCCGCACTGTCAATCGGAGAATTTCAATAGCAGTCCATCCTGCCCGCGCTGCCCCTCGCCTTCCACCCAGCATGCACCGGCATTTATCCCTCAGACCCTTCTCGACCTCAGAATCAACCAGTGGCAACTCCAAAGTAGAGGGGAGGAGGGGAGGGTCTGATAAGATGGGACTGATGGATATTATACTCATTTAATATATATCATTGGTTGATGTCATGGTTCCTAAAATGTTTTTGTGAAGTTTTATTTTAGCTGCTTCCATTTGTACTCTTTTTGAACTTAAAATTAATATTTCTGAAACTCATACTGATCTATAATTGATCAAATCTCTACTTGTTATTCATTTTTGCGAGGTACAGGGGTTTTCAGTTTGTTATATGGTTTTAATAAACTATGCAGCTGCACAGTCATTTTTTTCATAGCTCAGGGAGGCTCACAATGACAAATTTTGACAACCCCTGCTCTAAGGCATGTTTTCTAATCCCTTAATCATTCTTGTAGCTTTTCTATGAACCCTCTCCAATTCATTAGCTGCACCAATATAGCACCTGTGGTGAAGACGCTACGCTGACAGGAGAGTGTCCCCTGTCGACACAGTGCAGTGTGGACACTGCTTTAAGTCGATGTATCGTACATTGCTCAGAGGGGTGTTGCTTTCACACCCCTGAGTGGTGTAAATTACAGCAACTTAAGCGGTAGCGTAGACCAGTCCTAAATTCTTCGCAGGGGGTGGGGGGGAGGAAATACGCAATGGGTGTCTGACATGTTACAGTTTCTGAAAGAGTCCAGCATGGGACTAATGAAGAACGCTGCAGCTCCCTGTCAGAGTGGGGTGGGCTGCAGCTCCAGCTGTTTCCTTTACCTCATCCCCTCAAGTGTGCATGGCCCTTGTGTATGAGCCCCAGCTGACAGCTCCTGCCTCCTTTTACACATTCCTGTGCCTCCCATCGTTTGAGAACTGCTACCTTAGGGTGATTAGACTCAAGGAGCTCAATCTATTTAGCTTAACAAAGAGAAGTGTGAGGGGTGAATTGATTACAGTTTATAACCATAGAAGATTAGAGTTGGAAGAGACCTCAGGAGATCATCTAGTCCAACCCGCTGCTCAAAGCAGGACCAACCCCAACTAAATCATCCCAGCTAGGGCTTTGTCAAGCCAGGCCTTAAAAACCTCCTAAGGATGGACTTTCCACCACCTCCCTAGGTAACCCATTCCAGTGCTTTACCACCTCACAGTGAAATAGTTTTTCCTAATATCCAACCTAGACCTCACCCACTGCAATTTGAGACCATTGCTCCTTGTCCTGTCATCTGCCACCACTGAGAACAGCTGAGCTCCATCCTCTTTGGAACCCCCCTTCAGGTAGTTGAAGGCTGCTATCAAATCCCCCCTCACTCTTCTCTTCTGCAGACTAAATAAACCCAGTTCCCTCAGCCTCATCCCATAAGTCATATGTCCCAGCCCCTTAATAATTTTCATTGCCCTCTGCTGGACTCTCCAATTTGTCCACATCCTTTCTGTAGTGAGGGGCCCAAAACTGGATGCAATATTCAAGATGTGGCCTCACCAATGCCGAATAGAGGGGAATAATTTCTTCCGTCAATCTGCTGGCAATGCTCCTACTAATGCAGCCCAATATGCCGTTAGCCTTCTTGGCAACAGGGGCACACTGTTGACTCATATCCAGCTTCTCATCCACTGTAATCTCCAGGTCCTTTTCTGCAGAACTGCTACATAGCCAGTCAGTCCCCAGCCTGTAGCAGTGCATTGGTTTCTTCCTTCCTAAGTGTAGGACTCTACACTTGTCCTTGTTGAACCTCATCCTCTTTGGCCCAATCCTCCAATTTCTCTAGGTGACTCTGGACCCTATCCCTACCCTCCAACATATCTACCTCTTCAGATTAGTGTCATCCACAAACTTGCTGAGGGTGAAATCCATCCCATCATCCAGATCATTAAAAAAGATGTTGAACAAAACCGGACCCAGGACTCCGCTTGATACCGTCTGCCAACTAGACATCGTGCCGTTGAGCCCGACGATCTAGCCAGCTTTCTATTTACCTTATAGTCCATTCATCCAATCCATACTTTTTAACTTGCTGACAAGAATACTGTGGAAGACCATCTCAAAAGCTTTGCTAAAGTCAAGATATATCACATCCACCGCTTTCCCCATATCCACAGAGCCAATTGTCTCATAACAGAAGGCAATCAGATTGGTCAGGCATGTCTTGCCCTTGGTGAATCCATGTTGACTGTTCCTGATCACCTTCCTCTCCTTAATTTCTGTACACAGGAAATTAATTATTGTTTCCACCTGCCTTTTTCCAATCGTCCGGGGCCTCCCCTGATCACCATGAGTTTAAAAAGATAATGGGCAATGGCTCTTGTCAAGGTTCCTCCCCCACTCTGAACTCTAGGGTACAGATGTGGGGACCTGCATGAAAAACCTCCTAAGCTTATCTTTACCAGCTTAGGTCAAAACTTCCCCAAGGTACAAAATATTCCACCCTTTGTCCTTGGATTAGCTGCTACCACCACCAAACAAATACTGGTTACTGGGGAAGAGCTGTTTGGACACGTCTTTCCCCCCAAAATACTTCCCAAAACATTGCACCCCACTTTCTGGACAAGGTTTGGTAAAAAGCCTCACCAATTTGCCTAGGTGACTACAGACCCAGACCCTTAGATCCTAAGAACAATGAACAATCCTCCCAACACTTGCACCCCCCCCTTTCCTGGGAAATGTTGGATAAAAAGCCTCACCAATTTGCATAGGTGACCACAGACCCAAACCCTTGGATCTGAGAACAATGAAAAAGCATTCAGTTTTCTTACAAGAAGACTTTTAATAAAAATAGAAGTAATTAGAAATAAGAAATCCCCCCCTGTAAAATCAGGATGGTAAATACCTTACAGGGTAATTAGATTCAAAACATAGAGAACCCCTCTAGGCAAAAACCTTAAGTTACAAAAAAGATACACAGACAGAAATAGTTATTCTATTCAGCACAATTCTTTTCTCAGCCATTTAAAGAAATCATAATCTAACACGTACCTAGCTAGATTACTTACTAAAAGTTCTAAGACTCCATTCCTGGTCTATCCCCGGCAAAGACAGAATATAGACAGACACACAGACCCTTCGTTTCTCTCCCTCCTCCCAGCTTTTGAAAGTATCTTGTCTCCTCATTGGTCATTTTGGTCAGGTGCCAGCGAGGTTACCTTTAGCTTCTTAACCCTTTACAGGTGAGAGGAGATTTCCTCTGGCCAGGAGGGATTTTAAAGGGGTTTACCCTTCCCTTTATATTTATGACAGCTCTGCAATCACATCAGCCTCAGCACATGCAACTCCCTCAGCACCCTCGGATGCATAAGATCTGGCTTGATGGACTTGTGCATGTCCAGCTTTTCAAAATAGTCCTTAACCTGCTCTTTCACCACTGAGGGCTGCTCACCTCCTCCCCATCCTGTGCTGCCTAGTGCAGCAGTCTGGGAGCTGACCTTGTCTGTGAAGACCAAGGCAAAAAAAGCATTGAGTACTTCAGCTTTTTCCACATCATCTGTCACCAGGTTGCCTCCCCTATTCAGTAAGGGGCCCACACTTTCCCTGACCAGCTTCTTGTTGCTATCATACCTGTAGAAACCCTTCTTGTTACCCTTCACATCCCTTGCTAGCTGCAATTCCAATTGTGCTTTGGCCTTCCTGATTACAGCCCTGCATGCTCGAGCAATATTTATATACTCCTCCCTAGTCATCTGTCTAAAATACCTACATGGGGAACTAATATTTAACAATGGGCTTTTCAGTCTAGCAGAGAAAGGTAAACGTGATCCAATGGCTGGAGGTTAAAGCTAGACAAATTTAGACGGGAAATAAGGTGTACGCTTTTAACGGTGAGAGTACTTAATCATTGGAACAGTTTACCAAGGAACATGGTGGATTCTCCACCAGAGACCATTTTTTAGATCAAGATTTGATGTTTTTCTTAAAGATATGCTCTAGGGATTATTTTACGGGAAGTTTTATGGCCTGTACTGTTCAGGAGATCAGACTAGATTATCACAATTGTCACTTATGGCCTTAGGATTTATGAATTTTTAGCCCTATAGTGCAAGCCTGAGTCAGTGGAACTGGTCTGAGAAACTTGCTGCTGTGGGTTTCTCTATTTTTTTTTGTTATTTTGTAGTGTACATGTATCCCATCAGGCCCCAGTGAGAGGCTGTTAGTGAGGCACAAGGTGCAGAGGATGCCCATAGGGGGCAGCTGGTCTCTCTATAAAGAGCCAGTAGTAAACAGGAAGAGGAAGCTGTGGCAGAGAGTGAGAGAAGCTCCTGCAGGGAAGACACTGAAACACCAGGGGAGTTTTGAGACAGTACTCCGTGGAGGAGGAACTGTGCCCAACTTAAGGCTGGAGGGAAGACTTTTTGTGTTTATTTTGATCTTTTTGCCAGACCTTGGGGAGGGTATTATTGAACAGAGAAAGTCTTTTTGTGAATTATTGAGGAGTCCAAGAATGGAAACTAAGGCAGGGAGCTGCAGAGCCACCCCAGGCCACAAGGGAGTGCTCAGGAGGTAACCTATCCTGTTACATTTTTCTCTCAGGTTCCCATCTCTCTCAATACTTTTAATATGCCCCATAGCTCCAACCTCCTCTCTTTTTTGCTCTGTTCACCCTCTGTTACACATCCTGACTCTTTGTAAATGTATATTTTGTTTATTAAAATATGTTGGTTGTGCTCTGTGAAATTCACATAGTGTTGGCTGTGAATCTACCTAAAACATTTATTTTCTAATTGTTTCCTCTGCCTTTCAGTTTTTTTGTGAGTTTATTATAACTTTTTATATTTTCTTTCTCTCTATTTTGCTGATCTGTGCATTCACACATCATTTGAAGGTTTTTGTTTTGTCTGAGAAATATTTTTGACCTTTGTCTTGTGCATCATCTTTTAAAATGTGGTCTGTAATTCTGCCAATGGGTTGAATATTTACCGTATCCAACCTATTGGTGACAGTGCCTCCATTTAAATTGCTGTAGTCTACATTTTGATTTTGATTGTAAAACTGTGGTTTTCTGGAAGAACATCTTTTTTAAAATTTCCAGCTGTGAATCTTTGTTTTTGGTTTATCCAATGATTTGCTTATTAGATATCTTAATAGGTCTGAGTGGATTATAGCCAATAAGGATTTTAACATATCTCTTTATGAAACAGTTATTTTCTAGGTAAATTTGTGTGTGTGTGTAGAGTTGTTGTCATCGTCCTGTTCTGTGTCTTGTACCATTTCATTTTCATGGCTTGGGGATTCCTAGTCAGAGCTGGTTCAGACAATGCTGCCATATTTCAGCGTCACCACATTAGAAACAGACTAAAATTCCAGTGTGACGTTTGCTGCTCATGCTCTGCAGCCACATTGCATGAATATGCACTACTTCACAGTGATTGAGTTCTGTAGTGATAACTTGAGTCCTCTCTGGAGTTAAACATCTCTGACAACTCCACAACGTACCCATTATTTGTTGGCCAGTTTCATCGGTTAAGGCCACTACCATCTTCTCTTACAAATACCTACTCAGGCACCAGAGAAGGAATGGATCTTGAGGAGGGATTTGTAAGAGAGCATGGAAGTGGCCTTATGGATCAGTTCATAGACTTTCTGCTTTATCAGGGCATTCTCTCATCCAGCTGTCAGTGGTCAAGGATCCTGGTTATGAGTATACAACAGAAAGAATGACTTATGGTAAAATGCAGGACTACAGGGGAGGAAGGTATGACAAATAATTTCCAGGGCTGACCTATGTTAGAGGGATCCTTGGTGACTCACAAGAAATAAGCTTATTGTAGTTTTTAATAAAATGTCTATGGGGATGCTTTGCAGTTGGCAGTGAGCTGTCGTGTCGGCTGCCGTTACTAACAGCAATGTGGAGAGCGCAGATAGTGCTAGCCCTATTCTGTTGTGTTGCCTTTCATGCTAGTCTGCTCTGACAAGGCTTTGTATGTCAATTAGCAAAATGGAGCTTAGATCAAAAATAGTGGAGAGGCATAAGTTTGGCAGTGGCATCAAGCCCTATTTGGCTATAGGTCCTGCTATTTGAGAGACTGTCTTTCTCTGTATTTACCACCATGACAGCTGAGATCTGGTTTTCAGGTTTAAACACCAGAGCACTTCCACAATACAAATGACTAGTAATACAGCATTGTTGCTTCATAAAATCTTCATTGATGGCTGTCACCACTGTAGGTCATAACTCATTAGTAACTGGGTTGGAAGCCTTTTAATAATTGTGTATCTCTGACAGATAATCACACTATATGTATGAAAGATTCTTTGTCTGAAAATGGGGTAGGAAAAGTGAAATAAAGAAATGTAAAACTTCCCTTGGGGCCTTTTCCTTCCTACTTTCTTCCTTGGCTTATGTGCCATAATGAAGCTCTCGTGATAAAACTAGAAGTACTTTGTTTATGCCTACTCATAATTCAGCTGAAAACATGTAGGGGGATCTGTAATATTTCAATGGTTTGAGCTATCCTGTTTGCTTTTTTGTGTATGTTTACTATAGATACTTAACAATCAGCACCAGGAAAAACATAATTACAGTTCCTTGTTCTAACATACCCTCTAAGAAATTTGGCTCAAAATGTGAATCTGAAAAAAATCAGAACAAAGGAGAACATCTAAGTGTGCATTTTCTTAAGCGTAGTAAATTGCTGCGATATATAGTTTTGAAAAGATAATCTCTAATCAGTAGTCAGTTTGTTTTGTTTTTGCCATCAAACGGAATGGTGTATCCATTTTGTTGCTTTAGTTAATGAAATGCACCATTTTCAGAGTAAAACAGAATGTTCAGTATTTTCCTGTGATATAAATTCTGTGTTAATTGCTATTTAGAAATGTGGAAAAGTTTCCATTTGCCCTTCACTACTCCAGTGAGCTGAAAAATTCTGAAGTAAATGAGCGACCCACATTCTGGATGGAAGGTGATATGAGTGATACTTCATATTAGCATTTAGTTAAATTGCAAATGTTATGCCAAAATATGGAAGTGCTGGAAAAAGTTAAATAACTGGATTAAAAGACACCTTATTTAAAGCCAATAAATTAAAAGGTTAACTAATCTGGAAAAAATGAAATCTTTAACTCTCTCAGCAATTAACCTGTGCTCTGCTGCTAAAATGTTGTCTTGATCCCCCAACAATCCTACTGAAACTCATGATGGCTTTGAACACTAATTTCACAGCCTTCTAGTCTAGGTTAATGGCATTTGACTATAACAATGAAGATTAATTGGGTTTTATTCATTCTATAGTAGTAAGGAGATAATATATTTGGAACAATCACAGATGTCTGATGTCTACAAATAAATTTTAGATTAGTGTAATAGGATGTTCATTCCACGGAGGATATTAATTGCAATTTATTAAAAAGTTGATCCCATGTCAATTTGATTGGGGAACACTGAATGAGTGCTATTCATTGTGTACATAGAAAGACTGGCAGAAGCCTTTTTCTGTGTTTGTGTTTGAAACTGCTGGTTATCATTCATTTCACTCATAAATTGCTGGCTATTGTAATCAGCAGTAGAGCTGGCCAGCAAATGGGAATTGCTTTCCGCAGGAACTTTTCATATGAAAAATCCCAGTTCAAATTTTTCTGTTAAAAAATAATTGTTTTCCAGAACAAGGGAAGTATAAAAAAAAAATCTAGTTTTCTACTTTCTTACTGTTTTCTAAACTTTGACAATTAGAAAATTATAAGAAAGTTTTGAGAAGTGTTCTTCCATACTCACTCACACTTTCCAACTGGAAAATAACTCCAGGTTACTTTCTCTTACTTAGAGCATTTGAAATGTGAGAGCAAGTGTTACTTTTTAAAATTGAAGTGTTACTTGTTCGCATTTTTACAAAACTTTTTTCCTGCTTCTCTAAGTAAAAAAATTAAACTGAGCAAATGTATACATTTCCCTCATTTCAAAATATTTTGGTAGAAATTAGTGACAAGTTTTTCTAGGAACGGTTAATTTTGAAACTTTTGGAAAAATGAAAATATTGGTCAGATAAGATCTTTTGCCAAAAAAAAAAAAAAAGTTTGTCAACACTATTTTTGAATATATACTTTGTACAAAAAAATCAAAGCTCTAATTAGTTGAGGCCAAGATTTAAAAAATGGTTACCTAAAGTAACTCTGCTAGAGTGAGATTTTTTTAAAGGAGATGGGAGGTACAGCCATTATTATTATTAATTATGCATATTACCATAGCACCTAGGTGCCCTAGTCATGGACCAAGAACCCATTGTACTAGGTGCTATACAAACACAGAACAAAAAGATGATCTCTTTCCCAAGGAGTTTAAAATCTATGTATGGGACAAGAGACAACTGATGGATACAGGAGAGTAAAAGGCAGTGCTTCTATATCCTGGGAAATTTCCCAAAATCTGGGAGGTTTTTAACAGCATGTGCCCTGCAGTTTCCCAGTTTGCCCTGCAATTTGCCAAGGTGAAACATTTTACTCAAAAATTCCCAGATTTTGGGAAATTTCCCAGGATATAGAAGTACTGGCTAGCGCCAAAAATTTCCCAAACTGGTAAAAAATTCCCAGAGTCTGGGAATTTTTCACCACATTTGGGAAGTTTTTAGCTCTAGGTTGGGAAAAGTTGGCATCATGATATAGAAGCACTGGTAAAAGGAAACAATACTGGTCAGTATGATAGATGTGGTCTTTGCATGTCAACAGCCAAACTGTGGTCAAGTTTTTTTGTAGGCATCATGGCAAGAGAAAACTTTGAGGAGGGATTTGAAGGCAGATAAGGCATATGGCTCCCATTGAAATTAATGATAATTGTATGTCTAAATATCTTAGCGGATTGGAAGATCTCAGCCCTAAATCTATATTTAGTCGTCTGAATAGTTGGCATGATTTTCAAAAGTGCTTAGCACCTATCAGTCTGACTAACTTTAGTTTCTGGGTACTCTTTGCATTTGAAAACCAGGACTTATGGTCTAAAGTTTTTTAAATAACTAGTGATTTTTGGTGCATCAGTTTTTGGCTGCTCAACTTGAGACACCTTTTAAAAGGGGCCTGACTATCCAAAGTGGATGTCAGTACTTTTGAGGTACCTCAATTTGAGCAGCCAAAAACTGAAGCCCATGGTTTCACTGGTCACTTCTACAAATTTAGTTTTAGGAATGTGCATTCAGGGTATTGGCCTAAGTATGTTTAAAACTGTAATTATGCACAGATCTATGCTGTTCGGTATGATGGGGGAATGACAGGCTTTAATGTTTTAGTTTTTTTTTTTTAAATTAGAACCCCGGTAAACTTTCTCCCATTAACCACTTAAATGTGGGATATTCCCATTATATCAAGGTAGAAAGCACCATTTGTGTTGGGTGTACCTTAATATCCATTGCTTTTGAACAAATATTAATAGATGAAGGAAGTATGAGAGGTGTGGGAGAGGATTGCAGGAAAAGGGTTAACTTTTCTTATAGCATATTAAATGTTTCATATTTTAGGGGAACTTAATTTCCACACTCTCCTGTTTTTCTCACGAAGACTTCAGTATTAAAGTTAGATTTATGCATTTAAACAGTAAAACTTTGACTGTGATAATGATGGTGATCACTTTTATCCAAAAGTGAAACTTGACAGCTGTGTAACAGTGCACAGCAACGTTAACACGGCTGTAGATGGCAAGAGAGGAAGAATACTTTTAACTATCTGGAGCTACAAGGGAAATATATATATGTAGTAACTATATTCTAAGCAGATTTACTGAATTTATACCCTGAGGTCCCACAAATTTTGCAGTATAAACTTTTTTTTTAAAGAAAATGAATTCGTTATCTCTAAAAGGTCCAGAAAGGCACCCTTGAAGATGAAATCCTCTAGCTCTTATTTTGAAGGAATGGCTCTGATTTGAAGGAATAACTCAGACTGCCTGATCCAAAGCCCATTGAGATCATTAGAAAGATGTTCTTAGGTTTTGGATCAGGTCCAGAGTAAGAAGGTAGTTTGGTGTTTATGTCCATTCCCTCTGACCTCTGTGATTGCTAGTAAGAATAATCAAATGAAATGTTTCTTATGAATGTAGACACCTGTCCATTAGAATCTGGATTAAGATCAGCAATTAACTTCAGATAAATCATTGAACAGCCATCAGACAGTAATAATTTTGGTCACTACTTGAGCTGGGCTAACTACCATAGAATATGAAAATTTGCAGTTGTAGCATTATGATGCTGACAAGGTGAAATTAGTTTTTAGTTACCTTAGGGTTATATTGAAGTTAACACAAAATTACATATCAAGTACCCTATTATAATCAAACAAGCTTGTACTCTGCAAAATAAAATGCCATGTGGTTTTATCAGCATAAAAGTTAGGATTAAGAGTTCAAAAAATTCTTGCTATAAAAACATTATTTTTTTGAATTTTTGTATTGTTTTAGTGATCTATTGTGATAAGAATTGCTGATAAAGATTAACTCTATTAGACCAGCCAAGCTATCTGAAAATCCATGCAGTAGGAGCAACTATTACTTCTTTATGTATTTAAATATATTTGAAAATATGTTTTTTAATTACAACTGATATTTCTGTGCCTGTTACTGCAGTGCTAAAAGCATTTGTGTTACTTTGGGGAGCCCAGTGTTGCAGATCAGAAACTGAAATGGCCATGACTTTGGATGCCAAAGTCTGAACCCTCTTGAACTTTGAGGTAGTTTAGATCCAGATCCAAACTTTTTGTTCCTCACACTTTCTCTAAAATGGGTTAAATTGGAACAGCAAATCAAGTAACCAGTGAACTTCAGGGAAGTTTGGATTTGGATCTAAACTCAAAACCAAATTTTAAAGCTCAGGCATCTCTCTTCTATAAGGTAATTTCAATCCTACTTTGCTGCTGCTTTAACACCCAGAAGAAAAACTGTGTTAATGTTCAAAGTCCTCAGGGAACTGTCATGGTTTATGGGTTAATGAGATGTTACTTAGTGCACCCCACGGCTAGTGCTAAAAACTTCTCTCTGCATGTATTTAAATAGGCAGGAAAAATTGCAAATGAGAAAAGCTGTTTTAACCCTTTTTGTATTGTGATAAAAAGTATTAATTGGGTTATAACCAAAAAATCCTACACTTAACAGCTGCTGTTTTTATCAAATCAGTTTCCAAAAAACCAAGTGAACACACTTAAACAAAGGAACAGATAGGAGGGTCAAAGGAGATATTAGGAGAAAATAATGTTTGTTTATAGTCAAATGGTTCATGAGTGGTGGTTATTGTTATTACCTCCGGGTAAAAAAAGACAGAATTCCTTTCTCAGGTAGGCAGTATGTCTCCTTTTGATTCCCCTAAATTTTAGATGGCTGGATGATGAGAGAGAGCCCGATTTTCAGATGATATGTAGTATTTCTCTTTACAAGTGTGAGGTGAATAGACAAGGACTGTGTATGATATATTGTTAGATTCAAGAAACACCATGTCCATATGCTCAGTAGACTTTAAATAATTGGACTTGGAGTGGAAATAAAGAAAAGGAAAGACAGTGCAAAGAAAACACAACCAACAAATAGAACTTCCTTCAAGGTCTCTGCATTTTTAGTCTTTTCAGTTCAGGGAAAAGTCCCTAGGCTGTTGTGGCAGTCCTTTCTGCACTTCCAATGCTGAACTCAAAAGAACACAGGCTCGGACAGTCTTGGAACTGTCTACTATGCCAAATAGAATTCATCTGGCTAACAGTGGTGTGTCTTCTCCAGGATCAATGTTGTAGTGCATAGTTCATAAAGTGGTAGCCACTTTAATGACCTCTTTGCCATAGGTATGCCAAGTCTGTCAGTTACACTATAATGATGTCTTCAGAAGGAGGTCCGGAAATGCAACTTGAAACCATTCTTTCTTTCCATTTTTTTAATTTCTCTTACTTTTTAAAATCTTTCATTTTGCATGACTAAGTAAAATGAGCAGGATTTGTTTAAATACTTTATACTAAAAAGAAAGCAGTAACAGAGTGAATATATAGGAGAATTATGTCCTTGATTACTCAAAGAATAGCTTCAGTGTTAGGTTAAAATTTCATTGACGACAGTTTATATATTTGTCTCCCTGGAAATAAGTGGTGTTGTCCTAATGTCATCTCTCTTCACATGCATTTTATTGACTGTAACAAGGCACTTAGGAATGTGTAATCAGACATGGTCAATAAGCCCAACTTGATGTTTTGACGTTATGTCCTGTCAGAAATCTAATGCATTTACTTAAGCTTTGTGTTTACATACCATACTGCAGACAGTGGGGTTCTATTGCTTGGGAAATCATACCACTTTCACTGGGTCAGATTGTAACTGATTTCCATACGCAGGACTTGGGGGCAGAAGCTCCTATTCCCTTCTCTTTTGTGCTGCCTAAATTGCCATTCTCTGCTATATCTTCCTCATGTGAGTGAGGAGTGAGCAGTTTTTAAAAGAGCTGTTTTAGTTTTAGACAGCAGTGATTTGCAAGTTGTCGGTTTCTGGTTTTTACAAGACATAATCCTCAACACATCTTATTGGACTCCTGAGAGGCTCCATCTGTTATCACTGTAGATAGAAAATGCTGGAGATGCAAGTCTGCAAACATATCACACTGCATACATGTTTTATAATCACATTCAAAAGTAAAGACAAATTGGATTGATAAAAGCAACACATTGTTCTAGTTACGAATAGTGCCTTTCTCATCTGATGTTTGCCAGGCTCTCTGTACTTGTATAACTTGCTGACACTCCTGGGTGGGTCATCAGCAGTGAGGATCGAACTGGGGATCTCTGGATCTTAACTGAGGAACCACTACTGTCTGAGCTAAGCCCCCCTCCACCCCCCCCAGCTATGTTAGCAAGGTTCTATAGCAGATTCCTCAATCTCTAGTTGTCCTATCCACCACTAGAGAGAGACAGAGTGCCACAACAAGCAGGCATAGCTTACGCTTGTCCGAGGGATCAAAATCTTTCTGAAGGCATCTCCAAATTACCTTCCACTGGCTTAACAGTAGCCTAAACAGTTATTGGACCTGCCATAGTTCAGGTAGTCTAGTGTCCTGTCTCTGATGGTGACCAGTATCAGATGCTTTAGTGGGAGGTGCAAGAAACTCCATAGTGTATACCTGGGAAACAAGTAGCATCAGGAAAAATGGGAAAGCACCTCTTATTACTAGCAATGTTGGCTTTAAAAAAAATAAAAAAAGAATATCTTGGATAAACTACAATGCTTCTGTATAGCAGATTTCAGAATTAATGGGTCTTTATAGACTTGCTATTTGCTAGTGTGACTTAGGCCTTGCCTACACTAATCAGGGAAACCATGGTGGAAACTATAGCAATAACCTGTGTTCTAGTGCTGTTTCCGTAGCATGGTAAATGGGGCCTCAAATGAATGTTTTGCCACATAATTTGCAAAGCAGATACAGTAAGTGCCAAGTACCAGTTCAGGGCAACTGCATCTGTGGTTCCCTTCAGTCCTTCAGCAAGCGGTTTCAGTTCCCTATTGTTGGCTTTCTGGATGGAGACGTGTGTATCTCTCAATCCCAGCTGGGGTATTTCCAGGGCCGGATTAAGACCTTTAGAGGCCCTAAGCACTGAAAAGATTATGGTGCCCCCCCATATGTAATTCAAAATAAAAACAATACTATACCGTAAAATAAAATTTTATTTTTCGAAATGACACAAAACTTACTTACTATGCTGAAATTAAAATAGCTTCTTTCTAGATTTTCTGATTGCAAAATTCTGGATAAGTTCATCAAAGCTGACTCGACGAAGCATGTCTGCTTCCATACACAATAGGGAAAGTGAATCAAGTCTGTCCTGACACATTGTTGTTTTCTGAGGGTTTTTTATTCTTTTCAGTTGAGAAAAAGAGTGTTCTGCGGGTTAGTTAGTAATCGTTAATGTTAGAAAAATACGTAGTGCGATCTCTACATTTGGAAATACACATTGTATTCTGTTTTTCAATATTGTGTCAAGACGATCAATGTGACTGAATTTCATTTTTCCTGTTTCATTAAACTTTGCACCCATATAACAGTGGAACTGCTGTACTTCTCCACAGAGTTTCATGTTCAGGCCAACAGGGTATGAGTCAACTAGCTTTTGGTAACCTTGTGAATATTTTTCGTCAGATAAGTCCATATCGTTTAGAAAAGAAAATCTACTTGATACTTCTTTGTACACTTCACCTCTCCTCTTTATATGAGCTTCAAGTGTATCAATTATAGCGTAGTAAATAGATACGTGAAATTTGTCTCTAGGATTCAGTGCTGTTTCTGTTGCACTGCTATCATTTGCTTGTTTTTTCCTGATTCACTTGCGGGACTGGGCTTCTTTGTAGGTAGTATCAGGCAAGATATCTTTTGATATGTCTTCAAAACTTTCGAAATCATTCCTTAAAGTGTGTAAGTGATCTGCTAATGATTGACAGACGTCTGCGCATGTTTTCAAAACCAATTCTTTTTCTTGGAGAGCTTGACTTGTGTGGTAAAAGTGTTGTAAAATTTCATTCCACATGGTCAACATGAATACAAACTCTAGTTCTTGCATCTTGTTTTCAATGTTTTCTGCCTCTCGTATAGTTTCTCCCTTTTGTGATTGGCTTTCAGCTACACTTTCTAATGCATCCACAATCTCGGAGTAGGACTCCAGAATTGCACTTGTTGCCACTGCATGTGCCTCCCAGTGAGTATTAGAAAGAGATTTCAACACACGATCATTGCCCAAATATGTTTTAAGAACTGCCCATCGGTGTGATGGTGAATACAGTAGCCATTCTCCAGTGTATTTCTCACCATTCGCTTTCATTCTGAAAAATATTTTTTGTGGACAATATCTTGTTTGTTTGCCATTGGTAAAAGTCTGACATGATTTCTCAAATGGCCCAGTGTGGTGTTGACAGTCATTTGGTCCACAATCTATCCAGTAAGCTACATCATCGGTACTGAAATCAACCCACATACCAGGATCTTTTCTCCTGTTATTTACAGCATGAGCAGGTTCAGTCTCTGACACATCCACGCCTTCTAGAACAATGTCCGTTTTACCACCAGGAGTAGGATGATCAGTTACAGTCTCTGACACATCCACATGTTCTGGAATGGTGTTTGTTTCATCAAGAGAAGAAGGGTCAGTCTCTGAAACACCTACAGGTTTTGGAACGATCTGATTTCCTCGCATTATTTTGATATACGTTAGTAGGATGCCCCCCTGGTTTAGATGGGGATAAGTAATAAAAAGAGAACAGAAAAACAGAGGAAGAGTGTGTAGTGGAGTGTAAGGAAGTCTAACAAAGTTCTTATTTTTCTCATGATTACTACTTCGATGCTTTTTTTTTTTTGAAATATCAAATGTCAAATTTTTTGCTGGTGCCCTAAGCATGTGCTTAGTCTGTCTATTGGGTAATCTAGCCCTGGGTATTTCCAAGATGTACAGTTCACTGTTATTCCCAGCAGAGAAGGTTACCTAAGGATATCTGCTTGCTTTCTCTTCAGAAGCGGTTAACAGTTGTAATTGCTCCAGTTATAAGTATCTGTGACAGGATGTACTGGTTAACTGCATGTTAACTGCGCATTGCAGGCTGAGGAAGCCACGCCCCTCTGCTTCCACTGGGCATGCTCAGCCTGGAGGCAAAATATAAAAGGAAGCAGCCCAGCTTCAGTCTGGGTAGGCTGCTGAAGGGGAAGGATGCAGACAGCAGGTTCTCTCCCAGGAGATGCTATAGGCCCCGACCACAGGGTCAAGACATGCTGAGCCCCAGACAGGTTCCAGACTGCCTGCGGAATCCAGAGAAGGGACTGAGCTGCCAGGAGCTGTGGTTCATCGCTGTTGAAGATGGGTAGGACGCAGCCGTGGGGACTTAGATATTGGGGAATCGGGGAACAGGTCAACCTGTTTTGGGAGGATCCACGCTGTCTCAGTGGCGAACACCCTCGCCACTGCCAGGGCTGTGGGCTGGGACTCAGAGGAGCAGGGAGCACCCAAGTCTCCGTACTCTGGGCACCACACACCCCTAGTTGGTGCCCCATTTCCCCAGTGGCCCAAGAGGCCAACACAGCCACTCAGACATGCACAGCTTTATTGACTCCAGCCATTGAACCACGCTACCCTGAGCAGACGGGCTGCTCTATTGACCCCGGCCATTTGGCCACGCAGCTCAGTGTGGAAAAAGCCATTCTGTTGACTCCAGCCACTAGGCCGTACTACCACATTTTATAGTAAGGGTCACCAGCATAGCACCTAACCAGCTGCAGTACAGCCTTTCCCTTTCTTTTGCGCATACATCACCCGACACCCTGTGATGAGATGTACCTACTCTGCATACTACATAGTTCTTCCAATGCAAGCCCATTTTATTCTCAAAGTAAAAAACATTACAGAGAAATCACATTAAAAACAATTAAAACCCACACACATGCTAATAAACTTATTAGAATTAACCCCAACCATAACATAGATTCTGGCAGGCCCAATCCTTCCACTTTACTCTAAGGATTGGGTCCTTCTGTGGACCGGGGGTCCTGTCCGATTGCTGAATCAGGAAGAAGACCATGAGGCAGTTTGAAACCATGTTATTTATCCAAAAGCCCTATCTTTGTCTGTTGGTCCCTGGAGAATCCAGTATGAGCTCGTATATATGTACTGCTCCTGGAGGATGGCCTCTCTGGAGATGTTACAACTATTTGCCTAATCACCCCCTGCTATTCTCCTATTTACCCTTTCCATGAAAATATATAAAATAACACACAACAGCATTTTTAATACAATGAACTCTAAAGAAGTTAAACCTCTCTGAATTAGTTTTAACATAATTTAAGTTTCATTCAGGATATTGCAGGAAATTGACAGTCTGTTACACTGTTATACTTTATCCAGTCAAAGGACTATACAAACATTAATTCATCCTCACAATGTCCCTGTGAAGTAGGTATTTATATATATTATCTACATTTTACTGATTGGCACACTAAGATGCAAAGGTGAAGTGACTTTTAGAGCTGCTAGGAACATTTTCAATGCAACTTTTTGTTTTATCAAAGTCAAAACATTTTGCATAGATATCAATGAAGTTTTTGATGAGAGGGTTTCTGAGGTCCAGGTGGATATGGGGGTGGGGGAGGTGGAGGGAAGCTGAATTAAAAATGTAGTATTTTTAACAGAATTCCATTTTTGGAAAACCATAAAAACTGTTTTCTTTCCATTGTGGAACAAAAACAGATCTTTAAACCTTGACAGTTGTTGCAAAATGGAAAAGTCATTCTCCACTCTCCTCTGATGAATTCCCCAAGGCCACACAGAGAATCTGTGACAGAGTTTGCATTAGAAGAAATACTTTCCTCTGAAATAACAAATTTGGTTGGTCAATGTAACTCTGACGTAACAGACTTAGACTTCTGTAAGCCATTTGACCTTGTGGCATTCTCATTAAAAAATTAGAACTATACAAAATCAAAATGCACCTAATAAATAAATTAAAAACTGGTTAACTGATACACCACAAAATTTAATTGGTAATGGGTAATCTTCCAAGAGTGGATATATTTCTAGAGGAATCCTCAAAAAGTTAGTTCTGAACCCAATAACATTAGTATTTTTATCTGGAAGAAAATTTAAAATGTCGTTTGTAGATGACATGAAGGTTGGTCAAATGGTGAATAATGAAAAGGACAGGACAATTACACAGAATGATCTGTATTACTTGGCAAGCTGAGCATAATCAAACAAAACGCTAATAGTCAAATGCAAAATTGCCCATCTATGAACACGTACAGGACGTGGGACTATATCCTGGCAGCAGTGACTCTGAAAGAACTTGAGGTCATGGTAAATAACCATTTAAACATGAGTTCCCAAGATCAGAAGGCTAACATTCCTGGATGTATGAGCATGGGAACAGTGAATAAGAGTGAACAGAGAATTATAACACTCCATTCCACTAGTATCTCTGGAGGCTGTTGAAGAAAAGCTAATAAAGTTAGGCATTTTTAAATCAGCGGGTCCAGATAACCTGCATGCAAGAGTTTTAAAAGAACTAGCTGAGGAGCTTGCTGGACCATTAATATTGATTTTCAATAAGTCTTGGGGAACTGGAGAAGTTCCAGATGACTGAAAGAAAGCCAGTGCTGTGCCAATTTTTTAAAACGGTAACCAGAATGAACCAGGTAATTATAGGCCTGTCAGCCTGATATCAATCCTGGGCAAGATGATGGAGCAGCTGTTACAGGTTGAAGGAACAGAAATGGACACCGTGTAGAGTCAAGCACAAGGGTTTATTACACACAGCGCTGGTGGAGTATCACTTTGCTTATTAGGCTCTGCCAAACAATTGATTACAATAGGTTATATAGGGTATTCATGGGCCGAGGGAAGTGACAGGGTGGGAGGTCCCGAGCCCCTGGATAGGTTCTAGCAGCAAGACAAGATTAGCACAATAAACCAGTAGTCTAAAAGATTACATAATGGCTCCGCCCATGGCTCAGGTTAACATGTTGCTAATACACAGGTGTTTTCCCTCAAACTATTCCTATTGCAATGTGTAGGTTAAATCCTGATTTTGGGGTCCATAGGAACGAGGTAGCTATTCTGGTTGTTCAACAGGTACATTCCTGGAGGTTTAAAGCAAAAGACAGTGAAAAGTATACATCAAATAGCAATTTTTTTAGGGGTCACCATTGTGTTTCTGAGAACTGGAGTTAGCATCTATGAAGGAGGATACATCTGTGAAGTGGGAGGATGTCATATCTCATACTGACATGTTGGGCCTCTCCATGAACTCTAGTAGGCATTTGGGGAGGGTATTCACTATCTCCTTCCTGCACTGGGGGTGTAAGCTTTGAGACTCTTCTCAGTGCTTTGTGTGTCTGTAATTCATGATAAGAACACTCAGTTACTGCTCCCCATCTGGAGTTCTGCTGACTCTTCTTATGTAGCAGAAACAAAGCAAGGTTGTCTCCCGTTTATCCAGTTTTTCTTAGCCATTATTGTTCTCTCTTAGCTAGGCCCCAGGGCTCAGATAAAGCTGTGGAATTTAGGCCTATGCGAAAAGTTCTTAACAGAGACTTGAGGTTAAGATCTTACATACACATTAATGGATTTTGGCCCTTTACAGGTCTCGACTAATAATGAACTAAAGGAGAGGGTAATGTAATTAATACAAATCAATACAAATCAAATTAATACAAACATGGGTTTATGGAAAATAGATCTTGTCACACTAACTTGACATCTTTCCTTTTTTTTAAATGAGATTACAAGTTTGGTTGGTTATGTTGGCATCATATACTTAGACTTGTGTAAGGCTTTGACTTGGTTCTGCACAACATTTTGATTAAAAAACCAGAATGATGTAAAATTAAAGTGGCACACATTAAATTGATTAACTGATAGGCCTCTAAATTTAACTGTAAACTGAGTGGTTGCATTTTCAGTGGGATCCCTCAGGGATCGGTTCTTGGCCCTACGCTATTTAACACTTTTTATCAATGTCGTGAAAGAAAAGATAAAATAATCACTGATAAAGTTTGCAGATGACAAAAATTGGGGGAGTGCACAGGTCATGAAGAAGACTGGTCACTGATACAGAGTGATCTGGATCTCTCAGTAAACCGGGTGCATGCAAATAATATGTCTTTTCATATGCTGTGTGTGTGTGTGTGTGTGTGTGTGTGTGTGTGTGTAGGCCATGTTTACAGAGGTGGGGGGGTGACTCTATGTTTGGAAGCAATGATCTGAAAAGATTTGGGGGTTGTGGTGGATAATCAGCTGAACATGAGCTCCCATTGTGACACTGTGGCCAAAAGAGTTAATGCAATCCTAGAATGCATAAATGGGGGACTCTTGAGTAGGAGTAGAGGGGTTATTTTACCTCTGTATTTGGCACTGATGAGACCGCTGCTGGAATACTTTGTCCAGTTCTGATGACCACAGTTCAAGAAGGATGTGGATATATTGGAGACGGTTCAGAGAAGAGCTACAGGAATTATTAAAGGATTAGAAAACATGCATTAGAGTGATAGACTCAAGGAGGTCAATCTATTTAGCTTAACAAAGAAAAGGTTAATGGGTGACTTGATTATAGTCTATAAAGTATCTACATAGGGAACAAATATTTAATAATGGGCTCTTCAGTGTAGCAGAGAAAGGTATAACATGGTCCAATGGCTGGAAGTTGAAACTAGATGAATTCAGACTGGAAATAAGGTCTATCCTCTTAATGGAGAGTAATTAACCATTGGAACAATTTATTAAGGGTTATGGTGGATTGTCCATCAGTGACCATTTTTAAATCAAAATTGGATGTTTATCTTAAAGATATGCTCTAACAATTATTTTGAGGAAGTTCTATGGCCTTTGCTATTCAGAACGTCTGCTTAGATGATCGCACTGGTCGCTTCAGGTCTTAGCATCTGTGAATCTAGAGCAGTGGTTTTACTTCTGTAATGCTGACACCCTGTTGGCACACTGTATCAACTTCTGGCATCCACACTTGAAAATGGATGTTGAAAAATTGGAGAAGGTTTAGAGAAGAGCTACAAGAATATTCAAGTACTGGAAAACACATGTTAAAATAAGAAAAAAACAAAGCTTAGTCTACTTAGCTGACCAAAGAAAGGTTAAGAGCTGACTTGAATCACAATTTTGTAAACAGAAGATATGGCACAAAATAATTCTTAAACCTATCAAATAAAAACATAGGAAGATCAAATGGATGAAAGATTAAACAAGAAAAATTCAAAATGAAAATAAGGGCAATTTTTTGCCCAGTGAGGATAATTAACCATTGGAACTGCTTATCAAGAGAAATAGTAGATTCTCCATTACTTGAGGTCTATAAATCAAGATCAGTTGCCTTTCTAAAATAAGCAGTGTAATTCAATCACAAGTTATTGGAGTCAACACAAGATTCACTTAGTGAAGTCCTGTGGCCTACTTTATGCTGGCTGTCCGACGAAATTACTATGATGACCCTTTTTGGCCTTAAATTCTGGGAGCTAGCAGTCCTGGCTTCTGGTCCTGTGCTCAGTCTCTTCTTCTATAAAACATATCATCCCTCTAACATCCACAAAGAACAGATCGGGGCTTCAGTTACCAAGGTGAGTTCTGAAAAATCCTCCCAGTAAATGGCATGGGACTCAGTTTTTCAGCCTCGAGATTGGTTCTGCCTTTTCAAGCTGTATATAGATTTTTATCTGTTGCTCTGGGGAGAATAAATTTTAAATGTGATATTTAGATTACTGAGCCATTCCTTCTCGTGGAGGATCCAGGACTCTCTTTCTCTTGTTCATTTCTCTCATTTTCTTTTAAATTCTACTTTTTTCCCTGCAGAAAATGCTTCTGCTAAGTAGCCTGAAATTCTCCACGCTACCCACTGAGCTCTGGAAGGCAGAAGAGCTAGTATACAGGGAGGGATATTTCTCATCCCCTCTTCTCTGCTCTTCCAAGCTTCAGAGGACACCTGATGATGATAACCCAGTACTTTACATTTTACTTAGACATTTTTCACCCTTTAACATATCATAACTTTGCCTGTACAAAATGTGCTAATTAAAGGGAAAAACCCCTCATACATTACCGGCTAGAAACCAATTTTGTTATTTCTTTGTAAGTGGCATTCTGTGTTCACACTTGACTTCATAGATCAATTTTCTCTGCGGACTTATCTAACAAAGATGATGAAAAGAAAGTATAACACTACAGGAAAAATTTGTAACCATAACTATAATGGTGCCACATGCTACTTCCTTGAGGCAAAAATTAACTGTTGGAGGGAGTTCAAGGAGCATGCTGATGATAATGACACTAAAATCTCGTATTGAGTATAAATATCTTCTACTGCCCAAAAGACATGCAATACCACCTAGGCTGTATACTGCAAGCTTGTTCCTCTCAAAATGCTCATATAATAAAGAAATGATGCTTGAAGGCACTGCTGCTACCTTATGTTTTAATATTAACAAATAGCCCAGTGATTTGGTAGTAGTAACGAAATCTTAATCGGAGTTTTAACTTTCATGCTAGCTTCCTCATTTCATATATAGGACATAGCGGTTGCCATGTAGAGGAATGGATTGCTTGGTTTGTTCGAAATCTTTGAATCAAAAATTGCTTTTAAAGAACAAAGATCAGATAATATCAAATTGCAGTTTGCATCAGAGACAACACTGTCTTTTGTTTAGAATATAGGACTGGGAGTTAGCAGGTGTGGGTTCTACACCCAATCTCTGGCACTTCCATGCTATTTGACAATGAAGAAGCCTCATAATTTGTGCCTCAGCTTCCTTATCTATAAGTGAGGGGTGAAGAACCGTACTTGGATACCAATTTAAAGTGTCTTTAGTTCCTAGGATGAAAGATGCTGTGTAAGTGCTGTTGCGCTGTTTAGCGTGCTTTGTGACCATGAGTGCCTGCCTCGGGGCAGACTGTCAAAAAGCGGGGCAGACAGTCCAAATTGGTTGTGTGTTCTATAATTAGATTTAACCAATCCAGTAACAAATGTGAATGCCTGAAGCACCATAACATTCGTACAGTGGAGTCACAGACAGATTCCTTGAGCCTTCCAGTCTGTCTTGCCACCCAGGCAAGTTGGACTTAATGCTCGTTGGTTGCCATACATCAAAGATCACAAAAGATTCAGGTTCCTTCCAGTCCCATGAGATCAGTCACTTACCCCAGGTCAATTTGTACCTCAAATCTCACACCAAAGACTCTTGTAGCCAATCCTGTACTGAACTAACTAAGGATGTATTAACTAGGAAAAAGAAATGTTACGTATAGGTTAAAGCAGGCAACATATATACATAAATGAGTGACAGTCTGTGGTTACAAAAGGTGGCAGAGTGGTAGTAATCTGTCAGCACTAAATGTCTTTTAGGGCTACTAACCCAGGTTGACCCTGGGGATCTCTGTTTCTATTTCCCAGCTCCAGCCCTGTGAGTTCAGAGAGCAATAGAGATGAGAAATTTTCATGCCACCTATCTGTATTGTCTTCTTCCAGAATTCAAGCTGATGGCACAAGCTTTCTTCTATGTAGCACCTTCATGGGTTTGGGAGGGCCATTATGGTTAATGTAGTCTTTGTATTGGGATATTCCACAATGGCCCATTTAGTTTTGATAACTCTCCTTGATGGGCAGTGGACCATTCCTCCCGACTGCGTTCACAGGTTCAGAGCAAGCATTTTTACAGTTATAAAGCAAAACTTATATATCACCTTATAGCATGGGGTACAATTTAAGCATGCAGTAACTTACAAGCATTCCATAGAGTGTAAACCCATTTTTATAAGTCTAATACCTATTTTGAACAATACTAACATATAGGTGAGCTGGTCTGGTTTCCAGTTCTGAATTTGTCAGTGCTCAGATGATGGCTATAGCCTTGACAAGAGTTGGCACCTGGTCTGCCAGCATCACAAGTGTGAAGTATTATTAATTATTATTATTAAGGCCATACCACTAAGCATAACTATGGCTTGTGCTACACCCTCTTTTTCTTCTTAGGTGAGCAATAACTCCATTCTCCGTTCGTAAATGTAACCTTAAGGGTTGCCTCAGCTAGGTGCTCCAAGATAGGTACTTTTTTCCCCTTGTCTGCTTCTCACAAGAGGCCTGAAATCTGCCTTTCCTTCAAAGCTGTACCCTTGAAATACTGTAAGACAAATGATCCAATAACAAATCAAGGTACATTAAGAAAAGAGAGGGGAAAGGCTTTGACTTTCATAGTTATGTCTGATTTACAAAATTGTAGCTCTTCATCTCCAAAACAGGCTACTAACACTTGCACTGAAGGAAATTTTCTGTTCTTCAACAGTGAATTGATAATACTGATTTGTTTGTCAAATCATACAGACTGATTATGTGACCAATGGTTGTCTTTAATGTTAGTTAGAACAAGTGCAATTATTACTTCCTTATAGACCGGGCATGGGCAAATAAATAAATTTGGAGATGGCTGGCAACTTGACTGTTCTTTTTTCAGTTTCCTCCCAAATTAGTTTGATATTTTGAAAGCAGTCCTGGGGACTTAGCAGTGGTGCAAGCAGGGCAGTCTGGTCCGGTACGCCATACCAGTAAGATATTTATTGCCGGTACACCATACTGGAAAGACACAGGAGCAGAACGTGGGGCTGCCCAGTGGCCCAATGCTGGCAGCTCCTCCAGCGGGGCTGTATGGACCCTAGACAGGAAATGCAGCTGTGTGGAAGGGCTGGAGGCAGTACAACTGTGCTGGAGGAGCTGCCGGCATGGGGCCGTCTGGTGGCCCCATGGTCTGCTCCTTTTGCTGCTGCAGTTCTGGAGAGCCCTGTGGTTCAGAAGTCTGCATCCAGTTCAGCAGGAGGACAGAGCCCCCCGCCTAGGTAACGTGGGATGGGGAGAGCGCAGGGGCCCCGGCCTGGGGGCGGGGCGGAGTCACGTGGGGGGGTCACATGCCCCCCCTCTAGCTGGTGCCTCCCCTTGTGTCCCTCCCATGAGTCACCTATGCGCAGCGTACCGGTAAGAAATAAATTTTACTCGCACCACGGGGACTTAAGAACACGTTCCATTCATTTTAAATGGAAGCAGTGTCAAAATTTCCTAAGACTGCTTCAAAAATCTAAATCCTACAGTTTAAAATAAGACTTGCAAAGATTTTTTCTATAATGACAAAACTAAGTATAAACTTAAACTATATTCATGTGACAATTGTACTAACAGTTAAAAAATTACTTGGGCAGTCAAGCAATAAAATTAATTGCGGGATTAATCACACTGTTAAACAATAATAGAATACCATTTATTTAAATATTTTTGATGTTTTCTACATTTTCAAATATTGATTTAAATTACAACACAGAATACGAAGTGTACAGTACTCACTTTATATTTATTTTTTATTACAAATATTTGCAGTGTAATAAAACAAAAGAAATAGTATTTTTCAATTCACCTAATAAAAGTACTGTAGTGCAATCTCTTTATCATGAAAGTTGAACTTACAAAGGTAGAATTATGTACCAAAAAACTGCATTAAAAATAAAACAATGTAAAATTTTAGAGTCTGCAAGTTCACTCAGTCCTACTTCTTGTTCAGCCAATTGCTCAGACAGACAAGTTTGGTTACAATTTTGCAGAAGATAATGCTGCCTGCTTCTTGTTTACAAGGTCACCTGAAAGTGAGAACAGGTGTTCTCATGGCACTGTTGTAGCCAGCATCACAAGATATTTACATGCCAGAGGTGGTAAAGATTCATATGTCCATACTGATCACGGGTTCTGCTTGATAAGAATCCAAAGCAGTGTGGACCGACACATGTTCATTTTCATTATCTGAGTCAGATGCCACCAGCAGAAGGTTGATTTTCTTTTTTGGTGGTTCGGGTTCTGTAGTTTCTGCATTGGAGTGTTGCTCTTTTAAGACTTCTGAAAGCATGCTCCACACCTTGTCCCTCTCAGATTTTGGAAAGCACTTCAGATTCTTAAACCTTGGGTCGAGTGCTGTAGCTATCTTTAGAAATCTCACATTGGTACTTTCTTTGCAATTTGTGAAATCTGCAGTGAAAGTGTTCTTAAAAGGAACAACAGGTGTTGAATCATCATCCAAGACTGCTATGAACATGAAATATATGGCAGAATGCGGGTAAAACAGAGCAGGAGGCATACAATTCTCCCCCAAGGACTTCAGTCACAAAGGTAATTAATGGATTTTTTTTTAACGAGCCTTATCAGCATGGAAGTATGTCCTCTTTTTTCCTTAGCATCTTACAGGCCAAATTGGGACCACCTTTTTGTGAACATAAATTGGTTAATATACATCTCTTCTTATTAGGGCAATACCAAATTCATGGCTGTGAAAAATGTGTCACGGACCATGAAATCTGGTCTTTTGTGTACTTTTACCTTATACTATACAGATTTCACTCGTGTTTCTCAAACTGGGGGTCCCCAGTCAAAAAGGGGTCATGGGAGGGGAGCAAGGTTATTGTAAGGGGCGTCACGGTATTGCTATCCTTACTTCTGTGCTGCCTTCAGAGCTTGGTGGCTGGAGAGTGGCGGTTGCTGGCCAGGTGCCCAGCTCTGAAGGCAGTGCCATGCCAGCAGTAGGGCAGAAGTAAGGGAAGCGCTGCCATTCCATTCCACCCTTCTGCACTACTGCCTTCAGAGCTAGGTGACCGGGGTGCCTTCAGAGTTAGGTGACCCGGGAGTGGGGGCTGCTGGGCCAGAGAGGGCCCAGCTCTCAAGGCTGCAGCGCAGAAGTAAGGGTGGCAATACCATACCATGCTATCCTTACTTCTGCGTTGCTGCTGGTGGTGGCGCTGCCTTCAGAGCTGGGCTCCCGGCCAGCAGCCACCCAGCTCTGAAGGTAGCACCATTGCCAGTAGTAGCACAGAAGTAAGGGTGGCAATACCATGATCCTCCACCTACAATAACCTTGCAACCTCTCCTCCCCCCCCCCACCTTTTAGGTCAGGACTCCTACAGTTACAAAACCATGAAATTTCATATTTAAATATCTGAAATCATGAAATGTATTATTTTTAATATCCTGTGACCATGAAATTGACCAAAATGGACTATGAATTTTCTAGGGCACTACTTATTATTAAATACCTACTGACAGATGCAAAGTGAATTCAGCACTTAGAGAGGAATACAGCCATTTGCAGAGGGGCCAGGAGAAAGCCTGTGCACCACTTAAGTTCTGTTTTGGCTAATATGTGAAACAAGCAGTGTATGGCCCTTGCATAGGGGTGAATTTCACATTTTTATATGACAGTAGTAGGGAACTGTCATTTTACAAATTCCTAATGGAGGTACTATAGATAATCCCCCTGGATCACAATAAAATATACTGCAATATGTTCTAAAACACTGATTTCTAATCATTACTATTCGTCTGTCCTTCATTGACGTTCTGCATGAGAAAAGTAGATTCCTTTGAAAACCCGTAAAAATGAGAGCACAAAGAGAGAGACAAAAACAAATCTAAGGGGAAAAAAGGTAAACAAAACCTCAAATCTTACCATTTTTATTTTAACTTTTTGGTCACTGCAAACAATTTTTTTTCATTTACAGGTTTTACACAGGTAATATTTTGAATGATGTCAGTATTAGTCATTCTAAAAGCGTTTTTTAATTCTATCAAAATTTGGATCAGTCATTGTTACAAACAGAATTGTTGCAGTGTATGTATACAGAGATTGACGGCATTTCTTGAGGAGCTTTATCATAACCTTTCACATGAGTAAGATTGTATCTTGCAGACAGGAAATAAGGCTGAGGTCACAATGTTTAAATAATGTTAAATAATGCCTGAGGTCACAATGTTCCTTCATATGAGCTGTGCTCACATGTAAATAACATGGGGCTTATTTATTTGATCCATGTATCTCTTTTTTAAGAGAGGAATTGAGTTTTGGCTTCAGCCTGTAAAGGACATAATTGATCCATCAGGCCTCTGGACACAGCAAATCACCACTTGCAATTTCTTTGGCTATGTACTCAGTGTGCATGTTTCTGCTATTTATTTATTAAGTGCATTTATAGACATAGTATATAGCAGGGGTTCTCAAACTTTATTGCACCACAACCCCCTTCTGACAACAAAAATTACTGCACGGCCCCAAGATGGGGGACCAAAGCCTGAGCCTGCCTAGCCTCTCCACCCTGGGCCGGGGGCCAAAGCCCCAGGTCTTCAGTCTCAGAGAGGGGGCCTGTAACCTGAGCCTTCTAATTCAGCCCAGGGCAGTGGGGCTCAGGCTTTGGCCCTGTGTTCCAGCAAGTCTGTCAGCCCTGGCGGCCCCATTAAAATGGGGCCACGACCCACAGTTTGAGAACTGCTGGTATATAGAGAACCATTGGGTTAAAAGACAAGGTTAAAGAATACTTAGGTAATTTTGATATATTCAAGTCAGCAGGGCCTGACTAAATTCATCCAAAAGTACTAAAAGAACTAGCTGATGCAATCTTGGAACCATTAGCAATTATCTTTGAGAACTCAATGAAGACGAGTGAAATCTCAGAGGACTGGAGAAGAGCAAACATAGTCCATATCTTTTAAAAGGGGAACGAAGAGGATCTGGGGAATTGTAGACTAGTAAGTCTAACTTCAATACGTGGGGAGATACCAGAACAAATTATTAAACAATCAATCTGTAAGCACTTAGAGAATAATATGGTAATAAGCAGTAGCTAACATAGATTTGTCAAGAAGAAATCATGGCAAATCAACCTAATTTCCTTCTTTGACAGGTTACTGGCTTTGTGAAAAGGAGGGAAGCTGTACATGTGATATATCTTTATTTTTAGTAAGGCTTTTAGCACAGTCCCACATCATGTTCCCATAAGCAGACTAGGGAAATATGCACGCATCTTAATGTAGGCCACAACTGATTGAAAGAGTATAATCAAAGAGTAGTTATCAATAATTCACTGTCAAACTGGGGTGCAGGGTCATTACTAGTGAAACCCAGAGGACTTTGTCCTGAATCTGGTACTAGTCAATATTCTCATTCATGACTTGGTTAATGGAGCGGAGAGCAGGAGGAGTTGTTTGCACTATGGAGGATGGAATTTAGAATTTTAAAACAACCTTGACAAATTGGAGAATTGGTTTGAAATCAACAGGATGAAATTCAGTAAAGACCAAGTACAACTGCTGAATAACTGTGGTAGTACTACTGTGATAGGTGGTAGTACTGCTGAAAAGGGGTAACAGTGGATCACAAATTGAATATGAGGCACCAATGTAATGTAATTGTAATATCACTTTGGGGTGTAGTAACAGAAGTGTCATATGTAACACACAGGAAGCAACTGTCCCACTTTACCTGGTACTGGTGGAGCTTCAATTGTTCTGGGCACCACACTTCTGAAAAAGTTTACGCTGCAAAAAACAACAAAAAATGGAAACAAGCAAAACACAAAGGATGGGAGAAAATGAGCAACAACCAAGCAAGATGGACAAGCGGTGATTGGCCATATCCTGCTCATACAAAATTTGAATATGCAATTATTATTTGATAAAAAGATACAGTTATTTAATGTGTGAATGCATAGACTATCCCCAATTAGCCTTCAACCATACTACAGTTGTTGCCTGTAGATATGAGAATAGATATGGATCTTTAGGAGCGATTTGAATGAGGAGTAAGAGCTCTCCATTCATAAGGGGATAATATTGAAGAAGGTATGGAGATGTTTGATGAAGAAGCAGACAAATACTAGGTCAAGGCTGGCATTGTTGGTGGAATGGAGGGGATGGGGTATGACATGTAAAGAGACAATGACCGAGATGTAGAGAGGATCAGAAGTATGCTGGCCTTGAAAGCAAGGACCAGAATTTTGAACTTCATGCAGCGGAGGAAGAGAAAAGACTCACTGGAAAGATTCAAACAGGAAAGAATTATAGATGTGAAAGATGGGCCTGTTTTCAATTAAAAATGGTGCTATTTCTTAGTAAAACTTTCCAAACTGGAAATTTTATTTAGAGAAGATTAATTTTGTGTCAAAACACAAATACTTTACATTTTCTATCTATCAGTATTAAACTTCATTTTGCAAAAATTCACAAAGAAATATTGAGTCAAAAATTACTTGAAATTAAACTATGAAAATATGCACACATTTTTTCCAGTAGGTTTTTAACAAATTCATGACAACCTTGCAGCTTTTTGTCATGTTTGAATAGATTTTTAAACGGTGAGGATAATCCAGTTTGCAAATGAAAGGGAAAATTGAAGTTGCTCAGTTATCAGTAAGACCTGCAACATTCACGTGAATAAACATAGTCTCTAGATTTTATTACTAATTTACAAGAAGAAATGGTCAAGTTCACAATTTGTTCTGAAAAAGAAGGGATGTCAGTATTTTTTGTGGCCTTCCCTCCCTACAGAAGTTTTATGTGGCTTGTTTAGATAAAATTCTCCTGATTATATGTGTAGGCCAGGCACTTAACTCAGTTTACTATAACAGCAGTATTTATAAGAACACCAATTTTGTTTTCCTGTTTCATCCTTGCAGCTAATGGCTGCATCTAATTCTTTGTAAATTGTCAAGAACTGCACTTTCACTTTTTCAAGAGAAGGCATTGTTGGAAGTGACAGGAGCAAGTACTTTTGCATCATTGTGGTTAGGGATTGCATGCAGTGCTTAACTTCTGTTACTGAAATTCTATTTGATAGAGACATAAGCAACATGTTAAATATAACTGTATAAATAAGTGAATATGTGGAACAGAAAGCTATCTAACCCAGGTGATCACTGATTAGGCATTATGGTATTGAAGATTCTGAGGGGACAAGAAAATAATCCAAATGTGTGAGTGGAAGTCACCAAAACTAATAGAAGGATTTAATAGCTCCTAGGAGGGGAGTAGGAAGAATTAAGTTTGGTCAAACAAGGTGACTGAAATCAATCAGTCAGATCAACTTTTTTCCCCTTATGAAAAATTTGTACAGAAATTTGTATTTAGTGGAAACCAGAATAAATTAAATCAGGTTCTTAGGGATAAAGTGAGAAAGGCTAAAAGTCAAGAGTTGGACCTTGCAAAGGGAATTAAAACCAATAGTAAAAGGTTCTATAGCCATATAAATAAGAAGAAAACAAAGAAAGAAGTGGGACCGCTAAACACTGAGGATGGAGTGGAGGTTAAGGATAATTAGGCATGGCCCAATATCTAAACAAATACTTTGCCTCAGTCTTTAATGAGGCTAATGAGGATCTTAGGGATAATGGTAGCATGACAAATGGGAATGAGGATATGGAGGTAGAAATTACCATATCTGAGGTAGAAGCGAAACTCGAACAGCTTAATGGGACTACATCAGGGGGCCCAGATAATCTTCATCCAAGAATATCAAAGGAGTTGGCACATGAAATTGCAAGCCCATTAGCAAGAATTTTTAATGAATCTGTAAACTCAGGGGTTGTACCATATGACTGGAGAACTGCTAACATAGTTCCTATTTTTAAGAAAGGGGAAAAACGTGATCCGGGTAACTATAGGCCTGTTAGTTTGACATCTGTAGTATGCAAGGTCTTGGAAAAAATTTTGAAGGAGAAAGTAGTTAAGGACATTGAGGTCAATGCTAATTGGGACAAAATACAACATGGTTTTAGAAAAGGTAGGTCGTGCCAAACCAACCTGATCTCCTTCTTTGAGAAAGTAACAGATTTTACTGTCCCTGCTCGCTGCGGAACAAAAGGGATGAACTTTTTGGGGGGGGAGGGATAGCTCAGTGGTTTGAGCATTGGCCTGCTAAACCCAGGGTTGTGAGTTCAATCCTTGAGGGGGCCATTTAGGGATCTGGGGCAAAAATTGGGGATTGGTCCTGCTTTGAGCAGGGGGTTGGGCTAGATGACCTCCTGAGGTCCCTTCCAACCCTGATATTCTATGTTTTTTTAGACAAAGAAAATGCAGTGGATCTAATTTACCTAGATTTCAGTAAGAAGTTTGATATGGTGCCACACGGGAATTATTAGTTAAATTGGAAAAGATGGGGATCAATATGAAAATTGAAAGGTGGATAAGGAATTGGTAAAAGGGGAGACTACAGTGGGTACTACTGAAAGGTTAACTGTCAGGCTGGAGGGAGGTTACCAGTGGAGTTCCTCAGGTATCGGTTTTGGGACCAAACTTATTTAATCTTTTTATTACTGACCTCGGCACGAAAAGTGGGAGTGTGCTAATAAAGTTTGCCGATGATACAAAGCTGGGAGGTATTGCCAATTTAGAGAAGGACCGGGATATCATACAGGAGGATCTGGATGACCTTGTAAACTGGAGTAATAGTAACAGGATGAAATTTAATAGAAGTGTAAGGTCATGCATTTAGGGATTAATAAGAATTTTAGTTATAAGATGGGGACGCATCAATTAGAAGTAACTGAAGAGGAGAAGGACCTTGGAGTATTGGTTGACCACAGGATGACTATGAGCCACCAATGTGATACGGCCGTGAAAAAAGCTAATGCAGTCTTGGGATGCATCAGGCATGGTATTTCCAGTAGGGATAAGGAGTTAGTACCGTTATACAAGGCACTGGTGAGACCTCACCTGGAATACTGTGTGCAGTTCTGGTCTCCCATGTTTAAGAAGGATGAATTCAAACTGGAATAGGTACAGAGAAGGGCTACTGGGATGATCCGAGGAATGGAAAACCTGTCTTATGAAAGGAGACTCAAAGAGCTTGGCTTGTTTAGTCTAACCAAAAGAAGGTTGAGGGAAGATATGATTGCTCTCTATAAATATATCAGAGGGATAAATACCAGAGAGGGAGAGGAATTATTTAAGCTCAGTACCAATGTGGACACAAGAACAAATGGACATAAACTGGCCATTGGGAAGTTTAGTTATGAAATTAGATGAAGGTTTCTAACCATCAGAGGAGTGAAGTTCTGGAATAGCCTTCCAAGGGAAGCAGTGGGGGCAAAAGACCTATCTGGCTTCAAGATCTGGTATGATGGGATAACATGATTTTGGCAATTAATTGATCTTTAACTATTCATGGTAAATAGGCCCAATGGCCTGTGATGAGATGTTAGATGCGGTGGGATCTGAGTTACTACAGAGAATTCTTTCCTGGGTATCTGGCTGGTGAATCTTGCTCAGGGTTCAGCTGATCGCGATATTTGGGGTCGGGAAGGAATTTTCCTCCAGGGCAGATTGGAAGAGGCCCTGGGGGGTTTTTGCCTTCCTCTGTAGCATGGGGCACGGGTCACTTGCTGGAGGATTCTCTGCACCTTGACATCTTTAAACCATGATTTGAGGACTTCAATAGCTCAGACATAGGTGAGAGGTTTATTGCAGGAGTGGATGGGTGAGATTCTGTGGCCTGCATTGTGCAGGAGGTCAGACTAGATGATCATAATGGTCCCTTCTGACCTTAATAATCTATGAATCTAAGACAATAACAGAAAATATGGAAATGCCAGAGGTGCTTAATGACTTGTTTGTTTCTGTTTTCACCAAGAAGGTTGGTGGCGATTGGGCGTCTAGCATAGTGAATGCCAATGAAACTGAGGTAGGATCAGAGTCTAAAATAGGGAAAGAACAAGTCAAAAATTACTTAGACAAGTTAGATGTCTTCAAATCACCGGGGGCTGATGAAATGCATCCTGGGATATTCAAGGAGCTGACTGAGGAGATATCTGAGCCATTAGCAATTATCTTTGAAAAGTCATGGAAGACGGGAGACATTCCAGAAGACTGGAAAAGGGCAAATATAGTGCGCATTTATAAAAAAGGGAAATAAGGACAACTCGGGGAATTATAGACCACTCCTCTTAACTTCTGTACCCGGAAAGATAATGGAACAAATAATTAAGGAATCAATTTACAAACACCTAGAAGATAATGAGGAGATAAGTAACAGTCAGCTTAGATTTGTCAAGAACAAATCGTGTCAAACCAACCTGATAGCTTTCTTTGACAGGGTAACAAGCCTTGTGGATACGGGGGGAGCGGTAGAAATGGTATATCTTGACTTTAGTCGCACTGTCTTGCATGACCTTCTCATAAACAAACTAGGGAAATACAACTTAGATGGAGTGGGTGGGTGCATAACTGGTTGGAAAATCGTTCCCAGAGAGTAGTTATCAGTGGTTCACAGTCTTGCTGGAAGGGCGTAACGAGTGGGGTCCCACAGGGATTGGTTCTGGGTCCGATTCTGTTCAATATCTTCCTTAATGATTTAGATAATGGCATAGAGAGTACGCCTATAAAGTTTGCGGACAATACCAAGCTGGGAGGGATTGCAAGTGCTTTGGAGGCTAGGATTAAAATTCAAAATGATCCGGACAAACTGCAGAAATGGTCTGAAGTAAATAGGATGAAATTCAATAAGGACAAATGCAAAGTACTCCACTTAGAAAGGAACAATCAGTTGCACACATACAAAATGGGAAATGACTGCCTAGGAAGGAATACTGCAGAAAGGGATCTGAGGGTCAGAGTGGATCACAAGCTAAATATGAGTCAACAGTGTAAAACTGGTGCCAAAAAAGCAAACATCATTCTCGGATGCATTAGGAGGAGTATTGTAAGCAAGACACGAGAAGTAATTTTTCTGCTCTACTCGGCGCTGATTAGGCCTCAACTGGAGTATTGTGTCCAGTTCTGGGAGCCACATTTCAGGAAAGATGTGGACAAATTGGAGAAAGTCCAGAGAAGAGCAACAAAAATGATTAAAGGTCTAGAAAACATGACCTATGAGGGAATATTGAAAAAACTGGGTTTGCTTAGTCTGGAGAAGAGAAGACTGAGAGGGGATGTAACAGTTTTCAAGCACATAAAAGGTTGTTACAAGGAGGAGGGAGAAAAATTGTTCTTTTTAACCTCTGAGGATAGGACAAGAAGCAATGGGCTTAAATTGCAGCAAGGGTGGTTTAGGTTGGACATTAGGAAAAACTTCCTAACTGTCAGGGTGGTTAAGCACTGGAATAAATTGCCTAGGGAGGCTGTGGAATCTCCATCATCGAGGACTTTTAAGAGCAAGTTGGACAAACATCTGTAAGGGATGGTCTAGATGATACTTAGTCCTGCCTTGAGTTTATAGAACTGGACGAGATGACCTCTTGAGATCCCTTCCAGTTCTATAAATTTATATGGCTCAAATGCATCTGGATACCTGCATAACTTCCTTTGATTTCAGCGGGATTCAGTTTTTACCCTGTACTGGAGGGTAGGATTTGCACCATAATTTGTTAGAAATAGTGTCTAGATTGTTCCCCTCTATTCGACATTGGTGAGGCCTCATCTGGAGTACTGTGTCCAGTTTTGGGCCCCACACTACAAGAAGGATGTGGAAAAATTGGAGAGAGTCCAGCAAAGGGCAACAAAAATGATTAGGAGTCTGGAACACATGACTTATGAGGAGAGGCTGAGGGAACTGGGATTGTTTAGTCTACGGAAGAGAAGAATGAGGGGGGATTTGATAGCTGCTTTTAACTACCTGAAAGGTGGATCCACAAGGAGTAATGGTCTCAAGTTGCAGTGGGGGAGATTTAGGTTGGATATTAGGAAAAACTTTTTCACTAGGAGGGTGGTGAAACACTGGAATGCGTTACCTAGGGAGGTGGTAGAATCCCCTTCCTTAGACGTTTTTAAGGTCAGGCTTGACAAAGCCCTGGCTGGGATGATTTAGCTGGGGATTGGTCCTGCTCTGGGCAGGGGGTTGGACTAGATGACCTCCAGAGGTCCCTTCCAATTCTGATATTCTATGATTCTATGAACTCTTAACCAGAGCAACCAGGCTTTATAGGGTCTGGATGAACTGGTTTTGCACAAATATGTGCAACATGGATTTGAAAGTTATGCTTGAACTTAAACTTTGTTGGGTTTATGTTCTAAATAGGGCAGTGTGTGTAAAAAGAGTAAAATTTGTATAAAATTCCGTTGTGACCTCCAACAACCTATCTCAAGAGAACACTTGAAAGTCCTCCCAAGCAATTCTAGTACAATTCTTCTCCATTATCATCAGAAGACCCACTCTGTAACAACCAAGTTTTACTTTCTGTGTTCATCTATGACCAGTTTCACTGTAGACTCGGAATCCACTCGAGCACAGTGGTCACCACAACAAATTAATCCATTCTTTCCACAACATACCCCACTGCTACACCTCTCCCATCACACACGCTTACTTCCTGCAATAAGGGTGTGATACCGGAGTGCAGATATGGGATTAGTCATTTATTTCTTGATCCAAGTCAAATGGCATGAGTCAGGGGTACAAAAGCTTATATCCTATCCCATGGCGTTGCTTACTAACCAACTCTAGGGGTATTGTTATAAATGCAAAAGAAAAAAAAGAATTGGCACCAACCAAAAAAAAAACCAACCCATTTCTCCCTGCCCCTCCCCCCCCTCCCCTGCTCAACACACTTCTGCCCACACACATACTGGTCACTAGGAATTCTTAGCTGCTTCCTCTGCTCCCCTACTGAGCTCAGGCTGGATCTGCTTCTTTTTCCATCCATGCTTTTTCATATGTTTTCACATGCAGTTGTGTGCACATACTCGCACCTGAAGAAGCATATGAATTCATGCACTCCTGTGTGCATAGTAAGCCAAGCAGAGGGCTGATGGATGTTGCTGCTCCAGAGCCAGTCTTTCTATCCAGTGAGCTTCTGGCTACACTCCTAGGCGTGGGAGAGTAAAAGATAGAGCATCAGGATAGATGCTATTGGACAATGGCCTCCTGAGAGCACAGAGCAAGCAAGCCTTGATCTAGCAGGAGACAGCAGTGGAAGGAGAGAGGACAGCAACAGGAGTCATCAGTTGAGCTATTGGCGCTCTGCTTCTGCTTAGCTCAGCCCTAATAGGCTGGTCCCAAAGCACCAGGTATGGCAAGATTTGCCAATAGTTGCAGCACTTACACCCCTGCATCCACATTTCAACCTAGCTGTTGGGTCATTTGGTTTCCCAGTAGCTTTTATCTGAACCATACTTGGGTTTAAATTATAAGCGGGGAGAAGCAGCCCTTGAACTGATGCTTGTTTTTCATAGACAAATATTATTTTGAGATGCTGACAAAGCGTCAGCTGAATTTGGTGTATTCCCTACCTTTTATACTGTACTCTGTAAAGAGTGCTGTTTCATTAGTCTTCTCAAGCCATCGTCAAGGCAGAGCAAAGTGTAACGAAGAATGAGATGTTACAAGCAGATGAGCTACACCTCTTCAGTTTTACTATCATTAGTTTAAGTTAATCAGGCAGGCTATTTTTGAACCTCTTATTCAAAAGAGAGAACACAGGGTCAGAATGTGTTTTATAGACGAGCTTTATCATTGTCAGAGTTCTATGGCTAGCATAGACTATTTCTTACCACCAATCAGGTGCAAAATAATGAAATTGCCATCTTACTAACAGTCACAGAAAAATAAATTTGCCATGGCAGAACAGAGTATTCTGGAACATGCACTCATATATTCCTTTGACAACCTTAACTATTATAGCAAAGATCATTATGAAAGTAATAATTTTGCCTTACTTCAATGCTTTACATTCAGAATGTAGGTCTGTTTTTATTTTGTAGAAAAATAGTGCTGTCTGATTTTTGCTTTTAAATTTGGTTGAACCTCTGCATCAGTGGGTTCCATTATCAATGTTTTTTATCCAAAAGGACCAAATAAGTGTTTACTATGGTTAGAAAAGAGTACTGTATGTATCTAACTTCCTTCTGAAGTTTTCTTTCCATTTTTCTCCCCACTTATTTGCATTAGATTTTCATCTCGGTTGCATCAGTGTGTAAATCTGGTGTAATGTCAGTGAAATTATTCCAGGTTTACACCACTGTAATTGATATCAAAATCTGATCCATTCATCATTATCCTGGTCTCCTCCATTGCAGATGGTGCAGCTTGTGTAACTCATGGCATTACTGTACTTTATTTCTGGTTTTATTTAGGAAAACCTGGATTCCTTTTTGAATCCGTCAGGTACTTAAATTTATACTTAAGAGAGTTACTACAGACTTTGGGGTCATTGAAACCCCAGGGATCTTTCCTGACCCCAAGAGCTCGCCAGATGTCTGCCATTAGACACACAAACACTTTCTGAGTGACTGTGGGGATTTTCCACCCCCCTTGTGGCCGTGGGATAAGGAGGGCACATTGAGGCAGCAATGACCCGGTGCCCCAAATAACTTGTGATAGAGTGGATGTGGGAGAGGCAGGAGACAGAATTTTGGAGGTGTGGGAGGGAAGAGAAGTTAAGACGTTCCTAATATCACCTTAAATATTTAGACTGTACCTTTTCTGCTGTTGTCTGTTTTGTTGTCTTGGACTGCAAGTTCTTTAAGGCAGGACTTTCTCTTACTGTGCTTTTGCAGCACCTAGCACTACAAGGTTCTGTGAAGGTATAAGGAATACCATTCCTCTGAGGTCAGAGGCCTGTAGTTGGCTGCCTGATTAGCCCTGCCTGCTGCTCCTGGGAAAATGACTTGTCTTGCACTAATTCAGTTCATATTATCCTTTGACTGAATCCACTTTAACTGATCAACAGTAGACTTTTGTTATTCTGGGGATACATTCCAAGCTCATCAAATGCAATGCAGGCTTCAAACTCCTTGGACTTTGGGCTGTAATTCCTAAAGGGAGAAAGTGAGCTTTTAATAAAACCAATAACTCATCACCGCTTTGAATTCTTGTTCAATTGGTTTATTGCCATGGGCATGATTAAATAAAATGAACTATAGAAAATTGCTACTGTGGTATGTAGTCCCAGAACAGCATAACATTGGTCTGCACAGTAGGTGTGTCTTCAGGATCCTGTCAAGGAGAAATGCAAAATAGGGTTACACAACAACTTCACAGAAACAAGAGCTCAGAACTTTAGTTGTCCTAACTCATTATTAATATTTACTGTTTGTATTAGAGTAGTGTTGGGCCTCACTGTGCAGACATATAGTAAAAGTAGTCACTCCCTTGCAGCACATAAGGCTTGTCTATACACTCAGGAAAGTTAAGCCGAATTAACTAAAGGTGTGAATTTTAAAATGCATAAGTTAAAGTGCATTAAGCCCCTGTGTGGGCACTTTCATTCACAAGTAAAGTGGTCTTAATTCAGTGAATGAAGCTAAACTGAGCTTTGCTTTATGTCTGAATGAGTGTACCTGAACAGGGTTTAATGCACTCTAACTAATGCAATTAATGTGTAAGCCCTACAGGTGGGAATTTAAAGTGCAGAGATGAAATCCACCCTGCGTCAAGGCCCAGGGCAGCAGCATAGTTCTTCCAGAGCTACTACATTAGCATAGGATGGAGTAGTAGGTACTGTACTTCTTAATCACTTGCTTATTGTATCAGGACCAATGATTCCATGAAAATAAAGATTCTGTGGTCTCGACCCTGGCTTACCCATAAGCACACTTCTTGCTCTGCTGGTCTCCACAAAACTGCTGCTGAGACCTCCTTTTGACAATGCACAGGAGATGTGGAACTGTTCCTCTCTCAGTTCCCCCACTGCCTCAGTGCAGGGTTAATTGGTGCAGGGGGTCTTTCACACCATAGCTGAATTTCACCTTTATTCTCTGCACCTCAGTTTCCTCATCTGTAAAATGAGGATAATAATCTACCTCACAAGGATGTCCTCAACCTTAATTAATTCACATTTGCATTGAGATTCTTAAATGAAAGACATCGTATAGAATGGCAAAGTGATATTATTTATTGTATGTTTTACACCCATATGCATGTCTATCTGAATCTTTTGATATTCAGATATACTATTCTCTTAGATCGGGGTGGGCAAACTACAGCCCATGGGCCACATCTGGCCCATCAGACCATTTAATCTGGTCCTCAGCTCCCTCCAGGGAGCGGGGTCAGGGGCTTGCCCCACTCCACGTAGCTCCCAGGAAGCAGCTGGCATGACCCACCTCCAGCTCCTACGTAGTACGCGGAGGTGTGGCCTGGTGGACAGGGCAGTATGAAATGCTGCCTGGCCGCACCTCAGAGCTGGAGGGGGGACATGCTTCTGGGAGCTGCTTGTGGTAAGCATATGGAGCCTGCACCCCTGACCTCCCCCCCCCGTGCCCCAATCCCCTGCCACAGCCCTGATCCCCCTCCCATCATCCATACCCCTCAATCCCAGGCCAGAGCCCCCTCTTGTACCCCAACCCCTCATCCTCAGCCCCACCCCAAAGCTCGCACCCCCAGCCCTCCCCCCGCACCTCAACCCGGAACCCCCTCCTGCACCTGAACTCCTCATTTCTGGCCCCACCCAAGAGCCTGCACCCCCAGCCATAGCCCACACCCCTACCCCCAATTTCATGAACATTCATGGCCTGCCATACAATTTCCATACCCCAATGTGGCCCTCAGGCCAAAAAGTTTGCCCACCCTTGTCCTAGATATTGGTTGATGTTTACCCCTAGTTTTTCTGAGTAAGCAGAGTTGTTTTTGCTTAACCACTGTTTTCTTCAGTGACTGAATCTTGGTTCTTGAAGTACAGATAGGATAGAATTTACAAATGAAGAAGAATAAGTTGGTTCAGTTCTTCTGCTGTTATTGTTGTTCCCTTGTGCCAGAGGTTCCCACTTGGTCAGGTCTGATGTTTTCACTGGGTCACTGAGTCACTTTTTCAGCTGCTTTGGAGAGATTTGTGCCCTGGGTGGGCAGGCTTAATAAAAAAAATTCTCACAGCTACGTGCACATCAGATAGAGAAACAATACCCCCTCTGGTTTCTGCCTCTAAGGACTTAATAGTGTTTCCAGAACTCCTCTCTCCTTTTCTCTTATGCACTTTTAAGCAACCTGTTTTTCCCAAATACTGCACTTTTATTTCACATGGGACTGGCATTGGACTTTTTTTTTTCAGATGCTACTTCTCTGTCTCCTGCTACATGTTGTCAGCTACATTCTGATTTGACTTGCACACTGGTATAACTCTAGAGCAGCTGTTTTCAAACTGTGGGTTGCGACCCAGTAGTGGGTCGAAGAATGGAAGGCACTGGGTTGCGGCGGCTCTGGTCAGCACGACCGATGGGGCCATTAAAAGTCCGGACCTGCTGCTGGCCGCTTCCAGGGTGCAGTGTGGTCCTCATACCAGGGTAGGTGGGAAGCCTGCCTCTGCACCCAGGCTGCGCCGCTGACTGGGAGCCGCCAGAGATAAGCCCCGGCCCCACCCCAGAACCTGCACCCAGAGCCCTGACCCCCTCCCACACCCCAACTCCCTGCCTAGCCCTGAGACCCTCCAAACCTGGAGCCCCTTCTTTCACCCCAAACCACTCATCCCTGTCCCCACCCCAGAGCCTGCACCTCCAGCCCAGAGCCCTGACCCCCTCCCACACCCCAACCCCCTGCCCCATCCCTGAGCCCCATCCCACCCCTGAACCCCTCATTCCCAGCCCCACCCCACAGCCCTCACCCCTGCACCCCAACCGACTGCTGCAGCCCTGAGCCCCTCCCACAGCCCAAACCCCTCATCCCCAAGTTGCAGGCCCTAATGGCTGAGCCACCTTACCTTGAGTTGTCCAAGGACAAGGTAACACTACAACCACATGCAAAGTTTTTAGTGAAGGTGGTCTCTCAGTTTCATCTGAATCGGGCATTGTATTTACCTGTGTTTTTTCCTTAAGCCACACTCTAGCCTTTTATCTACAGAGGGCTAAGCAGTTTCATTTTTGCCTAGCCTGTTTGTGTCATTTGCAGACCTCATGAAAGGAAAAGCAGTCTCTGCACAGACCATCTTTAGATGGATAACATACTGTGTCAAGGCTGCATATGAGATAGCTTTGGTTACACCGCCTCAGCAGATATGGGCTCACTCCATGAGAATGACACTGACAGCATTCCTGAGTGACATTTCCTTAGTGGATATTAGCAGGGCAACCATGTGGTCATCCATGATCCATTTACGGACCATTCTGCTATTACTGTATCTTCCAGAGTAGACGCAGGCCTCGGAAGAGCAGTCCTGTGATTCCTATTTCAGTAGACTCTGAGCCCCACCTCCAGATTGGGGTACTGCTCATGAGTTAGCTAAGTGGAATACACATCTGCACTGACTCTAAGAAGAAACAGTTACTAACTGTAACTGTGGTTCTTTGAGATGTGATGCAGATGTGTATTCCATGACCCATCATCCGTTCCCTCTGCATCGGAATCTTCTCTCATGGGCTTTTGATGTGAAGGAGCTGAGGGGGGTCAGGGCTGTGCCACTTCATATAGCCAGGAGAGAGGCCAAAGCCATGAGGTACAAGGGCCGCCCCTCTACGGGTACTGCCTGGCAAAAGTCTCTGGCTCCGGCATGCTGGGTGCGGACACATTTAAGTGGAATACACATCTGCATCACATCCCGAAAAACAGTTACAGTAAGTAACCATTTCTTTTTCATAATATTATTTATTATTTGCGTGATGGGTCCACTCACCACTGCGGCGCCTCCTGCTGGCCATCATGGGGATTAGCTCTGCCAGACAGTGTGCCTTCTCCAGGTGGTGCCTCTCCTGTCATCTTTTCTACCTGCAGACACACCTCAGTCCAAGTACCTCAGCATCCTCTTCATGACTCAGCCCTTCAGCCCTGTCACCACCTGTGTTTCCCACTTCCAGGGTTAGGTATCAATGTCTAACGGTCGAGCCACTTCCTTAGTGGCGAATGGGAGGGAACCCGGGCCTGCCCCACTACTCTGGGTCCCGACCGGGTCCCGACCCAGGAACCCGATAGATAGCAGCCTCCTGCTATGTCTCCTTAACTTCCTTCAATGCTACTTCAATTCTCTGGGTCAGTTCCCCATGGCCCCAGCACCTTCTTCACTCTCTTCTCCGGCCAGTCAGCTAGGAGCTCCCTGTTTGACTCCCACCCGTGCCAGCAACTGCTCTGTCCAAGGTGCTACCCTTGCTGCAACCTGCTAGGAACACAGTCCTCCATCCTTGGGCTACTAGCTATTAGCCAGGATGGGCAGGGATGCAAAACTGTGTTCTGAAGTGTCCCTAGCTTCTGTTTGCCAAAATCTAGAAATGGACGACAGGGGATGGATCATTTAATGATTACCTGTGTGTTTATTCCCTGTGAAGCACCTGTCATTGGCCACTGTCAGAAGACAGGATACTTGGCTAGATGGACCGTTGGTCTCACCCAGTATGTCCATTCTAATATTATGTTCCTGCAGCAACTCACTCTGCTCTTCCCTGTAGTTCCTTTTGTACTAGCCCACTGGGCCCTGATTGGCTTCTCCATGAAGCCTCCCTCCTATTGGTTGCTTCCTCCACCTGCTCCTTAGGCTGCTAGGAGGACTCACCTCCCCTGCTCCTTTCTGGGATGGGGTGTGGCAGGACCCCCAGGCCTCCATTAACCCCTTCCACTTGAGTGTGGGGTGAACACTGGGTCACTGAACTGTATTTTGCTCATTTTATTTAGAGCTGCATAGAGCTGCTTTTTGGTCTCTCTTGCTTTGAATTTGAGACTGATGGCACAAAATGTCCTCTAAAAAAATTAGCAAATAAAATGCCATGGAATATATGTTGGGAGATTTTATTCTGCCCTAATGTGGAAAGTTATTCAAGGGACTCTTGGAGATGGCAAATTTGAGTGAACTGTGAGTATAGAAAAGAATTTGATAAGGATCCTTTTTCCCATTACATTATAGCTATGGGCAGTATATATTACCTGTATTTTCTGATCATCCACAACCCCTGATCCAGCACTGAGTAGGAGAAGTGAATTTAATAACTGGCTTCCCACAAAACAACATTGTTATCAAAATGCTAAAACAAATTGAATATTCTCCAGATAATCTAATCTACTTTAAACACATGCCAGATATTAAACTGATATAATTGTCTGATAGTGATAGGTGAATTCAGAGTTGAAACTTAAATGAAAAATAATCCCGTTTTTATGCAAAAGGTCACTGGCAGCATTTTTTACTGCAGTGATAATCCATATAAAACATTTCCCTTCAAAGCTGATGTGGGTATGGCATTGTTAATTGTCCTATGATTTCAAAAACTCTGGTGGCTGCTGAAGAAATTTTTTGTTTTCAGATTCAAATTTTGTTGAACCCTTGGTAAATTGATGTCAGATGAGCTATTGGTTGTCAAATTATAAATATGCTTTATTAAGATAAAAAGTAGTCATCTAAGAAATATGTATATAATGTGATCTGTTTACTCCCTTAGAGCTGGAGGAGGGGGGTTCAGTATCATGTGATGCAGGAGGCTTTCATTTTTTTGTTCAATAAATGTGATCTGGGCACTCCTCTGTATTTGGCTGCAATTAACTTTTGGTTAGCTATAGGCATACAGAACTTAAGAATAAAATTCCTGGTCACTTGCCTGCTCATGATCACTTGTCTTGTTTTTCTTCTTTTAGGAATAATCCTCTACTGTTGTATGAGTTGTCAGAGAAACAGATGTACAATATTTATAATTATTTTTTCACATACTCTGTTTTATGTATATTTTAGACAGACATGAAATTTGGAGAATCCAATTCATTCCATTATATATAAACATTTTATTGAACTTTATCCAGTTTACAGTATAATCTAATTTTATATACATTGTGATGTGATGTTAAATAATTGGTCAGTGGTTGTAGGTCAGTGGTAATGAGGTTTACATTCTAATCTCTTTGAAACTCTATCCTCAAAACTGCTTGCTGCAGTCAAAATACTAGTTGTTTGCCAAGTTTAGTCAAAAGAATTTTCAGAAAATTCTGGGCTCAGTAAATCTTAACACCGTGAGAAGTACTGACTGAAATATTACTTGGCATTCCATACAAGTTCATTTACAAGTCATCTTTGATAAATATGCCTGTCTATAGTTATGTTACTTAAAAATAAATCTGTCCCATGAGGAAATAATTAACTGACAGGTTTGATACTTATATATGAAATTATATGATAATGAGGCCATGTACGGATTAAATATAGTAGGCAACTTCATAATAAATTGATCTAATTTGAGAGATTGTCTGAAATCTGTTATTCAAGTATCACTTCCTATAAAAGATTATGTAAGAGTATTTACTGTAAAATACTACCGTCATCTTAGTTAATGAGGTGTTTTTGATTGGTTAGAACATGAAACTTGGAGCCAGAATGCCTGGTTTCTATATTTTACTCAGCCAGTGATTTCTTATGTGATCTTGGACACGTCACTTAACATCTGGGTATCTCTGTCTACCCCTCTTTAAGATGAATACCTTACTTTAGCAGGTAGTAAGTCTTAATAAACATTTGGGAAGTCCTTTAAGATCCTTATGTTAAAAGTGCTCTATATGTACCTGTTATAAAACACAAACAAAACTTCAGCAATTCTGGTTCACAACTCTGATCTTTGGGTCCTGGGTCCACAATACCATATAGATGTCTGAACTGGAAAAGAGGTGGGAAAACTTCTGGTTGGCTCCCAGATCCACTTGCACTCTCTGGTGGGCTCTTTCAGACTTTGAGGGGTTTTGGAGAAAGGTAGGAAACTTCTCTCTAATTGGTCTGTTCATCCTGACCTGCTTTTTAGGTAACGAAGTACATTATAGGTTTCTGAATTGCATTATTCACATTATCTAATCGATGGCAAATATGTGTTACGGATACTTCTTACTACAGTTTTAGTGGAAGAAAATGCAGTTTGTGATTCCAAAAACAGCTGCATATATGTTTAGTAAAGAGTGTCAATCCATTTTATTTTAGTCATGGGCATTCCGAATAGATGGAATTTTACCTTTTACCTTGTTTTATCTTTTTGTAATATGGCTCAGGTTTCTAAAATAATAGTTTTCCAGCATAGCACTTCAAAGAACCTGCTGTTAAATGAGCTCCCTTTAATGAAGTGAATGATTTTAACTGCTTCCTTCAGTACTGCCATAAGATCAGGAGGAATACCCTTGGACGCCAAAGCTTTGCGGTGAATGAAACAATGATTCCAAACAATGTTATTGCCAGCAGCCTCACAGATTTTTTTCACAACTCCACTGTTCTTTCCGATCATATTTGCTGCACCATCACTTGTTATTCCTTTGCAGGTACCCCATTCCAGTTTGTATTTTCCAACTACGCAGTCATTCAGTGCGTTAAATATCTGTGCCCCCATTGTATTCGTTGGTAGGGTCAGACAACACAGCAAATCCTCTTTAAAATCATCGTGCCATACAAACCTCACATAAACTACAGCATTGTGCAATCTGAAATATCAGTACTTTCGTCAAGTTGTGTAGCAAAATCCCCACCTGACTGTAACCGCACTACAAGTTGAGCTTCCAAATTCTCTGCAATATCATGTATTCACTGGGACACTGTGTTATCACTGAGAGGAATACTTTTCAATTTTTCAGCAAACTTCTCGTCAAAAATTGTCCGCACCATATCCACAGATACTGGAAGAATAACTTTTTCAGCAACTGTATGGGCCATTTTCTCTTTTGGCACATGATATGCAACTAAATATGATGCCAGTTGTGCTTTATTGTTCAAGGTGGTTGACCGGCTGAGAACCTGACCTGATAAGTTAAGTTCCCGTTGCTTCCTTTGAAAATAGTCCAACGGTTTGTCCATGGGTTGTTTCTAAATGTCTCATCAACTTCGATGGCTTTAAACTCTTGTTTGCAAGCACTTCAGTGCAAATAACACATCGGTCCTTTGGTTCTTGGTTTGCTTAAGCACATATTTCAAGAAATCAACACTGTGCTGCCTTGACCATGATTTTTTCATTTTAGTTCGCTATTCAGATGAAGTGGAAGCAGCCTGTTCATTTTTACTGCTAGAATTTTCGGTTGTGCATGACGTACTTGCACTTTCCCTCGCAGATGTTGATGGATTTGATGGTTGTGTTTCCAATCTTCTTTTTCTTCCAAAACGATCCATATTTTCCAGCTTTTTTGGTGTTTATCAAAAATTGTGCAAAAATCTTAGTCTCCACACAGGAGTGGGTGAATCAGAAAAGCAATTTAGCTTACCTCTGGCAGCTCCCGGGCAGCAGCGCAGTGTGGGTGCTAAATCTTATAATAAATCCTTTTTTAAAAATCTTCTCTATGAAAGAAGAGAAGGGTGGAAGCTATTTATCTACATGCATGACTATTGTGGAGGCAGATCCTCACCTGGTGTAAATTGACATTGCTCCATTGAGTTAGGATGATTTATGTCAGCTGAGGGTCTTGCCCATGTGTTGGGTCTACAAATAAATAAATAAATGCCCATACAGATAGCTAATTAAGGACACAACTAGCCTTTTGTATAAAGGTAGGATTTTCAAGAGCACCTAAATAACTTAGGAGCACAAGTCCCACTGATCTTCACTGGGGGTTGTGTTTCAAAGGTGCTGACAATTATGAATACCCCCATTCTAAGTCAATTTACATGTATATCACAATAACTGAGCATTCAATCAGCGGGACACTTTTATTGCAGTATTTACTGAATGAATTTGAGCTTCCAACTTTAAAATTTGGCCCATACAGTGGGGAGCGTGGACAATTTGATTTGATTAATGTAAGAACTCTTCTGAATCTTCATGACTGGAATTCTAGTTAGCATACATGATATGATGTGTTTTATTCATTTCTACCCTGACTTTCATATAATAATAATACTTTGCACTTACATGGTACCTCTTCATCCAAGAATCCATTGCTTTACAAACTTTCAGCAACTGAACCTTTCTTTCAAAACCCATGGGACATTAACTAAGGGCTTGTCAGCTAAGAGTGATCGTGAAAGGAGGTGTGGGGAGGAGAGTTTAAGAGGGGGAGGATTCAGAGCTCTGTTTTAGCCCCTTTGAGTTTGAGCTGATGTCCAGACATCCTCAAGATAAGAAGATGTCTGAGGAGATTTTAATTTGGACAGAAAGGAGACAGGTCTGCTGTCACAAGCGGCTTTATGCAGCTCTTGCCTGCAGGCACCACCACCACCCCCGCAGCTACCATTGGCCGGTTTCCAGCCAATGGGAGTGCGGAGCCAGTGCTCAGGGCGAGGCAGTGCACAGAGCCCTGTGGCCCCCCTGCCCAGAAGCCAAACCCACTTCTGGCCGCTTCTGGGGTGCAGCGTGGTGTTGGAAAAGGTAGGTGCTAGCCTGTCTTAGCTGGGCAGCACTGCCGACGGGACTTTTAATGTCCCAGTTGACGGTTCTGACCAGAGCCACCGTGACCCAGCACCTTATACGCCACAACCCAGTGGGTTGCGACCCACGGTTTGAAAAACACGGGTTTAAAACTTTCCATAAATTTTTTCAGTGACAGTAGTGCTTTCCATCTAGTGACTCCCTGGATTATTGGGACACTTGCTCGGGGTAAATTAATGTTCTTAGAATCTTTTCAGTCGGTAGCACAGGAAACAACAACTCTGTGGAGAATGCTTTGGATGAAACTCTCGTATCCATATTGGCATTATGTCAGTCTGGAAAGCACTGAATGCTTAACTAGAAAAAGAATAAATTAGGATGAAAAGCACTGGAGGGTTGCTTCCAGTTTCAGCTAGTTTGTCAGGAGTTACTTATAGACCAACAAAAGAAGCAGTAATAAGGCTGTGCCAATAATTAATTAAGGAATATTTGTTACGAATCATGCTCATAATAATATATGTTGTTGCTAATACAGTGTCAGGAAAATAAGGGATTTTAAAGACTTAGTTTACATATAGGAAGAGCCATGGAGAAGTCAACATTCATCAACAGAGAAAAGTTAACAATAATGATTGATTGTTTCCCAACGGATAAGGAGGAGATACCATGGTTATGGTCATGTGTATAAACCTAAATAGTCTAGAGATTTGTACCCAATTATTGTATCAAAGGCTCCATGAAAACTCGGCATCCTCATTATTCCCTAGCAGGATGACTGCAACATCTAGTGGCTATCTCCAGGGTTCCCTTTAAGGAAGGTTCCCATATGCAGTGGTGGGGACCAAGGAAAAATGATTCAGTTTAGGGCAGAATTAACTTTCAGAGGGGTAGGGAGGGAGGAGGACGGTATTTCCTTGGGCCAGTGAAGGAATAATACTTTCCCCCCACCCTGCCAATTTACCTACCTATTCTCGCAACATGGGTCCCTGGCCCTACAGTACTATCTTAGCTGTACATCTGAAATTTGTATTGGCAAATGTCAACTTTTTAATGGTGACCACTATTTAATGTGCTCTTTGTTAATATATAGAAACACTCTTAAATGGGTAACCACCAGTAAGGTGTTCCCATGTTTAAGAACTCTGTTGGGGTACCATTAAAAGCTACTGAATATCAAAGCCCTGAATTTGAGATACCCCTCAAAATGCATTCACAGGAAAATTGCTAATGACATTTCTTTGTAATGAATCACAAGCAAAACTGAACTTTGAATGACAAACCTATGTTTAAAGAAGATGAGAAATATGGACATTGAAGAATCATCATATTTTTTATAATACCCTTCCCCTTTTCTAATAGATTAAGAGGAGCACAGAATAACATACACTAATCTGTAGCATTGAAATATAAAACGAAGAATTGTTAATGGTCAGATTAGGAGCTTTGATAGCTATATTTTAATGATTTGTAATTATGTAGAGTGATTGAGTACAGATGAGGTAACACTTAGGCCAAGGCTTTGCTGGCATAAGTGTTTTTTTGCCAATTCTTCTTTTATATAGACTTTCTAATATGCTTAAAATGTTGTTGCTGACAGAACAAAGGTAACATGTTGTGCAAACATGTAATGATAGATTATAACCTTTTTTCTGGAAAGACCCAAGACAGGATGACACAAAACAACATGACCCAGAAACTCAGACCACAGGAAAAATATCAAGGTGGGTAATTGATGCTTGTGTAGGCATTATATATTGGTTACCTAAAATCTCTAGGGTTGATGTACTAAAAGCCAGTTGGATAAAGTTTAAGTAATCTATAATGTATATAAGACCAAAGTGAACATAGGCCCAAATTGGAGAAACACCAGACCAGAAACTGAGGAAAGAGACTGAAACAACAGATCAAGGAATCGGAGAAGGTGATGACTATCATGGATGGTGGAAGAGCTTCCTGGTGCCCTAGGATCATAACTTAAGCACATTTACCAATTCCATCTTGACAGTTATTATCTGTCAGACATAAATGTATGTCCAGACACTATAAGTGACAATAATTCTGTCTGAAATTGTACAAATAAAGGTGAAAATTGATTGAGCCTAACTTGGGGGGGATTTGTGATTCAATTTCCCAGTTTTCCCCCCCAACGCTCACTGATAAATTTTAGAGATCTGGTCAGGCATTGATAATTTGGAGGGAAAAGGCTAAAAGAGAATTAATGTACTATGCTGTAATTCTCTGCAGTCTCTCACACAAATGATATTTGTCTGATTTCAGGTATCTTTCCATTGGGCCAATTCTTCCCTGACTTGCACCCTGTCAGTGGGACTGAATAGAAAGTAAGGGCAGAATTTCACTTCAGCTGTACTAAGATTCAAGAAAGTGCTCATTTTAACTTAATATGGCGTCACACATTTTGTAGCTTGTGTAGGCCAAGCTCAGTGCACTCACCAGAGGTTTTCTGCATTCTTTCATTTCCCCTCCCCCACCAAACTCCCTATATACCACCCTCCTCTCCTCCGCTTTGTCAGAGATTCCCTTCAAATCCCTGCAATCTTCTCCTTCCAACGGTTGTGTGTGTCCTCCATCCCCTCTCCTCCCAGGCCACTGGCTCTATGTGCACCACATTTCCCCTCCCACAAGCCTGCCGTGCAGGATTGCTAAAAATCAATTATATTTTACAAAAATAGAAAAATCAGATTTATTTTACTTAAATTGGATTTTTTAAATTTAAATCAACTAAAGGTTTATTTTTTTTAAAATAAACCATTTAAAAATAAATTTGAAATTTTGACAACCTATGTTAGTCTAAATTTACTGCAATCTATTAATCACTTAAATTAATTTAAAATAATATTAAGTAGTGTATGTTTGACAAGTTTTAAAGAAAGCCAAACCACTGAACTGGTGGAAATCACTGGTTAAGCACCTGAGAGCAGTAGCCTGTTCTACAAATGCAGAGAGAATATTATCTTCATTTTAGTTTATTCAGGTAGTTTATAGTTTATTCAGGTAGTTTATAGACTAGTTCATTCAGAGTTGAAAAGGAAGGAAAGCTTGTTTTTCTCTTCCAATAGATGAAAAACACCTAGTTGTTAGAGGACGCGATTTACTAGTTCTACAATCTTGAAAGACATGTTAACTTAAAACAATCAGTTCAGTTCACTAACTAAAGATAATAGTTATTTAGTTTAATAAATCAATTAGTTTTAAATGCAAAATGTGTTTTGATAAGCTTTCTGATTAACCTTCTATGCGTCCAGCACATTTTAAAATGCAGATTTTGTGCATTTTAATTTAATTTTAATTTCAATTCAAATCGAACTTTACACAAATAACAACGAATCATTAATCATCAACTAGTAAATAAACAATGCCGACTTTTCTAGCATTATAAAAATTAAGAATCTGAATCCTATGCAGTTCTTAAGTATCTAGGTGGTGGGATAAGGGTGTATGATCATTGCAGAGCCCTAGAGGGCAGGTGTGTGCAGGGGTCTGGACACAGAGAATGGCCAACACCCTGTTTTCTGGCAACTGATGGCCTGGCCCTTCCCTCCTGCAAGGTGAGAGCTAAAGGTGTTGGAGAACAAAGGAATCAGGTGACCTCCTGGCCCGGGAAAGGGACAAAGCCCAGAGGAGGAGGGACTGGAGAGAGTTTCAGTTGGGGGCTGGCTGGGGACGAGGAGTGAAGTGCAGACGGGGTTGTCTGGCTCACTGCCCCCCAAAATGGACCCAGCTGAGGGGTCCTGTTCTCTGCACCTACAAGCTCTGTTTTAGACCATGTTCCTGTCGTCTAATAAACCTTCTGTTTTACTGGCTGGCTGAGAGTCACGTCTGACTATGAAGTTGGGATGCAGGACCCTCTGGCTTCCCCAGGACCCCGCCTGAGCGGACTCGCTGTGGGAAGCACATGGAGGGGCAGAGGATGCTGAATGCTCCGAGGTCAGACCCAGGAAGGTGGAAGCTGTGCGAGCTGTGTGTCCTGAAGACAGTCTGCTCACAGAAAGGAGACTTCCCCAGAGTCCTGACTGGCTTCGTAGGGAGCAGTTCCAGAGCATTGCCCAGGGACTCTGTGACAACTGGTGGTAGCGGTGGGATGTACTGCACCCTGTGGGTGGCGCTTCCTGCAGTAAGCGACTGGGGAGCAGTAAAACGAAGGGGGATTGATGAGGACCAGGCGTGCTGAAGGCTCAGAGAGGAGTGGTTTCGGGAGGCGGTTAACCCCTGGGAGTGTGTGACCAGCGAGAAAGACTGTGCACTAATCGGGTCCCCCTGGGGACTGTGGTGAGCAGTCTCAGGGGCGGAGGAGCCTGCGGCTTGGCCCTGGGAGAGCGAAGGACTTTTGCAGTAACAGGGTTCCCCTGGGGAATGCAGCGAGTGGTTCCAGGGGTGGAGGAGTCTGCAGCTCGACCCTGGCAAAGAGATGGTGACCTCGAGAAGGGCTGGCACACTAGGGATTCTCCCTGGAAACCGTGGGGAGCTGAGAGCACACAGGCCTGTGAGTCCACAACAACTTGGGAAGAGCGGAGTTATGGCCTATCACCATCTCCTTAAGAAGGACATTGTAATCCTGTGCAAAAAGAGAGGGTTACGCACTGGAAAGTTCACCAAAGCGCAGTTAATCGTTCAGCTGGAGGAGGAGGATCACTCTAAGGAGCAGATTCCTGACCCAAATGGGGCTATAGCAGGATCTAGGAGCAGCTGGAGTGGTAGCCAGGCATCCCCAAGACTCCTGTCCCTGACCAGACGGGGGTCTCCATGATCGGGTTCCCCATCAAAGGATCGGAGATGGACGGGATTGGAGCTGAGTTAGAGAGAGCAAGAGGACTGAGAGAGACAGCGAGAGTCCAAGAAAAAGCTGCAGAAGCAGCAGCAGGAACTGACGATGGTGGAGCAGAGAGGCATAGGGGACCTCCCTGGGGTGAGTGGGGATAGACCCCAGGGTGCAAGTTCCGCAGGAAACCTCGAGACTAAATTGCTGCCCCTGGTTAAGGGGCGGGGGGATGTGGATGCCCACCTCACTGCCTTTGAGCAGGCTGGCGATTTGAACCAGGGGGACTCTGCGGAAAAGCCCCGGTGTCTAGCTCCCTTGCTGGGTCCCAAGGCCATAGACTCTGTCAGCCAGATGGGTGGGGAGGTGGACAGGCTCCCACTCCTGGTCCCAACCTATACGTCTGCTTGGAGTCTCCTGGGGTCAGGCCCCTCGGACTCCCAGTGGGAGCGGAAGGTGATGGTCAATGGGGAGACATTCCTGGGATGGTGAGATCCTGGGACAGAGAGAACTGTTGTCAGGCCCCTGGTGGTGCAGCCTCAGATGCTGAGGGGCTGTGTGAGAGTCCCAGGGATGAAGCCCCTCGACCTGCCTATGGCCCAGATCCCTGTGCTGACACAGGAGGGGTGGGGCTGGCTGGTCGTTGGGGTTCTCCAGGTTATCAACTGTGAGACCCTGTTTGGGAGTGACTGTGTTTCTTTGGGACAGGATCCAGGCCCTGCTCCTGTAATGACCAAGGGTTTGAATTTGAATCCAGGGAACGAATCGGCAGAGAGGGAAATGGTCAGTAAAAATGCAGAAGACCTGGCTGGCAGGGGGGAGGAGCTGCTAGGCTTAGGCTGCCTGCCTGCCTGTAACCAGACCCCTGGTCGGGGGTGGGACAGAGAGATGCTCCCCGCCCCTTGCACACGGGAGAGGGGGCTCACGCCGGCTCTGATGCAGTGAGATCACTGCCTACCCCCACTGGGACAGCAAGGGCAGCGCTGAGCACAGTGGGAGCTGAGACCCCAGCTGAGTGCGGTGGGACACACGCAGGGCAGGGTATCTGTTGGGAGTGGCAAGGTGCTTAGTAAGGAAAGTTTGGATAGGCCTAGGCAGCCTTGTGAGCTGTGGCTTTGTCTAGTCAGCAGTGTGGGAAGGCGAGGATAGTGGAAGATGAGTGTCCCTATACCTTACCTGTTAGCTGGGTGGAGAATTGTGACAGTGAAGGAAATGTGCCTGTGTCTGTCAGGGGTATTGACTTGCCTATGGAGGGAGCTACCCCGGTTTCCAAGCAGTTGTCTGTGAACAGCCTTGTGTGCTGGAACCAGGGGAATGAGATCCCAAGCTGTGTGTCTGGGAAAGGAGAATGTGTCTCCAGTTCTTCTTTGTCTGTGGAGCAGACAGAAGGGGCCTTTCAGCCTGTGCTGGTTGAGAATAGTGCAGTTGTCTCAGAGTTGGTTCTGGATTCAGCTAAAGCCCAGGAAGGGAATGGTCCTAAGTTTGTGTCTGCTAGGGAGAATGGCATTGTAACTAGGTCGCATCCAATTAGTGTTTATGCAAAATCCCAGAGACCAGACAATTCTGGTGCTTGTATTTTGCCTGTTGCTAGTGTGTTGTTGGGAAAGGGTGTAGCAACTCTGTCTAATCAGGGTGAGATCCTAGCCAGGGCACAAGGAGAGCAGAAAGGTGATTTGATTGTGTTACCTATTGAGGGTGTGTAGCAAGAACGAAAAGATTCCTGAGCTTGTGTGTGGCAAAGGAAAGGAGAATGCTTCTAACCTTTTATCTAGGAAGTCTGTAAGTTTGCCTGAAAGGGGATTGTGTAGGAATCACCTCATGGGCCAGAGGTGATTCTGGATGTAAGTGAGACCCAGAAAGAGTCTGTTGTTGCTCAGGAAAGTGTTCCTCTAGAGCAAGCCCTAGGTGAGGAGGGTAAGGGCAGAATTTCTGTGAAGGGTGAATTGTTGCATAGAATAGCCCCTAGGGAAAGGAATCCTCATGGAGTCTTTGCAAGCAGTTTACTGCAACTGAAGGGTGTGAAAGTGATTTAATCAAGAAAATTTCAGTTCCTAACAGCTAGAAATTTTCTGTTGTGAATGAAGCCACTGACTTTCCTGTTGAAAGATCCAGTGTGGATAGCTTTGAGAAGGTCTCAGGTGGAGTGAAAGCTGTTAAGAAAGTTAAACAGTCCTATAACCAAGTGGCTGTGTTTGGCCAGCTTGCTGGGGAGACAAGGTTGTTGAGAGAGGAATGTCTCCATGCTAGTTCTGTAAGTAAACAGTATGTGGCCAAGGTCAAGATGGGGGCTCTTAACCAAGAGAGCCCGAATTGCAGCCCTCCAGACCGGAGCGCTGGGAGAAGACCCGATCCCAGTTTGACCCCCGGGGACTTTGGGGTGGCAAAAGGGCAAGGGCCGCATAGACCTTCCCACATGTGGCATGCGAGTGCTATCAACCACCCCCGACCTAAGGGAGGGCGTGAAACTGGAAGGGCCTGGTGTAACTCCCACCAAGGAACGGGAGAGATGCTGGGGCATCCATAGGAACGTTGGTGGCTTCAAACTTCCCCAGGTCACCGGCTAAAGTGACCCCGCTCAGTTCGGTCTCGAAGGCGGGAGAGGTGTGACGAAGCGGGACTGTTCTTAATGTTTCAAAGAAAGCCAAACCACTGAACTGGTGGAAGTCACTGGCTGAGCACCTGACAGCAGTAGCCTGTCTACAAGTGCAGAGAGAAGATTATCTTCATTTTAGTTTATTCAGGTAGTTTATAGTGTCTTCAGGTAGTTTATAGACTAGTTCATTCAGAGTTGAAAAGGAAGGAAAGCATGTTTTTCTCTTCCAATAGATGAGAAACACCTAGTTGTTAGAGGATGCGATTTACTAGTTCTACAATCCTGAAAGACATGTTAACTTGAAACAATCAGTTCAGTTCACTAACTACAGATAATAGTTATTTAGCTTAATAAATCAACTAGTTTTAAATGCAAAATGTGTTTTGATAAACTTTCTGATTAACCTTCTATGCATCCAGCACATTTTAAAATGCAGATTTTGTGCATTTAATTTTAATTTCAATTCAAATCGAACTTTACACAAATAACAATGAATCATTAATCATCAACTAGTAAATAAACAATGCTAACTTTTCTAGCATTATAAAAATTAAGAATCTGAATAAATGTAATTTAAGACATATACTTGCTTAAATAAATGTGCAGAGATAGCGTGCATCCTCCGGGTTGGCAGAAAGAAGCACCAAATTTAGTGTAAAGGCCATATTTAGTTGCAACTCAGCTTATTTTAATGATTATCAACCAATGGGAATCAAGTTGGGTTGGGGTGATTTTTTTTGGAAAACACCTAAAAAAATACAAATGCAAAACAAGATTGATGATTTAAATCAGGTTTTCCTGCTTGTCCGTTGAACTCATGACTAAAATTGGTGAGTTAAATCACTTTGATTTAAATCAGTCTACTCTGTCTCCATGGCAAGGACATATCTATGTGAGCCCCTTTCCTCATAGCAGGTTGCCCCAAGTGTTCTGTGTGCTCTCATTCCCAGATACCTCTTCCTCACCTTCATGGCAGAGGTTCTGGGTACCCCAGTCTCCTCTTCCCCACCCCATGCCAGGAGCTTTGTGTGCCCCCTTCCTTCATTCCCCTCTCCTTGGCAGGGGCTCTATGTGTGCCTGTATTCTCCCCCACCGCTTTTTGCCCTATTTCCTTCTCCCCACATACCAGTGTCTCCCATTCTCCCCACCACAACTTCATGCCAGGAGCTGTACATACTCCCCTTTCCCACATTATTCTTTGTGTCTGGGAAATTACACATTCAGGGTGCCAACAGATTAAACTCTGTTGGGAAGATAGCCAGAGCTGAGATCAGAGTTGTTATGCTGGAAGGTGTAAATGTGGTTTTGTGGCTTAAGTACTGAGCTGTAAATCGGGAAACCTAGTTTCTCTTTCTGACTCTGGCACAGCCTTGCTGGGTGGCCTTGGGCAAATCACTTTACTTCTCTGCCTCAGTTTCCCCCATCTGTAAAACAAGGGTAAAGATACTGACCTGTGCTTTTAGATTTATTCATGAAAACAGCCATGTAATAGCTAGGTAGTAGTATGTATGTATGTATCTTAATAGGTGCCATCAACCAGTTGTTTGATCTATTGACAACAGCAGAGGCATTTGAGGCTGACAGTGGCTGGTAGTGGTTCCATGCAGCCTTGTCAAGGTTCCTTCCCCACTCTGAACTCTAGGGTACAGATGTGGGGACCTGCATGAAAACCTCCTAAGCTTACTTTTACCAGCTTAGGCTAAAACTTCCCCAAGGTACAAATTAATTTTACCCTTTGCCTTTGGAATTTCCACTGCCACCACCTTTAACTGGGTTTACTGGGAAACGTAGTTTGGACACTTCCCCCCCCAAAAAAATCCTCCCAACCCTTGCACCCCACTTCCTGGGGAAGGTTTGGTAAAAATCCTCACCAATTTGTATAGGTGACCACAGACCCAAACCCTTGGATCTTAGAACAATGAAAAAGCATTCAGTTTTCTTACAAAGACGACTTTTAATAGAAGTAAAGGAATCACCTCTGTAAAATCAGGATGGTAGATACCTTACAGGGTAATTTGATTCAAAATATAGAGAATCCTTCTAGGCAAAACCTTAAGTTACAAAAAAGACACACAGACAGAAATAGTCATTCTATTCAGCACAGTTCTTTTCTCAGCCATTTAAAGAAATCAAAATCTAACACATACCTAGCTAGATTACTTACTAAAAGTTCTAAAGACTCCATTCCTGTTCTATCCCCGGCAAAAGCAGCATACAGACAGCCACAGACCCTTTGTTTCTCTCCCTCCTCCCAGCTTTTGAAAGTATCTTGTCTCCTCATTGGTCATCTTGGTCAGATGCCAGCGAGGTTACCTTTAGCTTCTTAACCCTTTACAGGTGAGAGGATTTTTCCTCTGGCCAGGAGGGATTTTAAAGGGGTTTACCCTTCCCTTTATATTTATGACAGGTGTCCATAAGAGGTCCTGCATAAGCACATGCAGAATTCCTCTCTGTTGTTCATGCAAATAAAGTATGAACTACTGAGTTCATGTTATTAAAAGCATTATTTCCTATTATTCCCAAATAGCTGGCCTCTTTCTCTCTGTCAGAATACAAGTGTATTATTTGGGGTTTCAGTCGATATTTGCTCAAATGAAAACAACAATTTTTCACTAGTTTTATGGTTACTACTTTTCTGGGTAAGTCCTGTAATTATTTTGCACATGGCACACCCACTAAAGTCAATGGGAGCATTTGAGTGTGGCTGTAACAGAGTGATAGGCCCATTAAATGAAACTGGGCTCAGCTCTCCTGTTCCAGTCCTGTTGCTCCCAGCTGGGTCAATTAAGAGGGCTTGGCAGCACCTGGCGGGTTATAAAAAGTCAGTCAGGAGTTAAAGCAGACTTAGTCAGTCAGGAGAAGGGCAGGCGATGAGAGCTGCCAGAGATAAAGGCTGATTTCCTGGGAGAGAGCTGAAAGCAGAAGAGGAGCAAGAGGTGTGTTACTGAGCCGTAGAGGGAGTTGCATGCTGGCTCTGAGACAGAATGCTAGAGCTCTGGAGAGGGCTGAAGGAAGGAGCAGCAGCAGAGGGGTTTACCTGCTGAGGTCTCCTTGTTGGAGACCTGATCCCCAAGGAACAGTGAGAGGGCTCAGTGTATAGTAGTCCAATTGGGTAAATATGGGAGGAAAGATATAATCTTGTGATTAAGGTACATGTCTGGGTGGCAGGAAATCTGGCTTGTATTTTCTGCAAACTTGCTATGTGACCTCTTACTTATCCACTTCTTTTAGTGGGTGCAGTTCCATAAACTTAAATGGATTTTATAACAGTTCTTAATTCATTAGGACCAGATTTTGTACTCCATACACTGACTAGCAGACACCTCTTGAATAATATCTTTGATTTCCTTGGGAATACTCACGTGAATGCATGATATTCAGCATGAGTAAGGGTCACACAATATTGGCTTTTAATGCTTGTGTTGTGCTTGGATACTATGGGGATGAGTTCCGTAGATATGCCAATAAATTAGTCTGATTCTCCTACCGCAAGGCCTTGTTGGTTTCAGTGGAAGTTACTCATTTCCTGCAAAGGAAGAATAGGGCCCCAAATTTTCATGTGTGTATCAACTGCTTGAATTTAATAAGGGTTTGCTGAATCAAACCTCTGTAAAAAGAATATTTTATTGTTATAGAAAGTATTGGTGTTTTTCTCAAGGAAAATGTGATAGAAACACAGCAACCTTCCTTAATCACTGAGATTGAGACAAATGAAATCTAAAACGCTGCACCAGCTTCTAATTTTGTAGCTCATTAATTTGAGTTAATGGATACTTTCAGAAAGGCTTAGTACAGTAGTTCTCAAACTTTTGTACCGGTGACCCCTTTCACTCAGCAAGCCTCTGAGTGCAACCCTCCCCCCTATAAATTAAAAGCACTTTTTTATATATTTAACACCATTATAAATGCTGGAGGCAAAGCAGGGTTTGGGGTAGAGACTGACATCTTGCAACCCCCCCAGGTAATAACTTGATGACCCCCGAGGGGTCCCGACCCCCAGTTTGAGAACCCCTGGCTTAGTAGAACATGTTCTGTACTATACTTTTATCACTTCCAGTCCAGCCTTTAACTTCTATGACATCCAGTAAAACAAAATTCCATTGATTTACTTTTTCCAAAGGTCTGTATCTACAGAATACTGTATCACAGTGAACTGTGCATCTTACTGTTCAAGCATTTTATTAAAAAAGCTAGCATGAAACAGCCCATATAGAACTATTCAAGATTAGTTTTACTTGTAGCTGCTGTAGATATTACCTTTTATACTTGAGAAATTGTTGCACAAAAAATGTTTAGTAATTTACTTCCCTTTCTCAAAAAGAAAAGGAGTACTTGTGGCACCTTAGAGACTAACAAATTTATTTGAACATAAGCTCAAAGCTTTGAATGCTTATGCTCAAATAAATTTGTTAGTCTCTAAGGTGCCACAAGTACTCCTTTTCTTTTTGAGAATACAGACTAACACGGCTGCTACTCTGAAACCTTCCCTGTCTAGATACTTTCATTCCAAGAATATTCCCACTTATTGCTATCGCTCAAGCGCCTGCCAGAGATATCCGAAATGCTTTTCATGCAAAACCTTAAGGGATGCTGTGTTTTGGATGGCTTAAGAAAAAAAAGTTAAAACTCTTGTTTTGCCATTGTTGTTAGCATTATTTTTATTTGTGTTCCTGTAGCACCGAGATCAAAGCCCCATTGTGCTAAGCGCTGTGCAAACACATGCTAAGGGGCAGGACCTGTCCCAGTTGCTTAACTCAGAACTTAGCGTCAAGGCAGTTTTCCCACTGACTTCAATATACAAGACATGCATGGGATTGGAAGGTGAAACTGAGGTGAAGTGATTTCTCCAAGGCCATAGAGCAGGTAAGCAGCAGAACCAGGAATATAATACCTAACTTTTGCTTTTCACACATAGATCTCAAAGCACATTAAAAAGCGAGTGAGGATCGTTATCCCTATTTTACAGCTGGGGGAACTGGTGCATGGGGAGGATGGGGGGAGCATCTTGGCCAAGGTCACGCAGCAGGACGGTGGCAGATCTGGAAATAGAATCCAGGTCTCCTGAATATCAGTTGAGCTCTTTATTTACAAGACCAGAGGTGGGCAAACTACGGCCCACAGGCCCCTCCTGCCCGGCCCCTGAGCTCCTGGCCCGGGAAGCTCACCCCCGGCCCCTCTCCTGCAGGCTCAGCTCACTGCGCTGCTGGCGCAATGCTCGGGGCTGTGAGCTCCTGGGGCAGCGCAGCTGCAGAGCCCAGGGGAGTTTGGGGGGTTGGTCGGGGTGGGGTTGTGGATAGGGGTCGGGGCGGTCAGAGGGTGGGAAACAGGGGGGTTGAATGGGGGCAGGGGTCCTGGGGGGGGCAGTCAGGAGGGGTGGGGTTGGATGGGGTGGCGGGGGGGGCAGTCGGGGTATGGGTTCTGGGGGCAGTCAGGGGATGGGAGAAGGGATGGTTGGATGAGGAGGAGTCCCGGGGGGGGCCGTCAGGGAACAGGGGGGGTTGGATGGGGCAGGAGTCCTGTGGAGGCGGATAGGGGTTGGGGTCCGGGCCACACAACCCTCCACTAACCGGCCCTCCATACAATTTCCAAAACCCGATACGGTCCTCAGGCCAAAAAGTTTGTCTACCCCTGTACTAGACTGTGCTCCGCCCATTGTTTGTTGTTGGCCTCAGTGTTTCCATGGGAAGGGATGAAAGCAGAGCAGCCTGAGCTGGTGAAAACTGTTTCATCTTAGTGCCACATTTTTCCTCTTAGTCCATTCATCAACACTTAGAGGCCCATGTTTTTATTAGTTAAAAAGTTAAATGGAACTTCTGGTGGGGGAACTTCACTTCACGCAGCGATCCTGCATAGATAGTAGCAGGCTCCATGTGAATCTAGCAGGGAGCATTTATGTCCACACTACTAATATGCTTGCAGACCCAGCATCCTTGGTAATAGTGACTATCATATAATTAAATTTAATATCCCTGTGGCAGGAAAAACATCACAGTGGCCTAAAACTGTAACATTTAATTTCAGAAAGGAGGTTTAAACAGAAACTAAAATGAGGAGGTTTAAACAGAAATTTTAAACAGAAATTAGTTAACAGAAATTAAAGGGTACAGTGCCAAAAGTGAAATCTCTGCAAGCTGCATGGAAACTTTTTAAAGACACCATAATAGAGGCTCAACTTAAATGTATACCCCAAATTAAAAAATATAGCAAGAGAACCAAAAAAGAGCCACCGTGGCTAAACAACAAAGTAAACGAAGCAGTGCGAGGCAAAAAGGCATCCTTTAAAAAGTAGAAGTTAAATCCTAGTGAGGAAAATAGAAAGGAGCATAAACACTGGCAAATGAAGTGTAAAAATACAATTAGGAAGGCCAAAAAAGAATTTGAGGAACAGTTTAGACAAAGACTCAAAAAGTAGTAGCAAAAATTTTTTTAAGTACATCAGAAGCGGGAAGCCTGCTAAACAACCAGTGGGGCCACTAGACGATCAAGGTGCTAAAGGAGCACTCAAGGACGATAAGGCCATTGTGGAGAAACTTTGCATTGGTCTTCACGGCTGAGGATGTGCAGGAGATCCCCTTAGGTGACATATCTGAGGAACTGTCCCAGATTGAGGTATCCTTAGAGAAGGTTTTGGAACAAATTGATAAATTCAACAGCAATAAGTCACCAGCACCAGATGGTATTCACCAAAGAGTTCTGAGGAACTCAAATGTGAGATTGCAGAACTACTAACTGTTGACTGTAACCTATCATTTAAATGAGCTTCTGTATCAGATGACTGGGGGATAGCTAATGTGACGTCAATTTTTAAAAAGGGCTCCATAGGTGATCCCGGCAATTACAAGCCTGTAAGCCTGACTTCAGTACCAGACAAACTAGTTGAAACTATAATAAACAATATTGTCAGATATATAGATTAATATAATTTGTGGAGGAAGAGTCAACATGGTTTTAGTAAAGGGAAATCATGCCTCACCAATCTACTAGAATTCTTTGAGGGGGTCCACAAGCATGTGGACCAAGGGGATCCAGTGGATATAGTGTACTTAGATTTTCAGAAAGCCTTTGACAAGGTCCCTCACCAAAGACTCCTAAGCAAAGTAAGCTGCCACAGGATAAGAGGGAACGTGCTCTCATGGATTGGTAACTGGTTGAAAGATAGGAAACAAAGTAGGTATAAATGGTAAATTTTCCAAACGGAGAGAGGTAAATAGTGGTGTCCCCTATGGGTCTGTTCTGGGACCAGTCCTATTCAACATCTTCATAAATGATCTGGAAAAAGGGGTAAACAGTGAGGTGGCAAAATTTGCAGATGATACAAAATTACTAAAGATAGTTAAAACCCAGGCAGACTGCGAAGAGCTACAAAAGGATCTCTCAAAACTGGGTGACTGGGCAACAAAATGGCAGATGAAGTTTAATGTTGATAAATGCAAAGTAATGCACATTGGAAAGCATAATCCCAACTATACATATAAAATGATGGGGTCTAAATTAGCTGTTACCACTCAAGAAAGAGATCTTGGAGACATTGTGGATAGTTCTCTGAAAACATCCACTCAATGTGCAGCAGCACTGGGTGGTTTAAAAAAAAAAGGCGAACAGAATGCTGGGAATAATTAAGAAAGGGATAGGTAATAGGACAGAAAATATGATGTTTCCTCTATATAAGTCCATGGTACGCCCACATCTTGAATACTGTGTGCAGATCCTCTAGCACTACTTATAGAGGTTGTTTACGCTAGTATTTTTTCATCAAATAGTTGACTAAGTGAAATATAGTAACTGGGTGCAGCTACTGTGTTTAAATACTTGTTCACTTGTGCAGTCATTCATCTTAACAAAACAAAACAAAAAACCCCTCTCTATCTTTTGGGTAGGTACAGATGTCCCAATCCTAAAGCCTTTTCTCTACCCAAATTCATGCCCTTGGTATCATTCCATGCATTGGAATGGTTTACAGGAGGTTTTTATTTGCCACAGGTGGAATTCTGTCCAACTCTTCCACCATGGTACATTTGAAGTCCAGTGCATAGAAATTCTTCTGGAGGGTGGATGCTTTGTTTGACTCCACTCAGGCTCAGACATCTGTCTTAATGAGGAATTTTCTAGTTACTTCACTAGGTTGATTTGGATCCGATTAGCTGCTTTTGTGGTGGCAGATCCGTTTGTGAGAAGCATTGTCTTTTCCTGGAAACTGACTGAATCTTTGTCTGTGGATTTATGCCCCTCCAGGGTAGCACAATTGAGTGGGGAGACACTGGTCCATGGCTTAGTGCAGATGTTAATGCCTTCCTATGGGAGGGAGGTTGCCAATCTCTCTGATTAGAAGTTGTAGGCCCTTGCTCAAGAAGCCATCTATCAATGATGTTGTGTCTCCATTGTGGGGTTTTTTTGGGGGGGTGAATATTGAGTTGGTTGTAGCAAAGCAACTATGGCATAATTTGTAGTTTCCTTGAACCTTTTTACTCCAGTTTTATGCCTTAGTTTGTTATTGTGCATGCACAAGTTAGCTTGGTTTGTTCTTCTCTTATTATAGATTCACATTTCCAGGCTAATCCTAATAGGTTTATCAGAAGCTTTCAGTACCAGTAACAACATTTTGTTGATGCACCGAAGCTGGGGGGTGATAGATTCCACTTTCTTCCCTTAGAGATCCACAACAGTGAGTTGCTTGTCTGCCCCAAGCATTTCTTGGGCAGCTTTCCATGGGTTTTTGTTGTGTCAGCTCTCCTGTTCAACCTGTATGTAAATTCATGCCATGAGCAGAGAATACACAATTATGCCCAGATGACATACAGCTAACTGTCCTACTATCATCACACAAATGATGTGATACTTTGTTTTCCCAGTGGTTACCTGGAACAAGGAATCTCTGGGGAGTGAGTTAGTATTCTCTCAGTCTTATCTGAATTAGAATAAAGTTAACAGGTTGCATGGTCTTGAGGTTATATCAGAAATATATCCATTATATTTAGGGGTTTATTCCACCCTCTGTCCAAGGCAAAATTTCTGTGTGAATAAAGCAGTATACTTTACAATCCTCACTGCATCTATACAAAAATATTGACTGAAGATACTGAGTATTGATACTGAGAATATAATTTAAATGTAATGCATCTCCATTGGACAGGAGCAAAGTCCAAAAAAAATGCGATATTAGAATTTTCTCTCCTTGAGGGGGCAATGTTTCTTTCACTTCTTCACTACTTCTGCCAGTACAACCTCAGCCCTGTGTTTTCTAAATCTTGTTTTCTAAATCTTGTATTTTCTATATCTAGTATATCATACCATCTGCTTCAGAGCCTCTCTGGTCAAGCAGTTAAATTTCTATTTACAAATATTGTCAAAAAGTATATAAATTATGCAACAGACCAGAAGGAAGCATTCTGTTCATTCATCTAATTACATATTTAGGATGCATGCTATAGTTTGTACAGCAAATACCTTTATGAAAAATATTTTAATTAGGAAACAGTACTGCATATATACTGCAGATGATTTTTGAACAAACTTTATAGTTACTACATTTTTAACGGTTAACCATTAACAAGTGATTAGCATTGTAATAATTAAAAGATCATTTAAAAGATATGGAATAGCGTTGCAGCTGAGGATCTGATATATAGCAGAATTTAGTAAAATCTAGCCTTCAGTTAATATAGTCATACAATAACCAAGCAAAGAACTTATTCTAGTACTGTTCCAACCTGGACTTAAAATGTCATGGAAGACATTAGATTTGGGGGTTGAGGAAACAAATTAATGCCATTTAAGTGATTCATGAGCCCAACTTCTGTTGAAAGTCAATGGGAATTAGACACCTACTCATGTAGGCACATCTGAAAATCCTACCCTTAGCATTTTCTTTCACAGCACCTCAAAGTATGCTAGCACTTTAGAGAAATATTTGAAGTTATGTTTTCTACCTTGAAGAGTTCACAATCTAAAGGCTTTAATCCTTCAGAAACGTACAAGTATGTGTACACTCATTGGAGAAAATGTGGCTACTGTATGTAGTAAGCACTACACCCGTTGGTAAATATTTGCAGGATTGGGCTCTAAAATTCTACATTCTGTGACAAGACTACCAAGAAATGAAGTGGGGCGACGGGAAGTACAGTGGGAAGTGGGTGTATGGGTGCAATATTAAGAACACATGTTTTTTAGATTTTTAATGGTTGTTATGTCAGACCCAAAACTACAATGGATAAAATCTTGGTCCCATTTAAAAGTCAATGGCAATACTGCCATTGATTTCAATGAGTCCAGAATTTCACCCAGTATCTCCAGAAATTTTTCTTAGATTATTTTTTTGAAGAATATCTCAAATCATAGAGTATCAGGGTTGGACTCTTTCCAATTTTTCCACATCCTTCTTGTAGTGTAGGGCTCAAAACTGGACACAGTACTCCAGATGAGGCCTCACCAATGTCCAATAGAGGGAAACAATCACGTCCCTCCATCTGCTGGCAATGCTCCTACTTATACAGCCCAAAATGCTGCTAGCGTTCTTGGCAATAAGGGCACACTGACTCATATCCAGCTTCTCGTCCACTGTAACCCCTAGGTCCTTTTCTGCAGAGTTGCTGCCTATCCACTCAGTCCCTAGTCTGTAGCAATGAATGGGATTCTTCCGTCCTAAGTGCAGGACTCTGCACTTGTCTTTGTTGAACCTCATCAGATTTCTTTTGGCCCAATCCTCTAATTTGTCTAGGTCCCGCTGTATCCTATCCCTACCCTCCAGCGTATCTACCACTCCTCCAAGTTTAGTGTCATCTGCAAACTTGCTGAGGGTGCAATCCATGCCATCCTCCAGATCATTAATGAAGATATTGAGCAATTGCCTGAGCAATGTTTTTATACTCCTCCCTGGTCATTTGTCCAATCTTCCACTTCTTGTAAGTTTTTTTTTGTGTGTGTTTAAGATCAGCAAGTTGGTCGCCAGCCCTATTTACTATTCTTTCTACACATTGGGATGGTTTGTTCCTGAAACCTCAATAAGGATTCTTTAAACTACAGCCAGCTCTCCTGGACTCCTTTCCCCCTCATGTTATTGTCCCAGAGGATCCTGCCCTTCAGTTCCCTGAGGGAGTCAAAGTCTGCTTTTCTGAAGTCCAGGATCCGTATTCTGCTGCTCTCCTTTCTTCCTTGTGTCAGGATCCTGAACTCGACCATCTCATGGTCACTGCCGCCCAGATTCCCATCCACTTTTGATTGCCCTACTAATTCTTCCCTGTTTGTGAGCAGCAGGTCAAGAAAAGCTCTGGCCCTAGTTGGCTCCTCCAGCACTTGCACCAGGAAATTGTCCCCTACACTTTCCAAAAACTTCCTGGATTGTCTTTGCACTGCTGTATTGCTCTCCCAGCAGATATCAGGGTGATTGAAGTCCCCCATGAGAACCAGGATCTGTTCACAGATCGTATCACAGACTAATAACTTAAAATTTTATTTATATTTTTTTATTCTGTAAATCAAAGATTTTTTTTTGGCTTTCTGTAGGCATAGAAATGTCCAGAGCAAATGACTTCTGTTTTATTTTGTACTCCTATTAGTTAAAATAGCCTTTTAAACTTTTTTCCACTAAAGTTTCTCCACTGAAAGTTCTTGCTCCCTGGTTATATCTTGTATGCCATTCTTCAGACTAGAGGAAGCTAAATGGATGAGTCATAAAGCTCTAAATTTTGGGTTTATTGTGAAATTGCCAATAGTCCTTTTGCAAAAAGCCATGTTTGGAAGCTTTGATTTTTCTAAAGAACAGTGCATCAATAACGGACATGCAATATTTATTTGTTCTACTTGCTTTGAAAATAGCTCTGCCAACAGTGATTTCTCTTCTCCAACTCGACAGCTCAGCATGGGACTTCTCTTGTCAAGCATGATCCACAGAGATATGATGCGTGTGAGATAGGGCTGGAAATTATTTATTTTATGAATGTGTACATGTCAGTGCATTGTGAGATACAAATGAACTCTCTTGGCACTGCTGAATTTAGTAATACACAGTAGTCAAAGGGCTGCAGAAGGGCTCCAAAAGGTAATTTCTTCATTCATCTGATTTTCTGTCAATAAGAATGTAATGTCAATTATGTTCAATTTATTAGCAAACATGGACTTTGATGCATATTATTGGGTGGAGTGATAGCTCAGTGGTTTGAGCATTGGTCTGCTAAACCCAGGGTTGTGAGTTCAATCCTTGAGGGGGCCATTTAGCGATCTGGGGCAAAAATTGGGGATTGGTCCTGCTTCAAGCAGGGGGTTGGACTAGATGACCTCCTGAGGTCCCTTCCAACCCTGATATTCTATGATTGTATGATAAGGTACAGTGTAAATGTACAGGACAAATGTATTTTAACAAATGTGTCTATACATTTGCTGAATTTGTCTTGATTCTAAGGGTGAAATGGTAATCATTTAGAATCTTAAACATATTGCTGCAGCGGGGGGGGTCTGCATTTGGACTCTTATCTAATCAGATTGTTACATTAGATATTGGAGATTAATGCACATTAATAGCAATATGGATACAAAGTAGTGGAAAAGAACACTTGAAACAATGCAGTTAGAATTCTGTTCACTACAGTGTGAAGTGTTGGATGGGATTCCTGTCCCAGAAGCCTCAATAAAGCATTTATTCACGTAATGCATACTTGTAGCTTAACAGATACTGTGGTACCTTCTAAGTCTGTTTGCTGATAATTTGCAAAGGGGGAAAAAGAAACACCCAACTCCCTCAAGTAATTGTTTTGAGAAATCTACTCTGTTGTATTGGTCACTCTGGATTCAATGCTAAGTAACTGTAGAAGAGACAGAAATGATATCTAAATAAAATGCACTTGGATGTACACAAAATCCTCTAGGGGATGTAGGGGGGGGTCTAGTGGGTGGATCCCAAATCTCAGCTTGTTACAGGACTTCTGTGAATCTGAAGCAGAGGGTGGTTCGTGGATATATTTATTCATTATTATAAATTTAAGTTGCAGGGTACAGGGCACAGAATCATCTTCTTGGTTGATTATTCAAAAATTCTATCATGGGTTTTCTGCATAATGGCTTAGTAATGGTTAAAGTTGCAGAGATGAGGAATTGCTTCACACCCTAAAATGCCAGACCCCAATATACACAGGCACCAAAGGGAAACATTTCTCCTACAACCATAGTCTTTCTCCACTTTTTATCTTTTGTTTGTTGGCACTGCAATGGTTTAGCTAGAATGCTAAATGCATTTCTGTATTTAATATACTGTGGTGAGAAAATATCCTTTCTTCATAGATCATATTAAGATTAATTTTTTCACTCTAAAGTAAAAGCACTGAATATTAGTACCTTTTTAGAATGTACAATAATAGACAAAAACAATGCAACCCACCCACATCAACATTTGCGGGAAATGGATGGGACCAGCAATGAAAGGGGGCCAGCCCTAGTAGCAAGGGAGGGAGGCACTTGTCAAGGGACAATGGAGAGCTCCTCCCAGGGGACTCTCTGGCAACCATTATCTAGGTGGGTGAGAGGGGTGTTGATTGGGTCCCAGGATTTAGCCCAGCATAGGGGCCATGTGGAGCTCTTTCAGCTCTGTTCCAGCAGCTCATCCAACCCACCCAAATGGGGAACGGAACTCAGCCTGACGCATGCTGTGGGGTCTAGCTGATTGACTGTTTAGGGGGTCAGGAAGGAATTTTTTCCCCATGGGTCAGTTGGTAGAGGACCAGGGAGGTGTTTTTGCCTTCCTTACAGCATCTGCAAGCCACAGTGCATGGTACTGAACCAAGATACTGGGGTGGTGTAGCTTACTCATCACAACTGGTGGCCAGGTTCCAGTGCAATTAAGAGAATTCAGTGAATGGTTCCCAGAGGTAAAAGATGTGAGATTTTGGTAATGGGCCTTGGGCTCATGTGATAGGGCAAGGTCCCTACCTTGCTGCACTGTCCCCCTTTTGGAGGGTGGGGGGGTAGGGTGCTAGGACTCAGAGTTGAGTCCTGGGGAGTTGGCTGAGGAGAGCCTACATGGTGAGGAGCCCTGTAACCCTGGCACCAGTTACAGTCTATATGGTGAGGAGCCCTGTAATCCCTGCACTAGATCCCATTAAATGCCTGGTCTAGGAGAGTATAGGTAAGTAGTTCCCCTCCCTCATGTTAAAAGTTTAATAAAAGTTGCAGCCTGCTGTTTAATTCCATGCATGCGTCTGCCCTCACTTTGCCCCGTGTCCACATCTCTGAAGTACAGTGACAAATAATATAAAATCCAATGGAAATGTTGTGGTTAATAGGATTACTAGGTTGACTTTAGAAAAATATTTATGTAGCTTCCCCTCTTAACCCTACTGACAAAGGGGAGAAAATCAAAGTGGCATTGGGAAGAGAACTTCCATTTGAGAGTCTGTTGCAATTATTCTGAATTGTTATGTTCCACTTCACTGCATCCAGGTTGGTTCAATTCTATGAAAAGACTGAGATTTGAACTTCCCCCCAGAAAATACACTGATCTTGAAGGCAGAAAGACTTGCACGCTGTTCCATTGAATTTGTGCAAAATTATCTCCAATCAATAAAAGATTCGGAGAGTCTCAAAGTGACAAAGCAACACATTGCATGCCCTGTGTTCTTCTATCTGTAGTTGATTCAAATTATAATAAATATTAGTGTTTTCAAGCTATTTTATGGCATAAATTTTAAGTCAAAAGAAGGTTAATATGCCAGTCTTGTATTCAGCTGCAGTAGCTATATCATCTAAATTTTGGTGTTTACGTTGATTCTTTTTAAAGAAGCTTATCAGTAAATGAGACCAGAGAGGGAAGGCTTTAACTATTATTTTACTTGTGTCATAAGGGGTGGTAGCACCCAAAAACCCAGTCAGTATTGGGAGTCCATTTGTATTATGCTCTGTACAAATAAACATAAGAAAAAGCCTTAAAGAGCTTATCGTATAATTTGAAACTAGGTGCTTCAAGTGATCATGACAAACATTATTACCTTCTCCTTGTCTTCCCTCATATTATCACACATTCATATAGGTTAGCTGTTGTGTAACTTGATGGCTTCAGATCATTTAAAAATGTATGTGTGTAAAAGAAAAATCCTGCCACACAACATTTATATAGGTATTTGACATGCACCATTTTAGCAAAATGTTTTTCTGATGGTTTGGGTGCAGAAGAATTAATTTGTATAATGAAACGGGGTATACAGCCCCAGGGTACTGTGTAGTTGTCAGATGGATTTAAAAGTTGAAGTAGGAAAATATCTTTAAAGATTACAAAAATGTGAGTCTTGTTTGGTGACTTACTGCTAGCTCAAAGCATCCAGGGTGGGGGCTGATCTTGATTTCAGAGCCTACAAGGTGGTGATAACATTGTGGAAAAAACACATCCAGATCCCAGTTAGGAGAGCAACACCTAACATTGCAAACCAAAGGTTGTCCATAGAAATCAGTTGTAAAAACTGTCTTTGTGTCTCGCCATCCATAGCTAGAGAAGTTTGTTGGACACAAGCTGTTTAGGTAAAAGGTAAATGTGGAGAAAAGTGCTGGAGGCTGGAAAATGCTCCTCACAAATTATGTAAAACAAAGGTCAGAAAATAACTGCATATAGTTTGTCTTCTCTAAAGAATACACTGATCATAGAAGATTAGGGAAGATAAGGAAGAGACCTCAAGAGGTCATCTAGTCCAACCCACAGCTCAAAGCAGGACCAACCCCCACTAAATAATCCCAGCCAGGGCTTTCTCAAGCCGGGTCTTAAAAACCTTTAAGGATGGGCATTCCACCACCTCCCTAGCTAACCCATTCCACTGCTTCACTACCCTCCTAGTGAAATAGTTTTTCCTAATATCCATCCGAGACCTCCCCCACTGCAACTTGCGACTATTGCTCCTTGTTCTGTCATGGGCCACCACTGAGAACAGCCAAACTCCATCCTCTTTAGAACTCCCCTTCAAGTAGTTGAAGGCTGCTATCAAATTCCCCCCGCCCCCTTTCTCTTCTGCAGACTAAATAAGCCCAGTTCCCTCAGCTTCTCCTCATAAGTCATGTGCCCCAGACTCCTAATTTCCGTTGCCCTCTGCTGGGCTCTCTCCAATTGGTCCACATTTCTGAATGGGGGAGCCCAAAACTGGACAATACTCCAGATGTGGCCTCACCAGTACCAAATAGAGGAAAATAATCACTTCCGTTGATCTGCTGGCAATACTCCTACCAATGCAGTCCAATATGCCGTTAGCCTTCTTGGCAACAAGGGCACACTGTTGACTCATATCCAGCTTCTTGTCCACTGTAATCCTCAGGTCCTTTTCTGCAGAACTGCTACATAGCCAGTTGGTCCCCGGCCTATAGCAGTGCATGGGATTCTTCTGTCCTAAGTGCAGATTTCTTTTGGCCCAAACCTCCAATTTCTCTAGGTCACTCTGGACCCTATCCCTACCCTCCAGCATATCTACCTCTCCCCCCAGATTGGTGACACAGGCAAACTTGCTGAGAGTGCAATCCATCCCACCATCCAGATCATTAAAGATGATGTTGAACAAAACCGGTCCCAAGACCGATCCCTGGGGCATTCTGCTTGATATTGGCTGCCAACTAGACATCAAGCCATTGATCGCTACCCATTGAGACCGACTATCTAGGCAGCTTTCTATCCTCCTTTATAGTCCATTAATGCAATCCATACTACTTTAACTTGCTAGCAAGAATACTGTGGGAGAGTGTATCAAAAGCTTTGCTAAAGTCAAGATCTGTCCCATCCACCGCTTTCCCCATAATCACAGAGCCAGTTCTCATCATAGAAGGCAATCAGGTTGGTCAGGCATGACTTGCCCTTGGTGAATGCATGTTGACTGTTCCTGATCACCTTCCTCTTCTCCAAGTGCTTCAAAATGAATTCCTTGAGGACCTGCTCCATGATATTTCCGAGGACAGAGGTGAGGCTGTCTGTAGTTTCCCAGATTGTTCTCCTTCCCTCTTTTAAAGATCAGCACTATATTTTCCTTTTTCCAATCGTCCAGGACCTCCCTTGATCACCACAGGTTTTCAAAGATAATGGTCAATGGCTCTGGAATCACATCAGCCAACTCCCTCAGCATCCTCAGATGAATTGTATCTGGCCCCATGGACTTGTGCATGTCCAGCTTTTCTAAATAGTCCTTAACCTGTTCTTTCACCACTGAGGGCTGCTCAGCTCCTGCCCACACTGTGCTGCCCAGTGCAGCAGTCTAGGAGCTGACCTTGTCTGTGAAAAGACCAAGGCAAAAAAAGCATCGATACATCATACTGTTTAGAAAACTTAAACCATTAATACTATAAACAATAATCAGTGTCAAATGAAAAGGCTACTCACAGATTTGAATAGTTTAGTTTCCTTACTTTATATACAATTGGTTCCAAGTTTATCATTTATTGTGGGTTTAAAAAAAGTCATGAAAATAAAACAGTGAATGGCTTTGTCTAATTAGAAAAAAGAAAAGGAGTACTTGTGGCACCTTAGAGACTAACCAGTTTATTTGAGCATGAGCTTTCGTGAGCTACAGCTCACTTCATCGGATGCATAGCATATCATGGAAACTGCAGAAGACATTATATACACACAGAGACCATGAAACAAAACTTCCTCCCACCCCACTGTCCTGCTGCTAACAGCTTATCTAAAGTGATCATCAAGTGATCATCAAGGAAGGCCATTTCCAGCACAAATCAAGGTTTTCTCACTCTTTCCCCCCCCCACACACACAGACACACATACAAACTCACTCTCCTGCTGGTAATAGCCCATCCCTCTTTGAAACCTCTCTTTATAATGCGCATGATAATCAAGGTGGGTCATTTCCAGCACTAATCCAGGTTTTCTCACCCCCCCCCACACACACACACCCCCTCCAAAAACCACACACACAAACTCACTCTCATCTTACAATGTGCACAGCAATAATCCAAGTTTAACCAGAACGTCTTGGGGGGGGGGGGTTGTAGGCTACCTTGCATAATGACTTAGCCACTCCCAGTCTCTATTCAAGCCCAAATTAATAGTATCCAATTTGCAAATGAATTCCAATTCAGCAGTTTCTCGCTGGAGTCTGGATTTGAAGTTTTTTTGCTGTAAGATAGCGACCCTCATGTCTGTGATTGCGTGACCAGAGAGATTGAAGTGTTCTCCGACTGGTTTATGAATGTTATAATTCTTAACATCTGATTTGTGTCCATTTATTCTTTTACGTAGAGACTGTCCAGTTTGACCAATGTACATGGCAGAGGGGCATTGCTGGCACATGATGGCATATATCACATTGGTGGATGTGCAGGTGAACGAGCCTCTGATAGTGTGGCTGATGTTGTTAGGCCCTGTGATGGTGTTCTCTGAATAGATATGTGGGCACAGTTGGCAACGGGCTTTGTTGCAAGGATAGGTTCCTGGGTTAGTGGTTCTGTTGTGTGGTATGTGGTTGTTGGTGAGTATTCGCTTCAGGTTGGGGGGCTGTCTGTAGGCAAGGACTGGCCTGTCTCCCAAGATTTGTGAGAGTGTTGGGTCATCCTTCAGGATAGGTTGTAGATCCTTAATAATGCGTTGGAGGGGTTTTAGTTGGGGGCTGAAGGTGACGGCTAGTGGCGTTCTGTTATTTTCTTTGTTAGGCCTGTCCTGTAGTAGGTGACTTCTGGGAACTCTTCTGGCTCTATCAATCTGTTTCTTCACTTCCGCAGGTGGGTATTGTAGTTGTAAGAATGCTTGATAGAGATCTTGTAGGTGTTTGTCTCTGTCTGAGGGGTTGGAGCAAATGCGGTTGTATCGCAGAGCTTGGCTGTAGACGATGGATCGTGTGGTGTGGTCAGGGTGAAAGCTGGAGGCATGTAGGTAGGAATAGCGGTCAGTAGGTTTCCGGTATAGGGTGGTGTTGAACCCTATTGTACTGAATACAATAGGTGGAATCATGGTACCAAGGGCAGTATTTGGCAACTTGACATTCAGTGCCTGTCAACTGATAACATTGAGATTTTCCACAAACAATACAAGAAATGTCTTGCTCCTTCAATTATAATCACTGGGCCTTTATTTATTAACAATTTTTAATGTTGTAAAGCATTTTTTTCAAAGCTAAAGGAATACTACTGTTATGATGCACTGTATCAACACTTGAATTCATTAAATATCTACAGTATTGTAAATGACACATTATAGGCGAAATACTGACACTGTTCTAGTCAATGGGAGTTTTGCCATTGACTTGAATGGGACCAGGATATTAGAATATATAGTAGATATGGTCCACTAATTTGATTTGATTGAATAGTTTAATTAAACTGATTTTTTTTAAACTGCTCTTTCTAGAATTTGCAAAAATGAAGGCTTCATTACATAAGTGAATTTCTATTGATCTTTTTAAAACCGTTTCAAGAGTACTCCAATTTACATGCCTACATGAAATTGAAAATCATATGGGAGTCATGAATACTGTATATCAAACACTTATCATTAAATCACCAGCCTCTTATTTGATTCATGAAACCGGTATGGGGAAAATTAATTAATCCAGTAAGTTAATGTTAATTTTGTGCCTTGTGCTAGCTGATGTCTACTTAATCTTTGATTAGTCTTTTTGCTACTAATTTAATGAGTCCACTAGAATACTGTTGATTTAATGAATGATAAATGTGTGGCAGTAAATTCAGGATTCTGATAAAGGATTGTTAAATTCATGTACAGTAGTTTAAATTTGGAACTCATTTTAATTGTTTAAAAAATTCAACAGCACTTTAATGTTTTTGTGAAACATTAATTTTATCCATCAACTGTAATATGAATATACAAATGAATAGAAATTTCTTTTGAAGACCAGAATAGATCAGTTATAAAATGAACATAAAATGATCTAAAATATGCTATGAATAAACACTTCATCATAAAAGAACAAAAGCGCTATAATATACAGTTGCTTTCCACTTAATTCAGTCAGTTGTTAATTAGATCATGTGTTTAATATGAGAACCTATAAACCAAACCACTTGTATTAAAATCAGCATGACTTCCACTCTTTTGGTTAATCACTTTAAGCAGGCATAAGGTAAGATTTAATAAAGAAAACTCTGGTGAGGTTAAAAAACAAAAGAGCCCCAGTACAACTCCTCATAACAATTGCTTAGAAATAAGTGTGTTGTTCAGACCACGTTGGAACTGGAAACATTAGTAAGTGGTGATATAGATGACAAGATAGCAATAGTTTACATTTCAGCAGCTTCCATTAAAGGATCTGAAATCACTTCACAAATATTAATGAATTAAGCCTTACAATTCTTTGTCAAATATGTGAATATTATTTTCCTCCACTTCGTGCTCTGAGGAAAGTAGAATAGGCAACTTCCTCAAGGTCATGAAGTCTTTGGTAGACCTGGGAATACCATGACAATCCTCCTGACTTCATCCTGGCAGTTGAAAAATTAGGAAAAGATTATATAATTTAAACAAACTTTACAGAGCATAGCTAGGGTCTATCTTTGAGTGCATGAGCATTTGTACACCTAACTTTTATGCATATGTGTGATCTACATCTGGCTGGCTAAGTCAAAAAACCTATGATATGCCAACATGGATGTTGCACATTCAAAATAAAGCCAGATTTTCTGCCCACATTGGTGAGAAGTTTTCTTTTTTGATGGGCATGGTGGCCTGTTGGATAGAACACTGGATTGGGACTCAGAAGACAGATTCTTTTCTTGGCTCTGCCACTGGCCAGCTATTTGACCTTGGGCAAGTCATTTTGTGTCTCAGTGCCTGTTTTCTTTCTGTAAATTTGGGATAAGAACACTGACTTCCTTTGTAAAGGGTTTTGAGATCTATATATGAAAAGTGCTATGTGAGAACTAGATGTTTTTTATTTTTTGCTGGTAGGATTGGAACTCCTCCACTTCTGATTTTCTCTAAAACCCAGTTTGATTAAAAAAAAATACTCAAAAGGTCATTTGTAACATGAACAGGATAGATTTTCTGCTTTAACTGCACAGCCCTTCATGCAAAATTTAGTTACATTCAGTTCTACTTGTCTGGAACAGTCTGCAATATACAAGTAGAGCTACTAATGCCCGTTAATTCCACTTCTCTAACTCCAGTGTCACCTATTGCTTACTGCAGCCTTGTGGGACTCACCCCTGTGGTGCCTCCTGCTAGTCATCCAGGGAATTAGCATTCCAGCCTCCAGAGCACCCTCTGCAGGCCAGTGTCCCACTTGCTGCTGGGCCTCAAGTCCCTCCTGGACTCTGCTACTCCCTTTCACGCCGGGGTGCTGCCACCTGCAGTACCCCACACAGATCTGGGTCTCCCCTCCCCAGGGAACCCCCAACCTTCTACCCCCACCTCGCCTCAGTCTATGGCCACTGCTAGTCATCACCTAGCCCCTCCTTCCCAGGGGCCGACTGCAGTGTAAGTGCCACTCATCATAGGTAAGGGGGGTTTGGACCTGTTGCCTTTGCCTACCCTTGTGTAAGCAGGGGAGTAGTCCCGCTATTGTGGGGAACTTTCCTGGCTTCTGCACTACCCCGGTGAAGTGGGCCAGCAAAAGCATCCAAGTCCTCACTCCCACTTCCTTTACCCAGTGGCCTCCCTGCCCTTGTGGACTCCCCTTCCACTCTCCTGTCTGGCGGAGTCCTCGTAACCCAACAAGGCTGGGCCCAGGATTCCTGGGGGGCTCAACCCCAAACCCAGCTGTGGTCACTAGGACAGGGGCTAGGGTGTCCCCACTCCGGGGTACTCTCTCTGCACTGGGCACTTCTGACCATTACATACAATTTAAAGCAAATGCAAGTTATTTAATCAACAATTTTAAAAAGAATAAGGAAAAATGGGAAAGGTTAAAGGAAACATCAACCCGCTCTGTGGCAGGGAACATCACAAACAGCGTCTCTGGAATGTCAGGGCAGTTCAGTCTGTTCCTTGTAAATCCCAGGCCGCCTTCTCAGGCCCTGGCTGTGCTGCAGGGATGCTGTGGGTTGTACACTTGCTCTGGTGGTGGCCACACGCTCTCAGGCTCTAAGTGGTAGGACCTTTCTCCCCAGTGTCGCCCCCGCCCTGTTGGGGTTACAATCCAAGCCTGGCCTGCAGCGCCTCTTGGCTGAGGCGTCTCCCCAGCTGCTCGCCACACCCAGCTCCAGACTGCTCCAGCCCCAGCTCCACTGCTGTTCTGCCTCCAGCTCCCTGGGCTGCTTCTTTGGCCCCTCTGCCTCTGGTTGCTGCAGCTCTGCTCCCAGGACAGGTCTGCTCTGCAGGCTGCTTCTGTGACTCTGCTCCCAGCATTGACCTGCTTCCTGGGCTGCTTTTCTGGCCCCTCTGGCTCTGGTTGCTGCAGCTCTGCTCCCAGGGCAAGTCTGCTCTCTCTGGGCTGTGCCTCTAGCTTTGGGGCTGCAGCTCTGCTCCCAGGACTAGGTCTGCTCTCTTTGGACTGCTTTTCTGATCCCTCTGGATCTGGCACAGCTCTGCTCCCCGGCTTAGCTTGGGCCCCTGCTTTCTCCTTAGCTCAGTCCCACTCTGTCTGACTCAGGCAAATCCAGCTCACAAGGAGGACAGGACCTCCCTAGCCTCCTGACTCCCTGATTAGCCTGCCTGCCCTGTCATTCAGGCTGACCTGGAGTATTGGCCTCTCCCCATTGTTCCTGCGGGCTGTCAGTCTCAGGGTCCTGATTCCCCATGGACCCTTCCCCCTTTTTAGTACTGGTAGCTAGCAACTAAAACACCCCCACTGAATGTTAGTAAGGGGGTAACAGTCCCCATACACTTGAGTTGCCCTGTTACAACCCCAGTACCCTGTCTTAGGCCTGCAGCCTGGGGCTTTTCCAGCCTGTAGCCTCCCAGCTCCTCTAGCCTTCTCCAGCCCTGCTTCACCTCAGGTACCCTGGTACTCTCCACAGCTAGAGAAGATGCTGTCTGAGCATCAGGCTCACAGCCCTTTTATAAGGGCCAGCTGTGGTCTGTTTGGGGTGTGGCCACAGCTGTGCCTACTTCCCCAATCGGCCTGGGAGCTACTTGCCCCCAGCCACAGCCCACTCCTGGGCTGTTTTAAGCCCTTCCGGGCAGGCGTGGCTGACTACCCTACTATACTTACAAAGAGTAAGTGATGAGCACAAAAAATTGATTCCCTTTTGACCTATTCAGGACAATAGCTTAGTATTGCTGCACTTACCATATTATTTGAGTTGTATTTTAAGTTATGTCAAGGGAAGTGAGAGCTTATGGGTATGCACTCTTTTTAACATTCGTTAAATCTATTAGTTTTGTACTTCTTGGGTCCTGAGAAGTTACTTGTTAAGAAATAATTTTACCCCTGGAAGAAGATTCTTTCTTTTTGAACAGTTCGTCATATATTCAGTCTTCTCGTGTTTTACATTTACTTTCACTAAACCACTTCTGGGAGTCTGTGTGGAACTGGCTATGAGAAAATATTAATTCCAGTTTATCTGAAAGGCCAACAGTAACACACTGTTAGTTTTTATTAATGCTCACCAAGAATGTTTCTTAGATCCTCAAGCTTCTCTCCGCAACTTAAATGGTCCTAGTTGTAGTGTTTCTTTGTGTACTAACAACCACATCACTATTCTTTCATCTCATTTATTTTCTGAATCACATGGTAGAGTTCTTTGCTTGCTCATACTTTTCCTGGTGGAGAATACCGAAATTGCTTATAAGAGTAGGAGGTGCTGTCAATGGCTGATGTTCCTCTGGCTGCCAGCAAGGGTGGATTAAAAGTCTATAATTAATTATAATAAAATGGATTTTTTAAAATTTGAATTGGATTTTTGTTTAAATTAAATATAGATTTACTTTAAAAACAAACCTGTATTTAAAATTAAATTTTGACAAGCTATGTTAAGGCCTAAACTCACTATAATCTATTAAAATCACTTTAAATTAAAAAAAAATATGCAGTACTTGTTGCTGAAGTGTTGAAGAAAATCAAACCACTGAACTAGTGGAAGTCATTGGCTGAGCTCCAGGAGTTTGCTGAAGTGCTAAACCAGGTTTTGACAGCAGTAGCCTCTTCTGCAGGTACAGAGAGCATTTTCTTCATTTAAATTTATTCAACTAGTTTAGTTCAGTGACTAGTTCTTCTTCAAGTGGAGTCTTTGTGTGTGCTCCACTTTAGGTGATTGTGCACCCTGCATCTCTAGTCAGAGAATTTTGACAGCAGTACTTGGCTGGGCTGCATATGCACTCTCCGTGTCTTGCACCTGCAGCGGCAATTAACAAGCGCTGTGCGGCCCCCTCATCTCCCAGTTCCTTCTCAACTGCCCTTGGTCCGAGTCAGAGCTTCAGCAGTGCGCTCGCTCACTTTACCTCAGATTTATTTTAGTTAGATTAGTCAAGTAGTTAAGCGTAGTTAGCTTCGTTATTTAAGAACCCTTTATTTCTTTTTCTCCCTGTTTTAAAAAAACTTTTTTTTCCTTTCGTCCCCTTAAGGGATGTTACTTTTCCTCAATTGCCAGGTTCGCCTGGCTTTAAATGCTGCCTCTCCTGTCGTGAGGTGATTCCGCTTTCTGATGGACACTTGCAATGAGTCCGGTGCATGGGGGAAACTCCTGTGCCCCAGAAGTGCACCCATTGCCACAATTTTAAGACCCACACAAGGAAAACTGAAACTTATCCTAATGGAGAAGTCCCTCTATCCCACCTCAGACCCAAGCTCGCAAATTTCTCCTGCCACCCTATCACCACAGACGGCTTCCGACAGACCCCGCTCCTTCACCCTGAAAGGAAAGGACCTGTCTCCTAAAGGACGTGGAAAGAGGAGAGCTAACACTCCCCCTACCAAGATCATGTCAAAGAGGAAACATTCCCGGACTCTGTCCACCACATCGGTACTGACTGTGCCTCGGCTTAGTACCTTTGAGTCAGCAGGGACCTCCAGTATCAGTGGTACCGTCACAGCCGCAGACCCTAGGCAGGCAGGCTCTAAGAAGGAAGGCAGGCAGAAGACCACCTCCTCCACCTTGGCACCTGCAGCACAGACAAAGTGCTCTGAGCAGAGTGACTCTGCAGTACAAAAGGTAACGGCACCAGCTGCTGGCCCTACGTTGAATAGCACAGACACTGCACCTCAGATTGCCACACCATCCTTGGCATGCTCTCTGTCTGCTCCTTTCCTACTGGTACCGCCACAATTTTCTATATTGCCTTTCACACAGGAACTTCCATCGATACCACAGCCTCAACAGTTTCTTGCTGTGAAGGACCTGAAAATTGCTCTGGAACCAGAATCACCTCTCCTCAATACCAATACTACTTCAGCACTTTCGCTACTGCTCACTCCACCAACTACAGCCACTTCTCCTTTCTCTACCGGGGAGGATGAAAATGACAAAGTGGGGGTTTTCTCTTTCCAACACTTCATGTGTGCAAAGCAGTGTTCAATCCGCACATCAGGAGTGCTCTAAGCCTCCTTCCAGGTCTGAATTTCAAGGGTGGCATGGTCACCCCTAAGGGGCCCCCACTATGCCCTTCCCACTTCAGTGGGCATTCTGGGATCCATGGGCAGCTTATAGACCGTTTTAAACTAGGGCCCCTAAGTGGAACCATGGAGGTACATTGGCACGCTGCACCATGACCCACAGTGCCACCAGCTGTCCCTCCCAAACAGAGCATTGAGGAGACAGAAAAAGTCTTAGCTCAGGAGACGGCTCCTGCACTTCATTCTCTCCAGGTGAGACTATTATGCCCCTTATGCCTACTGCTGGAGATGATTTCAGGATTTTCCAGGAGCTCTTCAAAAAAAATAGCAGAGATGCTCCAGATAACCCTAGAGGAGGTCTCCGAGTCACGTCACGAACTCTTGGACATACTTCACACATCCACCTCCTCCAAGGTTGCCCTTCCGATTAACTCAGCAATCATGGAACCCACCACAAACATCTGGCAGACCCCTGCAATCATCCCGCCCACATGTGAGAGAGAGTGGACAAAAAACATTGTCCCTCGAAAAGGGATGGAATTTCTTGTCACACACCCTCAGACAAAATAATTGGTAATCGATGCAGTTAACAAATGGGACAAACAGCATTACTCTAGGACCACCCCTTATGATAAAGAGTGGAAAAGACTGGACTTGGCCGCAAGCCCTGTTCATCAGCAACACTACACTTCTGGATTGCTAGTTATGAAACACTTATGGTGAAGTATGACCATATAAACTATTCCAAATTTTCTGGCTTTGACTACATACCAGAGGACAAAAGAGAGCAGTTTACATTGCTCATTTTCAAGGGCCACCTCTTGGCTAGAACTGCCCTCCAAGCCTCTTTGGACTCTGCTGACATGGCAACAAGTACCATCACCACTGCCATAGTAATGTGCCGGGCCTTCTGGCTTCACCTGTCGGGCTTCCCTAGGGAGGTCCAAGCTATGGTTGAGGACCATCCATTCAAAGGTCCAAAACTGTTCGCCACCAAGACTGACCAGTTGCTCCATTCACTGAAAGATTCAAGGGCCATGCTCAGGTCTCTTGGCATCTATACACCTGCAACAAAATAAAAACAGAGTAGGTATTATACATCACAGCATACCAGACAGGCCCTGTACACACAGCAGCCAAGAAAATACGATAACCAGAGGCATAGACAGAGACCTCCCAGATGCAGACCAAGCTCTTCCCAACACACACTATCTCAACAATCAACCCGTAAACAGCAGACTTGAAGGTTTGGTCGAGGGCTTGCCAGACCTCCACCAACTTTTGCTGCTAACATTTCCTCCCACCAACCATCCCTTTACCAATCATCTGATACCATTCTATCCAAACTGGCGGACCATTACTTCCAACAGATGGGTACTGGAAATCATCAAGACCAGCTGTGCTGCAGAGTTCCTCTCCTTCCCACCCTCCCTTTCCGTCCCTCTTCAGGAACCCCTCTCACAAGCCCTTCCTGGAGCATCTCCTACAACTTGGTGCTGTAGATCCAGTTCCGGTACATCAGAGGGAAGGGCTTCTATTCCCATTATTTTTTAACCTGAAAAGTTTGGAGGCTGGAGACCCATCCTTGATCTCAGGAAGCTAAACAAATTTAGCTAAACAAAGCTAAACAACAATTCAGGATGGTTACATTAGCTACAATCATTCCAGCACTGGAACAAGAGGATTGGTTTGCAGCCCTCAACCTGCAAGAGTCGTGTTGCGGTCCAAATACAAGACAGAACAAGGCTTTAAGCAAGCAAGCAAGCTGGTCTGCCGACGGGCTGGTCTGCCTGTCAGCTTTCCACCCTCTCTTTTATTTCTCTCCCTCCTCCTGCGCATTACGTACTCCAACAGATAAAAGGAATACACTGGCTTTGTTTAATATTCTTATTTACCAATATCTATCTACCGCATTCCTTGCTCTCGGGCCTTGAGCCCAGTCCTGGGAGGCTTCCCACGGTTCATGTCATCTGGGCGAGTTTCCAAGGTTCATGCCCTTGAGAGGAGCCGTGTGTGCACTGCTCCTACACGACACTCAGGGTGTGCCCTGAATGTTGCCAAGTGCATGAACCCTGCATGAATCCTACAGAGTCATATTTTTATATTACTGTACACCCTAGGCACAGGAATTTTATTTGGCTCGTACTGGAACAGGACCATTTCCACTAGTTAATTGCTGCTGCAGGTGCGAGACAGGGAGAGCGCATGTGTGGCCCAGTCAGGTACTGCTGTTAAAATTCTCTGACTAGAGGTTCAGGCCACACAAACACCTAAATTGGAGCACCCACAGGGACTCACATCTCAAAGAACCTCAGTTACTGCACAAGGTGAATAACCCTCTCTTCATTCAAAGGCTTGGCGTAAACTTGGCGTAAACTTAAATGTTAGATGGATATAACTGCATTGGTCAGGGGTGTGAAAAAACACACCCCTGACTGACATAACTATGCCAACCTAATCCCTACTCTAGATGCTGCTAAGTCAATGGAAGAATGCTTTTGTCCATGTAGCTAACTTGATTCAGGGAGATAGTGTTTCTGTACTGATGGAGAAACCTCTTCCATTGGTGTAGGCTGCATGTATGCTATGGGGTTATGCTGGTGTAGCTATGCGGGTATAGTCTTGATAGTGCAGACACAGAAAAAATCAAGAGATCATTGGGACCTGAATAATTAGGAACGTTTGTTTTCCTCTTCCAGTCTATGAATAAAACTAAGTATGAGGATGAGATCTATTAGTTCTAAACTCCTGAAGGACCCGCTAATGAGAAACAATCAGATCAGTTCACTTCCTCCAGATAGTACTTCCTTCGTTTTGTAAATCAGTTTTAAATGCAAAACATGTTTTGATAAACCTTTTTCCTTATATATCCAACACATTTACAGTAGTATTAATTAATAAAAACAACTTTAAAATGTTTTTGTGCATTAATTGAATTCAATTTTCCATCCAAATAGACTTTGGCACAAAATCCCAAGAAAAACTCTTAATCATCATAGTAACTAAGAAATGCATTAGTCACCATTTTCTATCCTAATAGAAATGTAAAAATTAAGAATTTGAATAAATATAAGGTAAGCTATATAATTGCCTAAATTAAATATGTATAGATACACTATGCCCAATTAGTTGTGGGTTTTTTTTTAAGTATTAAATTTGGTGTAAAGACTCTATTTAATTGAAAATCAACTCAATAATAAGACTCAATCAACCAATCTGTCTTTAGGAAAAATAACTAAACAGTATGAATGCAAAGCATGATTAAAATGGATTTAAATTAAGATTTCCTGCTTACTGATTTAAATCATGGTTAGAATGGGTGATTTTAATCACTTTGATTTAAATCAGTGCATGCTGCTGCCAGCTAAGAGAAGATGGCTGCTCCCAGAGAGCCAAAACACAAATGCACAACTATGTTCCTGTAAATAAGTGTCTTGGGAGGTTACTCTTCTTCATTAGGCTGCCAGAGAAACATTTTCAGGCTATAGATGGTCCAGGTCTCTAAGGGGCAGATGCGGTGTTTTCAGTTTCCTCTGTACATCTATAAACAAGAGAGTGGCATGTAGGATGGTGGTTAGTTTTTTATAAATCTGAGTGACTGTGATCCCAGTAGGCCATTAATTGATGTCGTTTTCATTCACCCACACAACAAGCATAGCCTTTTACCTCTGTTTGTATGTTCTACAGATACTAACAATGGACAATTGCTAATTTTTTACTGTTTTCAGTTCGTTCATATTGAATGATTTCTAGAAGTACCAGCTAGAGTGGACATGGTTCCATTGTCGTGATGGAGGATACATGGAGTATGTATAATGTACAAAGGGTTACAGTGGTCCAATCATAGTATCTCCCAGGCTATCTGCCTCTCCTGGTCCTTTCCTCTTCCTTCCTATGCTCTCCACTATTTCTCTTCTCCCATTCATGCCTCCCTCACAACTTCAGCTTCTTCCTCTCTTATTCTTAACTTTTTCTCCTTGGCCCACCAGATGCTCATCTCTTTTACTACTCCCTGAAAATTAGATACAATGTTAAACTGTAACTTTGCATTTTCTAATTTCTGTGTGATTTAATTGTGCAAATAATATTGCTTCGGCTGAGATTTTTGGATAGAATTTCCTTAGGATCTTCTCATACAAAAATAAAGGGAGAGGAAAAAGAAGGGGGTGAAGTTTCTCCCAACTGGTTGAGCAAAATTAATGATTTTAGAGCAGAAACACCGCAGTATAGTATTCAATGCTAATGTCTGCTATATACAAAAGTAACTTTCCTTGATAAGGAGCAGCTATCCTGATGAGGCCTGGTCTATACTTAATGTTTTAATGGCATAACTTTGAAATTTATAGGTGTGATTTTTTTTTCTGACATAATTAAGCTGATAAAAGTCCTAGCGTAGATACAGTTATACTTGTATAGGATGCATTATGTCAGTAGATTTTCAGCAAAGCAAAATAACCTGTATCAGTATAAGTACTACGGCTGTCAATTAATTGCAGTTAACTCAAGCGAGTAACTCAAGACAAATTAAGTCGATTAAAAAAATTAATCACGATTAATCACAGTTTTAATTGCACTGCTAAACACTAATAGAATACCAATTTAACTATATTATAAATATTTTGTTTCTACATTTTCAAATATATTGATTTCAATTACAACACAGAATACAAAGTGTACAGTGCTCACTTTATATTATTTTCATTACAAATGTTTGCACTGTAAAAAAGATAAAAGAAATAGTGTATTTCAATGCACCTCATACAGGTACTGTGGTGCAATCTCTTTATCGGGAAAGTGCAACTTATAAATGTAGCTTTTTTTGTAACATAACAGCACTCAAAAACAAAGCAATGTGAAACTTTAGCGCCTACAAGTCCACTCAGTCCTACTTCTTGTTCAGCCAATCACTAAGACAAACAAGTTTGTTTATATTTACGGGAAATAATGGTGCCTGCTTCTTATTTACAGTGTCACCTGAAAGTGAGAACAGGCATTTGCATGGCACTTTTGTAGATGGTGTTGCAAGGTATTTACATGCCAAATATTCGTATGCCCCTTCATGCTTCGGCCATGGGTGTTTCATTGCCGTATAGGCATAACCTTAGCATGCAGCAGGCTAGTGCAAGGTAGATTTACATTCCAGCTTGCCACAAACTAAGTGTTCATGTAGACAAGGCATTTCTTCCATGCCATTTGCAGGTTTTCACTTGTCTTTAATTTGAAATAATTACTTTCTTTATGATTTCACACTTTTAGTGTAAGTCTTTTAATTAGAAAAAAGAAAAACATTTAATTTGAATAAGGCATAATCATGGGCTTGTAGCCATTTAGGAGTTTTCACTGTTTAGTTATGCATTAGATTGTTTGCATCCTTTCGTCTGTGAGAGACCGTGGGAATTGCAGCCTATGGTTTAGATGGTTTGCAATGTCTCATGTGGCCCTTAATACACTCTTTGGACAGTTGTTGCATGACATCTTTACTCTTTCACTGAAAACGTTGGTATCCTTAATGTACAAGCCATTAGCACTTTGCCATAACAATATAAATGTTCTTAAAAAGCAGTTCTAGTTTTTTCCCTGTGAATCTGAATGTTTGTAGCACATACACTGGTTGCCAAATGACAAGTGAATCTCGGAGGTGAGGAATGAGTATGGGCACAGGTTTTGGAGTCAAGAAATTTAGGTTTTATTCTCAGCTCTTCCCAAGATACTGTTCTGAAGCTTAATTCGCTAGTGTTTGTAAGGCGCTCAGATATGTAGGTGATGAACACCATTGAAATCTTACTCTCTGATAGAGATGATTATAAATTATGTGACACATTTGTCCTATCTTGTAGGTTGGGTTAATCTGTCAGATCTTGCACACCTGAACTGTCTGGAGATGGGGTTTTTTTTTGTCTTTCATGATCAGCACATGAGGCAGCACAACCAGCTTGTCTTCACTATGCTGCACAAGCAAATGATGGAATTAAACATGTTGAGGAATAAATGGAACTGCTGACTGCATCAGCAGGAGCAGCTGGCATGGCTGGTGATACTGCAATGGTGCAGAATGGAAAACAAGGGTGCTCTGATCAGTTAGCTGGAAAGTTTTAATTGGATTGATGATGACTGGCTAACTGAGAAAAATATGGAGGAAAAAATTTCTGATCACCCAATATAATGGAGGATTTTTCATCTGACTTTACAAGATAAGATTCATACGTGGTATTCATTATAAGTGGATTTGCAAATTGGCAAAAAGGCATTATGGAGACATAGCAAACTTAAGATGTTACACAGTGCTGCTGCAGGCACAGTAAAAGCTACTACAGCTTGGATGACAGAGTTTGCTATTAATTCTAAAGGAAAATGTACACATCAGATAACCCTTTCATCAGTCGGTCATCTTTTATGTATTGCCAATTGCTTATGTGTCTAGATTCCTGAGCAGTTTCAATACAATTAAAATATAAATCTTGTTTGACTTTTTGTTCTCCAATTGGGAAATATTCCAGAAATTAGAAAATGTATTCGGTTCGGTCCATTGTAACCTATGCAAACAGATCTTCACTGATGTTTAACAGATGCTTTGATTACATCTTGTACAAAAAAGACATGGGTTAATATGGATTATTTTTCTGTTGTTGTAAACTAGATCACTGGTGTTTGTCAGTAAATGTAAGAGTTTAATTTTTCTTGCATCATTAAGGATGATCATACAGTAGAAAACCTTTCCTTTGTTTGCCCTGCTACATTTAACAGCACTCAACATGCAATCTTTACTACATCTTTAAGAATACTAATCTTGATTTAATATCTTACCTATTAAATATTCTGCTGTAACTCTGTTTGTGAGATCACATGATAGCTCCTATAGAAATGATGAAGTTATTGAGTGCCAACCATACAAGAGAAAGAGAAAAGAAGTAATGACTAAGGTCACATTTCACTAATTTTGTGTGCCTCGTGTTTTTAAGTGCCCAACTTTTTGAGACCCCTATATCCTGAGTTTCAGAGCTGCAGAGTACATGCAATTCCCACTGAAGTAATGATTCAACTGTGTTCCACCTTGTGTACCACACAGGCACACACAAGCGGGCTAAAAGTTTTCTGTGCTACTTACACATCATTTCTCTGGAGTATTGTATATTAATAACAAATTTTTTTGTCATTTCTAATTCATGGTTCACATTGCCCACTTTATGTATTACATACATACTACGTAGGAGAAAAATGTTTGAGCATTATTTATTACCAGGGTTGCAGCTGTCTGAATGATATACTCCACAATATCTTTGTCACATCTTCACATGATTAAAAGAAAGTACTTTAAACAAAGACAGTTTAACTATATACTCTCACTGAACTGTATCATACCTTAAATGGAGTAAGCCCTTGATTAGAAATATCCAAGTTGATTGTGCTTGTCTTATGTAATATTGCATCTAAAAAAATGTTAGATTACAAAATCAAGCACTTGAAAGTTAGGAAATGCCAATTTTAAACTTCCCTGTCTCATCTGAATTCTGTCCTCTTGTTCTTCTATCCTGAATGAGGGTTGGGTATTTGCAGGGAGAAAAAGTATGTGATAATGTCAAGCTGTCCTGCAGTGGCTGAAGGCCATGAGTATCAACCTCAAGGCAGACTGACACAAAGTAGGGCACAAACCCCAAATCAGCTGAGAGTTCTTTACTTAGATTTCACCAACCAAATATCAAGAGTAAACTCCTCAGCACTATAGCAGCCTTAACGTGGAGTCATAGACAGTCCCTTGGGCACTCTGGTCTATCTTGCCACCCAGGTAATCTTGCCTTTGTGATAGATGATCCCTTACATTAAAAAAGTCACAGTAATATTCAGGTTACTCTCCGTCCCAAAGGACCAGTTAGTTGCCCCGAGTCAATTGCATCTTACATCATATCAAAGACAATGCTTGTAGCCAATCTTATAATAAACTGTCTAAAGATTTATTATTGGTAAAAGGAAATTAGAGTTATTTACAAGGTTAAAGCAGGTATACATACACACACACACAAATGATTTAAAGTCTTGTGTTTTAAAAGGTAGTTGTGACATGTTGGATCATAGAAACCCCCTTGGGCTGCTAACTGGTGTGCCAAGACTACTCCTGCCCCTGCCTTCCCTGCCAGTTTGGGAATCCAGAACCCTGCCTGGTTGTGCCAGACACTCTTACCAGCTGCAAACCCAGACCTGAACCACAGCCCCTAACAGCTGCAGGTTTAACTCAAAGCAACTTAAGAAGTGTTCCTGTCTCTAACACTCAGATGCCCAACTCCCAATGGGGTCCAAACCACAAATAAATCTGTTTTACCCTGTATAAAGCTTATACAGGATAAACTCATAAATTGGTCACCCTCTATAACACTGATAGAGTGATATGCACAGCTGTTTCCCCCCCCCCGCTATTAATACATACTATGGGTTAATTAATAAGTAAAAAGTGATTTTATTAAATACAAAAGGTAGGATTTAAGTAGTTCCAAGTAGTAACAGACAGAACAAAGTAAATTACCAAACCAAACAAAATAAAATAAAACGTGCAAGTCTATGCCTAATACAGTAAGAAAGTGATTACAGATGAAACCTCACCCTCAGAGATGTTCCAGTAAGATTCTTTTACTTCTTTTACAGACTAGCCTCCTTCTAGTCTGGGTCCAGCAATCACTCAAACCCCCGGGGTTACTGTCCTTTGTTCCAGTTTCTTTCAGGTATCCTCTGGGGTGGAGATGCTATCTCTTGAGCCAGCTGAAGACAAAATGGAGGGGTCTCCTAGGGGTTTAAATAGACTTTCTCTTATGGGTGGACACTCCTCCTTCCCCCGTGTAGAATTCCAGCTACAAGATGGAGTTTTGGAGTCACATGGGCAAGTCACATGTCCATGCATGACTCAGAACTTACAGGTAGCAGCCATGGTTCGTATGCCTCCTTGAACGTTCTCAAGTAGACTTCTTATGTGGATTGGAGCCTTCCAAGATCCATTGTCCATTCAAAGAAAAGGAGTACTTGTGGCACCTTAGAGACTAACAGATTTATTTGAGCATAAGCTTTCGTGAGCTTTCAGCTCACTTCATCGGTTGCATCACGAAAGCTTATGCTCAAATAAATTTGTTAGTCTCTAAGGTGCCACAAGTACTCCTTTTCTTTTTGTGGATACAGACTAACACAGCTGCTACTCTGAAAATTATCCATTAAGTGTTTCTTGATTGGACACTTAACTTGCAAATTCCTTTCTAAATAAGCTGCCCAAATGCCTTACTAAGGCTACTTAAAATCAAACCAGTACACAGCCAATATTCATAACTTCGAATACAAAAATGATACGTGCATACAAATAGGATGAATAGATTCAGTAGATCATACCCTTTACAGAGATATGTTACCTGGCATATGTAGCTTAAAACATATTCCAGCGATGTCATATATACATTTATAAGCATATTTCCATAAAGCCTTATAGGGTGCAACATCACAGTAATATAACAAGCAAGCTCTACATGTCCCATAAGGCTAACCCAGATGAATCTCTTGCTTATGCCTAGAAAACCTTGTTCTTCAGGGTCCAAGCAACATAAAGATTTTTATTCATTTTCCCCCCACACACCTTCTCTGAGCTGCCAGCTCAGCTGATGGGAGGAATTCACTTGCATGTCTCTTCTTCGTGGTGGGGAGGACGCAACTGAGAGCAATCAACAAAGTCTTTTGTTCTCTGATGTTCAACAATAGTTATTCTTCTGTTGAAGGTCCTGCCTAACAGAAAAGGCCCAAACACCTTCTGTTGGAGGCAAGTATTTCACATGAATTCATGTCTTCTTCTCTGTAACTGTGTAAATCACCAGACAGGAATTACAAACGCAAATGCTCAAATATTATTTTACAATGTGGGATATAGATGTTATAAGTGAGATTAATATATGGAGTAACTTACAAGCATTCAATAAAGACTTGTAAAGGCACATTTTAGAACTCTAAAACCTATTTTAACAATACTAATGCACAGATGAGCCAAACTAATTCCAATTATGTATTTGTTAGTATCCAAGTAAGGCATGGGGACTTCGGCATAATCTGGAACCTGGTTTGCCAGTATCTCGAGTGCAGTCAAAAATTTTATCTTAATGGTGCAGAATTAAGGTTGCAAAAACATTTTATTTCTAAACTTTTAGAGTGTTTCACTTTGCAACAATGGTATGTGACAACACAGATTCCCTCTCTACTTAAATGATCCCGTGGAAACTGTTGAAACTCTCCAGCAAATGCTGGCTTTTTAATGTCAGCCATCATACCACCCCACTTCTCCCCTCCCCATCCCAGATTTTATGGGATCATCCTCAAATTCAGTCCAACTTTAAACAGTGTAATGCCTCTGCCTCATTTTCATTTGTTTAGTAAACCAACTCTTCTGAGGTTCTCAGAGTAGAGTACGTTTATCTGTTTCTAACCTACTTCATAGAGAGGCTATAAAACATGCTACATGCAAAGCAGAAAGTGTCTTGAATGTTTTTAAGGAAAACATTTGAAAGCCCCCAAAGCCCAAACTAAATAGATACTTGTTAAGAGGAATGACTGAACTGTAAGGCAGAAGACCTTTCCAGAAACTATATTGTGTGTGGAGGGTTGGAGTGAGGAGAAAAATACTTGGCACTGGTTTTTGTTTTTCCTCTGCAGACAGAGGGAGACTCAGAAGTAATTTGTGAATACTGTTGAACAGCCTTCTTTGGAAATTTTGAGATTTCCCACATACAGCTAAATGGGAGGCTTGATACAGCTGACCAGAATAAAAAAGATGGCAAGTGTAGCTTGGTTTATACTGTAGTGGCACTCCCCTTCCCCAAACAATTAAAATTAAATAAAACAACCCTGTCCTGGTGGTGCAGAGATAGCTATAGTTAGCTTGAGACTCAGAATAGGTTATCATCTCTGTCTTTTTTGTTGCATTAAGCCTTGTTAGTATAAAAAAAAAAGATAATATACTTATAATCTAACTCTCATGGTGGGTTAGAGCTCAGTCAGCTAAGCAGGGCACAAGCTGGCTAGATCATCAGGCTCAACGGGTAGTGACCAAACGTTCCATGTCTAGTTGGCAGCCGGTATCAAGCGCAGTGCCCCAAGGGTCAGTCCTGGGGCCAGTTTTGTTCAATATCTTCATTAATGATCTGGAGGATGGCGTGGATTACACCCTCAGCAAGTTTGCAAATGACACTAAACTGGCAGGCGTGGTATATATGCTGGAGGGTAGGGATAGGATACAGAGGGCCCTAGACAAATTAGAGGATTGGGCCAAAAGCAATCTGATGAGGTTCAATAAGGACAAGTGCAGAGTCCTGCTTAGGACGGAAGAATCCCATGCATTGCTACAGACTAGGGACCAAGTGGCTAGGCAGCAGCTCTGCAGAAAAGGACCTAGGGGTTACAGTGGACGAGAAGCTGGATATGAGTCAACAGTGTGCCCTTGTTGCCAAGAAGGCTAATGGCATTTTGGGCTGTATAAGTAGGAGCATTGCCAGCAGATGGAGGGATGTGATCGTTTCCCTCTATTCAGCATTGGTGAGGCCTCATCTGGAGTACTGTGTCCAGTTTTGGGCCCCACACTAAAAGAAGGATGTGGGAAAATTGGAAAGAGTGCAGCGGAGGGCAACAAAAATGATTAGGGGGCTGGAGCACATGCCTTATGAGGAGAGGCTGAGGGAACTGGGATTATTTAGTCTGCAGAATAGAAGAATGAAGGGGGATTTGATAGCTGCTTTCAACTACTGAAAGGGGGTTCCAAAGAGGATGGATCTAGACTGTTCTCAGTGGTAGCAGATGACAGAACAAGGAGTAATGGTCTCAAGTTGCAGTGGGAGAGTTTAGGTTGGATATTAGGAAAAACTTTTTCACTAGGAGGGTGGTGAAGCACTGGAATGGGTTACCTAGGGAGGTGGTAGAATCTCCTTCCTTAGATATTTTTAAGGTCAGGCTTGACAAAGCCCTGTCTGGGATGATTTAGTTGGGGGTTGGACTAGATGACCTCGTGAGGTCCCTTCCAATCCTGATATTCTGTGATTCTACAAGTATGCCCCTGTACCCAGAGATGGAATTCTGAGTAACTGGTTTTCTTTAGTGTTTCTTGCTGGTGATGTAGTTTCCCTTTAGCTTGTCCTGTGTACATTCAAAGACACCTCTTTAGTGCTAGAACACTGGATTTCTGTAAAAATCAATTACCAAGACACTTCTATAAAATATCCTGCCTGTATGAGCCAGATCCTTTGGGCTCAATCATCAGCCTTGCTGGTAGCCTGTACAGGGGAATAATGGGGTATAAGGTATTCACGTATTCCTACTACATGGGCAGCCTGCAGTATCAGAAACTGTGGTGGGGAGAGCAACTGCTGCCTGGGTACTATTCTCTTCCCACGCATGTGGATGATGTTTAGTTGGTAGGCAGGGGATGGGGAGTGAGCAAAGCCTTGGCTCTACCCTGTCTGTGTGCCAGACAGCACGACTAAGCCATTGCAGTGGGGTAGGTAAGACTTATACCACACAGAGCAAGAGGGAGAGAAGGGCTGAGACTCTGACTTCTCAATCACACTTTAGTCCTGTTCTGTTTCTGAGGCAGCACAGGTAGGCACTGCTCCTTAGATGGGCTGGATAAGTAGTGAAGTCAAAGCGTATCGCAATCTGGCCTTGCTGCTGTTATCAACAAAGAGAGGCTGAGAAGAATAGGATTACAAATAAACATCACTGGATTAAACACAGTTTTTCCTCAATTCAGATTATGGGGGGTGCACTTTCAATAGAGTGGAGCTCCGATAGTCCACAAACTATGTGCACGTTCAGTGTACTGTATAATGTTTCTAATGTTGCAAAGAAATCAGAAAAATAGTGTTTTTTGCTTTTATTTGTTTAAAATATCAGACTGACTAATAATATTAAGGTGAAATTTAAATATAATTATTTTTGAGGGATTTATTTTTGTATAATTTATTGCCTAATTGCAAGGAGTTCAGGGAACAGTAAAATGATTTAGGAAGCTGGGGGAATGGCTTATGAGAAGGTTAGAGGAGTTAAAATGTGCAGTCTGGATAAGAGATGATAAATGGGGGAAATAACTGTCACAGTATTTGAAATTAAACACCAAGGACCAAATCCTGGACCCTAATTAAATGGTAAAAACATCTGTGTAATCCCCTTACTGCCACTGTTGAACTAGTGTTGAACTAGGCCAGCCATTCTTTTAATAGTTGTCCTAGTGTGGAATAGGGTATGAAAAGGGTGTTTTTTCCAAGGGAGTTGGGTGCAGAGTCTTTTGCATGTAAAGGAGCACATCAAAATGAGCTTCACATCCACGTAAGCAGCCCACTGCATCCTGCAATATAGCCACAGAAACTATAGCCTTAGTGTTTGTGGTAATTTCTGCAGAGATATGACGAGAGAGAGGAAGCGGAGCTGGTTATTGAAATAGTATCTATTCCAAACAAATGTGGTACCTTTTTGGAGACTTGTTGGGGAGGAGTTTTACTTGCCTGTTCTGTCTACACCTCCCGTGGCCATGAAGCGACTTGAGCCCAGGCTGTATATCAGAAGAGACATACAGATGAATTTGGCCTATTAGACTCTAGAGTAATTTCCCACGGGAAGTGTCAAAAGACCCATCATTTGGCTTACTTAACTAGACTGGGCAACGTACAAGCAAATGGACTGTCAGGAACAATCCTGTACTATTCATTCCTATGTTTCCAATATTGATTTAAAAGTTTTCAGTGATGGGGAATCCACCATAACCCTTGATAAATTGTTCCAATGGTTAATTGTTCCAGCTGTTAAAATTCGACACTTTATTTCCAGTTTGAATTTGTTTATCTTTAACTTCCAGCCATTGGATCGTTTTACATCTTTCACTGCTAGATTTAAGAGCTCATTATTAAATATTTGTTCCCCACTGTTGGAGGGTGGGATTTCCATTATCCTGTATTCCTTACAGCACACAGTCCTCACACACAACTGGTGGCAAGTACAACACCCACCCACAAACATGTGAATCTCCTGAGATCCATATGGAGTTCCTAAACTCTGCATTAGCTCTGGGCCCTCTATCCTCTGCCTCATCTACATTTTCCAGGGAATCTTCAAGCGGTAACTGTCCCTGAGATCCCCTTTAAGAAGTTCCTGAGATTACTAATGGACAAGAACCTCTGCATGAAAATTGATACAGCCTCTCTTCCCTTTGATGTTGTGTGTGAAGTGGAAGATGTACATCTCTCTGGCTACTTCCCTGGCCTCCATCTGGTCCCTACAGCTATCTACTTGTGCCCATCCCATTCATGAATTCATGGATCCACAGAAAGCCCTTAATGCAGAGTGTCTTCTCTGCAGGCTGAGAGCATGATCTGGCTCTAAAAGTTCTTTTTCGAGAGCTTGCTCATATCGATTCCATTCTAGGTGTGTGCGTGCCCACGTGCACAGTTGTCGGAGACTTTTGCCTTAGCAGTATCCTTAGGGTCAGTTGTGACGGCCCCTTGAGTGCCATGCTCATACGTCGATATATTAGGCACCACTGACCCTATACCCTCTCAGTTCCTTCTCACTGCCCATGATGGTTGGTTGGAGCACCTTGTCTTGCAGATCGCAAGAGCATTAGTGGTTCTTTATAGCCTTGGTTCTCTTCTTTGTATATAGTTTGTAGACATTAAGTTAAGTGTTAGGTTAGTTGGTAGTTAGAGTCCAGGCTGGGACTTAATCCCAGAGTAGGGGATGCCCCACTCTCCCAGCTTCAAACCATGCTCGACATGCAGCAGACTGATGCCTATCAGTGACCCTCATGACAGCTGCTTGAAGTGTTTGGGGGAATCCCATAGAAAGGATAAGTGTCAAATCTGTAAAAATTTTTGACCTAGAGCCCAAAAGGAGCAGGATAGCCACTTCAGGGCCCTCCTCTTGGAGGCTGCGCTTTGTCCTGCATCGGACCCCTCCCATTTGGACCCCATGCTGAGCGCTTTGGCGCGGAGCGCACTGCCAGCACCGGCTCCACCTGGCACCCTTCCCTTCACTGGTGACTAAGAAGTGGCAAAAGAAGAAGAGCCCCCCAGCACCGGAAGGAAAAGGGGCTTTGGGCAAAGGACTGATGGCAGGCCATATGCCCACCCTGGGGCTTCATGGGGATACGGCGGAGGTTGGACCCTCCCAGCTCAACCAGGGATCCAGCTCCAGGGAGTGGCAGGGAATCCTGCTCTTTCCCAGGGTCCTCCTTGCCCGAAGCAGCCCCGGTGGCTAAAGAACAAGTAGGCTGACCTGCATTGCAGGCGCTGCACCAGGCAGCAGACTCTGCTAAGACCATGATATCTAAGGGCAAGCTGATCATGGGACTGCCTGTTAGGGCAGTGGAGCACCATTGGTCACTGAACCACAGGCGCAAGTCTCCATCTCCATGGCCGTGGACCCCAGCACTGTATCTTAGGTCTCCTACTAGAAGGCCCAGGTCCTCAACGCACTCTCCATCTAAAAGACATGGGACACCGGAGTCAAGACGCTGGTCACCATACCACCAGTACTAGCGAGCTTCCCATCAGAGATAGCCACGGCCCAGGTCATTTTTGCCCAGACGGTCTCACAGATGTCGGTCCCCGCCCAAGCAGGGGACACTCCTTGTGATGGCACTGGTCCAGTTCCCCCCATTACCATTTGTCGGGCAGACACTATTTCTCACCCTCGCCTCGCTATTCGCCAACCAGAGTCAGTTGGCAGACTCAGGCCTCGATGACTCCACCCTGGTCACTGGAAGGACAGTGGTTGGAGTTGAACTGGGAGTTCAGCCCCTCACAAAGAAGGGGTGATTCGCTGCCAACTCATGAGAGTGGTGGGGCACCCACACTGACAATGTGGCAGCAGGCACAGTGGCCCACTCAGTAGTCGTATTGGAACCCAGGGGACATACGAGTAACACCAGTCCCATGTTCCCATCAGCCCTCCCTGGCCACCTTGGACAAACGGGCCCTGGTACCACCAGCACTGGAGTCAGAATGCGGTGCCAAATTCCACACCGGGCAGTGCACCGAACCCCAGCACCAAAGGAGCTGTCGAGGGAGAGAGAGAGGGAGAGAAACCTGCTCCTCTTTAGCTGGTGTAGTCATCGTCGTCATCCCCAGATGAAGAGGTGGCGAGTCCCTCCCAAACGGGTAGTTCCCCCACCCCCGATGACTTCAAGGAGCACCAGGCCCTCTTTAAAAGGGTGGCTGCTATCTTGATTGAGGAGATTGTGGAAGAGTCCGACCTCCTTAACGTTATATTCTCCACCATCCCAGCCCGGGTCATGCTGCCTGTCCACCCAGGGGTCCTTAAAATTGCCAAATCTCTGTGGCAAACCCCCTCTTTCGTCCCGCTGACTTCTAATAAGGCGAAAAAGAAGTATTACATCCCTGCAATACCTCTACATGCACCCGCCAGCATCACTGGTCATGTCTGCTGTGAATGAAAGGGACAGGCAGGGCCACGTTAGTGGCACGCGAAAGAATAAAGATGCCAAGAGACTTGATTTATTTGGCAGAAAGATCTATTCGACGGCCAGCCTACAATTCAGGGTGTCTAACCACCAGGCCCTGGTAGGCAGATACAGTTTTAACCTGTGGGACTCCCTTAATGAGTTCAAAGAGGCCCTCCCACAGGATCGAGCCCAGGAGTTCGTCACTTTGGTGGACAAAGGCACAGCGGTGGCAAGGGGAACCCTCCAAATGTCCTGGGATGCTACTGACTCAGCGGCCAGGGTGGTCACCGCCACAGTAGCCATGAGGTGCAGCTCCTGGTTGCAGCCCTCCGGGTTGTCCCAAGAGATGCAGGCCACTATTCAGGACCTCCCGTTTGAGGGGGTGGGGTTCTTCCGCAAGCTCATGGACTCAAGGGTCCATGGCCTTAAAAACTCCCAGGTCACCCCCTGCTCCTTGGGCCTTCACACTCCTCAGGAGGCCAGAAAGCTGTTCCGTCCTCCACCCCCACAATTTAGGTCCTGGGGAACTCTCCGATTGGGTTCCTACAGGAGAAAGGGTAGAGACAAAGGGTCTAAGCAGCAACACCTGTCGTCTTCCCACCTGTCTGCTCAACCTGACCCTCTAGGGAACCAGGGATGCCAGAAGCAGTCATTTTGAGTGTGCATTCGAGGATGAGACTCCAGTCACTTCACTGGATCCACCCTCCCTCTCTTTCCACAACCGCCTCTGCCCCTTCTGATTGGCCTGGTCTCAGCTAACCTCGGACCATTGGGTGCTCGACACAATTTCTTCGGGCTACACCCTGCAATTCACCTGGTGGTAGAATCCTACATCAGTGTTGGAAGGAGTCCCCTTCACAGCTCCATCCCCATCGGTGACCCTCATTTCCAATGCATTGCATTCCCATCTGCCACTCGAGGGTACGTCAGTTTTAGCCCAAGACATGATGGTCAGGGCCTCGAGCGCCTCTATCTGCATGTCAGGGACCCCGTCCCGCTGTGGGACCTGAACATGGTGCTGTCGTAGCTCATGGGACCACCGCCCCCCACCTTCGAGCCTCTGGCTTCCTGCTCTCTCCTTCTTCTGTCCTGGAAGGTCGTATTCCTGGTCGCAGTAACATCTGCCTGCCAGGTCTCTGAGATTAGAGCTCTCGCCTCAGAACTGCCCTGTACGGTCTTTTACAAAGACAAGGTCCTGTTGGGGCCACACTCTGCTTTCCTGCCCAAAGCGATCTCTCAGTTTCATATGAGCCAGGACATTTTTCCTACCTGTCTTTTTCCCAAAGCTGCATAATTTGGAGGAGGAGCATAGGCTGCATTCCCTAAACATCAGTAGGGCGTTAGCCTTCTACATTGAAAGGACCAAGGCATTCCTTGAGTCAACACAGTTGTTCGTCGCGGTGGCCTACAGGATAAAAGGTCGCCCATTGTCCGCTCAAAGAATTTCTTCTTGGATCACTGCTTGCATTTGCTACTGCTATGATCAGGCGAAGGTGCTACCCCTGACGATTGTGACAGTCCACTAGACCAAGGCGCAGGCCTCTGTGGCAGCTTTTCTGGCCAAAGTGCTTGTCCAAGATATCTGTAGGGCAGCCACCTGGTCTTCTGTCCATAAGCTCACGTCCAACTATGTACTTACCCAACAGGCCCGGGATGATGCTAGCTTCAATAGGGCAGTACTACAAGCTGCTAAACTGTGAACTCCAAGCCCACTTCTGAGTGTACTGCTTGTGAGTCACCTAGAATGGAATCGACATGAGCAAGCAGTCAAAGAAAAAACAGGTTTCAGAGTAGCAGCCGTGTTAGTCTGTATCTGCAAAAAGAAAAGGAGTACTTGTGGCACCTTAGCGACTAACCAATTTATTTGAGCATAAGCTTTCGTGAGCTACAACTCACTTCATCAGATGCATTCAGTGGAAAAGCAGTTACCTACCTTTTGTAACTGTTCTTTGAGATGTGTTGCTCATGTCCATTCCATTACCTGCCCTCCCACACCTCTATTGCAGTCGCCGGCAAGAAGGAACTGAGGGGATGTAGGGTCAGCGACACCTAATATACCGACGCATGAGTGTGGCACTCAAGGGGGCACCACAGCCGACCCTGCAGATACTGGTAAGGCAAAAGGCTCTGATAACTGTGCACATGGGCGCGCACACACCTAGAATGGAATGGACATGAGCAACGCATCTCAAAGAACGACAGTTACAAAAGGTAGGTAATTGTTTGTTTGTTTTTTTTTACAGTAAGGAGGGCTGAAATGCGGTTTAAACCTAAAATTGTTTTCCTAAAAAAATAAACATTTGTGAAGCATGTTTTCAGATTATACAACATGTAAGTTAGAGTTCCTTAAAATGTCATACTCAGGAAGGTTTTGAAGATGCTGTTTCACTGAGAAAGATTATAAATGATGTTTGGTCACTGTAAGGTAAGAAATAGACAGTGATGTATGCTTTAGCAGCTATTAATAAATCAAATAAATATTAGACCATGCAGGAGATGCTACAGAGCAGTTCTGAATATTACATTTTTATGTATTATTATCGCATAATGCAATTCTGTTGTCAAATCAATATGACTGTTACAATAATTACTTTGAATATATTTATAATTACTGTATTGTATAATCTAAGCAAGAGAATTTGGGCTCAGGTACATGTCTTTTTTCCTATGGGAACTCATTTGGGGTCCTCAACACCTGCACAGTCCACAAAAAGGTAGCTGTTAAGATGAGTGGTTGAGAATCTATGAATGTATACCTAATTCAGCTTTGCAGTTGAACGTGGAGTTAACTATTCTGCTTCTGTGTTCTACCTCTTCTGCCAATTTGTTCCTGTAGATTTCTCTTGAACTCCTGCATATGTAAGGAATGTAATTGATGATAAATGTCAGCTAACTCAATAGGATATTTACAAAAATAGCACCCAGTGTTGCATTGGGAGCTCAGGCAGTGTTGTGTACCCTGGTCATACTAAATGCTTAAAGGTGGAGAAGGGGAGCAGAAAAATAGTATCATGCTGGCAATGGGAAGAGCAACTCAGACATTCAGTAGAGCTGAATAGCTAATAAGAGAGGGTTAGGCCTAGCTGGCTATACAATTTACATCTTGAGAGAAGGGGTGGGAATAGAAATATATTGATAAGCCTTCAGTGAGCCTTTGTTGGAATTGTATTTATTATTTCTATTACCATACTGCCTAGGAACCCTAGTCATGGATCAGGATTCTATTGAGCTAGATGCTGTACAAACACACAACAAAAATATGGCTTCTGCTCCAAAGAGCTTACAATGTAGGTAAATATGAGACAATAGACAACATAAATAAGACAATATTAGTCAGCTTCATGGGCAGTGGTCTCAGCACACCCACAGCCTAACCAATGTCAAGGTGTTTTGTTTTTGTTTTTTTGGTAGGGATCTAGACAAAGGAGAGCATTTGAGGAGGGATTAGGAGGATGATAATGACGTAGCTTTGCAGATGTTTATGGGGTGTTCCTCCCAAGCATGAGGGGCAGCATGGGAGAAGGAATGAGGGTACTTGTTTGTATATTTAACCAGTGGGCAAGGGAAGCTGGCATGGTCTGATTGGAGGCAAGTGTCATCAGCTCAGTAGCAAATGACAGATAAGTAGAGAGGGGACTGACCATCAAGGACTTTGAATATGAATACAAACAGTTCATGTTTGTGGTGATAAAAGAGGAGTCAATGGAGGGATAAAAAGAGAGAAGTGACATGGACAAAATGATGGGCTATGAGACTTATATTTGTGACAGCATCCTGTGAGGGGCAAATCTGCATTTATCAAGGCTAGAGAGAAGGATGTCGTAGGAATCGAGATGCTAGATGAGTGTTAGCTGTGTGGATAGATGGGAAAGACCATGTCTTTGAGATATTATGCAAAAAAAAAATTGGCAAGATTTAGACATAGCCTGGATCTGAGGACCTAGAGAGGGGTTCAGGTTGAAGATGATGCACAGGTTATGGCCTTACTGACAAGCAGGATGGTGATGTTGTTCACAGTGATGAAGAAAGAAGGTAACCGGGAGGGCTTGTGGGGGAACATTGGGAGCTCTGATTTAGCCATGTTGAGCTTGAGCTAACAGCTATACATCCATGAGGTAACACCAGAGAGACAGGCTAAGAACTTGGTTTGAATAAAAGGAGACCGTTCTGTCGCAGAGGAGTAGATCTGAGAGTCATCAGCATAGAGATAGTAGTTGAAATTATGTTTGCATATGAGATAAGGTATAGAAGAGAAGAGAAGGGGACCAAGGACAGAGACCTGTGGGAACCTGCCACAGAAAGTTGGAGGGCAAAAGGAGGACACTGGAAGGAGTGATTAGAGAGATATGAGGAGAACCAGGGGAGAATATAGTGACAGAATCCAAGGGAGGTCAAGATCTCAAGAAGAGGAGCGTGGTCCATGGTGGCACAGGCAGCTTGAGAAGTCAAGGAAGATGAGAAGGGAGTACTGGGTTTCTGCACATTAGCTAGGAAGAGGTAATTCAAGACTTTGGCAAGAGCAGTTTCAATTGCGTGCAAGAAATGCAAACTGGATAAGAGTGGGTCTAGGATGATTTTTTTTTTTTTGTATTTTGAGGGGGAAACGCTGTGGGAGAGGTTGAAGAGAAGAGTAAGGAAGGATATGAGCATGATTGCAAGGGAGATCAGGAGATGGGATGGCTGGGGTCACTGCAGCAATTGAAGGGTCTGTGGCAGGGTAGGAGTCAAGAGTTGTGGGGGGTAAGGGAGAAGGGAAGGCAAGCTGAGAGGAGAGGGAAAGTTATGAAATATTTTGTCAGTTTTCTGTAGGAAGAATTTGGTGAGATCCTGGTCAGAAAAAGAAATGGAGGCAGGAAGATTGACTCATTCAAACTTTCCAATGGTGGCAAAAAGGCAGCTGAGATTGTGGGCATGGAATTCAAATGAGCTGGAGAAGTAGCGTTGTTCAAGCAAGAAAGAACTGAAGAAGAGAATAATTTGTAGTGGAGGAAGTCAGCCTGACCCCAGGATTTCTGCCAGTCTCTCTCCTCAGCACAAGAGTAGAAGTGGAGGAAGCAGATATTGTGGGTGAATCAGGTCTGGGGGGTTGGCAAAGCAAACCAACTAAATAAACCTTGGGGTGGGGAAGAGAGTCAGAAGAATCGGGTGGAGAATTATGTTGTTCTTTAGTGCTCTAAATAGACCTCTTCAGAGGGAGAAATTGAGTCTGGGTTTTTGATCTGCATTCACGTAGTTCAAAGGCAATACCTTTGCCAAAAAGGCAAAGACCAGTAAATTTTCTGGCCCATCCAGAGTAGGTTGTGTGGCAAGTTTTACTCTTGCAAATTTAGCAACAGCAGCTTTTGCTATTGCAAGACCCAGTTTGATTTGATTTCAAAAGGGAGAGTAAGGTTTGTGCGCTATAACCCACTGCCATATAGTTCAAACATAGTATTTTTGCCAGAAGTGACAGTATAATTTGCCAACCAAGTGGGTTTTATAGGAAAATAAACTACACTTTGATTATTAGCTGCTGCTGCAAAACATCATTTAATATGATTTTAGGAAGGAGCTGGCCTTTTTCTAATACTTTGTATTAGCCTTGTAAAGCGCAAATTTCACCACTGATTCCTGAGTGAGGCAGTTTAATTTGCAAACCACTTTGTGTCTTATCCGCTATTTTAAACATAAAGGTATAAAAACAATATACAAATTATTTTAAAAAGAATTGGCTGCAGTACCTCAGACTACCCCATAGGAGCATTTGGGGGTGGGGGTGTTGCTTTAAAAAAAACCCTGTATCTGCCTTAATCGGCAGACTAATGCATCAGGATTTGGGCCAAGTGAAAGTTAAAGTATATGCTGAGGAATATGAGTAATTTGGACATACACTTTCCAAAATTCTAGGAAAGGTATAACTATCCAGAGGTTTTGTTTTAGAAAAATGAAATGTTTTTGTAACTTGCGGAAAACCTGAGAAGCTTTCCTATGAAGGCAGTTCTCTCGTAAATGAGAGGGAGCAACGTTTAGAATTGATGTCCCACAGATACTAGATCCAAATACAAGTGAATGGCTCAAGAATACATGAAAAGAAAAGGAGTACTTGTGGCACCTTAGAGACTAACCAATTTATTTGAGCATATGCTCAAATAAATTGGTTAGTCTCTAAGGTGCCACAAGTACTCCTTTTCTTTTTGCGAATACAGACTAACACGGCTGTTACTCTGAAACTTGTCAAGAATACATGGTTTCCTCCCCTATCAAGCTATTCTTGCCTGACCTGAAGGGAGACCATGCACAAAATCAAATCAGGGACATAGTCACAAGAAGCATTCAACAACTTCAGGCAGCTCTAGTGGAGGACTAGTCTAGTGCCACTGTGTATTGATCAGTTCTAGATTTCAAACCAGATGAATGATTACCCTTTATATTTTTATGCATTAGAATTTTTACATGAACTTGAAGTAGATTATTATACCGTCAGAGTTCTAAATCATGATCTCAGACTGGTGGTAGCTGTGGCATTTTAATGTATGTTCAAGGAAGGTCAAAAGTAAACGTTTAAGGCCAAGTAAGAGTCAGACAAATCAGAAACAGAAGAATAAAAATAAGAACTCTGGTATAATAGCTCAGAACAAGCACAATGCAGAAAAAAAATCTTTAGACAATCAAAGCCACAGCAATATTTCAGTGTAATTTACTTAAAAAACAAACAAACAAAAAAAAAAAAACAACCAAAAAGACCACAACTTGAAAACTGGGGCAAAACATGTTTTCTTGTTTCCAGCTCAGGTAATTGAATTCTACCTAGTTAAAGACTGTTGGCAATTTTGATTGAATATATTTTTCTTCTAATGTAGTATTCTGCTGTTAAATCATTGCCATATTGCTGAGATGAACAAAGGATCCTATGTATCTGTCTCTTGTTTTTTTAACCACTTTGGGATGAATGTGTTATATTCTATGATTATCAGTAGCAGAGTACACAGGGGATGTTGTATTCAGAAATATGAATTCATTTCCTCTGTGGATAATCCTTGTCTGGACCTGCATAATTAAGAAAATTACTTCCCTGGGTTTCAGTCATACTTTCTACTGAACAAGTTTTCTGCTGCAAATCTAAGATCCCCAGTCAGTTTTCCATGTGCATAAAACTGTGGATTATTACTGATGAATAGAATCTTTACCAGAAATCTAACAGGAAGGCTAAGGTCGTTACCAGCTCCAGAACTTCTCTAATAAATTCTGATCTGGCACTCAAAACAAATACAAGAAGCAGTTCAGTATGTATTATACTTAGGTTTTTTCTGTGTTTACTTAAAAACTTCATTCTTTTCTGGCTGACTGACATTTCCCTGTGGAAAAGCAGAATGCAGAAAGAAGGGCAGCTAATTAAATCCCTCCAAACTTTTGTCTCTCTTTCTAACTCATCAATTTCCTTTTTTAATTACGTTTGGGGAAAAAAATCAAATAGCCAGTTTCTAATGAAGGACTGTTCCTTACTAGTCAATTATGTCTCTTCCTTAAATTAGTTATAACACTAAGCAGATTCCATCACTTAGGAAAAATTATAATGTCTTTATATGTATATTGATAGATGCTCTCACCTTGAAAAATGTGTTCAGTTTTGGTCACCCCATCTCAAAACAATATAGCAAAAATAGGAGGTATCCAGTGAAGAACAATGAAAATGATTACAGGCAAACTTCTATTTCAGGAAAGATTGAAAAGACTGCAACTGTTCAGTTTAGAAAAGAGATGAATAAAAGCAGACATGATAGAGAGATATGAAATATTTAATGATATATAGAAAAACAGTTGAGCATGCCTATTTACCTTTTCTCATAAGAACACAAGAACAAGGGGTAACTAAAAAGCAGCAAATTGTATAACTTGGATTATAAGGTTTTTTGGGGGAATGCCATCTTTTTTCGTCCTATGTTGCCTAGCACTGCCTAGCACAATGGGATCCTTGTCTACGTAAGGTTCCTGGGTGCTGTGGTGGTGGTAATAATTATAACTAATAATAAATTTTAAAACTGATTGAAGAAAATATATGTACACACTATATAATTAGTGTGTAACTCACTACTGCAAGCTGAAATTGAAGCCAAGAGTTTAGTAGGATTAAAAATCAGAATTAGATGTTTATATGGATAATGAGAATGTCCACAGTTACATCAGATATAATTTTCAAAGAAATTCTGTGGTCTTATAAACCTTCAGGGAATAAATCAGCCACTAACTGATTGGGCTCAGGGGCAGTTACTTTCTATCAGCTGTTTATGCCATAATTATCTGCTTCAGGATTCCTTATACCTTCCTCTGGAGCAATTGTTACCGGTTACAGATAGGATGTTAGACTAGCTGGAGAACTGTTGTGATCCAATATGGCAATTCCTGTCTTCTTGCTCCACTTCAGTTGTATGAAATAATTGAAACCATTTTCAGTATTGGTTTTCTACTTCCAAACTGTACAGACAATGCACTTGGGGGGCAAAAATCCTGATTAACATGTTAACATTTGTTGTTTGTTTTGCAGTAACATCTAGAGACACATCTACAAAGCAAGAAAAAAAAAACAGATCAAATCAAAATCACAGCAGTGAGTCTCAGAGTCTGTCTTGGGCTCACACTATGGAGCTAAAATCAGCAGTGTAGATGGCTCTGCTCAAGCTTGAGCCCAGTCTCTGAAACTGGAAGGGGGTTTTAGCCCCATACCACAAGCTCGAGTCAGTTGGCCTGGGCTCTGAGACTTGCTGCCAGGGATTTTTTTTTTTTTTTTGCATGTAAACATACCGTAGAAGACTAGATAAGGGTACGGGCTCCATTGCATTAGGTACCATACATGCGTGCACACAACAAAGATTTAAGTGCTTGCACTCTACACAGTCCAGTCTAATATCTAATACACCCTTTTTACACGTGACATAAATGATGTTACTTCTAATATGTATAGAAATAAGTAGTATATTGAAAAAGAAGAATTTTTTTTTTCTGTGGAAAAAAGTGCATGTAGGAGTTTGGGGGCTGGATTGGTCCAACAGACACTGCCTCTACTGGGGAAGGTAGAGAACCACAACACTACATGGGAGCTCCAAGAGGCACTGTGCCTCAGGAGAGATGCTGCTGCCTCCAGAACTGTGGCACATAGGTGCCTCCATGGTACTATTAAGAGGGAAAAGCTTGTGTTTCCTGTGTGACCAACCAACTGCTCTAGCCTACAGGGAAGGAGGTGGGTGGGGCAGGGTCAACACCTCGATTACCTCTTCTTGACCCTTTTTGGGGTTTCTGGCTCTGCTAGTAATGTTAGGTTTACATAGCCCTGGGGCTTGGCACTTACATGCAGCCTTCCTACCTTCCCTCCTTGCACACCTGTGAGGGGAAAGAACAATTTAGTCCTGTGCTGCTTTTAATGTACATAAATTATTTTAAGAGTAATCTGGAAGGATATTAATAGGAGTTTTTCCAGGCAAAGTGGACTTTTAAAGACTCCCACACCAGTTTGTGAAACCCAGATCAGACTGGTATTAGGTACCTGCATATGCAGTGCTTAGTAGTAATTTTAATTGCTTAAAAAGCGATCCTTGTATTTATAAGCAGGAGATTCTCACATAGGAGTAAAGTGCTTATTTTACCTCTCTGTTCGGCACTGGTGCAATCACTGCTGGAATACTATGCCAGTTCCAATGCCCACAATTCAAGAAGAATGCCGATAAATCAGAGAGAGGGTTCAGTGAAGAGCCATGAGAATGATTAAAGGATTAGAAAACATGGCTTACGGTGATACTCAAGGAGCTTAATCTATTTAGCTTTACAAAGAGAAGCTTAAGAAGTAATTTATTGAGGAGTGGGGCTCAGGCTTCAGACCTCAGCCCCAGAAAGTCTAAGCGAGCCCTGGCAACCCCATTCAAAGGGGGTTGGGACCCACTTCTAGCAAAGAAAGGTGTATATAACACAATCCAGTGGCTGAACATTGAAGCCAGACCTATTCAGACTGGAAATAAGGCATAAAGTTTTATCAGTGAGAATAATTAACTATTAGAACAGCTTAACCAAATATTGTGGTGAATTCCCCATCACTGACAATTTTTAAATCATGATGGGAGGTTTTTTTAAATAATGTGCTCCAGTTCAAACAGGAATTACTTGGGGAAAATTCTGTTGAGGTGTTAGATCGGTGGTGGCCAGCTTGTGGCCTGCGGGCTGCATGTGACTCATCAGGGTAATCTGATTGTGGGCCACAAGACATTTTACTGACGTTGACCATCCGCAGGCATGGCCCCCCGCAGCTCCCAGTGGCGGGCAGAGAAGTGTCTGGTTTTTTTATTGGATATTTTACTAAGTGTTTTTGTGGTGGTGCCTAGAAGTCTGCTTTTCTAGAAAATAAGACTTTTTAAATTTTGCTTGGAGTGCTCGTACAGGCACTCCCATAAAGACATATAGTAATGTTTCTTAAGTGGTTCTCAGGATGTAAAAAAAGAGAGAAAAATCACACTTGGTCGTGGATTCTAAGAGTGCTCAAAATCCAAACAGTGGCTGTACTTGAGTGATAACCTTGCCCAAATTCTACTTTACTTTCAAATGCTATGAGGCAGGAAATTTTCACTTCTTATTTATTTTTAATGAATTGTTTACAGGAGGAATTCAGCATATATTAATGCCACAGTTGAAAGTGTTGCATGGTGCATTAAATATAATGCTGCTTTCTTTTCACCTACATGCACTTTTGTTTCATGTCCATATTGCATTAATTTGCAGAGCAGGGACTTTGAGGCTCACCAAGTCCATGGCTCTGGGGCCCCCTGACTTTGAGAATATCAATACTAAGTGTAACTGTCTTTAAAAATAGCCAAAAAAAGTATGTGTCTAGCCCTTTTTACTGTGGAGATCGCCTTGGAGATGTAAACTGATTTTTAGAACTGAATCATAGAAGTGTAGGTCTGGAAGGGACCTCATAGGTAATCTAGTCCAGTCCCCTGCACTCATGGCAGGACTATGTAATAACTAGACCATTCTTGACAAGTGTTTGTCCACCCTGTTCTTAAAAACCTCCAATGATGGAGATTCTGCAACCTCCCTAGGCAATTTATTCCAGTGCTTAACTACCCTGACAGTTAGGAAGTTTTTCCTAATGTCCGACCTAACCCTCACTTACTGCAATTTAACCCCATTGCTTCTTGTCCTATCCTCAGAGGTTAACAAGAACAATTATTCAGCATCCTCCTTGTAACAACCCTTTGAAAACTGCTATCATGTCCTTCCCGCCCTAGTCTTTCCTTCTCCAGATTAAACAAATCCAATTTTTTCAATCTTCCCTCATAGGTCATGTTTTCTAGACCTTTAATCATTTTTATTGCTCTCCTCTGGACTTTCTCCAGTTTGTTTACATCAGCGGTTCTCAGACTGTGGGTCAGGACCGCAAAGTGGGTCCCGACCCCCTTTGAATGGGGTCGCCAGTGCTCGCTTAGACTTTCTGGGGCCGAGGTCTGAAGCCCTAGCCCCACTCCTCAGGGCCGAAGCCAAAGCCCAAAGGCTTCAGCCCTGGGCGGCAGGGCTCAGGTTGCAGGCACCCTGGCTAGGGGCTGAAGCCCTTCAGCTTCAGCTTTGGCCCCTCTTCCTGGAGTGGTGGGGCACAGACTTTGCCCCCCACTTCCAGGGCAATGGGGCTTGGGTGGGCTCAGGCTTCGGTCCCCCTTCCTGGGGTTGTAAAGTAATTTTTTTTGTCAGAAGGGGGTCATGGTGCAATGAAGTTTGAGAACCCTTTGTCTACATCTTTCCTGAAATGTGATGCTCAATAATCCTGCTGAGGCCTTATCAGTGCATAGTAGAGTGGAAGAATCATTTCTTTTGTCTTGCTTACAACACTCCTGCTCATACATCCCAGAATGATGTTTGCTTTTTTTTTTTTTTTTTTTTGCAACAGTGTTACACTGTTGACTCATATTTAGCTTGTGATTAACTATGACCCGCAGATCCCTTTCTGCAGTACTCCTTCCTATGCAGTTATATCCCATTTTATATGTCTGCAACTGATTGTTCCCTCCTAAGTGGAGTATTTTGTATTTGTCCTTTATGAATTTCATCCTGTTTGCCTCAGACCATTTCTCCAGTTTGTCCAGATCATTCTGAATTTTAATCCTATCCTCCAAAGCACTTGCAGCCCCTCCCAGCTTGGTATCATCCACAAATTTTATAGGCATACTTTCTGTGCCATTATCTAAATCATTAATGAAGATATTGAACAGAACCCGATCCAGGACCAACCCGTGCAAGATCTCACTTAATATTCCCTTCCAGTTTAACTTTGAACCACTGATGATGACACTCTGGGAATGGTTTTCCAACCCTATAGAACTTCATCTAGGTTGTAGTTCCCTAGTTTGTTTCTGAGATGGTCATGTGAGATAGTATCAAAAGCCTTACTAACATCACAATAGACCACATCTACTGCTTCTCCTCTATCCACAAGGTTTGTTACCCTGTCAAAGAAAGCTGTTAGATTAGCTTGATGCAATTTGTTCTTGACAAATCCATGCTGACTGTTACTTATCACCTTATCTTCTAGGTGTTTGCAAATTGATTGCTTGATTATTTGCTCCATTATTTTTCCGGATACTGAAGTTAAACTGTCTGGTCTGTAATTTCCTAGATTGTCCTTATTCCCCTTTTTATAGATTGACACTTATATTTGCCCTCTTCCAGTCCTCTGGAATCTCTCCTGTCTTCGATGAGTTTTTGAAGATAATCGCTAATGGCTCAGATATCTCCTCGATCAGCTCCTTAAGTATTCTAGGATGTATTTCATCAGGCCCTGCCAACTTGAAGACCTCTGACTTGTCTAATTTTTCATAGAATCATAGAATCATAGAATATCAGGGTTGGAAGGGACCCCAGAAGGTCATCTAGTCCAACCCCCTGCTCGAAGCAGGACCAATTCCCAGTTAAATCATCCCAGCCAGGGCTTTGTCAAGCCTGACCTTAAAAACCTCTAAGGAAGGAGATTCTACCACCTCCCTAGGTAACGCATTCCAGCGTTTCACCACCCTCTTAGTGAAAAAGTTTTTCCTAATATCCAATCTAAACCTCCCCCATTGCAACTTGAGACCATTACTCCTCAAATTTTTAATTTGTTCTGTCCCTATTTTAGCCTCAGATCCTGTCTCATTTTCACTGGCATTCACTATGTTTGATGTCTGATCGGAAGTAACCTTTTTGGTGAAAACTGAAACAACCATTTCCACATTTTCTATTGTTGTCTTTTCCCCCTCACTGAGTAATGAGCCTACCCTATCCTTGGGCTTCCTCTTGTTTCTAATGTATTTGTAGAATGTTTTTTTGGTACCCTTTATGTCTCTAGTAGTTTAAACTTATTTTGAGCCTAGGCCTTTCTAATTTTGTCCCTGAATGTGTATGGTGTTGGTATATATTCATCCTTTGTAATTTGACCTACTTTCCACTTTTTGTGAGACTCTTTCTTGAGTTTCAGATAATTAAAGATCTGTTGGTTAATTCAGGGTGGTCTCTTGCCATACTTCCTATATTTCCTATGCAGTGAGATAGTTTTTTCTCTTGTGTCCTTAATCATGTCTCTTTGAAAACCTGCCAACTCTCTTGAACTGTTTTTTCCCTTAGACTTGCTTCTCATGGAATCTTACCTACCAACTCCCTGAGTTTGCTCAAGTCTGCCTTCTTGAAATCCATTGTCTTTATTCTGCTGTTTCCCTTCTATCGTTCTGTAGAATTGTGATTGTTTTGTGATAAGTTTTTAGTGATTGTTTTCTTAAAGAGTCTCTTTTCACTCACACACAGCTGCCAGGGCTGATCAGTGGGACCCATGAAATACATGCCTTTTGGTCCCTCAGATTTTTAGAGGGACTCCAGATCAGTTTGATGACGTGGGAACAAGAGAGTAAGGTACTACCTGGGCTGCTGGTAACTGCGCTCCCTCTCTTCTGGCACATCTGCTGAGCAAGTGGTGGGTTTCTGGTCCCATTTAGGGGAAACTCAATAACATGAGGTGGCATGATCTAGGAGACTAAGCCAGAACTTAGAGTGGGAGAATCCTTTATTCTAATAGTGTGTCTAACACTAATTAGTGGGGATAATAATGCTTATCTCTTGGGCTGCAGAATGTTAGGATTCATTTGTCAATGTCTTTAGAGCACTATGGGTCACATTTTCAAACAAGCTCAGCTTTCACTGGGACTCAGTATGTTAGGTGCTGAGCAGTTTTGAAAATCTGACCATAACTAAATGTTAAGCATTATTTGAAAGAGAGAGGAAGATGGGGAGAAGCCCAAAGAGACAGTGGGATAGAAGAGAGAGCAAAGAAGCCAGAGAGATGAAAATAAGGAGAGCAAAGGTAACGGAGACAAAAGAATGGGAAACTGTGTGAAATGGGAGAAAGCTAAGGGGTAGAAAGCAAAGAGGGGTCAATAGAAAAATGAGAGAGGGAATGAGATGCTACTTTTCAAAGAAAGAAGAGCTAGCGAATAAAAACAGTGCACAGACATGAGAAAGAATAGAAAATGAATATGGAGATGGATCAAATGGATCATTTATGGACAATGAGAACTAAAGGGGATAAATACGAGGAAGATTAGAATAAGCAAGAAGATGCACACAACATATTAGTGAATTTAGTTTATTTATGATCCACTATTTTATTGTGCTTCTTCTGCAGATATCCTATATCTAAGTTAGGGGGGGAATGGAAACGATAGCTATTTTATTTACCTGACTATGGCTGAATACTCTGGATTCTATAGTTAAACTGTTGGAGGGAAACACCCTCAACAAAACCAAAGAAGACAACTTTAAATTAACTTGAATATGCACACAATTCTTCAATGAATGAACTTTTCAGCTCCTAAACTTCTGGTTTATATGATGGGTTTTTTTTTAAATTGCGACTCTCTATAGCGTTAAGTCTGAGGTGACAGACTCCTTTTTCCTGCAGCAAAGGAGACTGTGGTAGCCTGAAGACTATCTTCCCCTGTGCTTTTATTATCTAACAACTTGAATAGATTGTTTCGTTAAATTTTCAGTGACTTCCTGCAAACAATGGAGGTGTCAGAACTTCTCAAAAAAGTTAGCAAGAATCTTTTCTAGTGAATGTTGTTAGACAACCGAAATATAGGGGTCACTACCAGACCCTAATAATTTTATTATATAATAAGACATTATTGAGGATGGTCCAAGATTTACCTTATGGGCCTTCCCTTGATCCTTATTGTGTTGCCTTGTATCCCAGTGGACAAGACTTCGTTAAATTTGGAGGGTGGAAGTGGAAGTAATTGTTTCACAGGCCCAGCCTTAAAATGTGAGAAGGCTGGTTCTGCATAAATAATTCTTACAGCATGCACTGTACGTTATATACCTTATTTCTATTCATTTGAAACACTGAATAGATTAATTTTATAAAAGCCTAATGATAAAGCAGCCGTGGTCACAGAAGAGCCTTTTTCTTGATGTGTGGTTCGTGTTTGATCCTGGAAGTTGCTGTGTTCCTCATGGAAGTTGAGCATCGTTAAATTTAATTAAAAACTGCAAAAGTGCAGGCTCAAGCCCTTAGTCAAAAAAGAAGCACTTCTGGTTTCTAAAAGACATACTGTACCTATGTTGCAAAAATTGGGGGTTGGGAAGGCATGCCCCTTTTATAACATTACATTTTATTAAGCAGGGACACTAAATCATCATGTCAAAATGTTATCCTTTAATTTCATTGTCATTTTCATTAGAAATTCTAACTAGGCTCTGGTGGTGTTCAAGAAGAAGGAACATTGCATTTGTAAATACCATGCACTAAGATGCAAAGGACAGTATTTTTCTGATATGCAGAGTTTGACACGTGAAAATAAATGTCTTCAGTAAACTGGCATTTGTCAAATTTAACACCCAAAAAAGAAAAAAAAAACTGTTAAAATAGGTTATTGGGTAGAATCCTAAAGCATGAGTTTAGGAGCATTAGAATGCACAGTGCTGGTAGCAGTGTGCTCCCTACTGCAAGTTTCCTGGGAGTGTTTCTTTTTGAACTGACACAGCAAAGTCTCCAGTTCTGAAACAGATGTTCTTCCAGCAGCTCTGAAGTAACCTTACTTGCTGGATACAATGTCATATCAAGGGGTTAGTGGTCCACCTCCGCGTTCTAAGAGGACTCACTGCTAATGAAATCAAATGCTTAGAGAAGCATGAGATGCAGGGCTTTAACTAGTATTTTGCCTCAACTAGGGTGGTCAGTTAATTTCCACAGTACAGCACAAGGTTGCTTTTCACCTTTGCAACTTTTTTCAAAACAAAATATTGGTAAAATCCTCTAATTTCCCTCTAATCACGAACTGGCTTGAAGACTGGAATGATTTGTTTGTTTGAAGAATGTTGACGTTAGAGTGGGAGTCGGAGGGACTGCAAACAGTGGGTATTGTTGTGATTATATTTGCGTCTCTGAAGCTGCTTCATTTGCTGGGACTGATTGATTTTTCAGAAGGTAAAGTGGTCAATCACTGTTTGTGTTGTTTGTAGTATCTAGTCTGCTTAAAAGCTGTCTACGTAAAACAGACTGCTAGTCTGGTATAAAACCTGTAACGTGAAAATGCTTGAAAAAGTGAGAATAACCTGTGGACTGTGAAATCTTGTTTTTGTTTCTGTTTCCTTTATCTGACATTTTAAAACAGAAGTAGAATCTAACATAGGGTTTATTATATAGTGTATTACATTTTACAGCCTGTCTGCATTGAAGTATGTTGGAAAGGTTGAAAACACATGTATCTATCAGTTACACTAACCTTTGAAAGCTGCTCACTAGTATCAAAACTTAATACATCGAGATTTATCATAGTTTGTTTCATAAAACTGAGTGCTCCTCTGCTTTGATATATGTTCTAAAAATAATTATTCTGGTTTGTGTGTGTGTGTGTGTGTGTGTGTGTGTGTGTGTGTGTGTATGTGTGTAACCTGTTTATTTGATTAGACTGTCTGTTCCCTATGTATATAGGGCCATAACATGCCATCTGTTTATAAACAGAACGTCCTATTACTTTCAATACCAGGTTCTGTTTGAAACTCAGTGGCACAATGCAGACCTTTGGTACAGATACTAAGCATTGTTTCATGATACTGAATATGTTAACTTCACATTGCTAATTAAATTTAGTTCTAAAAATCAAATTATACTGTCATCTACTCTAATTCCTGTCTGAATGCTGTAGTAAACAAAAACAATTTACAGCCTAAGGCTTGATTTTGTTGCTGTGCAAATACCAGATATTGACTGTAACTTCGGCACTTTCTGGTGCTTTCTGGTCACAGTCAGATATCTAAGAAGAACACACTAATTTTCTGAAGCATGCTTTTTTTTCTTCATAGTGGGAAAAGACTGATGGAGATTTGAAAAATCACCTCATAAAACTGTTCAATGTACTGATGAAATGTGAAATATTTAACCTAGCACTTTTACAGTTACTGAACTATTTAAATAAATCATCCTTAAAACTGCATGTGAGAATTTACAACATCTGGCAACAGCAAAACTTGCTACTAAATACTTTTTATGGAAGTGTGAAATTCTTTTTCAAAGTTCTAAACTACAGGTTAATCTGTCCCTCATAATACTCACATTTCTTCCTTTTAAACTCTGGGCTGTGTAGATTTGCACATAAACATTCAGTGTTTTTAAACTTTCATCTTGCTTCATTGCATGACAACTCCAGCTTTATAATTGATGGCAATAAAATATGTATAGAAAAAGGATAAAATACAGAATTCATCAGCAATTCTGAGTTTGTCCCTTTCCTTAATTCTTCACAAAATCATATTGTGATTAAGTTTTGAGAAAATCTTCTATATGTTACAGCAAATGCAGTAAATCATGCCCCTAAAAAAATCTGCTAGTAACAAACCAACCCTGTAAGAAATAAATAGTGCAGTGTGATATACAATAGGAAGCATAACTATTCAGGGTTAGGACTAGAATTATGTAATTAATTCCAACCAATAGTGTCATGATATTTCCTCACATAATATAATAATTGTATTTAAAATCACCCAGCAACGTGGAACTGACAGATCTGTACAGTAGAAAAACAATAACATTATAAAACACAGCAAAAACATTATAATATTACTAGTTTGAAGAGCAGCGGTAGTTAGCAGGATTTCTTACTCCATTGTGGCCTGTTTCGTGCTCTTTCACTTATCCCTTACTCCGGCAAAACTTCCCCTAAAGTTAATAGGAATTTTGCCCGTGTAAGAAATTAATAAGGAGTGCTTTGCAGGACATCTATAACTTAATGGCATTCACTGCAGCTTTGTCATTGACTTCAGTGGGACAAGGATCAGGTCCTAATAGCCAAATACTGATCCTTGAAGGATTGTGTGTTTAGATCAAAATGGAAGATAAAGGACTACCCCCCACATCCTGCAACCAGGAGGCAGGGCATGAGGCACCTGCACAAGCAGGCCAGTGCAGCAGCCCTGTATTTGTTTGTATTTATAGGCTTTCCTATGGCATTCATCAATGTAAGATATAAGCATCCCACCTACACTAATGAATTTGTCTTGACAGCACCACTGGAAGATAGGGAAGCATTTTTATTTCTATTTTACAGTTGTGGAACTTGAAACACAGAACCTCAGAGGGTGTAAATTGTCATAACTCCACTGAACTCAATGAAATTATGACAGTGATGCATGACAGTTTATACCAGCTGATGGTCTGCCCCGGAGAGACGTGGCTATGCTCACTCAGGAAGTCTGTGCCAGGGGTGGGAAGAGAAATCAGATTTCCTGAGTCTCAGCCCAGTGGTTTACCCACAAAATTATCCTTCCTTCCTGTTTGAGATCAGTGAATTTGCACAGTTCCTGGAACAGTCAATCATACCCTTACCAATTCCCCAAGCTTACTCTCTCTCCTCTCCCCCGTCTGCATGTAGCTGAAAAGGTCTTTGCTGTCCCTTTACCTGCCTCACTGCTTCTTAATCTATCCACACTGTGGAACTTGCATAATGACAGGTTTCAGAGTAGCAGCCTTGTTAGTCTGTATTCGCAAAAAGAAAAGGAGTACTTGTGGCACCTTAGAGACTAACAAATTTATGCTTATACTCAAATAAATTTGTTAGTCTCTAAGGTGCCACAAGTACTCCTTTTCTTTTTACTGTGGAACTCTAGCACTTTATTGATTATTTAATTACTACCATTTATAATAAGATAAAAAGGCCCTTACCTACTATTCCAGGCACATTGGACATTATTTAAAGTAACTGTCCAACAAAAACAAAGCCACAGCATACCCCTGAAAATACTCCACCAAAAAGTAACGTGAGACTGGCCATATGGGTCAGACCAATGGTCCATCTAGACCAGTATCTTGTCTTCTGACCATGGCCAACGCCAGATGTTTCAGAAGGAATAAACAGAGCAGGGCAATTATCAAGTGATCCATCCCACGTTATCCAGTCCCAGCTTCTAGCCGTCACAGGCTTAGAGACAGCCAGACCTTGCGATTGTACCCTGACCACCTTTGCTAATAGCCATTGATGTACAATGAACTCCATGAACTTATCTATTTTTTATCTTATCTATAACCTAGTTATACTTTTGCCTTTCACAACATCCCCTGACAGCGAGTTACACAGGTTGACTGAGAGTTGTGTGAAGAAGTACTTCCTTATGTTTTTGTTCTTCTTTGAGTGCTTGCTCAGTTTGGAGCCCCCGTTCACAGTATTCTACAAAGACAAGGTCCAGCTGCGGGCCCATCCGACTTTTCTGCCTAAGGTGGTGTCGCACTTCCATGTCAACCAGAATATTTTTCCTCCCTGTGTTCTGTCCAAAGCCTCGCTCCACCAACAAGGAGAGGCGGCTGCACACTCTGGATGTCAGGCGCGCCCTGAGGTTCTACCTTCTGCAGATTGACCCAGCTCTTTATCACGATAGCTGACAGCATGAAGGGCCTTCCGATGTCCTCTCAAAGAATTTCGAATTGGATCACCACGTACATCTGGACTTGTTATGAGCTGGCCCGTGGTGGAATGACTGATCATAAAAGTTTTCCATATTATTAGTCACTTCTAGTCTGTGACTTCTTAATTTATCTAGTGTGTGATTGACACCGTTCTCCATAGTAGTCTTTGGGATATGTGATGTTAAAGAGGACATGGACACTGCTCAGCATGTGGATTATGTAGGGGCTTGTATGCCTGAATTGGTCATGTACAGATCTATAAATAAATGTCAAGGTTGTTAAATCAGTTCCATACGAGAACCATAACAGATTTAAAAAATCCATTATATCATCCTATTATCCAACATACTCCTTTAGTACATTATAAGCATGGGTGTGGCTGTCCCTCACTGTCAGTCTCTGAGGGATGCCATGCCCCTTTGCTGGCACATTTCTGAATCCACAGTCTAAGTAACGGGGGAACTTAGTGGTCTCTGGCTCCAACCTTTAGGCACGGTGGGCCACTGAACTATTTGTGGCTCTAAGCCCTCATCCAGGGTGGGGCACCACACGGCCTAAGACTTTAACCCTTAGTCAGGCTAGCTGCGAGTGGTTTGGGGGGTGGGCAGGCTCTCAATCAGGGCACGGCACCCAGCAAACAGTCTAGGGGGGCCAGCAGGGGTTAACACCAACCCAGTCTGTCATCTTGGTTCTGGTGGACCACAGACACCCACAGGCCTCTTCCCCTAAGGAGGAGGAATACTGCCACCCAAGGGGTAGGGTGACGCAGGCCCACGACTCCACTGCATCCCAGCCCACGGCCCTAACAGTGGCAGAGTGGTCTGCCACTGGATCAGCAGGGAATGCCACTGCGATACGCTGACCGTGTTTTGGATGCCCCTTCAGCCACACTCCAGTCTGCTATCCCTGGGCTCCTTCCTCCCCTCCCCTCCGGGTGTACCTGAACCCCGGGGTCATCCTCCGTCTCCCCAGGGTATGCTGCCAGTGGCAATCCCAGCAACTCCTCGGCGTTTGGCAGGTCTGGCAGTCCTAGTACCGGGGAGCCGTCCTCAGGGCAGCAGAAGTCTTCCGTGGGTTCCGGCTCCAGCAGCGGTAGCTTTGTTATGCTACCGTAATTACTCTGTGTGTGTGTGTGTGTGTGTGTACATGTATTTTTAATTATTATAGTTCTCAGTAAGTCACTTATAGTATATAAAAATCTTTATCTATAATTACTCCATTGGTGGTGGTTTCGCAAAACAAACAAACAAACAAACCATAATTGCTGAATAAGAATCTGGTACCTTCTTATAACTGCAATCCATTCAAAAGATATTAAAATTTTATTTGGTTGTAAAAGGGTTGTTGGCATGTGTGTATTTGTCTGTTTTTGAATAAGTATATAAACAAACATAACATGCATATTTGCAGCAGATAGCTGCACCTGTTGTGTATGTATATTTTATTTTCAACCTTGCTTTATTCACTTTAAGAACAAATAAATAATATCTTATCAAATAAATAATGGTGCATATGAAACGGTTTTAAAACATTAGAAGTAAAGAACTTAATAGGAATAATTTAAGCCTAGCTGAAAATCTGACAGTTCAGTTAATTTTTTTGTGGAGCTCCTAGAGGTAATGTGGCCGTTTCCTATATGGTTATCTTGCATGGGGATCAGGAAAAAAGATAGTCTAGTTTGTGCCATGATAATATTGTTAGTTTTTTAACGTGTTACTAGCTTAACCATCAGTGTAAGCCAGGGAGGAACCCCATCCTGACAATCAGGGAACTCATGACAGAAGCTCAGAGAATTGTTTATATAATTCCCATGAGCTGGGTTGTCTAGGATTATATGAAATCACACACCTTTGGGAATGGAGCAGCTGGAGAATGTGGCATTCCATGGTCACTAAAGAGACCCCTTTCAGCTGATTGGGAACAGTTTACACAGCTGTGGGAACAGGACACTGGAATTTGCAAGGGACAGGAATCGCAGGTTCATTAAGGCTGGATATGAGCCTTACAATTTCTAAAGTACGAATTAACAGAAACTTGGAAAATCCTGCCAGTATGTTTTAACTAAAACCTATGTATTGTACATGTCTGTACATATACATTTGTATATGTCTGTAGGTTGATTGCTGTTTCAGTGAATTCCTGAGTTTTCAACTGTTCAGCCTGTAGCCATGTCACTTTGAGCTGTGATCTCACCAGGTTTCATGAGTTACACAACATTGGGCAGGGTAGGCCAGTACTTGGATGTGGGTCATAGAAAGTGTTTTTGTGTATCGTTAGTCAGGATTCTTCCCTCTGAATCAGTAGTGAAAAGAGGGGGTTGGCATGATGTTAGATGTTTTATTGGAGACGTTATCTTTAGGATGAAATGTAGAACCCAGCTACAGATGGTCACTTATGGTCACTTAAAGTCCTGTAGCACTTATAAGACTAGGGTTAACCCTAGAATCCTAAGCAAATTCAATTGTAGATAGTAACATTCAGCTTCCCTAAATTCCCTATGTAGTTTCCACTGGATAGAGTTAGAGCCCTGAGCGGATACAAAAATCTGCCAGAATCAACCCATGATCCAACCGGTGATCCGCTAGCCATCTTTTATGTGTATCCACATCCACAGCAGCAAGCCATGTCACAAGGACTAGCAAAGGGGGAGGGAGAGGAGATGAGCGAGCGGGGACAGGGTCTTGCAGGGAAGAGGTGGTGCGGGGCGGGGTCTCGAGGAGAAGGGGCAGCGCAGAGGTTGGGGGGGAAGGGGTGGCGCATTGTGTGTTGCTCCTGGGGGCTCGCAAGCAATGGCAGCGGTAGTGTGAGTTGCACCACAGTGGGAGAAGAGGTGAGGCAACAGGGCCCCACCCCCTCTAATTCCCGCGTCGGGAGCAGACTCTGCTGCCCAGAAGCCGGCAAGCCAGGAGTGCAGCCATTGCTGCATGGTGGGGACGCTGGTGCTGCCCGAGGGGCCCAAGCCGCTGGACAGGAACCAGCTCAGCGACCAGGTGCTGGACAGCCGACTCTGGCCTGCTGCCCAGCCCCAGCCACTGGCTGACAGCCCCGAGCATATGTGCCCACCAGGCCAGACACTGGAGGCCAGGTGCCACAGGTGAGTAGATCCATCTGTGGGTGTATTGGCATCCAACCCACTATCTGCGAAAATTGTCCATGGATAGGAAGCGGATATCCACAGGGCTCTAGATAAGGTGGGCCTTATTCTCCTCTCAAGCCTTGTCTACGCTAAAGGGAAAAATTGATCTAAGCTATGCAATTTGAGTTATGTGAATAGCATAACTCAAATCAGCGTAGCTTAGATCTACTTACTGCGGGGTCCACACTATGTGACATCGACAGGAGTCGCTCTCCCGTCAACTCCCCTTACTCTTCTCGATCAGGTGGAGTACAGGAATTGACGGGAGAGTGATCAGCAGTCAATTTAATGGGTCTTCACTAGATCTGCTAAATGGACCGCCGATGCATCAATTGCCGCAGCATTGATCCTCTGGTAAGTGTAGACAAGCCCTCAGTTTCACAAGTATAAATTAGGAATAACTCCATTTAGCAGGAGGAAGAATAACCAAAATAGTCCAGTATTTGGGGTGGGAGCCTGGGACTTGGGAGACCTGGGTTTGATTCCCTTCCAGTGTGCAAGTCTCTGTTTGTCTCAATCATTCATATGTGCAATGGGAATGATAATATTTCTCTACTTCCGAGGGGTGTTGTAAGGATAAACACATTATATTTGAGGTGCTCAGATAATGGGGCTTATATAAGTACCTAAGATAAATGGAGTTCCATTTAAACTTTCATGGAAACCAGGAGATTACCAGCTCAAGCATTTCATCTGATCTCAACAGGGGGAGAGATGTATCTCCTGTAGCCAGGACCTGCTTTGAGCTTTACAGATAAACAAACGTATACACGCTTTAAATTGCACCCAGAAGTAAATTGGCATTGGGGATAACATACTGTCAGCTGTTCTTCTAACAGTGCTTCAACCATCTATATAACGAGTATGTTATAATACCAAAGTCTTGTATCTTGTGCTATGTGTGTTCGGATGCAGTGACCAATAAAAAAACCAAAGCTGATACTCGTGAAGTTTACTGTGTAAAACTTATTAGTCTGCATATCTTTCATGGTTGGTGTATCATGGACTATGCCTGCTACCATTATTACCCTCTGAGGGTTTTTAATTTTTACCTGCAGTATTTCTGCTGCTGCAGAGAAAATGTGTGTGGCCTTATTTTAGGTTGTTACAAAAAGCTGCTGTGAAGTAAATCATATACTAATAGTTTTGTCGTTTCTGTAACCTAACCTTCATTTTCCATTGTACCTCCTCCAGCCATAGATGCCCTCTATTTAACCATTGCATTAAGCCTTCATTAGACTTTGATCTGTGCACTACTTTCTTCATTGCATGGTTGCTATGAGCAATCTGCCTATTATTCCTAATTTTTTTAAAATAACATCATTAGTGGAACAGAGCGTTCTCTTCTTTCTGAACAATGTGTTTAGCACAGATGTTGCAAATGCAAATACCAGTTCACAAGCAATCTGTATTCCCTTTTTAAACTCCTCAAAGCATAGGCCCTAATCCTGTAAACCCTTTTGCATGTGAGTAGTCGTACTGATTTCAGTGGGTCTGTCATACAGATAAAGTTATTCATGTACTGTACATGTTTGTAGAACCTGGGCATTAATTTCCCTGAAAAACACAACCCTTTTAAACATTCCTGTAACTTGACTTGTTAATTATACTTTGCCCTTCTGCAGGTACAAGTTGGAGAAGGAGCTCTTTTTGTGTTGCAAACATGCACAGGTTCTGCTCTCAATTTGACCCTGTATTATATGGACAAGTTCACCATTGCCGTGCTCCTCCTTCAGTGTTTCATTGCTTGCTCAGTATTTAAGAATACCGAAAAGCCATTAAAAAGTAAACATTTGCCATTTCTTTCCAAGTTACCATAAATATTTCCTCCCTTAAGAATAGGGAAAGCTAGTGATATCCTGACTTTATAATGTAACCACTATAAAATGTTTCTTGTTGTTGAACTCATAGACTGCAAGGCCAAAAGGGACCCTTGTGACCATCTAGTCTGGCCTTCTGTATAACACAAGCCATAGACCTTTCCCAACATTTTTCCTAGAACATATCTTTTAGAAAAAGATTCAATCTTGATTTTAAAAGTTGTCAGTGATGGAGAATCCACCACATACTTGGTAAGTTGTTCCAATGATTAATTACCTTCATGGTTAAAAGTGTATGCCTTATTTCCAGTCTGAATTTGTAGAGTTTCAACTTCCAGGCATTGGTTGTGTTATATCTTTCTCTGCCAGATTGAAGAGCCCATTACCAAATATTTGTTTCCCATGTACATATTTATAACTGCGGTGGAAGGCACAAAGGGAGCAATCCAATAGCTTGTTATACTCTTGAATTGATTGGAACTGTAGGATTGGGGCTTTGGCATCAAAGCTAACCTTGTTTCTTTCATCCTTTGGTATGCCTTAGCTCTTTTCATGGCTATGGTGTGTTTTCTTGGGTGTTTTTTTTCTTGTTTGTGTGGGGTTCTTTTTTGCTAACATACAAACCTAATTTACATATACACAGACTAAGAACAATTTTTCAAATGATAGATGGTGAACTTGCATACCTTTGCAAAATATGTATATTTTAGACACGCTATATGATTCTAAAATTTTGAAAAAATATCACTACTTTTCCTTTAATTTTGTAAATAACATTTTCAAAAAATAATTCCAAAAGAAAATATTGTATACAGTCATTTGATTACCTGTGCACACTTGTGTGTGTGTCCTTTGAATAATAATTATCTGACTTAAGTTGCAGCAGAAGTTTTTTGTTCCCAGCCTTTCCTCCCTTTCTTGGGCAACCTTTCATCCTCCTTACTAAAGACATTAAATGGAGCGCAGTCAATTAATTCACAGTAATCATTTTGGGATTTGGGTTCAACCCTGATTCTCACATATTGTACGATGATAGAATTTCAATTTCTCAGATGAGTAAGATCAATGAGCAACACTGTACAAAAGCAAACTAATTTCTTTAGAGGTTGTACGTGTCGACCATTTTAATCCCTTAGCAGGATATTGTGTACAAGATGGCAGTATTCATAGTAAAGTAATCAACCCACACAGAAGTATAGATTTATTTCTATCAAAGCAGCAGCACCCCAGAATACTAGCGATTAAATGGATATTTCTACATGTACTCTTATATTATCATTTTGTACTGTTAGGCTACTAGCTTTTTGACATTTATATGTATCCTTTTTTAAAGTTTGAATGGGGATGAAATTATTAAAAATACTGTGCTAAGACTTTCAGTTAAATTTTTTTCACCAGGTTAAACTTATATCTCATGGAAAAATGTTTAAATAAAAGTGTCTGAAGAATCATGATCAAGTCAAATCCATAGTCCCAAATCCTTGCTTTTATGGGCTTTATTCAATTGCTTTTGTCACAGTTTCATGGTAACTTCACCTGTATTCCTCCATGGTCCTTCAAGAATCCCCACTTAAAGGATTCCTACTCCCAGCTGTTATCTCTCTTTGGCAGAGAACTGCATCTCACTCTCTCCTGACTGGGGTTTTACGGTTCACAGCTCCCTGGATTTACACTGTAATAGCCTGAGCAAGCCAGATTGCCTAAGTAGACCAATGCCTGTGCTTTGCTTTCTCTCTGAAGGCTAAGTCCAGTGTATTGCCCACAGTTAAAAGTTACCACTTAGATCCTTCTAATCAAGCAATTTATTCTTAAGGCAAAAGCATTACAGAGAACATTTAAATCAATAAAAGCCTGCATACATACTAGAAAGCTTACCAGAGGTCATCCCCAGCTCCAACCTAGGGCTCTGGCAGGTTTCAGTCCTTGAAAAAACACATCTGCGTTTCCCCATGGTTATAAATTCATCCCTCTCAGATCCAGAAGAAAGGCCGGGCTGATCAGCAATATCTTTATACAGCTCTGGCTTTGATCTTGGCCTTCTGTAACAGGTAATCTGCAAACAATACCCCCTCCTCAGGGCATTGCTTCAGAAGATTGAGTTTTTGTATAATGGGAGTTAGGGAATTTGCATTAACATCTCCCTAGGCATTCCCTAGGTAATCCACTTAACACTTATTGTCTCAAAAGTTGATACTTGTCTGGCATATTTTCTGTGTAGTCTTTTGAACTTCCAGGCCTCACATATGTTACATTTCCCCCCATAGAGAGTTGCATATAATCCCATCCCACAATAATACATACATTTGATACAATTAGGTCTTTCAAGGATATTACCCTATGTGTCGCTGTTGTTGCTTTGTAATATTTATATAACAGTAGCACCCAGAGTTTCTAATCAGGCCCATTATAGTAGGTGGTTTAGAAACATACAGAAAGACACAAATTCCTGCCTCAAAAAATGTATAGTCCAAACGCTACCTTTAGTTTATACTAAATTGCTTTATTGCACTGCTCCGGGATCAGCCCATGATGGAGTTTATGATTCAGAGAGGTCACAATCTCCCTCTTGGTCTCCTTGTGGCTGTGGAGGGGGGATAAACGGCAACAGAACAATATCGGTAGCAGCATATGATCTCTGACAATGTCTGCATAACTACATCATTGGGAGCATTGGAGTTAGGGATAAAAAATTAAAGGCAATGCCCTTTCCTACCAACCTGCAAGAGGAGAGGGATATAGAGGTTCTACAAAGACAGCTTTTCCCTACACCTAGGAAGAAGTAGGTGGCATACCAGCACAAGGGAGCATGGGGGCACCTTACATGCAGGATGGGCCACAGTCAGTCTCTAAAATGATAATGAGTGGCAGGGGAACAATCATAATATACAAAAACAACGAGGAGTCCGGTGACACCTTAAAGACTAAAAGATTGATTTGGGCATAAGCTTTCATGGGTAAAAAAAACCCACTTCTTCAGATGCATGGAGTGAAAATTACAGCTGCAGACATAAATATACTGACACATGAAGAGAATGGAGTTACCTTACAAGTGGGGAACCAGTGTTGACAAGGCCAATTCAATCAGGGTGGATGTGGTCCACTCCCAATAATTGATGAGGAAGTGTCAATACCAAGAGAGGGAAAATTGCTTTTGTAGTGAGCCAGCCACTCCCAGTCCCTATTCAAGCCCAAATTAATGGTGTTAAATTTCCAAATGAATTGTAGCTCTGCAGTTTCTCTTTGAAATATGTTTTTGTAGTTTTTTTGTTGAAGGATGGCTACTTTTAAATCTCCAGGGAGATTGAAGTATTCTCCTATGGGCTTTTGTATGTTACCATTCCTGATGTCTGATTTGTGTCCATTTATTCTTCTATGTAGAGACTTGTAGAGACTATCTGGTTTGGCCAGTGTACATGGCAGAGGGGCATTGTTGGCACATGATGGCATATATCACATTAGTAGACATGTAGGTGAATGAGCCCCTGATGGTGTGGCTCATGTGGTTGGGTCCTCTGGTGGTGCTGCTAGAGTAGATATGGGGACCATATATAGTGATCAAATCATTCCTATACAAACCATGCTAAAATATTCTGCTTATAAGAATCATTTCAGGGCAAACTGACTACATATAATACAATACTCAATCAAGTGCAATGACACGTAATAAGCCAATAAAGCTGTTTTGAATTTGATAATATCTCATGTTGTTAGGCATATAGTATAATGCCTGTGTAGAAAAAACAATTTGTGCTGTTTATGTGTGAATTGACGTATCAGGGAACGAAAGATGCTTTCTGCAGATGAAATACACCACCTTCTGGAGTCCTACAGTAGTCTTCCCAAGACCAGCCAAAGAAATGCAGCTCAGAAATTGGGCATTTAACAACCTTCATTATATAATATTCTCAAAGACAGGGAGAGCAACATACAGAATGAAGGAAAGAATGTGGTCAGGCAAGGCAGCTAGGTTTGAGGTGGTATTTATGAAGTTAATCAGAAATGTCAGAAAGAGAATTGCCGCCCTAAGAGGACATTGGTGATGCAGAAAGTGGAAGAACTGCCAGAGGTCCTGGATGTTACTGGCAGCACTGGCTGGTTTGAGCGCTTTAAAAAATGAGGGGATTGTTTTTAAGAAAATGCATGGAGAAGCCCAAGATGTGGACATTAGGTCAGATGAAGAATGGTTCAGAAATGAGTGAATTGAAATAAGACATGACTTCGCTGAAGAAGACATTTGGAATACAGATAAAAGTGGAATTTACTTTCAAGACCTGCCTGATCCTTCAGTCATGACATCCTTCAGTCATGTGATCAGGGAATTATCAGAACTGTCAAGGTGTACTTTTGCAAGCAAATGGCTCACATGGTGTTGTACCACATTGATGAGAACAACAATATTACTGCTGTGGAAACTTGTCTCTGATGAGGACATTGTGACTGATATCAGAGACCACTTTGAAGTGAAACTCGAAAATGATGCAGAGACTAACTCTAATGCTGAGGTAATTGTCCCATCCTCGACCCAAATAAAGGATGTGATGTAAACTTTGACAAATGACCTATTGTAGAGGGGCTTCAATTATTTTAACCTCCTGTATCACCTTGAAAAGGAGGTTGACAATGTTGTGGATCGTGCAATGATCCAGGGAACACTGGACAAGTTTGTAATCAAACAGTGACTGTGTCACTGCATTGTGAATTCACAGTGCCAGACATGCAACTCCAGTGACAGACGGTGGACGGTGACACTCCAAAATAAACATTAATGTGAGTCAATGCTGTTCAACAGTGGGTTTTGTTGTTTTACATTTATATTTATGCTATAAAAGTCAGTTTAATGCACTTTTATATGTTATGTTTGTTGCAGTTTATTTGAGAGACTTTTAAAATTTGTATCTTTGTATCCTTAAGAGGTAAATAGCTCCACTAACTTACACTTTGTGTAAAGTTGTAACATTCCGTACAGTATTAATTATTGCCTTGAATAAAAGAACCAGCCAAATAATTGGTGGTGATAATAAAATTAATAGCGTGTTGCTCAGTTAGAATATTGGTATGATTTTGTTCCATGTTGAATATATTTAAAGTCTAAAGAATTTAGTTATGGTAAATGAGATGATTCTCATTTAAATAAAAAAAAAAAAACAGTTGTTTAAAACATAACGGTAGATTTCATCCATTCTTTGCAATTTCACTTGTAAGAATCAACTGCTTATAAGAATCAAATAATCCGGGATGGATGTGATCCTTATAAAAAGAGTGCACTGTATATGCATTTATTTCCCTTTATAGAGCATAAAAGATTAAGTAAATATTGAGTGTTCCATGTGCCCTCTATCTAATCATCATTAGTTGGGTGATTCCCTAGAAGTGTCACAACAGAAGTTTCTTGAATAGAGATTTGACTGAGAGGGTGGAAGAATTTGGGGAGGGTGTTCCATGGTGTAAGGAGCTGCATGGAAGAAGGTAGAGCAGTGCTTGTGGGGGGAAATGATCAGATGGGTAGTTGAGGTTGGCATCACACAGGAACACAGTAAGTGGCCTGATTTCCACAGGGAGCATTTCTGAAAATGAGGCCACTTTGATTTAGGTAACTAAATATGGATTTATATGTCCAAATTTAGGTACCCAAGTTTAAAAATGTGGTGTAAACAGTGATGGTTCTGAGTGCAATGTCTGTTCTCAACAGAACTTTGTTTCTTCTCTTTGTATTGCCATTTCAAAATGTGTAGTTCAAGTGGGGTAAATATTTTTGACTTCTCTTTAGTTATTCAATTCATACATCTACCAAACTTTACCAAGCCCTAAAAAAAGGTTACAAATCAATCTATCCCCTCCTTTTCTGATCCGAGCCTTGGCAAACCTGTTGGGGAATTAAACTCCACAGCCAAAGACCGTCCATCATGGAGAATGCCCGGCCACTGGGCCCTCCAGTTAAAGCATAGGAAGCTGTTGCCTCTAGCTCTTCAAGTAAGCCCAACTACCATGATATTCAGAGGGAGAAAAGTGGACTCAAGTACCAGGACCCTGTTTTAAGCCACGTCATACAGAGAGAAGAACTTTTATTGTCTTGCCTCTTGAATAATTTCTCACTCTTATTGCAATAAAACCAAAGCTTTAGCCTGCAGGTACTTAGAGGCTGTATTTGACACAAAACGAATCATATTGTACTATTACTAGATTACAAAATTGTACATTTCTGAGGAAAAATGAACCTAATAATGGCTTTATTACTTTCTGCCCATTATAATTAAATTCATAAAATAGAGCATCACTCTCTGCTTAAAGATGATTTCAAGGCGATTGAGAGTCTAATTCTATAAGTGAATGGGAAAATGAAGTGCTTTCTCTGCCTTTTAGAATTTGGCGGGGGGGGGGGTTTAAACAAAAAGTAATAGCAATAATATTTACTGCTCTTCCTTAAGTCACAGCCATTTTGCAATGGGATGAAATAGGTTATATTGCACCTTTCGTGCTTTATATAGTATAAATATAATTTTTGCCAGAAGAGATGTGTGGGGGGGTGTAAAACAGATTTTATACACACGCACACATAAACTCCAAGTGATAGGGGAAAAATATTTCAGAATAATGGAACTCAGCAATCTGTAGAACTAAAATGGTGAGTTTGGGAAATACGGACAAGCTTCATCTATCTTAAAATTGTTCATTAATAAATATTTTGCATGTATATAGTGCTTTCCAGCTGAGAATTTCAAAGCTCAGTGAAAGGTGGCTAAGTAACAGTATTTTCATGTAGAAATGGGGCAGCTGAGGGAATTAAATTCATTTCTCCTAGTACCTTTCTCTGTTATAACATAAATGAATGCTGTTAGCCCACATAAGTAATTAGCACTTGTCTTAAGTAGATTGGGAAAGGTAGTTGAATTATATCCTTATAAACCTCCTATCATGCCAGACCTGATTTTCAAGTGTTCAGCATTCCCAAGTGGGACTAGATTTTCAAAGAATTTACCACCTGGCAGCTCCCAGTGGAGAAGCTTTAGGTGGGAGCTGAGCTCTTTTGAAACAATCTCCACCTATTTAGCTGCCTAAATGGAAGTTGCTGGGTGATGAGCTCTTTTGAAAACATGACCTCTAAATTTACAGTGAGTGAAATTCAGCCCTCTGCAGAAGGCCTGCAAAAGACCTATGCACAATTTAAATCCCACTTATGACCTCATAACAGGGCTTAAGTGGTGCATAAGCCTTCTTTGCAGAGTTGAATTTCACCCAATTAGATATTGCATAATACAGTGTTTGCCCACAACTCCTTCCATTGTAAAGTTGTTTCTACCCTTAAAAGAAAGTTCTTCCACTCCTGAAACACCATTAGGTGGTGACAGCAGAGAGCAACTTTGATAATTTGTATAACTGCATGTTAAGTAGTTTCAAGACAATTAAAAGCAGTTCCTGATGGGTACAATTTAGGGAAATCATTAACCTTCCTCTTAATAGCAACTCTCAACATTAATTCCCATCAGGTATATAATATGAATGATGCAACTTTATATTTTTAACAGACTAGAGAGAACATATTTATACTATGGTGAAGAATTTGTGATTCTATGATTATGTTCTTTGGATCTGTGAGGAAAATGTCAAACAACATTTATTTGTGCAGGCAATTTTAAAGTTGTTTTATTTGTAAAATTTCTTTAACGTCAAAAGATTTTAAGATTCTATAACCATTTTAGCTAGTAGTGAGGTGCTATGGATTACCTTGTGGGAGGAAATAACTACTAAATGCTCAGTAACTATTCCATCTCATGTCTGTCAATTCTGCATGTGTTTGGTGCTGATCAGCTGTGCGTTGTGTAACAGTGAGATTCATTGAGAGAAAGTACATAACTGAATTCATAACTATGGAATCTGATTCAAAGGTTATAATCCTTGTTGGTTTAAAATCACAAATATTCTGCAGCAGTAGTTTTCAAACATTTTTCATATGTGGACCCTTAAATGTCACGTGGAGGTGCAGACCCCTTTGGAAATCTTAGACATAGTCAGCGGACCCCCAGAGGTCTGTGGACCAGAGGTTGAAAACCACTCTTTTATAGTTCTCAGAAAAGCAATATCTGTGAATCACGAGAGATGGGGAGGGGAGCACCATCGCACTAGCTTTTATTAGTATTCTCTACTGTTTAGATTGGCATATTAAGTTTAAGGCCAAGCTATTACTAAAGTTTTTTTTTGTCAGCTCTGATTCTTGGTGGCATGAAGCAGGTAGGATTTTATGTTTAACAAATAAAAATAGCAGCTTTGATGCACATACATTCTGAGATCAGTTTCCTTCCATTCCTAAATTATTAGGATATTACAGAATAAAACACTGCAAAAGCTGTAGATGAATTCAATGTTTACGTTCTACATTGGTACTGTGAGGCAATGGCTATGTGGGCAGCACCTGGGCTCACATAGCCTAACGAGGCTGTCAATCTATTCCTGGTGCCTGGGAGTCTGAAAACGCTTTCTTCACTCCCAAGTCCATCAGGTGGTTAGTAGGGGAACCCAGGCCCACCTACTCCACTGGGTTCCAGTTCAGGGTCCTCAAGCAAGATAGGCAAGATCAGCATTCTTTGATTCTGACAGTGCCCTAAGCTTCCTACCTTCCCCTGGGTCTCTGCAGGCTCTCTAGCCTATCGGTCAGTTCGTCCCCTCCTGGGCTGTTGTCTCTGGGCAGCTCTTCAGTAACTTCCTGGCGGGAGCTCCTTTGTCCAGCCTATTCACTCCTGATTGCCTTTTTTGTCCCTTGCTTGCTATAACTCATTTTGTGTCTTAGCCTTTCTGATTTTGTCCCTACATGCTTGTGCTGTTCTTTTGTTCTCATCCTTAGCAATTTGCCCATGCTTCCACTTTCTGAAGTATTTATTTCTGATTTTCAAAAAAGTGAAACCACAGGGAATGCTCTGATTGAGCTTAGCTCCACTGCAACCTCTGGCAGCAAGGTCACTGTGGCGATCCTGCAGGAGTTTAAAACTGCTCCCTCAGTGAAATCCCAGGAAAGCATCTAAGTGAAGGGTGGACCCTTCCAATTTCCTGAACCAATGGTGGTGAATACATTTAAATCACGTTGAAACAGATAGAGAGATATTAAAAGTAGGTGAGATGTATAGTCAACCAATATAGGAAGTAAAAACTCAACAAATGCATGTCTATCAAAGTCACTGTGCAGCTACATAGCACTGACTGCAGCAGAACATATTAGCAAGAGAAAACTTAGGTATTACCTGTGATTTTAGAGGTACGTTAATGTCACTAGTTAAGCATTTATTGCAGTAGGTTCATTCAGGATTATTCCTACTAGCTTTCCAGGGTGAGCTATGCTGATTGTTGTTGTACTATAACACAAGGGGGAAAAAATCGAAAAGCCTCCCAGATCACATGTGCTGTACATATTTAAAATGTTCACCTGAAGGAAGATACATCACAAGCACAGTACTTGCTTACAAATTCTTACAGCCCCACTGGGGACTTTAATTAAGAAACATCATGTAACAAAGATGCCAGAACCTATGACTAATTATTTATCTCTAGGGCTAAACTCATTTAAATGAAGAATAAAGGTCATTGTCAAAGATGATTGAAAAGGAAGAACTTCTGTCAATATTTATTGAATTACACTTGTCTGTGTTCTCCAGGATTCACATATTGCACAGTGTTGCACTGACTTCTTACACTTTCTCATTAGTTTGTCTACAAGGTGCCATTGTACTCACTTAAGAATCAAAGATAGAGTACGTTATCACATAGTATCCATACAACCAGAGGTTTTAGGTCTGGTCTACTCTCTTGTTTTTCCTTCTTTTGTCTATCTTAGCTTTACTTATGGTGAAAGCCCATTCATACCTAGAGCTCCAGTATTTGGGCCTTTCTGTAGTAGAAGGTTGTCGAGGAGATGAAACCTACCACCATCTAGCTCAGGGCTAGGATGTGAGGCTGTCTAGGGCTACTCTTCCAGCTGCTGGATTTGAGTAGTGGCCACACTCTCTTCTTGCTGGTTGCATATGACGGGGCTCCTGAATCTGTGTAAACATGTGTAGGTGGTGCCCTCCCCTGGCCTGCCACTAACTCATGTGATCTCCAGCAATGGCCTATGTGGGTTTGGCATAGTGACTATGGTGAGCACAGGATGCACTACTCAGGAGATGGGACCTCTGCCTCCATTCAGTCCTGATGCAGAGCTTTTGTGATGCATAGGGCTGTGCATCAGCCTGACCCCTGGAGCAAACATCACCCGTAAACACTTCAGACCACATACTGTTAAGAATACTATTTACATTATAATTGAAGGAACATTAGGCTAAAAAATCTAACTCGTACAATTTCTCCCGCAATATTATTTTAAATTAGGTTAATACACACTGAGGCATTTTACCTGTCATATTTAAATGAGTGCAGTGAACCTTATGCCATTTTTTTCTGAATAGCTATTTCATTTGAAAGCTATTTTTAACTGGAACGTAATTTGGATAGTTGTGATATGCATTCATTATGTAGGGCTATTTGGGGCCCATCCTGTATGCCTCTTCTATACATTGCTCCCCATGAAGTACTGTTGACAATAACATTCATTTTTAAAGTCAGTAAGAGATTTGGGTGTGCAAGAATGAAGAATCCTAGCCTTTTATTGTTGTTGGCAAAACAATGACCTTCAGATTATATCTATATAGATATTGATATAAAATAAAAAGATAATATGGTTCATATATATGAACAAATTGCAGTTTTACCCATTTGCAGAGGTCTACTTTTATCTGCCTTTTTCCCCCCAGGGTAAAATTGCTCTCTTATTGCTAAGAATTAGTTTAATGATCCAAGATCCATCTCTGATGAGACAACTTAGGAGGAGGGAGCAGCAGAGAGACACTGAAATGTCAGTGGCAATTTTATTCTTCTTCTTGTGTCCAGTGACATGAAAAATTCCCAGTTGCCAAAATTAAGCTTTGGAATTGAGACTTTTTATCATGGTAAAACATTAGTGGCTTGTTTTTCCAGGAGACCTAATAATATGAAATCATCTTTATTTTGAGGAAATCTTTCTCCAAGTAAACTGCTGTGGCTGACCAGTGTGGGAAGGAGTTTGAGTGATGACTGGAGAGAAAATATACCCTTTTAAGCTAGATGGGCAGCTCTCCCTCTCCTTTGGATAAAGGCTTCAATAGTTTCTGTGATTCTTAAGCGCCAGTGGAGAATGAGAGAAAAACCAATATTATTTTTATAATTATCATGTGCACCTCAGTTTACCAATTTGATATTATCTTGTATACCTGCATAAATCAAATGAGGCTGTAAGGGAGAAACCAAGAGGAAACAGAACAATGAAAAGATAAAGTATATCTAATACTGTGGGGCCTTGGGGAAACAATTGGGAAGCTATCAATTGGGCCTCTGCCCTGGTTTCAGTTAGGCTAGCAGGGTTTATTCATCCCAGGCCAAATGTAGGATTAAAGGGGGTACCAAAAGTGAAGGATCCTAGCTGAGGTAGGAAGTGGGGATTGAGTGGTCAGCAGTAACAATTAGAGGTGATTCTCTGACAGAATGGCACACACAGCATGCTGCAGCCGTGCAGTTTGCTTCTTCCAGCCTAGAGATGCACGTAACTGGGCTGAATGGAACTTAACTGAGGAGAACTTTCTTTGAGGGCTTGGGTAAGGTTTAGATAAGAGAAAATAATCATGTAGGCCCTTGTCTCTAATTGTTATATACATTGGGTAAAAAATAAGTATTGATCTTTTTTTTAAAAAGCTATCTTTGAGTCACTTTAAGCAGCTCACTGGTCACAGGCTCCTGGAGGAAAAGGGCTTAGAGGTGCCAAATGTAGTTAGGTCTGTCATATTAACATTGTTGGAAAACTAAGGGGGCTGCCACTCCCAAGATCCAGCCCAAAATTGATTGGGCCACAAGATTCTACCCTTTGAGAAAGGTCAGGTCTGTCACCTGAAGAATACACTCAAGAGGGGCTAAAAGGGGTCTAAAGCACAGCTTGGCTTACAGCACTGACAGCACATATTTTGTGAAGGGCAATGCCAGTGGATCAACATAGTTTCTTCCCCAGACCCACTCCACTCTCTTAACTTCAGTATATTGGGACCCTCTGCAGGGTTAGGCCATACAAGGGTTGTACACCTACACTGCCTCCCTTACTTTCCTGTTTATCTCCTTCCACAGTGGAATTGAACTGGAACTGTAGTTCTTCTACATCCTGGGTCCTCTAGGCCAATAGATGGAAGGAATCAGGATTTTCCTCATGCATTCCCTGAAAGCAGAAGGTTAATCTAACAAGGAATCATAAGTAATCTAATTTTAGTCTCTGCTGCTCTGAGGAAGACACAACTCATTTTTCCCTCAGACTTTGCTACACATTTAAACTGTTCAATTGATTTTACTCCCCACTGACCAGTTAATGTCTTATAATCGTTTCCTGATCGCCTGCCAGTCATCTTGAATAAAACGAACAGAATTGTGTTTTAACAGCCCTCTGTTTCTCACCTTATGAAAATGCAGCTGAATTTGCATTAACATTTTCACCATTGTCTTAATCTTTTTAAAAATCAAGACTAAAGATGGGACATAATTGCTTTTAAAAGCCACATGCCACTGAATGCAGCATGGCAAGACAATATGGCACATGCCATTTCACAAAACTGGACCTCTAGTCTTTATCACAACTACAAAAATATTTATGGAAATACTTGCTACATCATCAAAGCCTGTCGAAAACACCTTACTTAACCCTTTGGAACAATGTGGTTGTAAAAGACAACAATTCATGACAAATTATCCAGGTGATTGGAGGACTCCGATGTTAGATTTCTCAGAGACATAGCTGTTAAGTCTGAGAATTCCTCTCAAATTGATGAACTATATGAATTACAACCATATGTCCCCTAACAAATTGATTTTGGTTTTAAATTTTCCCAGAATTTTTTAATGTGGGCAAAATGTCTTTCCCTAAACTTGTTTTCTGAAACAGTTGAACTATTTTGGCTGAAATTTTCCAAAAAAAGGCAAACACCCAGCATGTGAAAATCAAGCTCAAAGGTTAACCTTTGGCAAAGTTATAAACTGAAAATAGGGTCTTATACTGAGAAGTGTCTGGCAACATCAGTAATACACTACCAGAGCTACTATAAATAAAGAAAATGTTACTAAAAGTTCTATTTTTATATATAACACAGCAATTAAAATAAGGGCCCAAGGACAATGTCAATAAAAAGTGCACTTTCCATTTTTCCCCTCTTATCTGACATAGTGACATAGATATTATATAATGTATGGAGAATTTTAAAATGCTTGCTATAATACCAGTTCCAGACACCCAGAATTGATTGCAGAGTATCCCAAAGTAAGTGGATGAGCAATAGCTGTCACATATCAGAGTGGTTCTTCATGTCTCACCAAGATTGTTAAGTATGTGGAGTGTGTGGGAGAACTCCGTGGATATGCTTCTCAAGGGCATATTGGATCTTTTATCATTTAGGGAGATACTGTGTCCAGCTGTAGATGTTTGTTGAACTGAAACTTTTTTCATTATAAGATTTTACTTGTTTTTCAGAATTGCTGAATCTTGTATTTTATGTTCTTGTTGTTTTTCTACTCTTTTGAAAAATGAATATGGAAAATTGCTATCTGTAGCACAAGTAGCCAATTTCTGTTACAGCAACAACTGGTGTTGTGACAAGAGTAACTATGCAGGAATCTTTAAATTCTTCACATTGATTTTTAAGATGGTATAATTTCTTTACAAATGTTCATTGCAGAAATAAAACTAAATAGTGCCTATATGATCGAATAAGGTTGTAAAATAATGTGATTATAATATGTGGTGTAAATGTAATAATTTCCAGATGTATATGTGATGTGTTTAATTAGTTACATAAGAGCTACAAACTGATGGGCAGCTGCTTACTGACTGAAGATCAAGAGCAGTTCGTTCCAAAGTAAGGCTCTACTCTCTTCAAATATTTGCCAGCTTCGTAGTGAGGAAGCCCATAGAAAACTGGCTATTCAAATGTTTGGTTGATTCAGCAAGAAATCAACTTTCCCATGGAATCTATTCCTGCTTTGTTTTTTAAGAATGCTACTAAAGCTTCACAGAAGTGCATAGAGGGCAAGGCACATTAAATCTTCCTCTGTAGCAGTCCACAACTACGTTTTTCAGTCTTGGAGATGACCCTAGTTTGGGTTGCAGAATTAGAACTATCTTGACTGTCAAGTAAACATCTATATAAAAAAAAAAGATTCTATCAGTTGCAGTTGTCAGTGAGCCAGGGAACACTCATCCATCAAAAGAGAAGTGAGTTATCCTCATTTAGGGTCACTCAAAAGGTACAATGTGCCAGGTGTCTAAAGGCAAAACCTAATTTACTTAAACTTTTTTCATCAAAGGTAAGTGGGCAGAGCCATAACAACTGCCAGTATTTAGATCCATCCCCCTGGATAGATAAATGGGAATTGCTTGTTATTAGACTTCAGTAGTACTGGAGACCTGCAATTTTTCAGTTCATCAACTCTGTTCTCATTGTGCTTGTGTTCCTGAGACAGGATGGCACCTTGTTCCCTTAAAGCAGATTTCCTTATGTTATCGGCTGTCAGGTGTAGGAGGAGTCGCTACAAATTAATAGGGAAGCCTTGTGGCAGCTGGGGAACACCCTGTGCGAAGTGCTACCCTGGCCTGCCAGGATAAGAGGTTAGATCATAGGTCAAGCTCTATGTCCCCCACAAGTGGGCCTCTTGTGCCAGAGTATTCTCTGGGAGCGGAGGGCTGAGGGGTGGGGGTGGATTTGTGCATGTTTTAATAGTCCCTTTCTGCAGGTATAGCCAACACAAAGAGGCAGAGCAGCAGTGAATTCCCCATAATAGGAAGAGGATCAGGCCCATAATTTTTAAAAAGTTGGTCATATACAGACCTGGTGAGGGTGTATCTCAGTTCAGCTCCGTATCTATTGTAATGATCTTGTTTATAAATGAACTTAAAAATACAGATGATATCTGATAAAGAAGCTACTGCCATGAAGAGTTGCAATGATATATTCTGTTTGCTTTAGTTAGTGGCTACTCCCTTCCCATCAGATTAATGCATGCGTGTCCACACATGCAGTAACACACACACACACACACACACACTCGTCATCAATTGTTTCAAATCGCACACAAACTTAATCCTAAACTGCAGTTATCATCAAACCTTGTGATTGCTAACAAGATGCTCAATTACGGTGCAGTTTTTGAAGGACATTCCTGCCAATGGAGAGGCCAGCTCTGGTGTGGGACTTGATCTTGGTCTTATTGTCTCTGATGGGAGCACTGTTTTAGCTGTTGGCATTGTGCTTTCTGCTGCATCTGTCGAGGCAGGTAGGGTTTCTTGTGGCAATCAAGGGGGTTGGAGAGCTCATGACGGACCCCTCCCTAAACAATCTTCCACAAGGACAAAGTTTCCACTACGCTGCATCCCTAAGGTGGTGTTGGCCTCCCACATCAACCAAAGCATCCACTTACCTGTGTTCTGCCCTAAGCCACACGCTGGCTAAGGGGAGGCAAGGTTGCAGACATTGGGTGTATGTAGGGCCCTTGTCTTTTACCTGCAAAGGACAAATCCTTTCTGGAAGTCGCCAAGACTCTATGTGTCATTTGGAACAGATGAAAGGGGAGGTGTCATAAATATAAAGGGAAGGGTAAACACCTTTAAATCCCTCCTGGCCAGAGGAAAAACCCTTTCACCTGTAAAGGGTTAAGAAGCTAGAATAACGTCACTGGCACCTGCCCAAAATGACCAATGAGGAGACAAGATACTTTCAAAAGCTGGAGGGAGGGAGAAACAAAGAGTCTGTCTGTGTGATGCTTTTGCCGGGGACAGAACAGGAATGAAGTCTTAGAACTTAGTAAGTAGTCTAGCTAGATATGTGTTAGATTCTGATTTCTTTGAATGCCTGAGAAAATAAGCTGTGCTGAATAGAATGGATATTCCTCTTTGTGTCTTTTTGTAACTTAAGGTTTTGCCTAGAGGGTTTCTCTATGTTTTGAATCTAATTACCCTGTAATGTATTTACCATCCTGATTTTACAGAGGTGATTCTTTTTTACTGTTTCTTCTATTAAAATTTTTCTTGTAAGAACTGAATGCTTTTTTCATTGTTCTAAGATCCAAGGGTTTGGGTCTGTGGTCACCTATGCAAATTGGTGAGGATTTTTACCAAACCGTCCCCATGAAGTGGGGTGCAAGGGTTGGGAGGATTTTGTGGGGAAAGACGTTTCCAAATGGGCTCTTTCCTAACAAAATAAACCTGGTCAGACGTTTGGTGGTGGCAGTGGAGGTCCAAGGGGAAAGGGTAAAATAGTTTGTACCTTGGGGAAGTTTTAACTTAAGCTGGTAAAAGTAAGCTTAGGAGGTTTTCATGTAGGTCCCCACATCTGTACCAAGGCCATTTCTGCTCAGAGGCTGTCAAAATGGGTCTTAATAGTACTTTCCTATGAGCTGAACAAGATCCCACTTGAGAGCACGGTGAAAGTGCACTTGACAATAGCTCAGGCAGCCTCAGTAGCTTTCCTTTGGGATGTACGCATCACTGATGTTAGCAAAAGGAGCTCGGTTCCACATCTTCACAAAACACTGTGCTCTGAGGCAAGTAGGTGCCTAGGATGCCTCCCTGGGCAGAGCAGTCCTGCATTCTGCAGTCTGACAAAGCTCTAGTGACCCACCTCCCGTGATAATACTGAGAGCATCCAGGACCGTGGGTCACCCTCCCAGGGCTGGAGGCATTGGGTTTCTTGCAGCAGCAGGGTGTGAGGTCCCTGATACCACCAGCTTTTCAGTCACTCACGCATTCTCGTATGGGCTATGCCAGCTTGAACATTGCCTTTCAGGTTAACAAAAGGTGCACTCCAGTCCCCGAGTCCCTTTACATCATTCTCCTATGATATCTAGCCCCTGACAATGGCAGTACTATGCTGATTGGACTGGGAGGGAACGATGATGGGGAGTGCATTTGGGGAGCAGGATTCCATATTGTCTTGGGTCACTGATGTGTAGTTATGGACTCCAGGATGCATTATGTAGGTGTAATTTGCCACATATACAATGGCGCTTTGAGTGTAAGACAGAGCATATTCTGTAAAGACCTTCACCTGCAGCCAGCGTAGCTGTGTGGGGATGGGTAGAGTAAAGGAGATCTTGTATCCCTCATAGAACAGGTTCTCTTTGGTTTGTTTAATTTTATTTGTATAGTTTCTGTAAAATATGGGTTTGAACTGAAGGTAAAAAGGTTTGTGGACTTGAATTATATTTAACTCTTGCAAACTCAAAATAATTCATGAGGGCCTCATTCTCTAAGAGGTTCACCTATCAATATGCAACACAATATGTTTACAGAGTAAATCAAAAGTGTTCTCATTCTGAATGGCCAAAAGTAAATTCACTTCTCTGATGCATTGTTTAAGAGAGAGTCATTTTTTCAGCACTGAATACAGCTGAAAAAAATAAAAGCTGTGATGCCATTAAATATAGTGTGAAATAGTTAGAATCCTTCATTGCTGCTGTTTACAACAGGCTTATTGTTATAGGTGCAAGTCTTCGCTATTAAGAACAGCAGGTGATCGATATTTGGCATTTTCTCTGGACACTGGGAAACAGAGGTTGGATGAACCCTCTATCAATAACAGTTGGTATCCTAGCGCTCCAAAGCACAGTTTCCCTGCACAAAATAGCCAGATAATTCCTTTGTTTTTCAGCATAAAGCACAAAACCAGGTATAAGTGAATAAGAATCAAGATTCTGCAGATGATGCAGGCACAGTTTGGACACAAAGTAGCCATGGTGTGCACGTAAGGATGCTGTCAGTATCAGTGAAATCAGTGCAGTTGTACCAGGGATGAATGTGGCTCACTTCAGCTTATTCCTAACAAGATTTAGATGGCTTGAGGAAGGCTTTTATATATGATGATAGTTAGCTTTCCTCAAGCCATTTGTAGCTTTATATGTAATATATATGTTCACACCATAGGCTACACACACACAAGTCACAAAACTGGTCTAGTTCTGAGCTTATTTTTGTGTGTTGTTTTTGATTTCTGTGGTATCTTTACAGAGTTCCAGGTACTTCCTCAAATTTAAAACAGAGTTAACAAATTTAAATATTTCAGTACAGTATTTTGAGGTTACTAGTTCCTAGTTACATTTTTTTCAAATTAGTTTTTGTAAGAGGACTTACTAACATCATTTTACTCAGCTGTATCATAAACCCTCTTTCAAACTCCAACCCCTCTGCTTATGAACTATTACTCATGAAATGATGGGAGTTGCCGTGTCTGGTCGGTTACTAAATCCTGATGGACTAAAAAAGGGAGTATTTCAGAGACAAAGACCCCTCATAAAGAATGCCCTATCAAAAGATAAGTTCTTGACAGCATCTGCGATGTCTTCCTGGGCCTCTTTTTGACAGAAGACCCAATGTTAGGTATATTCTAAGCATATGGTGTGGATTTGCTTCAATTACCCACTAGAGCACAATGTAGAAATGTTCATTAGCATTCACAATTGAATTAATTTTAAATATTTTTCTAGGTTGCAATAATTATAAAATACAAACAGCAACAAAATGAAATATGAAATCAAGTTGTTTTGGAATATGTTTACCATGTTAATAGTCGCCAAAGAAACTAACCCTTCACTGTGCAGTCTCCTGAGAAGGCTGCTTTAGAGAACAAGTACACCGGACCCTCACTAGAACGCGAGATTTGGGATCCATGCGTGGTACCGCGTTAACGCAGGGACTGCATTATAGTGGGGACTGCATTAAAATGAATTGCAATTAAAGTAATTAAATTTGGGATCCATGGCTGTAACCGCGTAATATGTGAATTTGCGCTATATAGACATGCGTTCTAGCGAGGGTCTGGTGTACCTTCAGGCTGCTTTTCCCAAATTCACAACAATTACTATAAGATTAGGTGCCAGCCAGAGGCTTTTATCTTCAATCAGGGCAGCCTTAATAAGTTGTGCTAAGAGCCAATGAGATAATACAGCAGCAATAATTTTTAATCCATTTTGGAGGCAAGACTTTGAAGAATAGAAGACACTTCCTAAATCTTTGTCTGATAAAGTCTGGGCACCTCTTCTTGCATATTCAACTGCAGAGATGTAGACTATGCCTCTCTCACTCCACAGTCCCTGTCATCCTCTGACAGAATATCATATCAATCCATTTTTCCATGGCATTGCTTCCTTCCACTTTCAGAAACTATTTCATTCTGTAAATTGCCAGAGAATTTTAATGGTATTCATGATAACATGTGGGAGAGAAGAAATGGAGAAAATAGGTATTTGTTGAAAAATTGAATGGAATTCAGAGATGAAAAGGAGCAGTGATAGATGAGGAAAGAGTATGAGAACTAAAAATATAGTTTGGTAAAATGGCAGCTGCATCATCACGTGCAAATATATGAAGAGTGTAAATGGCCATTCGGGGATTATTTAGGGTGCTACAAAAATGAGGGGAGGAGGATTTTTATAGCTAAAGGTAGTGGTATGGAAATAAGGAAAGGAGAACTAGCACAACCTTTTTTTTAATAAGAGCACCCACACATGGAGTTAATCCACTTTAAATTCACACCCAACCCCGTTTTGGATTAATTTTCATGAATAGACACACTCTGAATATCAATAAATGTTGCTAGTAAACAGGATGGACTATTAATCTGTCAGGCTTGTCTACATTTAGCAACGAATGGCAATGAATGCATCGGTGGTCAATTTAGTAGGTCTAGTGAAGACCCGCTAAATCAACCATAGATCACTCTCCCGTTGACTCCCGTATTCCACCGGATTGAGAAGAGTAGGGGGAGTCGATGGAAGAGTGTCTCCCATCAACATCGCATAGTATGGACCCCGCGGTAAGTAGATCTAAGCTACGTCAATTTGAGTTACACTATTCACGTAACTCGAATTGCGTAGTTTGGATCGAATTTCCTCTGTAGTGTAGACAAGGCCTGTGTATTAGCCTTGCGAGGGGAGGAAGTTGTGGAAGCCCCAATGAGTAAATTAAAGCTACGTTGGACAAAGTATTCATAAATATACCGTGGAGAAAAAATGTCCTACTGGCAGGAGATGAGTAAACCACCTTGATACAGCACACATTTCATAGCCCATAAAAATAACCAAAGGATGAGCCCTTGTGGGGAGGTTTCCTTTGCAGGAGGTCATCTAAATCACTGTCTCAGGAGGGCAAGGTTTGTGTCTGATGGAACAGGCTGTGGTTTTACCCTCAAACCTGGCAAGTCCCTGAGTCATCAGTGGAGAGACCTAATACCTCTATGCCAGCATTAGGGTCTCCCAGCCCCATTGGATAATGTACATTCCTCAAAGCTCCATACCAAACCCCCCCTCCCACTCCACATGCAGTTTTGGTCTCACCTTGGAGGGCTCTTTTTGGGAAGGGGGGATAATGCTGGAAAGGCAGCTGTCCCAAAATACAAACCTTCAGCATGGGAAGGACCAGATTGGGTGGAGAGGGTCTCTTCCATGCACAGATCACAGAAAGATCTGTCAGGAAGTTCTGCTATTTTAGATTTTGACTGCAAGCTACCAAGGGGATAGTTCTGTTGAGGTACTGTTTTTGTGGTCTGCTTTCATCTTTTTATCACTAAGTTTTGTTTCCCTTTCTCTTTCCTTTTCCTTGTTTCCATAGTAACACACTAGCAATGTTACAGCAGGTTCTTGCTACAGAACTTTTCCAGGGCTGTAGGCTGACCAAGCCCAGATTCCTGTAGCTATTTCATTTATATTTAAATAATTTCTATTTTCCAAATTCCGAAGGAAAAAATGAACAGTTGATGTTTAGATATTTTAGGCAAATAAATTGGCTACTGCCCATGCCCGAATGTCGGTCTGCCTATTATGGCCAAACAATGCATTTATTAGTTATTTCAGTCTTTGAGAGCACACAAGCTAAGTGAAACATTTATTATATGTCTTCTTCTTCTCAGTTAAACTTGCCTGTTTTCAAGGTAGATTAATGGTTTCTGAGCCTCAGTTTATAAATCTGTAAAATAGGGATGATAATATTTATCTAAGTACCTCTGCCTGAAGAGATCTTATATGCTATGTATTTTCAGATTTAATCTGGAAAATATAATTCCCCCATTTTACATATAGGTAAATTGAGGCTCTGAGGACACAGAAAACATTTCCTTTAATTTTGAGTGCCTCTTAATTTTGGGTGAGCCATTTGAGAGACATGCTAAGAGACTGATATTCAGAGTTGTTGAACAAATGTAGCTCCCAATAAAGTAATCTGGAAATGCAATTTTATTGTCATTGCTCAAAATCTTTATTGCCAGAGCAGGTCCAGCCTGAGCACTGAATGAGGCAGGATGCTGTGCAAATTAGTATGTGATAATGTAATTAAAGATTGTGTCATAATGCATACACACAAGGGGCATAATTAAGATTGCAAAGGCAACCTTAATTATGACATTTCCTAACATTGGAGCGCTTGACTTTGTAACCTTAATGTTGTTGTAATATAGGTTTCAGAGTGGTAGCCATGTTAGTCTGTATCAGCAAAAATAACGAGGAATCCTTGTGGCATTTCAGCTGTTTGAAATGGGCCACTTTCATTACCACTACAAAAGTTATTTTTCCTCCCTTGGTATCCTGTTAATTGAATTGTCTTGTTAGACTGACCTCACACTTGGTAAGGCAACTCCCATCTTTTCATGTATTTATACCTGCTCCTGTATTTTCCATTCCATGCATCTGATGAAGTGGGTTCTAGCCCATGAAAGCTTATGCCCAAATACATTTGTAAGTCTCTGAGGTGCCACAAGGACTCCTCGTTGTTTTTGTAATATAGGGTTTTTGTGTCTAATTTCTTGGATATGTTATAGAATTTTGTTCGTTAAGTCCCCCTCACCATTCTCCCCCTTAACTCACATTTTGGATTCAGTTTGGGAATGAAAAAGTATCTTTAGCTATCTGCACTTCGAATCCTCAGGAAAAGTACATGAAGCCCTAGAAGAATCTGTCAAATTACTAGGCAGTGAGGGGTAGGGGAAAGATTTTCAGAAGTGCCTTAGGAGCACAAATGCCATTGAATTGTAATGATTTATGCTCCTAAATCCATGAGGTGCTTTTAAAAATCTCCCCCTACATTTCTTAATGCACTTTTTTACAAAAGCCAGGAATTGGTGTTTGGTGTTAGTTAAATATAATGGTGGGTGAGAGCAGGGTGCAACCGCACCTCCCCAAATTGGTTGCTAGGAAATTGTTGTGGATTTTGACAGTTTATTAATAGGCTAATAGATTCCAGTGTATTCTAGTATTCTTTAAATATTGATTTTGTTTTGAAATTGACAATTCCCATCTACTGTATCAGCAAGAAATTACTTGCTTTTCAGATGTGATAAATTAAAGGTTTTGAAAGTGTTCTCAGATAATTATTTGATTCTTTAGTGGAATATAGGCTAATTATTTTTACTGATTCAAATTTCATAAATTTTGAACTTTGCCCCTCCTAATGTTCATTTCCTGTGGCTATAATTGCCTTTGTTCAGATGGCTAGCAGATTTCACTGGACAATGATTCTTTAAAATATGCTGTAAAGAGAGAAGTCATTTAGAAAACAGCTAATTAAGGACATGATCCTGCAAAGTAATCCATGAGGTGGAAGTTTGTACCTACCCAGAGTCCCATTGGCTTCAATGGGATGTTGTGTGAGTGTAAGGATCTAATCTACTCACATAGATCAGTGGGCAGGATGAGGACTGAACAGTAATAAGAAAATAACTAGGGTGTTCTCTAATGTCAGCTGTATGGTAGAATATTCATTCATCTAGGGTGATATTACACATTATGTTTTACTGTGGCCGTGACTGCTAGAGCAAATTCCTGTCTAGATTAAAAGCCACCAATATAATTGGTGGTGGTGGTGGGTGGGTGTGTACATAATCATATTGGTAGTTTATTTATATTTTTATAAAATATAAACCCCCACCAATGTTATCATACATATAAACAATTATATTGGTAGTTTTTAACCTGGGAGTGTGGAGGGCAGGTATGTGCAGCTGAGTGGGGAGAGGTGTAGGTAAAAAATGTATAAAAATCTCAAACAAGGTGTGTTTTCTAATGGAGTAAAAAAGAAGACTAAACTACAGAAGTATTGTATTGAGGCACTTTTAATGGTAACTTTTTAGTTGCATCCATTTGAGTTAAAAATATGCGGTATGGGAAGAAAACTATTTTTCTCTTTCACATCTGTCTGAGATAAAATTGATCTTTGTTGGCTTTAAATTGGACATTTTTAGTGTTACTTCTGAAATCAAAGGAAGAATTTTTTAAATTTGTCATCTCTGCTAGTATCAAAACAATGGACTTGGATTTCATCTTCACAGTAATACTGGTTAACACAAAGAGGTAAACCTGCCATTTTCTGCAATAGGAAATGCTTTTCTCTCCTCTTCTTCCTCACCACCTTGACTAATCACATCTCCACTTTCCCAGCATATAACACACTACACTTTCCCTTCAAAGTGTATCCAGTGCTCCTCTTCTCTTTTTCCCCACCAGAAAGCCAGAGCCATTCTGGCACCATAGAGAAGAAGAGAAAAGGAAGCTTGCAGGAGTGGAGAGGGGATCCAAGGCTTCTCTGATAGCTGACCTAGGTATTTGCCAAGAATAGCCACAAAAAGTGAGATCTGAAAGACCCTCTGAAGGAAAGCTGGGATGCTTGGTTCAAGGAGGCATGGGAGGAGCCATGGTACAGGTTTGGAGATTTGCCAGGATCCATGTAGTTTCTTGCAAGATGATTGATTGTTCTTAACTGGTGTCTCTCATTACGATAGCTGAATGCCATGGGTGAGGTCAGGCTGGTAGGTAGCTAGGATGCAAGCCTCAAGGATGAAGTTTAGTGATGGGAAAGAAGAAGCTGTGAAATGGTTACATACGAGGCAGTTTGGTCTTGGCCAGAAGAGTCCAGGTACTCAAGAAGATGATGAGAGAAACACCAGTTTCCCTGCCTGAAAAGAAGGGCAGCTTCTGTGCTCTAAGGTCAGAGTGGTCCACCCAGACACAGTAAATCTTGAATATTTCTTAAGTATTTTAACTCATATTTAACACTTTTCAATTTTAATGCTCTTTTTATTGGAACATATATCTATACAATATTTATTACAAAAGCACATTCCTTTCCCCATAGCTTTCCTTCCACTACTTTGAGAATGTGCCCCTAAATCTTCACAGTGCTATTCTTGAACTCTTTTGTTGATAGTCATATTCTGAATACTTGTGCAGGCCATCAGGGTTGAACAGATATAAATGAGGCACTGGAATTGCTGGGAGATGGTAATGCAGTGAAGATGTAGATCTGGGTGCCATCCACAATGACCCTTATCTCTGCCGGCAAGCTACTGGGATATCCTATAGCAACCATCTGACTAGTGGCTGACTTAGGACGCGATTCCCAACAGCTACAGGGCTACCTTTTGGGTTCCACCAGCTTATATTTAACTACTAAAATTCATGTTTGTTTAAAAATACACATTTTTTTTCTGGATTCAGCAGCAGGGTGACATTTTCCATGTGGTTCCGTTAAAAGCCCACTCAGGAGGGAAAACTGGAGTTTGCTCCTAGGTTCCGGACAGTGTCTGCACTAAGGTGGACCATACCAATAAACTGTTTAAAAATACCCAGTTTGAGTTAGCAGCAAGTCTGCCCTACACCATTTTGTATTGCTCTTGCAGCTTCTTGGAGAAGGTTACTAGAAGAGCAACAAAGCACTGAATAGTATGTATTGCTAGTGGGAAGCAAACTGGTGCAACGTATTGTACCATAAGTTTGTGCCATACATTTTATATACAGTGATATTATAAATTTCTTCTTCTGGAAATTCTTTTTATAGATTTAGTTTGCTGTGAAACTTGCAAGCCTGTTGATGCTAACTTGAATTGGTTTGGATCCCATGCATTTTGTGCTTTTACAGCTTTCAAATGTCTAAATTTTGCTTGTACAATTAAAGTAATTTGATGGCATAAATATTTGAATTTCAATGTCTAACCAGCTGACTTTGTCTCGCAACTGGTATAGAGTAATGAGACATTGAAATGCTAATATTTATGCCTTCTACTGACTCCGCACACCGAACTGATGGTGTAGATGTACACGTCTGGTGGCAGTCCCTTTAATTATTTGGCCCCAAACTGAGAATAATACAGTGGCAGTGCTGGAGCTGCACCCCAAGATTTTTGTAGTATTACATAAAGAAGGCCTTTCATGAAAGTAAGAAGAGAAGGATTCAGAAGAAAACCAGCGGTATGTTACTGGTATATATTAACACATACTGTTTGATTAGTGTGTATCTGAATAGGGTGCAAGCATCTGTTGTTAGATAGTGTAGCCTCACACCACAGTTGTCCTATCAGGCCAAGCTGTTATGAGCAATATCACTAAGGAGCCAGCACAAAAGGGATGTGATGGATGATAACACAGATCCTGTTTAGAGGAAATTAGATTTTCAGACTGCTAAAGAGAAACATTAAACTCAGACACGATAGTAAATAACTGCTTTCTCCAGCCTTTACTCCAAAGGAAGCCAACATTTATTTTTTCTCAGTCACAAAGGAATGTAATTTTAATAACTGACATCATATACTCAGTCTTACATAAGTATATGTGCTATGATTTAATTAGTCTGGAAGGTAGTTGGGAATTCTAAGTTTTGCTTTTACTATTTTTCTCTATTATCAGAAATTCATATTAAGGGGAATTGTGGTGTTTGGGTATTTTTTGTTTTTGTGTTTTGTTCTTTTGCAAATCTGCCCAAATGTATGTATCTTGTGGATATTTGTGATACTGTCAAACATGCATCATTGGAGAAGTTCAAACTACCTAGAATACCTCTCTTCAGGACTATCACTTGGTACTCATGCTTGAACTTGAAAAAATGCTGTCTCATTGAATGTGGTAGTGTCTGACTTATTGGAATACTGAATACTCTAAAGAATCCAGTTTACCCACTCAATAACCAGGTGTCAGAAGAAGCTATTCAACATCTGTAGATCTAGCTGATGCACTCTAAAAGGTGCCTGGTATGCACTGATGTACTCCCATTTCAAATAGTATCATGTTAATGTATGCTAGGAACCTTTTAGTGTATGTCAGCAGGGTCTACATGGGGCAGTTAGAGAGCAAATCTTTAGAATGTTCTACAGTGTACACTCCTCTGGCGCTCAATGCCACATGGTGTAGATAAGCCCTAAAGAGCTAAATAAGCAGAAGGGTACAAGGTCAGATCACAGATGTGTAATAGCTTCTTTTGTTGACACCTGGCTACTGAATGGTTAAACTGGATTCTTTAGGCCATTAACTACTCCATTCAGCTGGTCCATTAATCCCAAGAAAATGCCTTGTATCATTATTTACTTATGTTTTAAAATTTGTTATCTTGCAGGTTACATTAAATGTTGTAAAACAAAAGGAGTACTTGTGGCACCTTAGAGACTAACCAATTTATTTGAGCATGAGCTTTCGTGAGCTACAGCTCACTTCATCGGATGCATACTGTGGAAATTGCAGAATACATTATTATATACACAGACACCATGAAACAATACTGCTGCAGGAGAGTGGGGTGGGAGGAGGTATTGTTTCATGGTGTCTGTGTATATAATAATGTATTCTGCAATTTCCACAGTATACATCCGATGAAGTGAGCTGTAGCTCACAAAAGCTCATGCTCAAATAAATTGGTTAGTCTCTAAGGTGCCACAAGTACTCCTTTTGTTTTTGCGAATACAGACTAACACGGCTGTTACTCTGAAACCTGTTGTAAAACAGTTTGTTTTGTGAATATAAAACTTGCTTCTGCTAAAGGGAAGTGGGTACAAAGACAATGTTGTTAAATCCTCTTGTAATGTGATATTTACCTCTCTTTGGCACAATGTCTAACTTTTCAAAGCTTTGAACTTTGGAAAATACAATTTGGACCAGCTCGTAAACTGGTGTAAATCAGAAGAGTTTGATTTCAGTGGTACTATACTGGTTTATATCAGCTGAGTATCTCACCCTTTGTTTTTATGTAAATATAAATTGTTACTACATAACAATTCCATTGTTTGTGATCCCCATCTGTCGTTACACAGGTATACATCATGAGTAAGGCTACGAGTTTGTCAGGAAGTTCATGGAAGTCACCGATTCTTTGACTTTCTGTGACTTTTGCAGCGGCCGGTGCACCTGGCTCAGGGGCAGTCTCAGGCCACCGCACTCCCCTACAGCAACAGCAGAGTTAGGGTGTGGGAGGGGATTGGGGCCCGGGACGCGGTGAGGTGGGCTCTGGGTGCCGCTTACCTGGGGAGTTCCCTGGAAGCGGCAACATCCTCCTCGCTCAGCTGCTAGGTGGAGGCATGGCCAGGCAGCTCTGTGCGTTGCCTCCACCTGCAGGCACCGCCTCCATTGGTTCCCGGCTAATGGGAGCTCCGAAGCTGGCATTCTTGGCAGAGGCAGCGCGCAGAGCTGCCTGGCCACATCTCCGCCTAGCAGCTGAGCGAGGAAGATGTTGCTGCTTCTGGGGAGCCCTGCAGGTAAGCGCTGCCCAGAGCCCACCTCACCCCGTCCCATGTCCCAACCTCCTGCCCCCTTGCACACCCAAACTCTGCTGCTGTTGTGGGGGGAGGCAAGGAACCAGGTAGGGAATCTGCTGGGCCCGCCACCCCCCCCAGCACCAGAGGGGGTCCCGGGCCGCACACCACCACCTGCCCTCCCAGCACCCGGACTGCCTTCCCCTGTTGCCCCTGGGCAGCCCCCTCCCCCATTTTAGTCAGGGGTATACAGTAAAAGTTATGGACAGGTCACGGGCCGTGAATTTTTGTTTACTGCCCATGACCTGTCCGTGACATTTACTAAAAATACCCGTGACTAAAATGTAGCCTTAATCATGAGCAACTTTACTGGCAGCGGAGCTACAGTGGCATAAAACGGGCATAACTCCTGATATATACCAATCCAGTGCAACTGGAATCAGGGCCTGTATCTTCCTGTATAAGAACTTGAATAATTTTTTTAAAACTTGGCAAAGTACAAATCCTTTTTAATGAGATCATCAAGATTCAAAGCTCAGCTTCCTATGCCTCTCACAATAGTTTCTGTCTATATGATTTAGTGTTTGGTATGCTTATAAAAATTCACCTGTTCTGAGTCATGATTTCACTTGGTGGATAATGATGGAGATGGGTTTCAGCTTTTATCAGTATTGTAAATTTACCACTACTCCTAAGTTATTTCTCCCAATATCAGAACATTTTAATGAAATGTTCCTAGTGGCACATTTGCATTCCAGATATTATGCTGTTATGCTTATTAAAGTACCAAGTACAAAAAGGGATGAGGTAATTGTGCAAAAAACCCAGTGAATGATGTGAACTGGGAAAGTTTCATAGATGGTACAAAAGCATATTATTTTCTTACTTAAATAAAGTTGTTGTTTTTTGAAAATAAAATTCTGCTAGTCTTAAATGCTTTCTGTCAAAAGGGACGGTATTTATTAATAGGGCACTTCTGTTCTCCAGAGACAATCCTACAAAAATCAATTAACTATAAGCATATTTCATTACTCATTATTGCCTATAACGAATTTACTAAATTGGGCACTACCAGTTTAAGTAAAGTTAGTGATTTGCCTTGGCCAGGTAGGTTTTGTTCTAGGGACCAAAGAAATAGACAGTTTTTAAGAAGGGTTTTACATATATGTTTGGAACTGAAAGATGCAATCATTCTAGTAGCCACTATAATATTTTCTGTTTCCAGTGCCTTTGATAGAACTGAATGGGATCTTTTACTATATATCCACTCCATTGCTTTTTGCTTTAAATAGTATAATACATAAACCACAACTAGAATCTTTAATAATGCATTGAAGTCTTTGTCTATAAACTTATATACAGGCAAGGATGTTTTGTTTGCTTATCCTTGCAACTGATATTGAAATTGCTCAGGAACAGCTTTGAGAATTTAGATTTACTAACTGGTGAAAATTCCCATAAAAACCTGTTTATGCAGAGGACATTCTCTTTGTTGTTGAAATCCCCATATCTCTAATGGTAAATTTTCTGGAAATAATGATGAGCTTTAGTAAGATATGGGTAGAGCCCTGTGCAGATACAAAATTTATATCCACGGAGCTGCAGGGCTCTCTCAAGAACTGCTGCGGTGAAAGCAGCAGCATGTTGGGCCACCGCTCGCAGGAGCCAGTGCCCAGCTTGGGCAGCTCCTCTGGCGTGGCTGTACTGCCCCCAGCCCTGCCCACTGGCGTGGGCAGCAGGCTCACTAGCAGCTGTCCCTGGTCGCGCTAGTGTGTGCAAGCGGCTCGCTGCATGGAAGTGAGTCCTGCCAGTGAGCTTGGTGCCCGTCCCAGTGGGCAGGACTGGGGGTATGTCAAGGTTCCTTCCCCACTCTGAATTCTAGGGTACAGATGTGAGGACCTGCATGAAAACCTCCTAAGCTTACTTTTACCAGCTTAGGTTAAAACTTCCCCAAGGTACAAACTATTTTACCTTTTGCCCCTGGACTTTATCAAAGGAAAGAGCCCGTTTGGAAACATCTTTCCCCCAAAATCCTCCCAACCCTTACACCCCCTTTCCTGGGAAGGCTTGATAAAAATTCTCATCAATTTGCATAGGTGACCACAGACCCAAAACCTTGGATCTTAAGAACAATGAAAAAGCAATCAGATTCTTAAAAAGAATTTTAATAGAAGAAAAAGTAAAAAGAATCACCTCTGTAAAATCAGGATGGTAAATACCTTACAGGGTAATTAGATTCAAAACATAGAGAATCCCTCTAGGCAAAACCTTAAGTTACAAAAAGACACAAAAGCAGGAATCTACATTCCATTCAGCACAGCTTATTTTCTCAGCCATTTAAAGAAATCAGAATCTAACGCATATCTAGCTAGATTACTTACTAAGTTCTAAGACTCCATTCCTGTTCTGTCCCCGGCAAAAGCATCACACAGACAGAGAGAGCCTTTGTTTCTCCCTCCCCCCAGCTTTTGAAAGTATCTTGTCTCCTCATTGGTCATTTTGGTCAGGTGCCAACGAGGTTATCCTAGCTTCTTAACCCTTTACACGTGAAAGGGTTTTCCTCTGGCCAGGAGGGATTTTAAATGTGTTTAAATTTTATATTTATGATAGGGTGGTATAGCTACACGAGAGGAGCTGCTAGGGCTGGTCACTGGCTCCTGCGAGCAGTGGTCCAACATGCTGCTGCTTTCACCGCTGCGGTTCTGGGTAGAGCCCTACAGCTCCATGGATATCCACTTTATATCGGTGGATATCTGCATCCACAGATATGAATACTATATCCTGTGATGTGGTGGACTATGTCCTGAGGCCCCCTCCTGGAGGCCTTGCAGCCCTGCCACATCTTACCCCAGAAAAGGGCAGTAGAGAGGTCCTCCGAGCTGCCTAGTGTGGCTGTGTAGGAAGCAGCCAATCAGGGCCTAGCAGGATAGTATAAGAAGAGCTGCAGGGTTAGACTGAGAGCAGTTCCTTGCAAGGAAGAGCTGGAGGAGAGTGGATATGGTGCTTCAGGCTGGCTGCTGGGACTCCATGAGGACAAGGCCCAGAGATCAGGGTGAAGAATGTGTGGGAGCCACGGAGAAGTGGCCCAGGGAATTATAGCAGCAATGCAGTTTATTTAAAGGGACATTGCGGATGGCTGCTATCTATAGGGTCAATGGGCTAGGACCCAGAGTAGAGGGTGGGCCCAGATAAGCAGCCACTGGGAAAGTGGGCTGGACTTCGAGGCACCCCCAGAGGGAGGGGAACTGAACTGCAGCAGCCCAGCTGGAGAGTTGTGGACAGAAAGGCCCTAAGAGGGCAAAGACTTTGTCACCAAGGAGGGAGCCCTGGGACACTGCTCTATCCTGGAGCAGGGACAACTTGTGGGAGACATTACAGGGGGCACTGAAAAAGACTCCTGTTGGACTTGTACCCCAGAAGGGCTTTTGTTTTGCTTTCATCACAGAGACTGTGTGTGATTCAGCTGGAGGGCTGAGTCACCTAAGACACACCACAGAGATAGAGCAGGCACACACACTCGGCCAAGGGGGTGCTCACAAGAGGTGAGTGCACCCCATTACATATCCATGCAGGGCTCTAAATAGGGGGTTATAAAATTAATTAGGCAAAATACTCCCCATCATAGGTGCTGACTCCGTGGATGCTCCAGGCCTCGAGCATCCATTTAAAAAAAAAAAAAAGAAGAAGGGGTGCTCAGCACCCACCAGACACAGCTTTTTGGTGGCCTTGGGGCAGGCCACCAATCAGTTGTTCAGCAGCTGGCAGAAGGCACTCGGGGGGAAGGGTCAGAAAGAGATGGAGTGAGTGCAGGGCCTCGGGGCGGGGCAGGGGATGAAGAGGCAGGGCAGGGGCATGGCCTCGTGGAAGGGGCAGAGTGCAATGGGACAGAGATGGGGTAGAGCACCAGCTGGGAAAAATAAAAGTCCAAGTCTATGCTCCCCGTATCTCAAAATTATCCCAGAACCCTGTTCAGTTTGTGGAAGATGAAAGTTAAAAATTTAGTTGGCATGGTGATTTATCTAAACATGTATAATAGGAACTAGAAATGGAAAGTCAATTGATTTGCCAACTCCAAGTTGTTTTCCAGATTATATTTCTAGTAATATTGCCACTATGCACATAGATAGCATCTTTCCTCTCTGGTTTTAAAGCACTTAAACTTTAAGCTTCCTTACACTCCTATGGTGGAGAGAATTATTATAATCCACATTTTACAGATAGGGACAAATATTATAAATGGAGAAAAGTTTAAAGGCCTGATTCTGCAGCCTGTATATCAAATAGCATTTGTGCTCAAGGACTTGAACTTGTAAAGGCTTCAGCAGATGAACAACCCCATTGACTTCAGTTAAGCACACGCTTTAATCCTTTGGTGGATTGAGGCCACAGTGCTCAGTATCTGGCAAAATCAAGTCCCAAGTGATGATATTCGCTCTTCTGATTAAATCTTTTTAATGCATCATATGCCTCTGACATTTTAGATTAGTGGTTTTCAACCTTTTTCATTTGTGGATCCCTAACAATTTAAAATGGAGGTGTGGACCCCTTTGGAAATCTTAGACATAGTCTGCGAACCCCCAAGGATCCACAGACCAGAGGCTGAAAACCACTGTTTTAGATCATTATTTGATTTCATCATATGTTTCCCAGTCTGCAGTAAAGGCTGTATCACTGCAGAGGTGATTCATTGTTTCTCCAAGGTATCAGTGCTGCTACCTACTGGAAGCAAAGTGTAAGGTAGATTAGCAAATTCTTAGGCAATCGGCCAATGGAGGGACAAGCATGTCACAGAAGAGTCTACAGTCTTTACAGCTCTAAAATCTGCATTGCAGTTAGCTGCTTTGAACATATCCCCTTGGTTATACTCACAGCCAGAAACAGGCAGATATGCCAGCAGCCCATTATGTGAGGAAGGAGAAGAATAAAATAAATATCAGTTCTGCATATTTATGATGGGTGCTAGACAAGGACAGAGATGGGCTGGAACCAAACTGTGTTATCACAACTGTTACATAGATAGATCAGAAACATTTTTGAACAGATAAGGAAGAACATTATACCATATACCATGTATTACTTGATATAGAAAAATAGCAGAGTAGTATTAGTGGCTGCCGCTAACGCATTTGGGAGGAAATCCATATACAGGATGTGCCTCTGGTGCTATTTCTTTCTGTTAGCAATTATGGAATATGAGCTATGTATGTTTCAAAAAAATATGTATTGGGCCTTTCATCAAAAAATCCCACTCTTGTCATTCAGCACATAAACTGTTAAATTACTACAGGGCTATCATTCGGCCACATTTTGAAATCTATGGCTTTTCCAATCTTTTTTAGCTATAAATTGCAGCACTGTATGACTAGATTCTGTTTCTGCTGTGTGTAATCTTGAATTTACCAAATGCAATGGCTTATTTACTTACCTAAGGGAGAAAGTATGATCCTGGTTACCTCATTCTGTAAATCATTTTTTCAAGCTTCTTGTGAAATATCAGCCTGATAATACCACATTGCTCTTGACCTACATGGCTTCATTATCTCCATCTATTTTAAATCTTTAGATTGTTAATTTCATGCCCTCTGCAGCAGACTTGCTTGTATAAGTCACTCCACTCTTTGGAGCAATTTATATTGTGGGTAGCATTGTGTGAAATTTTCAACCCAAAACTGAAAAGCCCTTCAAAATGACCTCAAGCTGCTTCCATGTAAGGGTTCCATTAGAAACGTTCTTGTTTTGGCACAATTTTTGTCCAAATTGAACATCATGGGCCTCATTCTGATCTTACAGTGTTTTACAGAGTCTAAGTCTTTTAACTTAGTGGAGTTACTCCTGGTTTACCCATGTGTAAGTGAGAGCAATATCAGGCCCCACATTTTCAGACTATTTGGATGTGCTGTCTAAGATTTCAGTTATAAAGAAAAGTCAGAAAAAACTTTAACTCCTCCATGTCTGTCTCTCAGACTCTGAAAGGCAGTAGCCTAACATTTCTTATATTTTTTCTAATTCCCTCAGTTAGTGGGAAGTGCTAGCTTGTTGTTGTTGGTCTTGTATTACTCTTGTCTTATTTTATAACTGTTCTCTGAAAGGAAATCAGAGAGCAAGTAGTGTGTGCAGGCAGAGATTTACACTTGTCTATGTTTGTTTTCCTCTCTTCTGGAAATCTCTCGGCCATTACTGCCTAGGAACTGCCTTGCAAACTCTATAACTATTAGAGATTTCTAAAACAGATTCATATAGCTTTGCAAGAGGATATCAAGAAAGATCTGAGTTCTTTTGTAACTTCACACAAGATTAGTATGTGCTCCTGGTAGAGGCCTTTGCACAATCCCCTAGGCTAGAATGCTCTCATTTATATTACCACCTGGAAAGTTAGCTGTTTAATAATCTTACATCTTTTAGAGTCACAGTATGGTCATTTGGGAGAGTTTTGCAAGAAAACATGTCCCCTGATAACAGTTACTCCTTTTATACTATTGCACACAGTTTCCAGCAAAGGGGGTTTTAACTCAAAATCACTGTTAGTATTTTATTTGCTTAGTGGCAATGTGTTCCACACTCTACAAGACACAAAGATAGAGGAAGTCACTGACCCAAAGAGTTTACAGTATAAAAAGGCGGACTCTAGACAACCTTGAGGAGAGAATAATTTATGGGTTATGATCTCAGAATTTCAGGGCATTGTTGAATAAATGACATTTTAGGAGAATAATGAGGAGGGTAGCTGTCATAAATATAAAGGGAAGGGTAAACACCTTTAAAATCCCTCCTGGCCAGAAGAAAAACCCTTTCACCTGTAAAGGGTTAAGAAGCTAGGATAACCTCGCTGGCACTTGACCAAAATGACCAATGAGGAGACAAGATACTTTCAAAGATGGAGGGGGGGAGAAACAAAGTTTCTCTCTGTCTATGTGATGCTTTTGCCGGGAACAGAAAAGGAATGGAGTCTTAGTAAGTAATCTAGCTAGATATGCGTTAGATTCTGTTTTGTTTAAACGGCTGATAAAATAAGCTGTGCTGAATGGAATATAGATTCCTGTTTTTATGTCTTTTTGTAACTTAAGGTTTTGCCTAGAGGGATTCTCTATGTTTTGAATCTGATTATCCTGTAAGGTTTTTACCATCCTGATTTTACAGAGGTGATTCTTTTACTTTTTTTTCTTCAATTAAAATTCTTCTTTTAAGAACCTGATTGCTTTTTTCATTGTTCTTAAGATCCAAGGTTTTGGGTCTGTGTTCACCTATGCAAATTGATGAGGATTTTTATCAAGCCTTCCCCAGGAAAGGGGGTGTAGGGTTTGGGGAGGATTTTGGGGGGAAAGACGTTTCCAGGCGGGCCCTTTCCCTGTTATATATTTGTTAGACGCTTGGTGGTGGCAGCGATAAAGTCCAAGGGCAAAAGGTAAAATAGTTTGTACCTTGGGGAAGTTTTAACCTAAGCTGGTAAAAATAAGCTTGGGGGGTTTTCATGCAGGTCCCCACATCTGTACCCTAGAGTTCAGAGTGGGGAAGGAACCTTGACAGTGGCTTTGCAAACATGATTTGGAAGGTCATTCTCTACATGGAGAAGAATTTTAAAAAGGCATGTAAATGGGACTAAGAGAAAGAAGGAAGGTCATGTCAAGTAGCATCATTGGGGGAGCAGAGAAGAACAGGGATATGGACATAAGAGAAAGTCAATTATGTTGGCCAAGCAGAAATGTGTAGGACCTGGAAGATGCACAAATGGTTTAATAGTGATGGTTCAAAGTCTGCCATGATTCATACACAATGTGAAAATACATAATTTGCATGTTTCTGTTGTGAGGAGAACCATTTTGAAGAACTTCAATGGAAAAGTAAAATTTCAGGTGTTTAACATTTCCTGAAGAAAATACGAGAGCAAAAACTTTAGTGGATAATTTTGTCGTACAATCCCATCGCTTTCATATAGCTTTAATCATGGACCTTCTATGCTGCCAGCATTGAAAGAATAAATATTTTTAACAAGATGACTGCCACCAACGTTTGGTTCTGAATTTAAGAGCTAAGAATGGGTTATCTGTATGAGAAAGTAATCTCCTGAATATAAATGATAGCTAATGTTAAAAAGATCCCTTTTTTGAAGTAACTTTAACTGTGACAATTAGTAGGAACCTTTTACATGTAACCTTGAAATTATCATCAGCAGACAAGAGTGGTTCCTTGAATAGTATGTATGGCCCACTAGATCACATAATAAAAATACTTGCATCCGTTTAGCTTGGCCCAAAGGCCTGAAAGCTCAACAGATGAGAAACCTCTCACTAGGAATAGCCTGGAAAACAAATATATATAGTATTGTTTTTATATATATATATATATATATATATATATATATATAAAAATAAATAATCAGGATCGATATTCCACTGTGCATGAGCTATGCATATATAATGTTTTTTAAAGTTTCTGATTACCATATAAAAAGAAGAGTACTTGGGGCACCTTAGAGACTAACACATTTATTTGAGCATAAGCTTTCGTGAGCTACAGCTCACTTCATTGGATGCATTCAGTGGAAAATACAGTGGGGAGATTTATATACCCAGAGAACATGAAACAATGGGTGTTACCATACACACTGTAACGAGAGAGATCAGGTAAGTTGAGCTATTACCAGCAGGAGAGCGGGGGGGAAAAATCCTTTTGTAGTGATAATCAAGGTGGGCCATTTCCAGCAGTTGACAAGAACGTCTGAGGAACAGTTGTGGGGGAGGGGGGGGAATAAACATGGGGAAATAGTTTTACTTTGTGTAATGACCCATCCACTCCCAGTCTTTATTAAGCCTAAATTAATTGTATCCAGTTTGCAAATTAATTCCAATTCAGCAGTCTCTCATTGGAGTCTGTTTCTGAAGTTTTTTTGTTGAAGAATTGCCACTTTTAGGTCTGTAATCGAGTGACCAAAGAGATTGAAGTGTTCTCCAACTGGTTTTTGAATGTTATAATTCTTGACATGTGATTTGTGTCCATTGATTCTTTTACATAGAGACTGTCCAGTTTGGCCAATGTACGTAGCAGAGGGGCATTGCTGGCACATGATGGCATATATCACATTGGTAGATGTGCAGGTGAACGAGCCTCTGATAGTGTGGCTGATGTGATTAGGACCTATGATGGTGTCCCCTGAATAGATATGTGGACACAGTTGGCAACGGGCTTTGTTACAAAGATAGGTTCCTGGGTTAGTGGTTCTGTTGTGTGGTGTGTGGTTGCTGGTGAGTTTTTTGCTTCAGGTTGGGGGGCTGTCTGTAAGCAAGGACTGGCCTGTCTCCCAAGATCTGTGAGAGTGATGGGTCGTCCTTCAGGATAGGTTGTACATCCTTGATGATGCATTGGAGAGGTTTTAGACTCTCAAGACTCTCTCTTTTCTGAGACTTTCCCGTATTATGATTCTGTCACTTTTAAAGACAAGTCCAGCTTACACACTCAGTTCCTCTCTATATGACCAATAAGTACGGATATCCTTTGGTACTTCAGGTCTCTGGTCTAGCCATGCTTGCCAAATAGTTTATCCTAAGGTTTGCAGGACAACATCGTTTCCTGAAGCTGTTTGAAATTTCTTCAATATCTATTCTGAAAAAGGCAAATAAGACATTATGAGATATATTGCAACATCAGCTTTTCCTGGACATATTCCTTCACCATGCAACACGCATGGTCTGGATAAAGCATCAGCAATTACTAACTCTTTCCCATATCTGTATCCAAATTCCAGCTGATATCTCTGGAGTGTTAGCAACCATCTTTGAATCTTTAGTCGAGCACTATGTACAGATTTTCTGCAAATGACCTCAAGGCTTGTGGTCTGTTTCATAGCTACTCTTTTCCTGTAGATAAAGTGATTAAATCAAGTACAGCCAAACACTATTCTCAACATTTCTTCTATTTGGGCATAGTTCTGTTGTGTAGTTGTCACAGCTTTAGAGGCATAAGCAGCCAGCACTCCCTTTTGCAGCAATACAGCCCCTAATCCAGTAGAACTTGAATCCACTGGCACAGTAACTGGTTAGTTTAGTACACTAAAGTACTTAAGCATGGGTACTGTGACAGGGTCGGGCAGATGGCTATAGGAGAGTAATAGAAGACAGATATATTAGCCCCAGGCTAAGTAGGTCCCTTTTCCATGGGTAAGGTAACAGGGAAGGTTCCAGAACAATCAGGAACCTTCTGGAGACAATTAAGACAGGCTGATTAGAACACCTGCAGCCAATCAAGAAGCTGCTAGAATCAATTAAGGCAGGCTAATCAGGGCACCTGGGTTTTAAAAAGGAGCTCACTTCAGTTTATGGTGTGCGTGTGAGGAGCTGGGAGCAAGAGGCACTAGGAGCTGAGAGTGAGAACGCGGACTGTTGGAGGACTGAGGTGTACAAGCATTATCAGACACCAGGAGGAAGGTCCTATGGTGAGGATAAAGAAGGTGTTGGGAGGAGGCCATGGGGAAGTAGCCCAGGGAGTTGTAGCTGTCGCACAGCTGTTCCAGGAGGCACTCTAGACAGCTGCATTCCACAGAGCCCTGGGCTGGAACCCGGAGTAGAGGATGGGCCCGGGTTCCCCCCAAATCCTCCCAACTCCTGGTCAGATACAGGAGGAGTTGACCTGGACTGTGAATTCAGAAAAACGGCCAAGCTGAGGGCTGCCGTGACGCTCCAAGGCGAGCAAATCCTCCAATAAGCGCAAGACCCACCAAGGTAGAGCAGGAACTTTGTCACAGTACCCTTGTAAGAAATTCTATCAGGTGTTCTTAGGCTACCTCATGTATTGGCATCCAGGAGAACGCGACATCTTTTCCCAACAGTTGTCTTCATAGAGTCACTACTGTTGACCTGTGCAGGACAAATTTTCCCAAGCTAAGTAGTCATTCCAAGAAATCTTTGCAATTCAGCCTTGCAGGTTTGTTTGTACCATTGCAGTAATTTTTTGAGTTGTCAGGTTTTAGACCTTCTTTTGTCAAATGAGGCCCCAAATATTTTCTCTGTCAGAGCCAATTTGCATTTGCTCTTGTTCAAGGTTCCTTTTATGACACAAATCTAGAACACTCGAGTCTTTCACATGTTCTCATCTGGTATTTCCCCACATCAGTATGTCATCTAGTTAACACTCAACACCTTTCAGACCTTCAAAAGTTTGTTGGATTACTCTTTGGTACACTTCTGGAGCTGAACAGATGCCAAAAAGTGAACCTATGCCTGCCAAATGGTGTGTTGAACATAGTATCTAGAACTTTTGTCATCCAGCTTTGCCAGAATCCATACTGGCAGCTAAGACAGCAAAGGCTACAATTTTCACTAACTTTCAGGTGATTTCTTCTACTGTAGGCAATTGAAAATGTTCCTTTTGTATGACTTCCTTAATATCTCTTGGAATTATATTCTTATTTCATTTCAACCTGGTTTGTCAACCGTTACTATAGAATTGACCCATTTTGCAGGTTCTTGCATTTTTGTTATTACTTGCAACTGTTCCATTCAGTACAATTCTTTTTCAACTTTGTCCCTTAATACCACAGAAGATTTATGAGGTGCTTATGAGTTCATTTTTATGGTGTGCTTACCTGGCAAGCACTCTAAACCTTCAAGTGCATCATTGTATTCTTTAAATATATCCCAGTCACCTTCTGGTTCTTCCTTTTAACATATTCGCAAAAAGAAAAGGAGTACTTGTGGCACCTTAGAGACTAACCAATTTATTTGAGCATGAGCTTTCGTGAGCTACAGCTCACTTCATCGGATGCATACTGTGGAAACTGAAAAGACATTATATACACAGAGACCATGAAACAATACCTCCTCCCACCCCACTCTCCTGCTGGTAATAGCTTATCTAAAGTGATCATCAAGTTGGGCCATTTCCAGCACAAATCCAGGTTTTCTCACCCTCCGCCCCCCCCCCCAAACTCACTCTCCTGCTGGTAATAGCCCATCCAAAGTGACCACTCTCTTCACAATGTGTCTGATAATCAAGGAGGGCCATTTCCAGCACAAATCCAGGTTCTCTCACCCCCTCACCCCCCACCAAAAACCACACACACAGACTCACTCTCCTGCTGGTAATAGCCTATCCAAAGTGACCACTCTCCTTACAACGTGCATGAAAATCAAGGTGGGCCATTTCCAGCACAAATCCAGGTTCTCATCCCCCCCTTTCCCAAAAAACACACACACACAAACTCACTCTCCTGCTGGCAATAGCTCATCCAAACTGACCACTCTCCCCACAATGTGCATGACAATCAAGGTGGGCCATTTCCAGCATAAATCCAAGTTTAACCAGAACGTCTGAGGGGGGGGGAAGAAAAAACAAGGGGAAATAGGCTACCTTGCATAATGACTTAGCCACTCCCAGTCTCTATTTAAACCTAAATTAATAGTATCCAATTTGCAAATGAATTCCAATTCAGCAGTTTCTCGCTGGAGTCTGGATTTGAAGTTGTCACTTTGGATGAGCTATTACCAGCAGGAGAGTGAGTTTGTGTGTGTATGGGGGTGGGGGGGTGAGAAAACCTGGATTTTCCGGAGCAACAGATAACGACCCTGTGTTGCATACAAGAATCTGAGGATTTTCTGGACAAAAGTCAGGATATGCTTCTACGGGCGCAAAGCTCTAAAGATTTAGAGCAGGTTGCACAGCGGAGCCAAGAGGCCAGTGAAGAAGCTTGGCAACATGCGACCTCCAGAAGAAGAAGGGGGAATGTCCGGGTTCCAGCAACACAGACACAGGTAACTAACCGCTTTCATGTTCTCTCCACAGGTACCATTGCGGAGAGTGGACCAGATGATACGTCTGGGGGGAGAAAGCAGAAGGAGACTCCGCTGGTTGGAAGGCATGAGATGCGATGTCCTGAGGTTGGGGGTTCCACGACCACCACTCCCAAGAGAAGGAGGCGGGTGGTGGTGGTCGGGGACTCTCTCCTCCGGGGGACTGAGTCATCTATCTGCCGCCCTGACCGGGAAAACCGAGAAGTCTGTTGCTTGCCAGGAGCTAAGATTCGCGATGTGAAGGAGAGACTGCCGAAACTCATCAAGCCCTCGGATCGCTACCCCTTCCTGCTTCTCCACATGGGCACCAATGATACTGCCAAGAATGACCTTGAGCGGATCACTGCAGACTACGTGGCCCTGGGAAGAAGGATAAAGGAGTTTGAGGCGCAAGTGGTGTTCTCGTCCATCCTCCCCTTGGAAGGAAAAGGCCTGGGTAGGGACCGTCGAATCGTGGAAGTCAATGAATGGCTACGCAGGTGGTGTCGGAGAGAAGGCTTTGGATTTTTTGACCATGGGATGGTGTTCCATGAAGGAGGAGTGCTGGGCAGAGACGAGCTCCACCTTACGAAGAGAGGGAAGAGCATCTTTGCGAGCAGGCTGGCTAACCTAGCGAGGAGGGCTCTAAACTAGGTTCATCGGGGGAAGGAGACCAAAGCCCTGAGGTAAGTGGGTAAGCGGGATACCGGGAGGAAACACAGGCAGGAACGTCTGTGAGGGGAGGGCTCCTGCCTCATACTGAGAATGAGGGGCGATCAGCAGGTTATCTCAAGTGCTTATATATAAATGCACAAAGCCTTGGAAACAAGCAGGGAGAACTGGAGGTCCTGGTGATGTCAAGGAATTATGACGTGATTGGAATAACAGAGACTTGGTGGGATAACTCACATGACTGGAGTACTGTCATGGATGGTTATAAACTGTTCAGGAAGGACAGGCAGGGCAGAAAAGGTGGGGGAGTAGCACTGTATGTAAGGGAGCAGTATGAATGCTCAGAGCTCCGGTACGAAACTGCAGAAAAACCTGAGTGTCTATGGATTAGGTTTAGAAGTGTGAGCAACAAGAGTGATGTAGTGGTGGGAGTCTGCTATAGACCACCGGACCCGGGGGATAAGGTGGATGAGGCTTTCTTCCAGCAACTCGCAGAAGCTACTAGATCGCACGCCCTGGTTCTCATGGGTGACTTTAATTTTCCTGATATTTGCTGGGAGAGCAATACAGCGGTGCATAGACAATCCAGGAAGTTTTTGGAAAGCGTAGGGGACAATTTCCTGGTGCAAGTGCTAGAGGAGCCAACTAGGTGGGGAGTTTTTCTTGACCTGCTGCTCACAAACCGGGAAGAATTAGTGGGGGAAGCAAAAGTGGATGGGAATCTGGGGGGCAGTGACCATGAGTTGGTCGAGTTCAGGATCCTGACTCAGGGAAGAAAGGTTCGCACCAGGATACGGACCCTGGACTTCAGGAAAGCAGACTTCGACTCCCTCAGGGAATGGATGGGTAGGATCCCCTGGGGGACTAACATGAAGGGGAAAGGAGTCCAGGAGAGCTGACTGTATTTCAAGTTGAGGTTACAGGGACAAACCATCCCGATGAGTCGAAAGAATAGTAAATATGGCAGGCGACCAGCTTGGCTTAACGGTGAAATCCTAGCGGATCTTAAACATAAAAAAGAAGCTTATAAGAAGTGGAAGGTTGGACATATGACCAGGGATGAGTATAAAAATATTGCTCGGGCATGTAGGAATGAAATCAGGAGGGCCAAATCGCACCTGGAGCTGCAGCTAGCAAGAGATGTCAAGAGTAACAAGAAGGGTTTCTTCAGGTATGTTGGCAACAAGAAGAAAGCCAAGGAAAGTGTGGGCCCCTTACTGAATGAGGGAGGCAACCTAGTGACAGAGGATGTGGAAAAAGCTAATGTGCTCAATGCTTTTTTTGCCTCTGTCTTCACGAACAAGGTCAGATCCCAGACTGCTGCGCTGGGCATCACAACATGGGGAGTAGATGGCCAGCCCTCAGTGGAGAAAGAGGTGGTTAGGGACTATTTAGAAAAGCTGGACGTGCACAAGTCCATGGGGCCGGACGAGTTGCATCCGAGAGTGCTAAAGGAATTGGCGGATGTGATTGCAGAGCCATTGGCCATTATCTTTGAAAACTCGTGGCGAACGGGGAAGTCCCAGATGACTGGAAAAAGGCTAATGTAGTGCCAATCTTTAAAAAAGGGAAGAAGGAGGATCCTGGGAACTACAGGCCAGTCAGCCTCACCTCAGTCCCCGGAAAAATCATGGAGCAGGTCCTCAAGGAATCAATCCTGAAGCACTTAGACGAGAGGAAAGTGATCAGGAACAGTCAGCATGGATTCACCAAGGGTAGGTCATGCCTGACTAATCTAATCGCCTTCTATGATGAGATTACTGATTCTATGGATGAAGGGAAAGCAGTGGATGTATTGTTTCTTGACTTTAGCAAAGCTTTTGACACGGTCTCCCACAGTATTTTTGTCAGCAAGTTAAAGAAGTATGGGCTAGATGAATGCACTATAAGGTGGGTAGAAAGTTGGCTAGATTGTCGGGCTCAACGGGTAGTGATCAATGGCTCCATGTCTAGTTGGCAGCCGGTGTCAAGTGGAGTGCCCCAGGGGTCGGTCCTGGGGCCGGTTTTGTTCAATATCTTCATAAATGATCTGGAGGATGGTGTGGATTGCACTCTCAGCAAATTTGCGGACAATACTAAACTGGGAGGAGTGGTAGATACGCTGGAGGGCAGGGATAGGATACAGAGGGACCTAGACAAATTGGAGGATTGGGCCAAAAGAAACCTGATGAGGTTCAATAAGGATAAGTGCAGGGTCCTGCACTTAGGACGGAAGAACCCCATGCACCGCTACAGACTAGGGACCGAATGGCTAGGCAGCAGTTCTGCGGAAAAGGACCTAGGGGTTACAGTGGACGAGAAGCTGGATATGAGTCAGCAGTGTGCCCTTGTTGCCAAGAAGGCCAATGGCATTTTGGGATGTATAAGTAGGGGCATTGCCAGCAGATCGAGGGACGTGATCGTTCCCCTCTATTCAACATTGGTGAGGCCTCATCTGGAGTACTGTGTCCGGTTTTGGGCCCCACACTACAAGAAGGATGTGGAAAAATTGGAAAGAGTCCAGCGGAGGGCAACAAAAATGATTAGGGGTCTGGAACACATGACTTATGAGGAGAGGCTGAGGGAACTGGGATTGTTTAGTCTGCAGAAGAGAAGAATGAGGGGGGATTTGATAGCTGCTTTCACCTACCTGAAAGGGGGTTCCAAAGAGGATGGATCTAGACTGTTCTCAGTGGTAGCAGATGACAGAACGAGGAGTAATGGTCTCAAGTTGCAGTGGGGGAGGTTTAGGTTGGATATTAGGAAAAACTTTTTCACTAGGAGGGTGGTGAAACACTGGAATGCGTTACCTAGGGAGGTGGTAGAATCTCCTTCCTTGGAAGTTTTTAAGGTCAGGCTTGACAAAGCCCTGGCTGGGATGATTTGATTGGGGATTGGTCCTGCTTTGAGCAGGGGGTTGGATTAGATGACCTCCTGAGTTCCCTTCCAACCCTGATATTCTATGATTCTATGATTCTGCAGTTTCCACAGTATGCATCCGATGAAGTGAGCTGTAGCTCACGAAAGCTCATGCTCAAATAAATTGGTTAGTCTCTAAGGTGCCACAAGTACTCCTTTTCTTTTTGCGAATACGGACTAACACGGCTGTTACTCTGAAACCTTTTAACATATTGACTCTTTGTACCAAGTGTAAGCTTGTCAGTCTTGTAAGCCCACCTAAAATCCCAGCAATGGTTTCTTATCCCGATACTCTGTCCAAGTTGCATTCACCACACACTTGCAGACTTTCCCCTGAATAAGTTATCACCAGGATATTTGAGCTGTGAAGTGGTTTGGCCCTTATAGTGTTGTATAACTTTAAAGGCATCACATTGACTTGTGCTCCATTATCAGTTTGAAAACTCCTGGTTAATGAGCAAATCCACATAACACTTGTCATACTGAGGAACAGATCTTGCGAGTGCTCATCTCCTCCTGTGAGGGTAAACGTGTTTCCCCTGGGACTTTTCCTTTCCAAAGTTGCACATTTTGGCAAAATGATGATTTGCCACATCTTTGGCATTCTTGCCCATGCTCAGGATAATTCCTTACGGCATGGATCTGGCCACCTTTATAACAACAGTTAGTTGCTCTGACTTCTCTTTTTCACTTCTTTTGCTCACAGGTTTTTATTAGCAGCAGGACACCCCCTAGTCCATGACTGCAAGTCTGGGTGCTTACTATAGACACACTTTTATTGCAATGTGTGCACGAGGTTTTCTGCTTCACCCAGCTGTAACTGTGCCTTTGTGGGTCACAACTGAGTATACCAAATTCAGGACAAATTGCTGAGAAATAGGGCAAACACATCCCAAAACTAGTGGTTATTCTTCCATAAGATATACCAAACCAGCAACAAAAGAAAACTTCTGTTTCACCGCACTGGTTAACAAGAAGTCATAAAAGCAGTTTCCTTAGGTATTCCAATCCTTGTATCTCCCCCAAAAACACTGGATTTAAAGATGAGTGGTTCTTTACAACCAGCGTCATCAAATAAAAGGTTCTTCTAATCTCAAAGGACCAGCCACACACCCAGGTCAATATATAACTCAGATCTTACCCCAGAAATTTAAAGGTTTATTTATAAAAAAAGAAGAAAGGTGAGTTAAAATTGGTTAAAGGAATCAAATACATACAGTATTTGCAAAGTTCTTGGTTTAGGCTTGTAGCAGTGATGGAATGAACTGCGGTCTTAAGTCAAGTCTCTGGCGGCTTCCAAATCATTGGAAAGACCTCAGTCCCTTGGTTAGAATGCTCCCATTAGTGTAAGTCCAGAGGTTTGAGCAGGAAAGAGGCAAAATGGAGGGATTTCCGGGGCCTTTTACATCTTCTGCCATGTGGAGGAAAACCCATTGTTTCAAACAAAGCCCTCAGCACAGCTAGTGGAATATTACGTGTGACAAGATAGTATTTGGAGTCACATGTCCATGCATGATTCCACTTAGACATAGTAGGAAGCTATTATCAAACAGCACATTTACAGGAAAGTTCCTGCAGGGAAGATGGGCATCTTCCATTGTGAGTTAAATGTTTTTTGAGCCACTTAATTTGAATAGTCCCTTCAAGATGTGCTGGCTAATTACCTTGTGGGCATTATCCCAGGAACAAACATTTTGAAATACAGGTATAGAGCCAATACCCATAACTTCAACTACCAAAATGATACATGCATACAAAGAGCATAATTCTTTTGAGCAAATCCTAACCTTTCCATAGACATCCTACATGCCACACTTTTATACAAGATTGTTGCAAATATATAACAGTGGTTGGAACAATGATCATTATGGTCATATTTTAATTTGATAACGTCACACCAGCGCTTTCAATTGTTTTGCAGTCATTTCATTTGCCTGACATATGTCCACATCATGTTCAAGGGGTAGTCTTCCTCAGTAACCTAGCTTATGCTGCATCTGACACAATACCACATACGAGAGGTCTTTTAAGAGGGATTCACACAGTTCTCCATATTCATAAAATTGTGCTCTCAGTTTTAAATCAGTTACATATTGATCTGTACTCTCCCTATCTGTTTGAATTCTGGTGAAAAGTTTGTGCCTCTCATACATGATATTTCTTCATGGTGGACAGTTTGCCTCAAACTTATTCTTTAAGGCCTGTATTTTTTTTCCTTTATCTGGTGCATCATCAAATTGAAAAGTATTAAATACCTCTTGTTTGTTCAACTGCCACATGAAGAAATAATGCTGTTTGCAGACATTCTTTTTTTTTCTTTTCTGTGCCACATGCATTGCTAGATAGCTCAAATCTTTGCTTCCACTTTCTCCATTTTTCTTCAAACAATAACTTTCCTGGAGGCTTTAGTTGGTCCATTTTTTTCTTGCTTTGTTCTAATCTTTTCTTACTTTTAGTTTTGTTTTGACACCATGTAATAGCTGTTGCCAACCAGCTATTAAATCATAAGAAAAGATACTGGAGACTTTTAAAGTAACTGTAAACACTTTACTTGTTGCTGAGAACTGTACAGACAGGTGCTGCTGGCTTGCCTGCCTGGCTCCCCAAGTGCTATCAATGTGCTTCTGCTGATAAGGCTCATTAAATAATGATTCCCTCTTTACAACCCTATGGGTAACTTTGATTCCTAGTTCAAAAGTTCCTATGATCATTACAATGGTGTCCCTTTAATGTACCATCAGTTTATTCATTAAGAATTTGTTAGTAGACCTTTGAAACCTGTTGAATTAAGTATTCTGTAGAAAAATCAGAAGTCTTATGTCTGGTTTAAATAAGAATTTTTTAATTTTAAAAAAGCCTCCTAGTAGTGTTCTTTTCATTAAAATTGATAAGCCAGAGAATATAAAATATAAACCTGTCACAATAGTCACCTGAAATTGAAGCCCGTTTTCTTGTAACCTGCTACAAATACTGGTCATGGATATCTGTTACTGCTGCAATAATGGCATGGATATGAATTAAATTATTGAAGTACAAGGTCAAGAACTTTCCTCCATATTACTGATGATAAATTCTAATTAATTCAGTATTTCTCTTTCAAGTTTGTATTGTCTGTGAATAATACTTGATGAGCTGCAGATAAAATATGGATTTGAAATCAGACCCTTGCCTGGCTGCAGTGTGCCTGTGTACATGCTTCACACCTATTCTTTTTTACTTCCTGCAAAAGGATAAGGGTCTATCTTATAGCAACCTCCTCCTATCAGATCTGGCTTTGATCTTACTGAGTCAGCTCACTCCCTGGGCTAATTCTGTCTGACCTTTCTCAAGGAATTTAGGGAAGCAGTTTCCAGCAGGGTTAGTTGTTTTATTTAAGCCTTCTTAACAAACAAAACCTTGCAGATTTTCCCCTCAAAGTACATGCAGGCTGAGCAGTCCCTTCCCCAAGTCTATCCTTTATGCCAGTAACTCCAGTAACCAAAATTTCCTGACTCTTACCTCAGACCCTCAGCAGTAAAGGATCCACACAGTCTCCCTTCTGTCCATTTGGCTTCTGGAGCAATGCCTCTCTGCAGTAGCTCCAGTAGCAGTCCATTGAGAACACTGCCCCGGCCCTTCAGCTTTCTGGGGAGTGTTACAATTCCCTCCTCCACTGCCTGCTGCCCTGTTTCATAAGGGTCAGCTAATTAAGGTCCAGGTCTCTCTCAGGTGCAGAGGGGGACTAATCAGCTAGTCAGCAGCTGCAGCCCTCTGACTCCAGAGCAATCTCTTATATACCTTCACACTTCCCAGTAGATAAAGGAAGCATTATTGACATTTTTAAGTGTCTTGGTAGTGAGATATGCAACAGTAATTGGGCCAAATCTTGTGCCAGCCTGGAAATGAGAGGTTCTTTGACCTGCAAGGAATTTGCCAATGTGATCTCTTATATTACCCCCACTTCTCTGCTCTATCAATGACATGAGCCTTTGTGTTTCCTCCACAAGCATCTTAATGCCTTTTTCACCTTTGTCCGACTTGTCCTCATCCATCCCTCCACGAACGTAAGTCGATGCTACACCATTCTATTTTGTTGCGACCACATTCTTTCCATTTCTAGCAAAAGAGTTTTGTCATGGGATCGGCCCAGCGCGTTTTCGGTCAGCCCAGCAGTATCTTGTGAGCTCTGGGGATCCAGTCACTGATGCGGGTTCATAGAATCATAGAATATCAGGGTTGGAAGGGACCTCAGGAGGTCATCTAGTCCAACCCCCTGCTCAAAGCAGGACCAATCCCTGACTAAATCATCCCAGCCAGGACTTTGTCAAGCCTGACCTTAAAAACTTCTAAGGAAGGAGATTCCACCATCTCCCTAGGTAACACATTCCAGTGTTTCACCACCCTCCTAGTGAAAAAGTTTTTCCTAATATCCAACCTAAACCTCCCCCACTGCAACTTGAGACCATTACTCCTCGTTCTGTCATCTGCTACCACTGAGAACAGTCTAGATCCATCCTCTTTGGAACCCCCTTTCAGGTAGTTGAAAGCAGCTATCAAATCCCCCCTCATTCTTCTCTTCCGCAGACTAAACAATCCCAGTTCCCTCAGCCTCTCCTCATAAGTCATGTGTTCCAGTCCCCTAATCATTTTTGTTGCCCTCCGCTGGACTCTTTCCAATTTTTCCACATCCTTCTTGTAGTGTGGGGCCCAAAACCGGACACAGTACTCCAGATGAGGCCTCACCAATGTTGAATAGAGGGGAACGATCACGTCCCTCGATCTGCTGGCAATGCCCCTACTCAAACATCCCAAAATGCCATTGGCCTTCTTGGCAACAAGGGCACACTGCTGACTCATATCCAGCTTCTCGTCCACTGTCACCCCTAGGTCCTTTTATGCAGAACTGCTGCCTAGCCATTCGGTCCCTAGTCTGTAGCGATGCATGGGATTCTTCCGTCCTAAAAGCAGGACTCTGCACTTGTCCTTGTTGAACCTCATCAGATTTCTTTTGGCCCAATCCTCTAATTTGTCTAAGGCCCTCTGTTTCCTATTCCAACCCTCCAGCGTATCTACCAGTTTAGTGTCATCTGCAAACTTACTGAGGGTGCAATCCACACCGTCCTCCAGATCATTTATGAAGATATTGAAGAAAACCAGCCCGAGGACCGACCCCTGGGGCACTCCACCTGATACCGGCTGCCAACTAGATATGGAGCCATTGATCACTAACCGTTGAGCCCGACAATCTAACCAGCTTTCTATCCACCTTATCATCCATTCATCCAGCCCATACTTCTTTAACTTGCTGGCAAGAATACTGTGGGAGACTGTGTCAAAAGCTTTGTTAAAGTCAAGGAACAACACGTCCACTGCTTTCCCCTCATCCACAGAGCCAGTTATCTCGTCATAGAAGGCAATTAGATTAGTCAGACATGACTTGCCCTTGGTGAATCCACGCTGACTGTTCCTGATCACTTTCCTCTCCTCTAAGTGCTTTGAACTGATTCCTTGAGGACCTGCTCCATGATTTTTCCAGGGACTGAGGTGAGGCTGACTGGCCTGTAGTTCTCAGGATCCTCCTCCTTCCCTTTTTTAAAGATGGGCACTACATTAGCCTTTTTCCAGTCATCTGGGTCAATAGGGTTGTCCAGCTATTGTCTTGCCTGCGGACTACATGACGCGCCCATCTTCGCTTTGCATTATACATCGCCTGCACTACCTCGGTCACCTCTGTATGCCTTCTGATCTCCTCATTCGGTATGTGATCACAGAGCGATATCTTATACATTCACCTTTCCATTGCTCTCTGGGTGACAGCGAATTTTTCTTCCTCTGATTTCATCGTTGACCAGCTTTCTACTGCATATATTATTGCTGGCACAATAGTGGAGTTAAACAGTTCTTTCCTTTCCTTAATGGGCAGTTCATCACCCATTAGAGATGTCTTTATTTTGTTGAAACTTGCCCCAGTGGGCAAGATGCCTTTTTCACATGAAAAAAACCTTCCTACTCTGGTTTGCCAAGCCATTTCCTTCTTTTTAATTCACTTCTGAAAACTCACCTTTTCCCATTGTGCCCAAACCAGATGAGCTAATGCATTCTTTTTGTCTCTTCACTTTCTTCATTGTTCCACAACATGGAAAATCTTGAGGATATCTGGATTAGTTGGTGAGCTGGATAGTGCCCAGTTCAATTAGAGTAGGCTCCACACCTTCACTTTTACAAATAAACTTCAGTTGCACAGACACAAGTATTTGCCCACGTGTATCCAATTGCAGGAGTCATGTCTTGGAGAGTAAGATCTTTCAGGCAGGGACTGATTTTAATGTATTCTGTGTTCAGAAATGATGATAGTGAGTTGACTATGAATGATAATGATTGATGATTTATCAGTAGAGCACACCAAAGCAAAATGTTCTGTAATTTTGCTATAAATTAGAAATCACCTAGAATGTGGATGATTTTGTTTCATAAAATTAAACAGTTGCTTCACTGAGTTGAATTAACATCGTAATGTGTAGAACAAGATATACAGAGAACTATTAATTATATATGGGTCATTTTTAATGTCAATAGTTATATGTTGGAAAAGATTGGAAATGGGAAATTCCACCACTATCTATATGTCACTCCTATGACTTTAGGCTGATGGAAACATACATTCTGTCCATGTGTTAATCCAAAAATTTGGACCCAAGGCACACACAATACTAGCTTGCCTATAACCATAAATTGATTGTCAATTTACTCCGCCCAAATGGATGATAAGGGGTGGCTCGCCCTAGAGCAGTGGTTCCCAAACTGGAGTTCGTGAACCCCTGGGGGTTTGACAAATGTTACAGGGGGTTCTGGGAGAAAAATTCCCTAATTCCCTACAGAGCTGTCCCTAGGGACCCCGGGCAGCACGAGGCCAGCAGCCTGGAGCTCCTGGACTTCCAAGAGTTAAGCAGATTAAAGCAAGCATATCTATCACACTGAGGAGATTTAAACTTCAAGACTCCTTATAAGAAATGGAAAGGGAGGTGTATATTTTTTGCTGTTTTTAAAATTAAATAGGCAGCTAGTATTGTTTTTAAAATTATTATGAAGAACAAGTTTAAGCTTCGTTGTATCACACGTTGTTTGCCTGGACTGCTCAAGACCTGAATGCTTGTGTAGGAGGAACTCTTTGAGTTGGCTTCTTAAATACCTTCATGCTGTTTCACATCTGATACTCCTTGATGAAACATAGGAGCTTGTCTTATAACAGGCTTATTCAAAATGATACAAGCTACGAAAGTGAAATCTTGGAAGAGTGTTGCCATTTTCATAATGTAATAAAAATACTGTAATGATAAATAATAATAATAAATAGTGTTCAATAATCATGTCATAAAAACGAATTTTATGTTTCCAATATCACTGCTTTTATAATTTATACTCCGGTAAGGGAGAGAATCCATGGAAATGCTCATTTTTAAGAGGGGGTTTGCGAGACTTGACATTTTAGTGGAAGAGGTTCACAGGTTGTTAAAGTTTGGGAACCACTGCTCTAGAGGAATTGCCAGGGTTTTACTCGGGGATTTCTCTCTGACCTGCAGGGGACTCCCCAGAGCAGATTAATTCTGCTAACCTGTTGGAGGACTCGGATACAGCACTCTGCTCAAAGGATTGATATTCAAGCAGTAATTATTTGAAAACAAAGGATCATTTGTTTTAAAGGAAATAATCAGTTACAATACATTCAATAAAGCAAGAACGAATACATTACAATACATAAGACATAGTAAAACCCTATTAACTTACTTAGAAATTATACATTAAAGCAGCACAATAAAAGAAGCATTCACAACCAACCAGCTGAAATAAATAAGATGGTTTTCAAAACATTTGTGAACAATGCCAACTTTAAAAGCAATTTTTAAATCTAAGAAAATGGTTTGAATAAATTAAACTTCTTTCCTTGGCTTTATATTACCAGGAAATCTTTTTATTCATTTTTTAAAAATGTTAAAAAGAAAAAGAAAATACTTTCATGGGGGGGAACCCCTGAAACATCAGGATATGCTTGAGACGATTAGAGATGCAGTTTTTAAGTCTGGTTCAGAACTGGTCCTTATTTAATCTATCACTTTATAAACTATAAACAGGGTATTTCTCTTGATAAACATCTTTCGAATAGCTATGAGTCATCCTGCCCATCCCCCTGCCACTTCAAGGTTATTCCTTTAGAGTGAAATCTCCAGCAGTTTGTGTCCTATATACTTTAGAATTTCTTGTTTCAAAATTACTTCCCTAACGCTGACTTCCAGAAAGAAAGTTGAAAAGTGAACAAAGTTACACCTGAAATACACTGCAATATTTCCATCTTGTTCTTATCTATTTTCCTCAGTGACAGTGGCACACTGTATTACTTCATAAACTTGTCTGGGGTTACTTATTAGTCTCAGACAACAACACTAATCCAGGTAGACTAGAAAATTCTAAGCTGAAGCTCCCCATGTAACATGGGGTCATCATCAGACTAATTAATTACATTTGTGGTTCTTTCAGAGTGTTTGACATACCTGCAAGATGTAATTGAAAAACTGTCATAGTTAGTGTCATAAATATAAAGGAAAGAGTAAACACCTTTAAAATCCCTCCTGGCCAGAGGAAAAACCCTTTCACCTGTAAAGGGTTAAGAAGCTAGGATAACCTTGCTGGCACCTGACCAAAATGACCAATAAGGAGACAACATACTTTCAAAGCTGGAGGGGGAGAAACAAAGGCTCTGTCTGTCTGTGTGATGCTTTTGCCGGGAACAGAACAGGAATGGAGTCTTAGTAAGTAATCTGGCTAGATATGCGTTAGATTCTGTTTTGTTTAAATGGCTGATAAAATAAGCTGTGCTGAATGGAATGGATATTCCTGTTTTTGTGTCTTTTTGTAACTTAAGGTTTTGCCTAGAGGGATTCTCTATGTTTTGAATCTAATTACCCTGTAAGGTTTTTACCATCCCGATTTTACAGAGGTGATTCTTTTACTTTTTCTTCAATTAAAATTCTTGCCTTTTCATTGTTTTTAAGATCCAAGGGTTTGGGTCTGTGTTCACCTATGCAAATTGGTGGGATTTTTATCAAGCCTTCTCCAGGAAAGGGGGTGTAGGGTTTGGGGAGGATTTTGGGGGAAAGACGTTTCCAAGCGGGCTCTTTCACGGTTATATATCTGTTAGACGCTTGGTGGTGGCAGCAATAAAGTCCAAGGGAAAAAGGAAAATAGTTTGTACCTTGGGGACGTTTTAACCTAAGCTGGTAAAAATAAGCTTAGGGGGTTTTCATGCAGGTCCCCACATCTGTACCCTAGAGTTCAGAGTGGGGAAGGAACCTTGACAGTTAGCCTCCAAAAATGTATTTTTAACATGCTAGTTAATCTTTTATTAACTGAATACCTGTTAAGGCTGTAGTGTATAACGTAACAAAATTGCAATCCACTGCTTATTCACTGTAAGATCTGCAAAAATATGCATATGCACATTTGTGGAATCATGTATTTTTCTTCATGTCACCAGAATATTACTGCATTGGAGTAAGAAAAATATTATCTCAGTACTTTTATGATATTATGAATAGTACACTGTCTATTTGCTGTTCTAATTAAATTTTCTATAATCACCCAGCTCTTTAATGATGTACTGGAAAATTAAGCACCACCCACACTGTACTTGTTTTTTGAGTTAGTTGAACAACAGGAAAATCTTTCATAATTTTTTAATGTTTTTCATCTAAACCATTTTGGTCACCCGTGTAAAATTAGTTCTTAGCGTTGATACAATTCCATATGGACAAGTGTCAGTATTACACAAATCACCACCAAGATTCACAGAAAAAAACCAACCTTGTTGGCAGCCCTAGCAGGAAGGTGAAGAATAAGACCATTAGAGGCTGGACAGCCATCTGTCTTGGATGGTTTACACACCACAAATCCTATATCTTGGCAGGGGGTTAGACTACATGACCCTTGCAGTCCCTTCTAACTCCATGGTTTTGTTATTCTAACCCTGCACCCTGAAATTAGTGCGAGTTTTGCTATTGACTTCACTGAGCGCAAGATCAGACTTTAAGTAAGCATTGAGACTGAGCTATCACCTGATGGATACTCTTAGGTGGGGCTGAGTCTCACTACCCAACTTATATCCCAAGTGGACAAGTGTGCACTGGCATTGCCTTCACTGTATCTCTTCTGTGAAAGTCTTCAGGGCTCTCAATTAAGGCTCTTTCATGAGAGCTAAATTCACACAGATACGTTTAAATAATAGCCTAGAGTACTGCAGGTTAATTATTTCCATCTAAAATCATTGAATAATAGTTTGAAAGCTAGTGAGAAAAACTCCACAAATTATTCATGAACTCTTTGTGGTTTTATCTCAATTTTCTAATGACCATGAAGATCTATATTTTTTTAAAGTACAATAATAATGATGAGAGTTAACCTGCTAGATTATTTTAAATGTCTATTATGTTTTTCAATTAAAAATAGTACTGTAGATAGCCACATACTCAAATGGCTGATTAACTATACATCTCAAAGATACTCACCATTGGCTCAGGTCAACAAAAATGATACATAGCCTTCTGTGTCACACATGACTGCCAAAGCCTAGGAAGGTCAAGTCTCCTAACTCCATGATTGGCTGACTCATGCAGCTGAGAGATCAATAAGTCTGCTCAGCAGCTACATTGATCCTCAAAAGAAGGTCATTGGGATGACCTAGAGACAGAGGATGTGGAAAAAGCTAATGTACTCAATGCTTTTTTTGCCTCTGTTTTCACTAACAAGGTCAGCTCCCAGACTGCTGCGCTGGGCATCACAGAATGGGGAAAAGATGGCCAGCCCTCTGTGGAGATAGAGGTGGTTAGGGACTATTTAGAAAAGCTGGACGTGCACAAGTCCATGGGGCCGGACGAGTTACATCCGAGAGTGCTGAAGGAATTGGCGGCTGTGATTGCAGAGCCCTTGGCCATTATCTTTGAAAACTCGTGGCGAACGGGGGAAGTCCCGGATGACTGGAAAAAGGCTAATGTAGTGCCAATCTTTAAAAAAGGGAAGAAGGAGGATCCTGGGAACTACAGGCCGGTCAGCCTCACCTCAGTCCCTGGAAAAATCATGGAGCAGGTCCTCAAAGAATCAATCCTGAAGCACTTGCATGAGAGGAAAGTGATCAGGAACAGTCAGCATGGATTCACCAAGGGAAGGTCATGCCTGACTAATCTAATCGCCTTTTATGATGAGATTACTGGTTCTGTGGATGAAGGGAAAGCAGTGGATGTATTGTTTCTTGACTTTAGCAAAGCTTTTGACACGGTCTCCCACAGTATTCTTGTCAGCAAGTTAAGGAAGTATGGGCTAGATGAATGCACTATAAGGTGGGTAGAAAGCTGGCTAGATTGTCGGGCTCAACGGGTAGTGATCAATGGCTCCATGTCTAGTTGGCAGCCGGTGTCAAGTGGAGTGCCCCAGGGGTCGGTCCTGGGGCCGGTTTTGTTCAATATCTTCATAAATGATCTGGAGGATGGTGTGGATTGCACTCTCAGCAAATTTGCAGATGATACTAAACTGGGAGGAGTGGTAGATACGCTGGAGGGGAGGGATAGGATACAGAAGGACCTAGACAAATTGGAGGATTGGGCCAAAAGAAATCTGATGAGGTTCAATAAGGATAAGTGCAGGGTCCTGCACTTAGGATGGAAGAATCCAATGCACCGCTACAGACTAGGGACCGAATGGCTAGGCAGCAGTTCTGCGGAAAAGGACCTAGGGGTGACAGTGGACGAGAAGCTGGATATGAGTCAACAGTGTGCCCTTGTTGCCAAGAAGGCCAATGGCATTTTGGGATGTATAAGTAGGGGCATAGCGAGCAGATCGAGGGATGTGATCGTTCCCCTCTATTCGACACTGGTGAGGCCTCATCTGGAGTACTGTGTCCAGTTTTGGGCCCCACACTACAAGAAGGATGTGGATAAATTGGAGAGAGTCCAGCGAAGGGCAACAAAAATGATTAGGGGTCTAGAGCACATGACTTATGAAGAGAGGCTGAGGGAGCTGGGATTGTTTAGTCTGCGGAAGAGAAGAATGAGGGGGGATTTGATAGCTGCTTTCAACTACCTGAAAGGGGGTTCCAAAGAGGATGGCTCTAGACTGTTCTCAATGGTAGCAGATGACAGAACGAGGAGTAATGGTCTCAAGTTGCAATGGGGGAGGTTTAGATTGGATATTAGGAAAAACTTTTTCACTAAGAGGGTGGTGAAACACTGGAATGCGTTACCTCGGGAGGTGGTAGAATCTCCTTCCTTAGAGGTTTTTAAGGTCAGGCTTGACAAAGCCCTGGCTGGGATGATTTAACTGGGAATTGGTCCTGCTTCGAGCAGGGGGTTGGACTAGATGACCTTCTGGGGTCCCTTCCAACCCTGATATTCTATGATTCTATGAACTCTCCTCCACCCGACAACTTTTGCATCTGATTAATTAATCAGACAATACCTTAGTACCCACAAATAGTAGTGTTAAGACTTAACATTAAGATCAAGAACACTGCTATCAGTTTTCAGAGGAAGCATGATAAATTCTTGATACAATACAGTTATATTGCCAAAGAGCAAAACCAGTACTGGACATCTCCATGTCCAGAAACGGACATACTCCCAGCCCCCACACATATGATTAAATAAACGCTATCTATGGAGGAAATAAATATGGTCAGACCCGCTCTCCTCTGAAACTTCATTCCTGGTTCCTCCTTCACATTCATTCTTTCACCTTAATTTGTTCCTCCTCTCTAACCTTGATCCCCCTTTCTCCAACTTCTTTTTATCAATCAGTTCCTTTTCTTTATCCCACTCTTCTCATTCACTCTCTCACTCCATTTAGTCTTACTTGTCTCACTTCATTCCATCTCTTTCACTCACTCTCCAGGTGCAGACACATTGGTGCCCTGACCACCACTCACTCTGGTGCTACTTTTCTGTTCAACTGCTCTTTCTTGTCTTTCTACAACAATGCTTTCTTTTCTCCTCTTTTCCAATCCCCTAATATGCTTTCTCCATCACAAACTCACTCTTCTAAGCAGTGCTGGCCCTTCATTTCAATTAAGACATGAATCAGTTAGTCCCCATCAGAAAATATAAATTCAGTACCTCCAATCCAAATAAGCTCAAGTCACTTCTCTTGACCCCAAATCAAATTTGTTAACATCTAGCCATTCCCATATTCTTGCAGGTTTTCCTTAAACTATGATTTGTAGTGGTGGCTGCCTAGTACGCCATCCTCCACTTCTCTTTCTCCCTCTTCCCATGCTGGGAGGCGAGCCATAATGAACATCTCTGGTCCTCTCCCTCTCAGCTGTGAGTCAGAGAACCACTGAAAGCATAATCACCACAACCTGAATCTGGGGTGCAGTGATGCTAGCATCTTCTCTTGCCTGTCAGGCCAGGGGAAACAGCACAGAGACTGAGCATCTTCACCTCCCCATTCAAGCCAGGAGAGAGACACAGGGAACGTTTTTACCACTACCACAGACCAAAGGGAAGATAGCACAAGGATGCTTTTACACCTTCCTGCCCAGACTAGGATGGGGGATGGTCACAACTTTCATAGATTCTAAGGCCAGAAGGGATCTCTTGTGATCATATAGTCTGACCTCCTGTACAACACAGGCCACAGAACTTTCCCAAAACAATTCCTAGAGAATACTTTTTAGAAAAATGTCTAATCTTGATTTTTAGAATGTCAGTGGTAGAGAATACACCATGACATTTGATAAATTATTTCAATTGTCAATTACTCTCACCATTAAAAACGTATGCTTCATTTCCAGTCTGAATTTGTGTAGCTTCAACTTCCACTCATTGGATCATATTATATCTTTCTCTGCTAGATTGAAGAGCCCATCATTAAATATTTGTTGTACTTATAGACTATTCAGGTCACTCTTTAACCTTCTCTTTGTTAAGCTAAATACACTGAACTTCTAGAGGCGATCACTTTAAGGCAGCGTTTCTCAAATGTGGCCACTGTGGCCCCAAACGGCCACTAGGGGCTCTTCTTGTGGCCACAACAGCCTCCTGGGTGGTGATTCGGGGGAGGGGTGGTAGAGAGGAAACAGTGGAGCCACAAACACCAGAGGAGCACACAGGCAGTCTGAGTTCCCCACCAGGGTTTAATTTGTCCTCCGGCTTACCAGGGCTGAGTAAATCTGTTGTGAAAAGTGGTATTTGTATGTTAGTTAATATCACTTTTCACTGCCTTCTAGCTATCAAGTCTGCTGCTGTGAAAAGTGATATTAACAAACATACAAATATCACTTTTCATAGAAGCAGACTTACTATCTAGCAAGTCATAAAAAAGCAATCAAAAAAAGCAAAAAAAACCCCTAAAACCCACCCAACAAAAGACAAGAACATGCAAAGCACCTTATTAGTGTTTCTATTCTGTTTAGGTCAAGTAAAGAATAGAGACAACTGTACATTATTTTTATTATTAGGTCTGCCAAAAACCCTACATAAATAAATTATACTGATTTGGACCTATATATGTGCATGTTTATTTGTTTTTCCTAATGCTAATTAAGTATTTTAGGAAAAATTGTCAGAGCGGCCACCAAAAAGAGTTGGTGGCCACACTCTGAGGCCACCAAAATTTTTGTTGTGAGAACCCCTGCTCTCAGGCATGTTTTCTAATCCTTTAATCATTTGTGTTGCTCCTCTCTGAATCCTCTCCAATTTATCAACATCCTTCTTGAATTGTGGGCCCCAGAACTCGAAGCAGTATTCCAGTGGATTGCAGTGCTAGATAGAGGTAAAATAACCTCTCTATATCTACTTGAGATTCCCCTGTTTATGCATCCTAGGATCTCACTAGCTCTTTTGGTCACAGTGTCCCACACTGGGTGCTCATGTTCAGTTGATTATCCACTATGACGCCCAATCTTTCTCAGAGTCACTGCTTCCCAGGACCTAGCCCCCATCCTGAACTACATTCTTTGTCCAAGATGTATACATTTACATTTAGCTGTATTAAAATACATATTGTTTGCTTGTGCCCAGTTTACCAATCAATCCAGATTGCCCTGAATTCATAACCTGTCCTCTTCATTATTACCTTTCCCATGATTTTTTTGGTCATCTGAAAACTTTATCAGTGATTATTTTGTTTTCTTCAGGGTCTTTAATAATAATGTTAAATAGCGTAGGGCCAAGAACCAATCCATGTGGGACCCCACTGGATACAGATGTGCTCAATGATGATTCACCATATACAGTTAAATTTTGAGACTGATCACTCAGCCAGTATTTAATTGATTTAATGTGTGCCATGTTACTTTTATATCATTCTAGTTTTTTAATCAAAATATTGTGCAGTACCAAGTCAAATGCCTTACAGAAGTCTACGGATGTTACAACAACATTATTATCTTTATCAACCAAACTTGTAATCTCATCAAAAAAAGATATTAAGATAGTCTCACATGATCTATTTTCCATAAACCCATGTTGATTTGCATTAATTACATTATCCTCCTTTAGTTCTTTATTTATCGAGTCCCCGTATCAGCTGTTCCATTATCTTGGACTGATGTCAGACTGACAAGCCTAAAATTACCCAGGTTATCTTGTTTACCCTTTTAAAAAAATGGGCACAACATTAGGTTTTTTTACAGTCTTCTGGAACTTCCTCAGTGCTCCAAAGCTTACTGAAAGTCAACAATAATGGTCCAGCAAGCGCCTCAGTCAGCTCTCTTAAAACACTTGGATAGAAGTTAGCTGGAACTGCTGATTTTAAAATGTCTAACTTTAGTAGCTACTGTTTAACACCTTCCAGAGGTACTAGTGGGAGGAAATGATGAGACCATATGATGAGAGTATATAATATCCCCCAGATGCAGAATAGAAATATTTATTGAACACTTCTGCTTTTTCTGCATTATTATTGATAATTCTACCATTTCAATCTAGTAATGAACCAATATGATTGTCATTGTTCTTTTTATTCCTACTATATTTTTAAAACTCTTGCTTATTTTGCTTAACTCTGCTGGCCATAGTTTTCTCTTTGTGTTCCTTGGCTTCCCTTATCAATTTTCTACAATTCCTAACTTGATTTATATTCATTACTATCAACTTGCCCTTTCTTCCCTTTGTTACATTTTTTTTCAGCTGTCTTCACTTCCCCACTAAACTAAATCAGTTTTTTTCCTACCACCAGTGCAGTCTTTTTCCTCAATTTGTGGGATTGTGGCTTTTGGGCATCTGTTAAGGTGTTCTTAAAAAACACCAACTTGTCCTTCATGCACAGGAAGTCCCCTCTGACTTCAAGCAGGAAAGAGAATATGGCATATCCACCAGGTCACCAGTACTGTTCTATCGCTGTTAGCTGCCTCTCTTCACGACTCTTGAGTTTGCCTAGCAACTGACTTTTTATACCAAATCTTCCCTGCTTCGCCCATCTGAGCTTCACCCCTCATCACCGGGGAGCAATTAACCACTCAGAGTCTTCAAACATCTGGGCTGATGAAAGCTCCAAGGGCTCGAGCCTTGCAAGACATTGATCAAAGCTCCAACTTGATCCTTTTCACCTCCCCAAGCTAAGCCCATGAGGTCTCAGGCATTGTGCAGAGCAGGCTCTTGCCTGAGCTCCCATTGCTGTCCCTGCTTTGAAGTGGAGCAAGAGGCTACAGATCAAAGTTCCTACTCTATACCTGCTCTTTGTTTCCCTCCCCATCTAAGGAATGATGCCTGAGAGAGAATTGATGGCTGACTCTGGTTGGGACCAAGGCCTCTTCCTGCTTCCTCTTTCTGCTGGGGGCTTTGGGACTTTCTGGGGTGGCAGCAGTGGCCACGTCAGGTTTCCCTGGCTGCTCCCCAACTCTGCTGCAGTGGCTGGCTGGGAATGAGGGATCTCTCCTTCCTGGAAGCTTGGACACTTTTTGGGGTGGGAGCAACAAATGTAAATTCAGAGTTACTTCATGGATTCAATAGTCTTAATGCATTTTGTGCCGGTGTAAATGGTGGCAGACTCTGGCCCTTGTCTATGTCTGAGGATCCCATACAATTCAGAAGCCACAAAAAGTATTTTTTTAATTGGACTATACCTGAAGGGCCCAATTCTGCACTGATATGGTACAGCATCTACTTTGCACAGGTATAGCTGACAGTGTAAGTCTCTGAAAAATCAAGCCTTCACTATCTAATTAAATAAAATAACGAGTGGTCATTTTTACTGAATCAGATCATTAAAGCAGCAAGCATTTTTGCATGAAAGAATAAATAATGTCAGAAACTAAGTCAAGGTGAAACAGCCAAAGGGATCATTGTGCCTGTTTTATTTTTCTTGTTTCCACTTTTTTGTTCCCTTTACTTCTCTACCATCCACCAGAAGAAATGTTTCAAATTCTCTGCAGAACATACTTCTTTATGTCCGTTTGTTGCTTTTCTTTTACTATTCCATCTAGATTAGCTATTTCAAGTCTTTACTATACCCTGTATAAGAAATAGTTTTCTCAGCAGTAAATTCTTCTCTGCTCCCAATTTTTTGATTATATTATACCCTTCCATTTGGGAATCTTTTTTGCCAATAGGAGTAGTTTGCATTTTTATGGTCAATTTTAATAATGCTTTAAATTTTAGCTTCATCATCAAGGCCGTTTGCAGTTCTCACTGTTTTAGCAAAATTCATATTGAAGCTGAATTCTTTAGGGCTTTTTTTTTAAAAAAAGAAACAATTACACGTTATGTGAATATACAAAAAAAACCAAAACAAAACAGGTTACCTCAATTCAAGTACTAGGATGATGTGATAGAATATCTCCCAAATGCTTTCAAGAGTTAAATAATAATAACACAGGGGAGCACAATCAAAAGCAAGGAACAAAAGCTATTTTGAGATAATCTTAGAAATGAGAGAGAAAGCTGATGATAAGGAAAAACATAGAAAGGCAGTTACAGATAGCATCATTATGTAGGAGAAGGGTATCATACCACTGGTGATGAGATTGTGTGGAGGGATGCAGGTGAGTATCGGGAGCGGAGAATAAAATAGAAAGAATTTCTGTGAAGTAAGACGGACAAAGTCCATGGCAAGTTTAAAAATCAAGAGGTCATAAGTGATCCTTACCCATTCTGAAAAACGAGGACTGATGCTTAACTATATAACCTCCACTGGTTGCTTAGGAACTCTCTAGGTAGAGGGTAGCAATGAAAATGCTATTAAAGCTGTTCTACTGTATATTGAACTACAATATTCTAGTTATCTTTAATGAGTCAGAGTGTGATTTGGCAAATGACCCATCTTATCCCACTATATTTATCTATACCTGTATCATGCATCCTTTCTGTAAAATGTTGAAGTGCTGGAATAAAGCTATCACAGTCCTCTTCTGGGAAACCAGGCATTCCTGAATATGAAATAAAACTATCTGATACGGTTGGTATCAGGGAGTCCTGATTCTACCAGACATTTGTATTCACTAGTTTGTCTTTCAAAAGAAGTCTACTTGTAAATATTTTCTTTTCAGAAATACAGTACAATTATGTCCCAGTCAGAGCAGAAATTGAAAAGTAGGCTATGTAGTTGTCTCAGGGTATTGAGAAAGAGCATTATATTCAGAGGGTTGTTGGCTATTAAGTTCTCTAGTTCAGTATTTCAGGTTTTTTCCCCAGAATGCCTTTGAGCATCCCAGACTGAAAATGAAAAATGGAGATTGCTTTGCTTTGGAGAAACTTCAGAAAAGGAACCTGCCCTGAAACTATTATAGGGGCATAAGTTACTTTTACAGTTTTTAAAATTGCATGCCTACCCCCTTGCTCTCCCAAGATTACTTTTGTCTCATATTGCAATTTCACCTCTAATTTGGAACCTTCTTTTTCTTCTTAAGTCTATTTCTCCCTCCCCTTCCCCCGAGAGAACTTTCTTGATGTTTTTATAGGTCTGTCATGATTTGTATCTGTTACAATTGGTTAAATAGCTTGCTTTATATTCATCCAATACCTACCAGGAGCAGAAGGTGATGAAACTAAATGCTACTACAATGTCCAAAAGATTAATTCGATGCAGTCTGGTCCAGTGAGAACCTCGCCACCTGCTCACCCACTTCACATTTAATTCAAACTAGACTTCCAAGGTTAAGCTGATTAAATATAGCCATTGCCATAATAAGCCAGTTAATTTTATGCACATGCTCTGTGTGTGAGATAAAATGAATCCAATATTATTAGGGCATTGGTACATTTCTCAACTGTTTACTTAGTGATCGCTCTTAAACTCTCAGCTGCCTAAGTTCAAGTGACTGGAAACATCTCTAATAGTTTGAGATTGGGTTTATGTTCAAAAATATTAATAGTTTATTTATAGGATGACCAGATTTTCCTGTTTAAAAACTGGATGTTTGTCCATGGTAGGAGGGGACTATGTGGTATAGTTAGAAGGCGGTTAGGGAGTTTTGCACAGGAGAAGGGAAGGCAACAAGGGTAGCCAATTTCCCTCTTCTTCTTAGAGTAGTATCCCTACGGGTGCTCCCCTGTAGGTGTGTCTCTGTGTCCCTGCTCTGCTGATCGGAGAATTTTGGTAGCAGTGTCTGTTTGGTCTGCGCATGCATTGCCCTCCCCCTCCCCCGTGCTCTGCCATGAGGCTAACCAATGCTGCACAGTTGAACACTCCTCAGTTCCTTCTCAATTGCCCCTGGCTAGAGTTGGAGCTTTAGCTGTCCATTAGCGCAGATCATTAACTTCTTCAGAATTGTTCATTTTAGCTACCTTTTTGGAGCTCTCCTTTCTTTACTTTACTCCTTTATCTTTATTACCAAAAGAATCCCCCTTTATTTTAGACTTTGTTTTTCTTTGGCACACACACACAAACACACCCCATCTGGAGACCTCCCCCCCCCCGCCCCAGATGGTCTATGCCTGGTTCACCGGGTTCCAAGGAGTGTCTCAGAAGCAAGGAATCTATTTCGGTGACTGACGGATACTCTCGGTGCATCTGCTGCCTGGGAGAGAACCACATTCTACAGAAGTGTGGTTTGTGCCAACAACTGAAACCCAGATCCAGAAAGGATAGAGAACTGAGACTCAAGCGTCTCCTAATGGAGGCAGCCTTTGAATCACCCTCTGAGCCACTCCAAGACCCCAGATGGTGGGAAGCCTTACCACAACCCTCTACTCTAAGGGAGGTGAGCCCAAGAAGATGCCCATGAGCCATTCACATAAGGCCTCTAAGAAAAGGGCTGTGAGTCCCCCAGCAAGCCCTGACTGAGCTTAAAATGATCTCTGGCTCACTCGGTCTCATCGGTACCAACAGCACTGAAGCCGTCTAAGTCTAGTACCTAGGCTTGCGTGGTACCACCCCACCTAAGCATGTTGGCCTGCCAAAGTACCCAGTGGGCATGGACAAGGAATCATCAATAGTGATTGGATTTGAGAAATTCAGAGAATCCACCCTGGGGAAGGTTCCTTTCATACAGACATTGGTGTCAGTACTGTCTTTGGCTTGCCAGGTACCGGGGGACCGCACTATCAGGTCCAAATCACCGACTCCTTTGATGTAGACATCGGTGCACTGACAGCCACCACCAGTGCCGACACCTTTGACGCCGCCGGACTTCCAGTACGTGACAAACCTTTGGTGTCTGATGCACCGGATTCACATTTACTCAGTACCAGGGCCCCGGTATCGAGTCCACCCGGAACTCCAGACTTGCTGGCAACATCATGCTGTACACCCACTTTTTCATCCATTGAGTCAGATAGTGAGCCAGAAGACATGGTTTCTTGCCTCTTCTCTCACCCAATTCCAGTATGGACCTCAGTCATACTATCCCACCACCCAGCCTCCTTGGTATGGGCAGCCATGGTACCAAGCACCAGGCCCCTTCCTACCCTCTCAGTGGCCCTACTGAGACCATTGGCAGGCACCATGCCTCCCGTGGCTCTAGTGTGGCTTATAAAGAGCCAAAGAGACATTCTCCTTTGGCTGCTGCATCAAGGGCATGCAAACCCCCTGAACAATTGAGAGGAACAAGAGGCTGAAGTCAAAGAGGAAGCTTCCCCCTACCCGACTAATTTCTCATCGTCCTCACCAGATGAGATGGTGATGCCCCCTCTACCATCGTTGGCAGATGACTTTAAGATGTTTCAGGAGCTGGCCCAGTGAGTGGCAGAGGCACTGCAGGTAGCACTACAGGAGGTAACCAGTCACACTACAAACTAGTGCACATTTTACATTCTTCTACCTTGTCCAAAGTAGCCCTCCCTATTAACATGGCCCTCTTGGACCCTGCCAAACTCATATGGCAGAACCCTGCATTAGTCCTGCCAATATGCAATTAGGCCAACAAAAAGTATTACATCCAAGCAAAAGACATGGAATTTCTCTTCTCCCACCCGCCTCTCAATTTGATCATCATGGACGTGGAGGCTGCCAGCACATTTCAAATCCACTCACTACAACCAGGACTGGAAGTATCTAGATCTTTTTGGGAGAAAAACATATTCATCAGCCACTCTTCAGTTCCATATTGCAAACTATCAAGCCTTAACAGCAAAATACAATTTCTTAAACTACTCAGAACTCAATTCCTTTATTGAGCAGCTCCCAGAGTTGCACAAAGAGCAATGTAAAGCCATTGTTAATTAAATCTAACTGGCAGCAAAGACATCACTTTAGTCTACACTTGACACAGTTGACATGGTGTCATGCTGCATCTCGACTGCCGTCGTGATGAGACGAGCCTCTTGGCTGCACTTATCTGGGATCCCCAAAGAGGTGCAAACAACTGGGGAGGACCTTCTCTTTGAAGGTACAAAACTGTTGGACACTTCTCTTCACACTTTAAAAGACTCCTTGATGGCTCAGAATCTGGGCAGAAGAGAAATATAATCCTCAGCCTTCATTCAGAACTTGTTCACCATAATATTCATCTCAGAGATCATATGAACCCCAGAGAAAGAAGTCCAGGTTCCCGAAATGGAAACTGTTGGGCTCTCAACCTAGTTCTTCACAGCCACCCATTTAAAAATGACAGTTTTGTCAGGTTGGTTGAGGTCCCCACAGACCACTCTCCTCAATAACATCCAATGCTGGAAAACCTCTCTCATCCCTATGGATGCCATCTCACCCCGTTCTGCAGCACCTGGGAACAGATAACCTCTGAAAAATGGAGGTTGGAGATTATTCACGTCCCTCCCCCACCCATTCACCCTTCCCCATCCCTCTTCAGGGACCTTCTCATAAGAGCCTGCTACAGGAGATAGACCGTCTTTTCAGCATAGGAGTCATAGAGTTGGTGCTCATACATTTAAGAAGCAAAGGCTTTTACTACTTCCTGATACTCAAGAAAAAGGGAATTGGAGATCCATATTAGACCTCAGAGCACTCAACAAATTTGTCAAGGCTCAGAAGTTCAGGATGGTCACATTGGCGACAATTATTCCAGCGTTAGAAAAGAGAGACTGGTTCTCGGCACTCGGCCTATAAGATGCTTACTTCCACATGTCAGACATACCGAGTCACAGATGATACCTCAGATTCATACTAGGCCAAGACCACTACCAGTACAGAGTACTCCCTTTTGGCCTCTCATTGGCCTCCATAGTATTCTCAAAGGTCCTCTCATGGTGGTGGCTCACTTACGCTCCCAGGACATTATGATTTACCCTTACCTGGACAATTGCCTCCCCTGGGTGCGTTCTTTTTCCGAAGCCCAGTGAGTTACTCAGACTACCCTGGATCTGTTCAAGAACCTGGGTCTGCAAATCAATGCACAAAAATCTACATTAAAACTGGTACAGAGACTAGAATTCATAGGAGCAGACCTCAACTCTGTCCGAGCAAGAGCGCTCCTCCTACACACAGATTCCTCCGTTTCTCCATGCTTAGAGTGCAATCCAGCCCCCAAATATCAGCCAGACATTGCCTTCAACTTCATGGCCATGGGCACATTGGTGATACCTCATGCCAGACTCTGCATGAGATGCCTGCAATCATGGTTCAGTTCGGTTTACAGAATGAACAAGAACAACCTAGACAAACTGCTATTGATGCCCACTAAAATCAAACAATCCCTGAATTGGTGGATAGACCCAGCAAACTCTTGCATGGGAATCCAGTTTGCTCAAACTTCCCCCATCACTAATTCTCACCACCACAGCATCCCTCATAGGATGGGTTGCACATCTCAATGATCAAATGGTCTCCATCCAAGACGTGCCTTCACATCAATTTACTCAAACTCAGAGCAGTCAGGAATGCCTGTGCTCACTTCTTGCCAATGATCAGAGGTACACACACAAAGGTCATGACAGACAATATAGCCTATATGTATTACATAAACCATCAAGGAGGTGCCAGCTCACCCTCCTTTTGTATGGAAGCACTAAAGCTATAGAGTTGGTGCATTTCCCATAACGTTACAATATCAGTGGCTTACTTACCAGGAGTACATAACATGATAGTGAACCATTTCAGACACAAATTCCTACATGACGATGAGTGGGAGATGGACTCAGTGATACTCCACAACATATTCCAGTGATGGGAGCCACCAATAATAGACTTGTTCACTTCTTACTGGAACAAGAAATGCCCACTGTACTGCTCCAGAGTGGGTATTGGCCAGCATTCCATGAGGGACTCTCTCCGCTTCTCATGGTTCAAGGGCCTCCTTTATGCCTTTCACTCATTCCCTCTCTTGCTGAAAGTCTTGTTGAAAGTAAAAAAGAGAAAAAGCAAACATCCTACTGATCTCTCCCACCTGGTCCAGACAGACATGGTACCTTTACCTGTCACAAATGGCTCTGTATCCACCAATGACTCTTCTGATCATTCCTTACCTCTTCTTGCAGAACAAGAGATGCACTCTCCATCTCAACCTGTGGATAATATAGCCTCAGAGTCTTCATGGTTCCAGCTCATAGAGACATCATGTTCTGAAGAGGTACAGGAAGTGTTATTACACCATAGGAAAATGACTACCTGTCGTACTTATCTACAGAAGTGGACTAGCTTCCAGATCTGATGCCGGTCCAAAAGATATGGTCACACCGGATATGGCTACCCTACCCATAGTCCTAGACGATATGTTGGATCTCAAGAAATTGGGACTCTAGAAGGGTACTCAATTTTTTCCCCACCTGATTACAAAGAGGTTTCTCAAAGGCGTAGTTGGACCTCTTTCCCCAGCCCAAGCTTCCTACCCCACAATGGGACTTCAATCTAGTGTTACAATGACTGATTAGATTCCCCTTTGAACCCATGGCCACTTGGTCTTTAACTCGCCTTTCCGTGAAGATATCATTCCTGATTGCCATCACCTCGGCAAGAAGGATAGGGGAGATAGTGGCCCTGATGGCACATCCCCCATTCACAGTGTTCTTCCCCGACAAAGTCACGCTTAGACCACATCCAAAGTTCACCCCCAAGGATTTCATGTGAACCAACACATTCACCTGCCAACCTTTTATCCTAAGCCTAAGCAGGATAATAGCCATCCTCCATATGCTAGATGTAAGGAGAACATTGGTCTTTTCTTTGCACTGGACAAGATTTTTTAGAAAATCTCTGAGACTCTTCCTCTCCATTTCAGACGGGTCCAAAAGCACAGCGATTTCAGCTCAAAGACTCTCTAAATGGCTCTTGAACTGTATTAAACTCTGTTACCAGGTTCCAACTTAGTACCTCCATCTACAGTCTGCATACATTTTACAAGGCTGGTTTCCTCATCCATCGCCTTCTCCAAGGGTATCCCTATATCGGAAATCTGCAGAGCAGCTACCTGGGTATCGGCACATACCTTTGCAGAACACTATGCCATCCTGGGGGACTCTGCTGCAGATGCCAAATTTGGCACCACGGTACCATCATCCATAACAGACTTGTCTCCGAAGCCCCAGCCTTCAGTGAGGGGCCAAACAGACACTGCTACCAAAATTTTCCAATCAGCAGCACAAGGATGCAGACACACCTACAGTGGAACACCGATAGGGGGACACATCTCGAAGAACCATCATTACTGCAGAAGGTGAGTAACTTCTTCTTATGCTTTGTCTTTTTTCCATTTCTTCATCTTTATCATGCCTTCTTTCATCCTCTCTCCTTCCATCATTTCCCTTTTCCTCTTGCCTTCCTAATTCAAACCCTCATATCTCCCACTTCCTCTGTTTGGCACATTTAGTAATTCTCAGGCCTTTCTCTCAACCCACACATAATCTTTGTTTCCAAGCCCTCCACCCCACACAATCTCATTCTCACCTGTAGTTCCGTGAAGGTGAGCAGAAAAGTGGATGCCTGTCTCTCATCTAGGTCAGTAGCAGCGTTGTACAGCTGTGCTGGCTGTAGGCTTGCCTTTCAATGCCCAGAGTCTTAGACTGCACATGACTGTGACTCTTATAGAAGGCTGATTTGAAGTGGGTGCACACAGACAGGTTTCATGGGTGGGAGAGCAACTCCAGTGTTGTATGACCAATCTCTGTAATGGTTCCTAAAATGCATATGTTTGCCCATCTTGCCATTAGTTTAATCAATTCAGCTTCTTAGTGGCTCCTTCAGGTGACAGATTTTCTTGGGTTTACACAACTCTGCATTCTATGAAGCTGATGGGGACATACTGTGTGCGACCATTGTTAGTTTTTTGGTAGGGGAGGAGAGGACAGGAATTGTTTTTTAAAAAAATACAGGGGGTATATAACTGGTGGTAACTTGCAGGCCTGGCAAAAAATGCTTAGGCTGGCCATAGTTATAAAGAACAGCCAGCTGACAGCTCTAGGAGCTCTGTTTTTGCCTCTACCATAGAGACTTGGCTGGTCAGGCATGATAATTATGTTGTAAACTATTATATTGCTGTCCAGTTTGGTTACATAAGTAGTCCCTGTGAGGATTATGCCTTGGCTGCCTGCACAAGTCATGAACTGTGAAAATGAAACTAAACTTTCTTTTGTCCCCATCTCCTCTCCATCTGAGCTTACCCCGACCACCATATTGGGACTGCCAGCTGTTTTGACTTTGGGAGAAAATGAGTTGTACAGCTGAAATTGGGCCCACTACAAGGTGCCTACATGAGACACCACTCATCTAATTATTGTACAAGACTGTCACCTGCTAGTAAAATATTAATTTGGAAATGTGACCTGCGCAGCTAGGCATGATTCATTAACTGCTTGGTTTTATGGGACTTGTACTAACCATCCTCCAAAAAAATCACATTTGGGAGTATTAGAGCATGGGGATTTTCCTCCTTACAAAGAAAAATGACCCAATCATTGGTACAAAAGGGGATGTACCCTGAGCCTCATTGCCTCCCCCACCTATCATGACTCTGTGATAATTACTGATCCAGAGGAGACATAATGTCTAAGGGAAAATATTATTTGCTATTTTATTCACTTGCCATCTGTAGACTTACATGCCAGGAAGAAAAGCAGTAACTATAGTTCAAAAACGTGACTTGTGATCTAAACAGGGCTGTAAATTATGAAACAGTACTCTGCTTGATTTCTCTGCCCAGGAAAATAAGTAAGAAAGATTACTCTGTACACAGCTTTTCCGGACTGAAACTGAGAGAAATAAAGGCAGAAAGGGACCATAATTATAATTTAGATAATGTTTTTCCTGTGAAAAAACATTTATTGCCATCAATACTCACTTCACCCATAATTCATGTCTCATCTTCTGCTGCTGCTATCTGACATTTATATGTAATAGCATCCTTGGTATGAGAGAGTGTGTGTCACGAAAGAAAAATGACTACATGCTTGTAACACTATTCTCTTCTGGAGAGTCTAAAATGGAGCAGCACAGATGTATGAATCTATGATTTATTTTCAGGTTTCAAGGTTGATTTCAAGGTTTCTAAAGATGAAATGTATTCTTGATGCTTTGAAACAATGTGTTTTCTTTCTGCCTTTCAACTATTATCTTTAATCTCATTTTGTGTGATTTTTTTTCTCATTATTTGCTTTTGTATTTGTTTTCCTTTATGTACTTAACCTGTAATTAATATTTTAAGCTAGGCTGGTAATGCATTGGCAATGGCAACTGGTTTGCTGGTTAGGTGACTTGAAACCTGTGAAGTGGACAGAAATAGAGGGTAATGTAGCTATGGATTTGGTCACAGAAAGTTGAGAACATTGCCCTCACCAGCTGGTGACAGCAGCTACTGCCAAGTGAAAAATGGAACAGGATTGTAATTGGGAGCTGCTCACATACAGCCTTTGCCAATGTTAAGATGGTAAATGAAGCCTACAAAAACAGAGGAAAGGTGAGGAAAGTTAAGGAAAAAAGAATGTAGAAAACATTGTTGATACCATTGGTTCAATTCTTTATTGATAAGATGTCAGATAACTTGGTTCAATCAGATTATATATATCAGCACAATAGAAAAGGAGTTGATAATTTACCCAGTCTTCATTATTCCAAATTTATTACAATTACTATCTGGTTTTTATACCTCAGCTGTTTACAACAGATAGAAAATTCTACTTGATTAATTAAAGACCTTAAACACCTGTTCTTATCTAGTTTCCAATTATTTTGCACATCACAAAGGCATCTTATACCTGTTATCCCTAAAACATATAACTAGCACTGCTCATATTTATCAAATCTTGTTTTTCCCAGTTTCTACATATACAAGGAACAGAGATTGCGCACGGTTTACTACAAATATATTTTCAATATATGCTTGGCATGATTTGCAAAGCATACTTGGGAGTATGGCATGTAGTATAGTATAAGTATAGTATAACTTTTAGAAGTATAGCAGAATCCCATTTATCTGATCTAACTGGGACTGGGACCAGGACCAGATTGGATAATAAAAATCCAGATAAACCGGAGAACGGAAAAGTGCAATGTTGCAGCGCCATCTAGTGACGACAGGAGAGTTTGCCCCCTTATGGACCAGTGTGCCGCTGGTTGTGGTTAACATGGAGGGTCAGATAAATGGAGTTCTACCTTGTATGATATTGGCTAACCATGTGAATAAATTTTCAAGGTACTGTAATTAATTAATCACCACCACTAAAGGGAGAACCGCCTGAGGTTTTGTGGTTTTGTTTCTTCCATTACTGCCTTGATGTCATCTGGTGAGTTGTTTTTGAGTTGGATTATAAATAGGGCTTAAAAATCATGATTAATGGCACAATTAAAAAAATTAATCACGCTTAATCGCACTGTTAAACAATAATAGGATACCACTTATTTAAATAGTTTTGGATGTTTTCTACATTTTCAACTATATTTATTTCACTTACAACACAGAATACAAAGTGTACAGTGCTCACTTTATATTTATTTTTATTACAAATATTTGCACTGTAAAAACCAAAAGAAATAGTATTTTTCAATTCACCTAATACAAGTACAGTAGTGCAATCTCTTTATCATGAAAGTTGAACTTACAAATGTATAATTATGTACACAAAAAAACTATTCAAAAATAAAACAATGTAAAACTTTAGAGCCTACAAGTCCACTAAGTCCTACTTCTTGTTCATCCAATCGCTCAGACAAACAAGTTTGTTTAAATTTGCAGGAGATAATGCTGCCCGCTTCTTGTTTACAATATCACCTGAAAGTGAGAACAGGCATTCACATGGCACTGTTGTAGACAGTGTCGCAAGATATTTATGTGCCAGATGCACTAAAGATTCATATGGCCCTTCATGCTTCAATCACCATTCCAGAGGACATGTGTCCTTGGTGATAACGGGTTCTGCTCAATAACCATCCAAAGCAACGTGCACCAATGCATGTTCATTTTCATCATCTGAGTCAGATGCCACCAGCAGAAGGTTGATTTTCTTTTTCAGTGATTCACATTCTGTAGTTTCTGCATCGGAGTGTTGCTCTTTTAAGACTTCTGAAAGCATGCTCTACACCTTGTCCCTCTCAGATTTTGGAAGGCATTTCAGATTCTTAAACCGTGGGTTAAGTGATGCAGCTATCTTTAGAAATCTCACATTGGTACCTTATTTGTGTTTTGTCAAATCTGCTGTGAAAGTGTTCTTAAAACAAACAACATGTGCTGGGTCATCATCTGATGATGATATAACATGAAATATATGGCAGAATGTGGGTAAAACAGCATAGGAGACAAACAATTCTCCCACAAGGAGTTCAGCTAGAAATTTAATTAATGCATTATTTTTTTAACGAGCATCATCAACATGGAATCATGTCCTTTGGAATGGTGGCTGAAGCATGAAGGGGCATATGAATGTTTAGCATATCTGGCACATAAATACCTTGCAATGCCGGCTACAAAAGTGCCATGCGAACGCCTGTTCTCACTTTCAGGTAACATTGCAAATAAGAAGCAGACAGCATTATCTCCCATAAATGTCAACAAACTTGTTTGTCTTAGCGATTGGCAGAACAAGAAGTAGGGCTGAGTGGACTTGTAGGCTCTAAAGTTTTACACTGTTTTGTTTTTGAATGCAATTATTGTAACAAAAAAAATCTGCATTTGTAGGTTGCACTTTCACCATAAAGAGATTGCACTACACTATTTGTATGAGGTGAATTGAAAAAATACTATTTCTTTTGTTTGCCATTTTTACAGTGCAAATATTTGTAATAAAAAATAACAATATAAACTGAGTACTGTCTACTTTGTATATTGTTGTAATTTAAATAAATATATTTGAAAATATAGAAAAACATCCAAAACTATTTAATAAATTTGAATTGATATTCTATTGTTTAACAGTGTGATTAAAACTGTGATTAATCACGATTAATTTTTTTGAGTTAATCGCGTGAGTTAACTGCGATTAATCGACAGCCCTACTTATTATCATAGGGTCAAATTCTGCTCTTACCCAGTGTAAATCTGTAATAACTCCGTTGACCTTTGGAGTTATGCCATTGTAAGAGAATATGGTTTATAGTAAATAACAAAAGCCACTCTTAGAATATGTCTTTATAGTAAAGTTAACCTGGGTGATCAGTACCTGGGTTAGCCTTGCTCAGGTCTGACCAGCCACATTGCAAAGCCATCTGAGTTAATGAGTCCACACTGGTATAGTACTTACTGCGTCAGGCATTAGGACTTCTGGAGTCATATGGTTCTCTAGTGCTGCAGGAGGCTGAACTGCTCTATGATTCTTTCCTAGTGAATTGTGGAAGAAGTTGTCTGTCCTGGGCAAATGGGAGGAATTGTGGGGAGGCATTGGTAGACTATCAGCACTCCAGTGGTTTAGCTTGTATCTTCATTGCAAAGTGGGTGAATTATCAGCCCAAGTGTAAGCAGCACATGAGCTTTAGCCTAGCCCTAGGAAAGGCTAGCTAGCTCGGGTATAAATGTGCACCACAGTCAGGCCAGAGGGTTTGTGTATAGATGGGAGCCAGGTTGGGGCAACCCCTGAGTAAGACCCAAGCTAACTTTGCATTGAAGATAAGCCCTTAAATAAACCAAACCAAGAAGAGTTGAGAAAATCAGGCCTATGAATCATTATAGATATGCTAAGTAGTACTGTTGTTATCTACTAGCACTTCAGTTTTCACAGCCTATTTCGCAGTGGGCAGATGTCTACAGTATTTCACAACAAAATACTACAATATTTGGCCTTAACTGGTTTTTTTTCCCCCACAGTCTCAGCAGAGATTAAAAAATTGAGCATGCATATGGCCAGATTGACATACTGTGTTGAATAGTACTATACTCTATGAACAGATCCATTGAAATCAATGGAGCTACTCATGAAGTAAGGTGAAAGAGTGAGTTTCATAATCCGACCCATAATGATTCTACTGTGCTTTTCAATGCAGAGTCAGGGCACATGGTAGGGCAGAACAACCTTGCTCTGTCATCTTCTAGATTCCTACAGGTTATGTTTGAGACACACTGGCTGGGCAGTGTGAGGAATTTGTACTGTATTCTGTGGATAAATAATGGCCACTCTGTCAACTTTTACCAGCACTAAATTCACTTCTAAAAAATTTACTAACTTAGACACTTTACATTTTCCTCTACAATACTAAAAATGGTTACCATGTTGTCCATTATAATTACTTATTGAACTCACTGACCTGTAGTTATGGAGCTGGACACCTAAATTTTCCTGTATGTACAGTCCCCATCCTCCATTCTGAGGGTACGGACTTGTGCTTCTTCATGAAAACTGTTCCGTATGTCATCTCAATGTTTCAGGGAAGCAATCCTTCAGGTTAAGCATTCACAAAATGTGGGTGGAGATTCCTCGGAGGTTGCGAGGGTTGTACTGGGTGGCTGTAGCATCACAGATGCCTGTATGACCCTAGGATGAACTCATTGCAGCCACCAGAGGGTATAAGCTTGCTTGCTGATTCACTGTGCTATGAGAACATTGGCCAACCCCTTTACTTTATACCCATTCTTAGTGTAAAATCTTTATAAACAAAAACGTTCTTTGTAACCCTGAAGATATATGCAGTAGTCTTCAATGAACAAAATTACGCTGTTCTACCTCTTGTTTACCCCTTCTTGTATTGCCATCTCTTCCAGTTTTTCTCAATTTACCTTTGGCATTGATGATGCAAGTAGATGAGCTACAGTTAAGCCCACATGGACTCCATTGAATTCTATGGGCACAAGGGTAGCAAACCCAGGGTCTTGGATTGCAAGCTCTTTAGGAGAAGGAATACATCTTTTATTGGTTTTGTAAAATACCTCGCATGTCTGCAGAACTATATAGGTAGTAAATAGTAATAAAGTTGATGAGTTAGGATTAAGTTTCACTGGAATGCATTGTTTCCAGAATTAGTAACACAAAACAAAATAATAAAGATAAAACAAGACTCTTCAGCAAACTAGATCTCTATCTAGCTCACAACACAGTTGTTAGACAGCCTAGCTACTCTGCCAGTCAAAAGACAATCTGAGTTTCATGGGTCACTTTTATATTCAAAATAATCTTTGAAGCTTGAGCCATTCCTTGAGGCAGGGACGGTCTGTTACGATGGGTCTGTGCAGTGCCTAGCATAGTGGGGTCCCTATCCTGAGTGGCGCCACTGGGCAGTACAGTAATACAAATAATAATGCATTCATTGTTGTTGTTAAACAGTTTTTCAAAATAGATTCCCCAAGAGTTAATTCAGACTTCCTTGGCCCTGTGCTGAAACTGGGCCCCCCCAGCCACTCACAAAAGCTGACATTGCCTCAGATTTTCTCCCCTATCTGCTTTCCCTTCAGGACTGTGACTTGCATCTTTTGCCTTCTCCCTCCCTTCCTCCTCCCACTCCCATCACTCCCCACCAAAGCCTTTCCTTCTTTCCTCACTTCTTTCAACTTTTTAAAAACATTTTCCCAACTTTTTTCTTTGTTTTTAATTTTTAAAATCTTTTTAAAAGATCAACCTTTAAAAATACTTTCATTTCCTCAGATAGCACTGCAGCCTCCACAGACTGTTTCCGCTTGCTGGCGGTGGTAGGATGGACAGTCTGTGTTCTAGTCACTCAGATTCAGGAGACGAGAGGAAGTTACATGGCTTGTCATCATAACACTTTCCACTCAAGCGTTCAGCACAAGCGCAGAACCCCAGCTGGAACGCCCCAAAATTATCCAGTTCACTAGGGTGTAGCAGCTGTCCTGTCAGAACCATCAATGGGCTTCACCACACCTCATTCCTTCCCCACTCATTCTTCACCCCTGCTCCCAGAACAGGAACTCTCAGGAAAAGTGCTGCCCTGTGTCAGCTGTATGTGGTAGAGATGAGAAGTGTGGGAACTGCATAATACCCAGATTGAGCACTACCTTGCTCAGGAAGGTAAATCAGTTATCTGCTTTACAGTACTTAACTCTGTCTCTTGCCTTAAACATCAGTCTAGAAGATTGTCTGTGTGTGTTGTACATTTTGTTTAACATGTACCCAAGGGGCTTGAAGTCGCAGGTATCTATTCTGGCTACTCCTTTTCCACTAATGCAGGCTAACATTCATGCCAGTAATAATCTTCCTCATTTCTTAACACTTACTTTGACTAAATAGCCATATCCTCATTTCTTGTCATTTATATATAAAAATGTGTAATGAGTAGTTATAATTATTTATATGTCAAAGGACAAAGAACGGAGGAATGGCTGGGTATGGAGTAGCATTGTAATTTTCAGGAAAGGCAAAAGTGCCAGCTGGTGATCACAGTTGCTAAGTGAATTATATGGTCCAAACATTTGATGCAAACTCATTTGTGGAGCTGGGGAACCTTTACGTGGGACAACAAAACAGTTTTTTTTTCATATTTGAATCACATGGCAATTAAAATAATTACAATAAAGTGAAGTGCTTGTAAATATTTTGTAACTTAAATCTTTAAAAACACCCACACTTCTTGTTCTCTTTTAAAGACATGAGTTAGTGTCTACATTTTGCACCTTATTATGCTAGACAAACACTTTTAAAGAAGGGCATGCTCAGGAAAATGCCCCGATAGAAAATATGCAAAGACAAGCAATTTTGTTGTCCTGTTCAATATTTCTGATTGCCTTTTGCAATCTGGAATTGTCCCTCTGCTGTCTGTCCCTTTTACTCACCCGAATTTTGGCATGATGAGTTTTGCAGCATGCACATAAGCTGTGCTTAAGGCCATGTTAACAGTCCTGATAATATATCTTCTAGGTTTCCTCTACGCTCAGAACAGTACCAAACGCAGCATTAAAGAGCGGCTTATGAAGCTCTTGCCCTGCTCGGCTGCCAAAACGACATCTCCTGATATTCAAAGCAAGTTTTATTTTTCTCTTGATTTTGTTTTTAGGTTTGCATGTGTCACAAGCTATACTTTTTAAAATGATGTTGTTAACTGCTCATTTGGGAGACAAGATATCTGCTAATGACTCACACGATCTCCTGATGTTTAAGAGGTAATTCTGGAGGGGTATGTCGACTCCCAGCATTTTTGTCTTTGCTCACATTGACGTCAAGGTGTCATTGCCGTGGGTAGCTGCTGTGTATTTTTCCTCTGAAAGCTAATTAAGAATTAGAGAGACAAGGTGGGTGAGGTAATAACTTTTTATTGGACCAACTTCTGTTGGTGAAAGAGACAAGCTTTCGTGCTTACAAGTTTGAAATCATCCTCCTTTCACCCATAGGAAGTTGGTCCAATAGACGATATTACCTCACTCACCTTGTCTTTCTAATATCCTGGTACTAACACAGCTGCACCAACCCTATAAACAATGAAGAATTAGTTCACTGGATAAATGAAATGCTTGGTCTGTGTGTGGGACAAAGGTGTTAGGGTTTTTAAACTGCCATTTATGGCCATCCCATAGAACAATACCAGTATAACTGGTTCTGGGGAAAAGGAATTGTAACTACTTAACAGTGAACTGCTTTGGAGGTAACACTTTACAGTGCATGTGTGAGAGAGAGAGAAAAAGAAGTACTGTGACTCTATCTGTGAAAGACTAAATTGCTCAGAACCACCTCATCCTGGTATAGTATATGGGCTAAATTGAATAGAGGTAAATCCACTTTAACAACAATAGGATCTTCCTCTATAAATTGGTCAACATAATAACGGGTTTAAGAGTAACTTTTTGGCCCCAATTGTGAGTGGTCCAGAAGTGTAGACCTGGGGGTCCCCTTAGCCACACCCAGAATTTGAGACTTGCAGAGCACCTACACTGTCCCTGGTGTAACTGTAAGCAGCCTCAGGGGCTATTCCAATTTATAATAGATTTCCACAGCCACCAATGGGCTACTCTGGCAGCCCAAAATAGCTGGAGCACAGGGCAGTCTCTCTGTGCTTCCTCCCACACACAGAGCTTTCCCCTACACTGGGGAAGGCCATTATGCTAGTCCTGTGCCACTTAGGAGAACCCTTTGTGATGGGTGGAATTCCCAGCTGGAGGGTGCTGGGATGCTTTCTTGCCCCTTTATGCCATAGGAATAATACAAAGTTTCTGGAATGCAGCACAGAATCACAGGCTGTGTGACTGTTGTATGGGACTTGGGTAAGAAATCTAAGGGTCAGCATGGAGAGGAAAGGTTAAGACCAACAATTGCAGAGGGGTGATACTCAATTGGAGTTTAAATAGTATAATTGGAGAGGATAGAAAGTTTATAAACAAACTGGAGGAAACAGACAAGAGACAACAGGAAAGAAAGAAATAAAATCAAGTGAAAATAAGCAAAGGTTAAAAACCATAAGAAAGAAAGAAAGAAAAAAGTGAAAACAGAATAGGGATGAAAAATAACAAAAAATAAATAAAAAGAGGCAGTCAAAACAACCAAAAAGAGAGGATAAAATAGTTAGAGGTTTAATACAAAGAGAAGGAAAAATAGGTGGAGGTTAAGAACAATTAAAATTGGAAATTGTTCAGAAGAATCCCATGCATCGCTGCAGGCTGGGGACCAACTGGCTAAGCAGCAGTTCTGCAGAAAAGGACCTGGGGATTACAGTGGATGAGAAGCTGGATAGGAGTCAGCAGTGTGCCCTTGTTGCCAAGAAGGCCAATGGCATATTGGGCTGTATTAGTAGGACCGTTGCCAGCAGATCGAGGGAAGTGATTATTCTCCTCTATTTGGCGCTGGAGTATTGTGTCCAGTTTTGGTTCCCCCACTACAGAAGGGATGTGGACAAATTGGAGAGAGTCCAGGGGAGGGCAACGAAAATGATTAGGGGGCTGGGACACATGACTTACTAGGAGAGGCTGAGGGAACTGGGGTTATTTAGTCTGCAGAAGAAAAGAGTGAGGGGGGATTTGATAGCAGCTTTCAACTAACTTAAGGGAGGGTTCCACAGGGGATGGAGCAAAGCTGTTCTCAGTGATGGCAGATGGCAGAACAAGGAGCAATGGTCTCAAGTTGCAGTGGGGGAGGTCTAGGGTGGATATTAGGAAACACTGTTTCACCAGGAGGGTGGTAAAGCACTGGAATGGGTTACTTAGGGAGGTGGTAGAATCTCCATCCTTATAGGTTTTTAAGGCCCGGCTTGACAAAGCCCTGGCTGGGATGATTTAGTTGTTGTTGGTCCTGCTTTGAGCCGGGGATTGGACTAGATGACCTCCTCAAGTCTCTTCCAACCCTAATATTCTATGATTCTATGAAATTAGGTTTGGAGTTGAATACAGTGTGATAGAAAACCTCTTACATTGTATTCATTCATAAGTTGTCTCACTACCGACTGATCCTGAAGAGTATTACTCACTTGAGGAGTCCCATTTAAGTCAACAGGAGATGATGTGGTCCAATGGATAGGGCCTAATCTGAATATCAGGAGACTTGGGTTTTATTCTTGGCTCAAAAACAATGAGGAGTCTGGTGGCACCTGAAAGACTAACAGATTTATTTGGGCATAAGCTTTTGTGGGTAAAAACCAGACGCATGGAGTGAAAATTACAGATACAGGCATATATATAAAGAGAAGAGAGTTACCTTACAAGTGGAGAACCAGTGATGACAAGGCCAATTCAGTCAAGGTAGATGTAGTCCACTCCCAATAATTGAGGAGGAGGTGTCAATACCGAGAGGGAAAATTGCTTTTGTAGTGAGCCAGCCACTCCTAGTCCCTATTCAAGCCCAAATTAATGGTGTTAAGTTTGCAAATGAATTGTAGCTCTGCAGTTTCTCTTTGAAGTCTGTTTTTGAAGTATTTTTTGTTGAAGGGTGGCTACTTATAAATGTGTTATTGAATGTCCAGGGAGATTGAAGTTTTCTCCTACTGGCTTTTGTATGTTACCATATAAAACATATATACAAGAGCCAGTAGGAGACCGTGATACTTTCCCATCTTTACAAAATGCTTTGTGATCTAAAACTGAAAACAACTGAACATTGGTATTAATCATGACTATAGGTTTGCAATTTAAGCTGTTAAGAGAGCAACCTTTCTGTATACCTGTGAAGAGCCTAGCATGCTTCTTGCTAGGCTAGGCTTCTGTTTTTCAGGGTTTATTAATTTCATTTTTCAGGGGTTATTTTTAGCAATTTTTGAGTTTTTTTGTAAATGTCAAAAAATCAGGGAGTTTGGGGGCTTTCTCTGTATATATTGTAATGAGTAATCTCTTTGTAATGTTCCCTAGTGTGGTTTAGCATGTACTATTTCAAAAAGCAGTATGTTAAAGTGCACTAGGGAACCTTTAGTGTCTAGCAGGGTCTACATAGACCAATTAATGAGTAATATGTTAGTGTGCTTTAGAATCACGCTCCCCTAGTTCACAATACTGCTCCATGGAGACCAGCCCTTAGGTACAAGTAATGATTTCCAGTGTTTTTCTGGTGTTTATTGGATAAATATCGATTTTGGTGGGCGTTTTTGTATCAGGGTGTCTTTCAATGTTTATCAGTTAAAACATAAAATTATAAACCCTATATACAAGTAATAGTAATCTGCCCTCCCACCAATAAAATGGATTGTTGCACAAACAATAAAAAAAGTATTTACAAAGAATTTTTTAGCATGATACTTGCACTTGCTTGCTAATAAGTGGTGTTGTACACCAAGTAAGGTAAGTTGAAGTAAAACTTACATAACTTAAAACTTACTTACTCACATCCGATGAAGTGAGCTGTAGCTCACGAAAGCTTATGCTCAAATAAATTGGTTAGTCTCTAAGGTGCCACAAGTACTCCTTTTCTTTTTGCGAATACAGACTAACACGGCTGCTACTCTGATAAGAGTTAATTGTATTTGGGAACAGAATATTAAAAAGGGAACTTGGAGTCAGTATCTTTCTTTGTGCTTTAGTCAGTAATACAGCACTAATTTTAAGTTTCAAGGCAACTGAAGACACTCATCATCACTATTTATTATCACCTTTTGACATAACTGCTATTGGGTTTGGCCAGACAGCATTTCAGAGTACTAGAAAGAAACTGAGCATTACCAAAACATAATTTGTTGTGTATATTGTGAACTCTTAAGTGACTGTGAGGGATATAATTTCAAAACAAGTACTTGATGACCATAAAAACAGGCATGCACACAATTATGTGCATTAAATCTTAATTTCTTTGCTCAACTCAGATAATATTGCATGGAAAATGGATAGGTACTTGCATGCATAAAGGCCCCAATTCAGCATTCTATCCATGTTCAGCAAAACATTTAAATATGTGCTTTATTTTAGCTATGTGCTTAATTCTCATTACCTTTAATGCAACCTAAACCCAGGTTTAAAGTTAAGTACACATCCTTGCCAACTCTCTGAATTTTTACACTAGTGACATGCTTTTGGATGGAGCTGGAGCCATTCTTGCAATGACCCAAGATGCTCCAGCCCTCTGATGGACTTGTTGGCCTCTTAGGGCTGAGTAAGAAGTTGGAGATGCTGTAGACAGAGCTCTCTCCCTCCCTATAGCAACCCAAAGTATTCTCACATGAGCAGAGAGGGAGCAAGATAAGCCCAGCCAGCTCAGGGTGGCTCTCCTTCCATCCTTCCCTCCTCCTTTGACCAACCAGTGCTTCTCCTCTGACCCTCTCCCTCCCCTTCCCTGCAGCACCCTGTCTGGGAAGGGGTAGAGTAGAGCAGTGGTTCTCAAAGCTGGTCCGCTGCTTGTCCAGGGAAAGCCCCTGGCGGGCCGGACCGGTTTGTTTACCTGCCGCGTCCACAGGTTTGGCCAATTGCGGTTCCCACCGGCTGCGGTTCGCCGCTTCAGGCCAACGGGGGCTGCGGGAAGCGACGCGGGCCAAGGGACATGCTGGCCACTCTTCCCACAGCCCCCATTGGCTTGGAGCGGCGAACCGCAGCTGGTGGGAGCCGCATTCCACTGAACCTGCGGACATGGCCCTGACCCGCCAGGGGCTTTCCCTGAACAAGCGGTGGACCGGCTTTGAGAACCACAGGAGCAGAATGAAAAGCTGGGGGAGCTGCCAACAGCCTAGAAGAAGGAGAAGAGATCCCACTGCATCATTCTCCCGGGCATCGGAGAGGAGCAGAAGTGAGACTGGGGAAGTTGAACTGATGCTGGGAGTAGAACTAATATGGGTGGGCTGAAGTAATGGGGTGAAGGCTGGATAGGAGATGGGTAAATGTGGGAGTGATTGCTTCTGCAGCAGGGGCCAAAATCACCTGACCCAGTACATTTGGGAGAGAGAGCCACGTGAATTGTCACACATTAGGAATAGGTAGGGGAGTTCAAAATCAAGACAGATTTCCTCTTCCCCCCCCCCCCAAAAAAAACAACAAAACTACAAGATAGTCTTCCTTTTAAAAAATCTTATGAATTTTTGGGGTCTTAAGGTTGGCAGTACTTAAGTGCTTTGCTGAATGACTTAAGTACATGCTTAAATGCATTGCTGAATTGGGACCAAATTGAGGGATGATGTACAGAGAATAGATAGTTTTTGTGCATGCTGTCTGGAGAGGCTCACAAGCAAGAATACCAACCTCAGGACAGTCTGTCAAGAAGCAGGCCACAAACCCCAAACTAGTTGTGAGTTTTCTACTTAGATTTGATCAACAAGTGTAAACTCCTCAGGCAATATACATGGAGTCACAGACAGTCCCCAGGGGCATTTCGGTCTATCTTGCCACTCGGGCAAGATTGACTTTGTGATAGAACATAAGAACAGCCATACTGGTCAGACTAAAGGTCCATCTAGCCCAGTGTCCTGTCTTCCGACAGTGGCCAATGCCAGATGCCCCAGAGGGAATTAACAAAACAGGTAATCATCAAGTGATCCATCCCCTGTCACCCATTCCCAGCTTCTGTCAAACAGAGGTTAGGGCCACCATCCCTGGCTAATAACCATTGATGGACCTATCCTCCATGAATGTATCTAGTTCTTTTTTAACCCTGTTATAGTCTTGGCCTTCACAACATCCTCTGGCAAGGAGTTCCACAGGTTGACTGTGCGTTGTGTGAAAAAAACCTTCCTTTTGTTTGTTTTAAACCTGCGGCCTATTAATTTCATTTGGTGACCCTTTGTTCTTGTATTATGAGGAGTAAATAACACTTCCTTATTTACTTTCTCCACACCACTCATGATTTTATTGACCTCTATCATATCCCACCCTTAGTCATCTCTTTTCCAAACTGAAAAGTCCCAGTCTTATTAATCTCTCCTCATACGGCAGCCATTCCATACTCCTAATCGTTTTTGTTGTCCTTTTCTGAACCTTTTCCAAGTCCAATATATCTTTGGGGCGACCATATCTGCACGCAGTATTCAAAATGTGGGCATACCATGGGTTTATATAGAGGCAACATGATATTTTCTGTCTTATTATCTATCCCTTTCGTAATGATTCCCAACATTCTATTCGCTTTTTTGACTGCCGCTGCACATTGAGTGGATGTTTTTACAGAGAACTATCCACAATGACTCCAAGATCTCTTTCTTGAGTGGTAACAGCTAATTTAGACCCCATCATTTTACATGTATAGTTGGGATTATGCTTTCCAATGTGCATTACTTTGCATTTATCAACATTAAACTTCATCTGCCATTTTGTTGCCCAGTCACCCTGGTTTGAGAGATCCTTTTGTAGCTCTTTGCAGTCTGCCTGGGACTTAACTATCTTGAGTAGTTTTATATCATCTGCAAATATTGTAACCTCACTGTTTACCCCTTTTTCCAGATTATTTATGAATATGTGGAATAGGACTGGGCCCAGTACAGACCCCTGTGGGACACCACTGTTTACCTCTCTCCTTTCTGAAAACTGACCATTTATTCCTACCCTTTGTTTCCTATCTTTAAGCAGTTACCAATCCATGAGAGAACCTTCCCTCTTATCCCATGACTGCTTACTTTGCTTAAGAGCCTTTGGTGAGGGACCTTGTCAAAGGCTTTCTGAAAATCTAAATACACTATATCCAGTGGATCTCCCTTGTCTACATGCTTGTTGACCCCCCTGAAGAATTCTAGTAGATTGCTGAGGCATGATTTCCCTTTACAAAAACCATGTTGACTATTCCCCAACAAATTATGTTCATCTATGTTCATCTGACAATTTTGTTCTTTACTATAGTTTCAAGCAGTTTGCCCAGTACTGAAGTCAGGTTTACCGGCCTGTAATTGCCAGGGTCACCTCTGGAGCCCTTTTTAAAAATTGGTGTCACATTAGCTGTCCTCCAGTCATTTGGTGCAGAAGCTGATTTAGATGGTCACTTTACACCAAAGATCACAAAATACTCTGAGGTTACTCCGAGTCCCAAGGGACCAGTCACTTACCTGAGGTCAATTTGCACCTTTGATGACCCGCTGAAGATAGTGCTTGTAGCCAATCCTGTAACAAACTAACTAAAGGTTTATTAACAGGGGAAAATAAATTAGTCATTTACAAGGTTAAAGCAGGTCACACACACACAGACGAGTTAGTCTTAAATTCTAAATGATGATTGAACTTCTATAATAAGCAAACTTTATATGTCTTGGGCTAACCCAAGCTAAATAGCTGGGGAATCCTTGTTTATGCTTATGAATTCAAGGCGCATAGGAACAATAAGCTCTCTTCAAATGACATTTTTATTTCCTTCCCCCAGTATTCAAGCTGTGATGGCACCTTCTTCAGGGCTGTGGAGGAAGCAATCAATGAAGTCTTTTGTCCACAATGGCTTCTCTGATGTCTGTAGACCTCAGAGATAATACCTCTTGTGGTGAACTGGTATTTCACACTTGGTAATTCTTCTCCTGTGACTGTGGTGTACTTATAGTCTTAACAACCATTTTTATAGTTACAGAGCAAACATTAAATATTCCCCTATTCCATGGGATACAGATATTATATGTTTCAGAGTAGCAGCCGTGTTAGTCTGTATCAGCAAAAAGACAAGGAGTACTTGTGGCACCTTTAAGACTAACAAATTTATTTGAGCATAAGCTTTCGTGAGCTACAGCTCACTTCATCGGATGCATTCAGTGGAAAATACAGTGGGGAGATTTATAGACACAGAGAACATGAAACAATGGGTGTTACCATACACACTGTAACGAGAGTGATCAGGTAAGGTGAGCTATTATCAGCAAGAGAGTGGGGGGAGGGGTAGAGGAGGGGAACCATTTGTAGTGATAATCAAGGTGGGCCATTTCCAGCAGTTGACAAGAACCTCTGAGGAACAGTGGTTGGGGGGGGGGGGAATAAACGTGGGGAAATAGTTTTACTTTGTGTAATGACACATCCACTCCCAGTCTTTATTCAAGCCTAAATTAATTGTACCCAGTTTGCAAATTAATTCCAATTCAGCAGTCTCTCATTCCATAAAGTCTAAACATTGAATACTGTGGTAAACCCAGGACAAACAGCTGCAAAAAAAGAGAGGGGTAGTAATTAGTCCCAGGGGATTAAAAGGCCTCTCCCTGTCCATAGAGGAGATAACTAGGGGGAAATAAGGTTCAGCTGCAAAAGGGGTTGCTAGGGAGCTAATTAGGTTCAGCTGGCTCCAACTGCTGGAGACCTTTTTAAACCCTCCCCAGGGTGGAGTGGGAGAGAAGCTGCCAGTAGGCTAAGGGTAGGAAGACACTGAATCCTTCCAGGAGGGGAGGCTGCACGCCCTCCCCAGAAGGGAAGGAAAACAAACACAAACGACTGATCAGGGAAAGGAATAAGGGGACCCTGTGCTACCTGTAAGGATTTTGCCTTGCCTAAGTCAGTGTCTCAAAGGCTAAAAAGGACTGAGTCTGCTGAGGAGGACAAGGTACTTTGCCACAATACATACATGATATCTATTTTAATTATACTAACATATAGGTGAGACAGATTGGTTTCCAGCTATGTATCTGTCAATATTCAGGGAGGCCCAGGGCCTTGGCATAAGCTGGCACCTGGTCTGCTAGCATCACACCTGTGCTTGAATGCTTGACTGAATTGGGACCAAAAATCAATAGTTTTGGTGCATGCAGTTACTTGATAGCAATATACACATTTGGATTTATGTACACAAATGTGTGCATATGTAATTTGGGAGGCACAACTTATTGCCCAGCTTTTGGAAATATTTCTCTAAATGCCACTGTTTAAAGACTAAGTTTGAGTATTTTATATTACTGTTAACCTTTTCCCTCATTTGGTGAACTGAAAAATTTTCAAAACATAGTTCATCTGGCAGATAGTTTCTGAAACCAGTGTGAAAAACCACTTTAAAAATAGAAGAGCATTACAACTGTAAGAATACTTCGCATAAAACTTTTAAGTGGTAAATGTGTGCCAGTTTCTCTCTCTTAGGTCATTTAATATGTATCCTGACATTTCCTGTACAAAAACCAATTAAATACTTTAAGACCTTACGCTCTAGAATCTAGAGAATTGATATGGGCAGTTTTAACTTTTATTAATGCCACTAAAATTGTGAGGCCTTTTGTATATAAATACATGTACTTTCACAAAGTTTCACTGCGTATTTAAGAATGTAGGTTTTCTGCCTCAGGCCAGGTCTACACTCTAAACTTACATCGGTTAGCGCTACGTTGCTTGGGTTGCAAAAAATCCACAGCGCTGAGCGACACAGTTATATCAACCTCATGCCCAGTGTAGACAGCACTGTGTCAACAGGAGGGCTAAGTAGCGTCTTCACTGAAGCGCTAAAGCAGCACAGGTGCACCAGTGCTGCTGCACCACTGCAGTGTTTTAGGTGTTTAAGTGCCCTCGGACTCCAATTTGTGTGATTCTGTAGCCAACATATGCCAAAAAAAAAAAAAAAGATACTGAATACTAAATGCAACACCAGATAAGTAATATTTCTGAAATACAACACTTTCAATCAGTGTAATTTGTTCTTTATAAAGAAGTCTCACTGTGGCCTTGTTTACTGAGAAGTTATTAGTATAAAAGAACACAGAAATACAATGTGACAAGTGTATTCGACTAAATTTCTTATTAATAAGAGCCCATCACCACACTATTGTCAAAATTATATTTGATAAATCATTAAAATGCAATATACATTTTTAGTGTTAAAGAAGAAGCCAGACAGTGTTCAGTATTTCAGTGTCTGTGTTTGCCTCTTGCCTTACCATTTACTGTATGGATTAATTTATCTTGTATTAAAGCTAGTAAAGTCTCTTTAGGCTGTCAAATTGTTCACAAATAGCTGCTTAGAGTGTGCATGTCTGGCAAAAGTCTGTAACTGCCTAAGGTATGGCCCATTTAAATGTGTAAATCAGGACATAAAGTACTGGTAACTTTTCAACAGTTGCTTGTTCTCAGGTTGCTTCCTTAGTCAGTTTAATCTAAACACTAAATTTGACATGCAATTAGTGGAAGATTTCAGTAGTGTGAATGAAGGTGACCTTTAAGGCCTGGTCCTTTTCTTCCACTGCAATAATTTAGTAAATATACCATTCATATACAGTATAGGTAAATTTTTACATATAAGGGAAAGATTTGTTTTTATGCGAAATTATAATATTCACTATTAAGTCCTTGTAGTTAGGGGTGGGGAGGCACAAAAGTAGCCTTTATGTTCTCCATTCCTTGGCCAGCTATGTGCCAGCCCCATCTTTTAGGGTTCATTTTTCAAGCTTTTCTGTGCCACCATGAGGACTAGAAACTTTGTTTGAAAAAGGAAGCTGAAGTTCTCATTCAATCCCATGATTCCAAGAACTGGGGCTTTAAGAAAATGACCACATATCATCGGACTTATGATAAAATTATGAGTTAGCTACACTGATGATAGGCTGCAAAGTGGGATTTCTTATAGAACTTTATAAACAGTAAGAGTAATAAGTAGCAGAGTAAACCTCTAAGGAAACCCTTGGGTGCTGCAAGAAGTATCTTTGTGTCTTTCCTTTGAGTAAAAGGCCCCAGAATGGGACTATTGGGAACCATGTTGTTGATAATTCCATCTTCCAGATGAAAAGTAAAATCGAGGCATGCCCTATTCACTTGTGTTCACTGAAGATTCCTTGGTACTAGGGTGTTCACCCTGTTTAGATTTAGTCAACATACTCAAGCAATGTTTTTATTTGTTGTGTAGCAAAATTCTTTCTGTAGATTTGAATGACTGTGTTACTGTTCATTTCCCTTTACAGACACTTTTGTGTAGCGGTGCTGACACAGATAAGTAATGGCTTGGAGAAACCAAAAATGCAGATTCCTGAAACCCAAACACATGCTTCTCAGGGTCCCATTATAAAATGTGGGAGTTTTTTAGGAACAGACTGGATCTGCTGTTTGATACAGTCATGTTTTATTATGCCACTGGAAGAATACAAAAGTCCTGCTTCTCAGGAACTTATCATGTGATCCTTAGCCATATTCAGCACCCTTAACTTCCACTGAAGTCAGTGATTGCTCAGCACTTTTGACAGTCAGACCCTTAATGATCAAACTGACAACTGATTTCCATGCAAGAAGGACGAGGCCCTAGAAGTCCTTCTGCTGAATTAATTCCTGTGCACAATCTTCATACTGCAAACCAGTGTAAATAAAATGTGATTTTTGTAAAAATATATAACTTAGGCTTGCATGGCAAGTTCCAGCAAATTTTCACAGGCCATTTATCAAGAAAATTAGGGTTTGTAATGGAAGTGCCTACAAACTCCTGAATACTGAATGGCGGAGCTAACTGTTTCTTGTATTGTAAGAATGCAAGATTTAATTTTCAAATGCAAATTAAAAGATTTGAATTGTATTTGGGAGAAAAAAGCCTTTAATTTTTAATTGAGAATATTCTAATCTTCAGATTGCCATGCATAATTATTGTCACAAACAAGAGTAGCATATTATTGAACTAACTGGATATAATGGCATCTGTAAATAAGTGATCTAAGTAGAACAGTTCTTTGCTTCTTAGCATGATAAATCTTTCTGCATACAATGAGAACTGGAAAGTTTGACATGAGCATCTTCAATATGTAAAGTCAGTAGAGAATAGAGGATACAGACAGGAGTGGAGGATACAGACAACAGTGGAGCAGGCTACAGTGAAGATATAAACAGCTTATGAGAATCAATTTTTGATGTCCCATACCATTTCTGTCCTGCATCACTGACATCCTATTTGAATCAAATCACAATGTCTAGAAAAAGTCTTTGTCACCATCATGATAATAATGGATTCTAAAATACTGGAGTTATATTTTGGAATACAATTCCTTTCCTAAAAAAAAAAAAATCTACTGATGCAGTAACTCTTTATTCTAGGTGTATTATCACCTTAGATATCTCACACAACTGGGTACTCCTAGCATCACGCAATTTAAAAGGCCAAAATCATCCTTCATTTACTTCTATGCAAGCCCAATGACTGTAAAGGTATAGACCCAATGAGCCAAATCCTAGGCCCAACTGCTACTGTAGCCGGTAGCCCTCAGAAACTGCGGAACTTGATTTGGCGTTATGCTCAACAACTTGAAAAGAGTCTGAGCATAACAACTAATTTGCTTAAAATAGAGCAAATTGCAATCATCTTCATCTTTGTTATGGAAATGAGGTTTGCAGAGACACTGCAGATTCCAGCATACAGTAGTCCATCTTGATCTGAACAGAGGCTGCTCAGAATGAGATGTATTCTGAAAGCCTTAGTCTGTGTGTGCCTCATTTCAATATTTCAGATGTTGGTGGCCACATAGTACATGGTATCTTTTGGCTGGATTTGGGCTTGGAACCTGCCTTTCAGCTACCCTTGCTATAAGTCTTACCTCCAAGGCATCACCAAAAGAGTTTTGTCTGATGTTACAAAATCTTCTTTTTTTTTTTTTAAATATCTCTTTGAGGCAGCAATTCTGGAAATGACCCCAAAAGCCAGACAGCACAAACCAGATGCAAAAAAAAGGAATCTTGGGAACTAGAGCTGGATAAACAATTTATTTGCAAGCAATTATCTAATGAAGGTCACCCTTGTGAATCATTCTGGACAGGATTGTCATTTTGAAAGGATTTTAATTTCTGTGAATTAATTCTTTAACTGTAGGTAGTCACTAAAGACTTCAGACTTTGTCACCTAAATCACATAATATTATTTTTACTTCATGACTGGATGACTGAAACGTTTAAGCAGAGGAATAATGATGAGCAGTGAATAATGAATACTCTTGTTTGCTCACAAATATCCTTATTTCCATGATAATGCTGGGCAGTTTATATGACGAACAGCCATTCCCCTAAGTACAGTGAATGCAAATTTGTCCATGCAAATATTCCAGAACAGTGGAGAAAAGAGGGCATGAGCATAGCTGGAATGATCAGCTGTTTGAAATGTGAACTAATGTTGTGAACGCTGTTATTACAGCTCTGTCTAAGGTTACCATAGCAGCTGAGCACCTCATAATCTTCAATGTATAATATCCCTGTGAAGTATTCTCATTTTGCATATGGGTTTCTGAAGCACAGAAAGACTAAGTGACTTGCCTGAGGCACAAAAAGGTCTGCAGTGAAGCAGAGAATTTAACCCTCATTTCCCAAGATCTCAGTTAGTGCCTTACCCATTGGACCATCCTTCCTCTGGTGGACACCAAACATTTCCAAAACTATTCACATTTTTGAAGCACGTTTTTCTTTTTCTTTCTTTCCTTCTCCCAAATTCTTCTTTAAAAGTTAGATCTTCTGTTCTAGTGCCAGCAGCAACGTCTTTCTGCCAGAAGGCTTGGGCAAGACAGTGCAATTACATTAAGCGGTACAGCTGAGTTTACAGTCATCTTGTGTGTGTTTATGTATTACAGGGGATGGGCTGTCTTTTAAACTGGGGTTTCATTTTTATTGTTTGGTTGAAATCAACCTCCTAACGTCAGTTTTCAGCCTGGCAACTGGAAGTCACTGTTGTAGCAAATGTCAGAACAAAAAATGGCCTGGCAGTGAGAGCTTCCTAAAATGTAACAATACTAAAGTAATGTGTTTAAAAATGTTTGATCATGGAAAAAGACTTATTAAAATTTCCCAGTAATACTGTATGGGCCTTCTGAAACAACGATGTCTCTGCATTTTGTGCTTTCTATGAGCTAAGAATTGTTATGTATGTTTGTTTTTTTGGCTCAGATTACATATCTATAGAGGGATCAACTATTACACTAGAACAAGGTCGTGAATTTAATAAATTTGTCCCTAGAGCACTACAGAAATTACACTCTGCTGTGATTATTTCAAAATATTGTGAAACAATTTTTTTTTTTAAAATATGTCTATTGCTGGGGTCAGAGGCATGAAGCAACAATACAACTCTCAGCACAGTATTTGTCATGTAAAGGCCTTTTCTGCAACTTTATTGAACTTTTTACTGTAAAATTGTAACTCAAACAAGTTAATCAAACGGTTATCTGCCAGTTCTCACTCCTTGTAATCTCAAGCTCTGCTGGAAGCCTTGAAGGTCTACAAGTGCTCAAGTTGGCAAACCCCCAACTAGCTTCCCACCCATGTAAAGACAGGATTACCCAGGAGGCTACCTTGTACCTATATACAGGGGTGAGGTCTACCTCAGTTATGAAACGCCAACACGTACATGCTCCAGCCCAAAGCTGCAAACCCCCATTCATTAAACTAATCAGTGGGTTAGAAGATTCCGATAGCTAGATCCTGGTGACTCAAGTTTGTGAAACTTGAGTTATTTTTGCTATCGTAAAATCATAAGCATTAGAGACAGAAAAAGACCTATTAGGGAGGTCATGCATAACCTTGCAGGATTCTTCCTTGCTGTGCATTATTATTATTTAAAATATTTATATAGTCCCAGTGTACTCATCAGGATTGGGTCCTCATTGTATGAGGTGCTGTCCAACCATAGAAGTAGACACAATCCCTGCCCCCAGGAGCTCACAATGTCATCTTTCTTTACGAAAAAGGCATTTACAACATTGAGGAGTCTAATTTAATATTTCTATTTATGCAATGAGCAGGTATTTGTGTGTCACATATATTCTTGTTGAGCTTTCTTTCTGTTCTGTAGACAGCGTAGAAGATGAAATGGAAATAGCCACTGTGCGGCATCGGCCTGAAGCTCTTGAACTGCTGGAAGCACAGAGCAAATTCACAAAGAAGGAACTTCAGATCCTGTATAGAGGATTCAAGAATGTAAGCACTTCCTTTCTGACTTTATTGTCACGTTAAGTAGCACGCAACCCACAACAAAATCAGAAATGGTATATGAATGGAATGCATAATGAAAGTGTTTGTGGGTTTAAATAACAAGATATTATGTATCTGGTCAATTTAGTAAAATAAAAAAATACTGGTTTGCCATAAACAAGATAAGCTTATGCATACATTGAACATCTTAACTGTTCAATTTGTAGGAGGCTTTTATTGTTTATGGTTAAGTATTGATAGATATGCTCTAGATATACAAAAGTTTGCTTAATGAGAAATAAGTCCATGCCAAACTCTGGATAGAAAAACATCAGAATTTTGTGGAAGTTCTGATCCAAATTTGGCTCCGGCACCAAGTTATGGTTCTTATCTCTACAATAGACTAAATCACAAACCTAAATCTGAACGTCTTCAAACTGTGTGAAAGTTTGGAAATGGGTTTGGATCTAAACTGTGCACCTTAAGCCCATCTCAAAGCTTAATAGACGTACTGTTTTAGAGACAAAAATGGAAAAAAGTGTGGTTAGACCATAGACTCATATTCTTGTTCTCCTAACTCTGCCATTGATTTGCAGTGTTATTTTTGGCAAGTTATTTAACGTCTGTTTTCATCGGTTTACTCAGCAGGATGATAATATCTACCTCACAGAAGTAATGTGAGGCTTAATTATTTAATGTATGTGAATCATTTTGAGATTCTTATATGAGCCACTATGTAAGTGCAAACTTCTATTATTGTTCCTAAATAGTAAATTATTGTAAACTGTAGTATGAAACAGGTAGTGGCTGTAACTCTGAACAATTTTTTGTGTTTCTTTGTGAATTTCAAATAGGTTTCTTTTACATTCGCTGGATTACATAAACTATCCTACTACTAGCTATTTTAACATGCACAGATGAGTCACTTTTAACCAAAGACATAAGGCTTGTTTCTCCACTGTCTTCTTGCACCTTATTTTATCATTTAAACCTGGTTTATCATTTACACAAAGTGGTTATAAAACAACATCAAATCAAAATGGTAGTATTTTGCACAAACTAAATCAGAGGGAGTTACATGTATATCTGAAAGCAGTTATTGTCCCACAGTTATTTCTGAATCTAAACCCTTGAGTGTCTACCAGAAAGTATCAAGAGGTGTGTTTTGTTTTGTTTTGTTGGTTTTTTATTTTGGATTATTTTATTAATGCTTTTATATGGCATTATATGCAATTAACATTGAGCCAAGATGGTTGATTTTGAATGAGCTTGAATAATATAAATTGGAGTTGTTCACAGTCATCAGTGAGCAATTTCCAGTCACTGAGCTGAGTCCTGTGTTTAGATGAATGCAAAAATATATGCAGCCTTCTTTTATGACCCTGTTGACTTAGTTTTTCTTTTGACCTTCACTTGGCATTTACTGTAAAAATGAAATATAAGAAGTTAGATGTAGTACCACTAAGAGCATACTGATAGCACAATGATAAAATGTAGTATAATCTTTTTTTTTTTTAATGGCAGGCACTTGGAAGAAACAGTAAACTTACAGATTTTTTAGCTTTCATATATTCTGTAATGAAAGAAGTCTAGCTAAAATTTCTTCTTAAACAAAATTTTCACTGAAAAATCCAAATACAAATAAAATACAGTCAGACCCTTAGGGCATCCTGACTGAATATCACTTCTGACACCAGTGGGTATCTGACATTGGTATTGTAGTGATTGCTCTTACAAGCTTTCCAACTTCTTTAGATAACTAGAAAACATTTCCTTGTTCTTCACAGTATTCTCTAGCTATTGCAAATCCTGAGGTAATGTTCTCTATCTGAGGCAGTGGTTCCCAAACTTGTTCTGCCGCTTGGGCAGGAAAAGCCCCTGGCAGGCCGGGCCGGTTTGTTTACCTGCCATGTCTGCAGGTATGGCTGACCACAGTTCGCTGCTCCAGGCCAATGGGAGCTGCTGGAAGTGGCGACCAGTACGTCCCTCAGCCTGCGCCACTTACCGCAGCCCCCATTGGCCTGGAGCAGCAAACCGCAGCCACTGGGAGCCGCAATCAGCCAAACCTGCAGACGCGGCAGGTAAACAAACCGCCAGGAGCTTTTCTTGCACAAGCGGCGGAACAAGTTTGGGAACCACTGATCTAAGGCGTAATTGGAAAGGTTTTAAGAACTGTAAGGTGAGCAAATTGTGGCTTCCTGTATGTTACCAAAAGAGCACTTTCTAGCTTTTTTTTTTAGTCTTTTTGGATCTGAATATTTTTCTTGAACGTAAACATGTATGTAGAAAGTGTTGGTTATAAGGAAATATTATGAGCTTTTTCAGTAAAGCCTAAAACAGGAGTTCCATCCCTTATACTTATTTTCCTCTTTTACATTCCAAGATGCATCATATGTTTTTATCATGGTAATACAGCCTTCCTCAGATGTTTCATTCCCTTATCGTCCATGATAATCCAAGAGATGCAAGTTTTGAATATCTGGAGTTAATGAACATGAGCTGCAGTTTTTCTTTATTCAGTTTATTGTGGTAAACTGATCAGTTGTCTCCAAAACTGCTGCAACGGATGTTTCAATCTTACAGACTGTTAGGAAAGTAACATCTGCCACAGCAACAGAAGCTAGCCCAAGCCACAGAATTCAGAACTGGATTCTTTCCAAAGTTCACAGTTGAATCTGGGGTTTCGTTTCTATATATTGCAGTGCTAAATTCTAGCTGCAAAGTTTGGTGCTGGGGCCAAAGATCCCCAACTTTCTTGAAACATGAGTGGGTCAAGTGCACCTCTACTACACAGATATCTCACATAGACCAATATTTGTGGCTCAGTACGTCTATTCTATCATCCTTACACATTTTATCAAATGGAATTCAAGCAGCCTTAGCAGGTACAGGACTCCAATGTTGTCGTCGTCAGAATGCTTTCTACAGATCTGACTCTGGATGTTTTTGCCCTTGTGCTGATTGGCTGTTTGTTCCAACTACATCCCACACAGTCGTTGTCTCACTCCACCTGCCCTCCATGCTCTCCTCCTTTCTTGTCTCCCTCTTCTTCCCTGCCCAATCCCCCTTACCTAACTCCCTTCCTTTGTCTCTCCCTTTACCAAATCTTCCCCCAACAAAACTACACTCTCAAACTCACACACAAAAATGTGGCGCTAACATGATATTTGTAAACCATCACGCTGGTTCTTTTCATTTCCCCCACACCTTGTCTGTTGTGTATACTCAGGGTTTGCCTGATTGGGAAAGTTATATTGGTATAATTATGTGAATTTAAATTCACAACTTAGCTTATACCAGGGTAACCCCCCCTCCCCAGTGGAGACTCTTTTTCTTATAAAAAGGAGATGGTTCCTTTTTCAGATTAACTTATGTTGCTTGTGGACCCTACATAGGAGGAGGTAAGTCAATTTACTTAACAATTCTGTGCTACAGAGTCCCTCTTTCTGACTTAAAGTATTTGCAGAGACCATGAATTCTTATCCTGGCAAGAGCTTGATTTACTATAGGAACCTTCTAAATACAAAAAGTTGAAATTGTAATAGGATTCACTTTCTTTTTCTTAGGAATCCAGTACCAGCCTTTACCATAAGACAATTATGCGCACACACAATTAATAATTTCAAATTCCTTTTTATGAGTAACATTCTAAAGATAAACTATTACAGCACAGCAGTTACAATGTACCCTAGTGAGACTAACATTACTGACTAGAGATTTCTTGTTTTTCTTTAACATGAAGAATGTAACACAGTTACATAAGTAGGGGCATAGCCAGCAGATCGAGGGATGTGATCGTTCCCCTCTATTCGACACTGGTGAGGCCTCATCTGGAGTACTGTGTCCAGTTTTGGGCCCCACACTACAAGAAGGATGTGGATAAATTGGAGAGAGTCCAGCGAAGGGCAACAAAAATGATTAGGGGTCTAGAGCACATGACTTATGAGGAGAGGCTGAGGGAGCTGGGATTGTTTAGTCTGCAGAAGAGAAGAATGAGGGGGGATTTGATAGCTGCTTTCAACTACCTGAAAGGGGGTTCCAAAGAGGATGGCTCTAGACTGTTCTCAATGGTAGCAGATGACAGAACGAGGAGTAATGGTCTCAAGTTGCAATGGGGGAGGTTTAGATTGGATATTAGGAAAAACTTTTTCACTAAGAGGGTGGTGAAACACTGGAATGCGTTACCTAGGGAGGTGGTAGAATCTCCTTCCTTAGAGGTTTTTAAGGTCAGGCTTGACAAAGCCCTGGCTGGGATGATTTAACTGGGAATTGGTCCTGCTTCGAGCAGGGGGTTGGACTAGATGACCTTCTGGGGTCCCTTCCAACCCTGATATTCTATGATTCTATGATTCTATGATTCAGTGCCTAGTCCCTTACAAAATAAATACCGGGACTGGGACTTCTGACAATCCGCGATCTTCTGCTTCCTCATAGGCCCACCCTAGGTATTATAGTGAGTTAAATAAAACATTTAGTTGTACCACATAAACAACACCAAATAAGAGAGAGAGAAAAACTTGGTGATCGTGTGTGAGCCCACAGCTACAGTTATCTCGAGTTCAATGATGTAATAATACACCTCACAAAGACATTTGGCCTCCGATCTGCAATTCCTCCTTTATACTGTTTTCCCAATGTCAATCCCACTGACTTCTGTAAAATTATAGGAAGCTGTATTGAGATCCACCCCTAGGATGACCATATTTCCCAAAAGGGAAAATGGGACACTGCATGGGGCTGGCCTGAGCCTTACCCCACCCCCCCTTCCCCATGCGGGGCTGGTGTCACTGCTTTCCCAAGCTCTGCCTGTCGTCCTCCCCCTCCCTCTGCGCCCCCCCCCCCATGGCGAGGCTGGGACTGACATCGCTGCTTGCTCACGCTCTGCCTCCCCCCACTCCTGTGCAAGGCTGGGGCTAGCATTGCTGCTCACTTGAGCCCTACCTGCCCCTTGCCCCTCCCCCCTCCCCCTCCACGGGGCTGGCATCACCACTGGCCCCCCCGCATGTTCCTCCACACATCACTTTTTTGATGAAGTTGGGCATTTGTCCCATTTGCTCTTGCCAACTTAATCAGTTCTCTCTTGTATTTCTGTTTATCCGAATGACACAGGAGGGAATACATCATTGGGTCCCAATCATGAAAGGAATAAAAAGTGATATCCTGTATAATTATGCCCAGTGTATGCCTGCAAGCTACTTCCATAGTTCTGCTTGAGTGTAGATGAGAAAGATGTTATCTGAATCAAGTGTTTTTGTAACGTGCATGACATTTAAGAGGTTTGAGCAATTTGTTGTTTTTTAATTAAAAACTAAGTAAGCCTTCAAAGACATTTTAATCAATTGGATTTCCTTATGCAAGCAAATTACATTGAGCGGTACGATGATCGGCCGAGTTGACATTCTCACCATCACAGCACCCATCATAGAATAGTTCATGCGGTAGAAGCAGAAAGTCAAGGAATGAGTCTTTGAGTTTATGTGGCTGCTTGGATTGCTCTAGAGAGGGTTACCCTGATAGAACATCACCTCTGCTGCAATGTTCGGGAGAGAGAAATAGAGGCTGATTGTAGAAAAGGAGCTAGAAGCACTCATTTAGCTTTATGGGGATGGGTTGTTTGGGTCATGGCCATGGCTGCTAGGGCAACACTTAAAGGACGAGAGGCAAGAGATGAAAGGAAATGTTATGTGAGGGGGTGGGAGATGATCCCTCAGATGAGCTAACAGCTATGAAAATGATAAGCACTATGGGAGGACTTAGGCTTGTGTTCAGTAATTTAGAAATTGTAAATCTTTCCCATTATTATTTGAAAAATGGGCTTAATGGAAGTCTCAGGCCTCTCCAGGCTCCAAAGATTTTCCTCAGCATTCTGGCTTCACAATCTTCCTGGAGTGTTGTTGATGAATTGTTGCTCAGCTACCATCACAGTGGGACCCCTCCATTTTCTATTTGGCTTCTTGTCATCCCATTTGTTGTAAATCGAAATTGTGATTGCTGCAATCATTAACCTTTCAAACCAATGGCTCTGTGGCATGCCTAGTACAAATGGCACTTCACAGTGAATTGCCTAGACTATCAAGCATGCACTCAGCATGTGGACTTGCTTTTCCTTTTGTCTGTTAAGTCTCTCACAGCTTTAAGCCACTGCACATTTCTATTTAAAAAATACTTAGAGCTGGTCTACACTGGAAACTTACATCTGCATAACTATGTCTCTAAGCAGCGTGACAAATCCACGCCCCAGAGAGAGAGAGCTACGCCAGCCAAACCTGGTGTAGACTGCGCTATGTTGATGGAGGAATTCTTCCATCAACCTAGCTACTGCCTCTTGGGGAGGCCAGATTATTAACAGCAACAGGAGAACCCCTCCCATTGCTGTAGTGAGTGTCTACACCAAAGCATTACAATGGTACAGCTGCAGCTGTGCTGCTATAGCAGCTTAAGTGTAGATATAATCTTAGATGATGCCTTCATCACACAAAGGAGGTTCCTGTGCAAAACTTAAACATGAATGACCCTTTAATTTGGTCTGTTGTTCTCATCGTAAATTCTGTTCTACTAATAAATAATCAGAAAACTAACAGATGTTCAGGGAAATGTGGATAGATTTTTAGATGTGTGTCAGCACTGAAACACATATGCAGGTTAGGGGCACATACCCCCTCCCCCATCCTTGTACCATGGAAAGTGTGAATTGATTCCTTTGTCTCTGAAACTATCCACCACTAAAAATTTCCTTAGAAGTGAATGGGGACACTTTTATGAATGAGGGAGATTTAAATAGTCACCTTATGTATTTATATTTTCTGATGGGGGGGGGGGGGATTTAAGACACCTTTCATTCAAAGTGCTCATATTGCTGTTAGTAAGTATATAAATCAGGCACACAGACGATATGTTGAATTTCAACATAGTGTAAATTCTACTGTAATACAAAATATTTAACTTGTACACACCCCAAAAAAAAATTCAAAAGCATGTGGATGCGCCCCCCATCTTGGTGCAACCTTGCTGATAGCAGTGCCCATTAGAGTGCTCCTGCACCCCAGCAACTCCTCTGTAACTCCTCTCCAACACCTCTGCTGTAAGACTTGGGGCCTCCAGCCAAGCGTCATAAAAACAGTCCCCAGTTTGTTCCATCTTCATCACACCAGCGCAACCCAAGAACTGAATGTTTATCTGACTGGTCAGAAGGTGAAGCATGACGTAGAACCAGTCTAAGTGTGACTTTAGACCACACACTGAGTTACTATGCCCACCTGAAGAAGACAGCAGAGAAAGTTAAAACGCGCAACAATCTTCTTAGCAAACTGTCAGGTTCGTGATGGGGTACTTGTGCTCCAACTTTACGGACGTCAGCTCTTGCCACCTCCTATTCGGTGGCAGAGTACTGCGCACCAGTTTGGAGTTGATCATCACACACCAAACTGGTGGATACGCAGTTACATTCCGCCATGCGTATCCTCTCCAGCACCCTGTATCTGGCTTCCAGTTCTGAGCAATATTGCTCCTCCTCATATCAGACGAGAGGTTGCCAGTAGCAAGTTACTGCAGAAACCCAAGCCTGCTGCTGCACAATGACCTTTTTAAACTACCAGCTGAACGTTTGCCATCACATCGCCCGTTATGGTCTCATTCACCATGCCAGGATGTTAGGGCAGAAAAACTCTGGTGAGAGAAATGGATATCTGTTATAATCCCTAACCAGTCCCTCATCGCTGACCCCACAATTTGCCCACCTGGTTTTGACCTGCCCTGTCGCCAGTGGTTCCTGGTGAACAGGTTCCGGACCGGCCAAGGTCTCTGTGCAGCCAACCAGTATCGCTGGGGCCTTCGTGACTGCCCTTTGTGCACCTGTGGCACAATACAGATGATGACACGCATTGTCGATGAATGCCCGCTCACTAGGTTCAGCGGTGGACTAGAAGAACTGCATCACGCCACTGAAGATGCCATTCCTTGGCTAGATGACGAAGCACATGCTAAATAATAAATATCAATTTCTCCCCTCAGCATTAGAGCATATGCTGAAGGTGTGGCTATAACATTGGTCAATGCTATGGATCCAAGAAATCTGGAGATGTCTAGATCTGTCTGATTGCTACGGTTGGAAGGAACTGAGGTGGCAACATGACCCAAGTGCCTTACTTAAACATTGTTTGTTAGATTACTTAGTTAGTGTTAGGCTTTTCTTCGAGTGTTTGCTCATGTCAATTCCATTCTAGATGTGTGCACACTCATGTGCATGGCTGTTGAAGATTTTTGCCTCAGCAGTGTCCGTCAGGTTGGCAGTGGTACCCTCTGGAATGCCTCGCTCTGGAGTGCAGCGCCTTCCCTACGCCCTCTCCAGTCCTTCTTACTGCCCTGATGGTTGGTCAGAGCACCTCTTCCCCTTGCCTCACAAGTGGACAGCAGTTCTCTATATAAAACGCTAACAATGAGAGTTAGTTTGTTTACAGTAGTTGGTTGGTAAGTAGGTAGGTGTTAAGTAGTGTTAGTAAGTTAGTGTCCCAGCAGGGACTTAGCCCTGGGATGGGGCACACCCTGATCCTGGGTTTTAAGACTTGTTCTGCCTACAATAGGCCTATGCACATTAGCGACCCTGATAGCCGCTGCCTAAATTGCTTGAGGGAGTCGCATGTGAAGAGTCTCATTTGCAAGAACTTTTGTCCTAGAACTCAAAAGGAGTGTGGCATTCGTATAAGGACCCTCCTCATGGAGGCTGCACTTCGCCCAGCATCGGAGCCTTCCCTCTCCGACTCTGTGCCCAGCACCTCTGCATCAGTGCAGAGTGTACTGCTGGCACTGGGCTCCACCCGGCACTGCTCCCCTTCACTGGTGCCCAAGAAGTGTCTGAAGAAATGAGACTCCCTGGTATTGAGCAAGAAGGGTTAAGGGGCTTTGAGCAAAGACCCTGTTCAGGCCGCCCACCCACTCCGGAGCCACAAGGGGGTATCTCTCTCCAACTGGACCCCCCAGCCCTGCTAGGGATCTGCCTCCGACTCCCGGGAGCAGTAGGGGACCCAGGCACTCGGCAGGGATGTAGACATCTGAGGCCCTCCTGGCAGCCAAGGATCTGAGAAGTCTCCCAGCACCACCAGTGCCGCATATGGCTTTGAATCCGGCTAAGGCTTCCCAGGGGGTAAGCCAGCCATGAGTCCTCCTTAGAGGACAGCAGAATGCCGTCGGTCCCCGAAGCAGAGACAGTGTACCCTGTCTCCACAGCTGAGATCCCCAACTCCGCAACCTGGGCTGTCAGTTGGCCCAGGTCGCCAGCACCACACTTGCGGTCACCATTGATGCGGCGCGGATCGCCAACCCCTTGACGTAGATCTCCGTCGATGCATCATTCCCCTCAAATATGGGACTGGTCACTGGCACGACACCGAATTCCCAGCCTCCAGCACCAGTCTTTGGGAAGGCCCTGGTCCTCCTATTCGAGGCATCGCTCTCCCACATTTACAGTCGCCGCCAGACACAAACTTCTATGGCCCACCCTAATCACTGGAAGGGGACTCGTTTGGATTGGAGTGGGACTTCAGCCTCTTACCATGACAGCAGTGACCACAGAGCCTTGCCTGTGTCACTGTTCCCCATTCCCTTGTGGGTGCCCAAGCCCACCTCGGCTTCCGTGGTGCCAACCTGGCAGCAGGGCCAGTGGCTGGCGCAGTGGCCATATTGGAACGCATGGGGCATTGACGCGGAGCAGGATCAGATACTGGAGTAGAGGAGCGGGTGTCCACTCCAAAAGAATGTTCCCCATGGGGGAAGAATGTCCCAGGCACTCTCCTCGTGGTCCAGTCCTCATCACCAGACGATGGAGTAGTGGGGCCCCCACACGTCCGTCCATCCATCTGATGACTTTAAGGAGCACCAAGCCTTGCTCAGAAGAGTGGCTTCGAAATTGGATCTGGAAGTGGAAGAAATGGCAGAGCATTTATTTATTCAGCATGCTGTCAGTGGCAGCCTCCTTGCTGGTCGCGTTGTCTGTGCACAACAGGGTTCTAAAGACAGCCAAGGCCCTCTGGCAAACGCCATCCTCCATCCCACCCATCTCCAAGTGGTCTGAAAAGAAGTATTTTGTCCCTGCTAAAGGGTTCAAATACCTTATACCCACCAACTACAAGGGTCACTGGTTGTATCTTTCAGCTAATGAGAGGGCAGACAAGGACAAACGAGTTCTACCCCAAAATATAAAGATGCCAGGAATCTGGACCTTTTTGGGAGGAAAGTTTTATTCGACGGCCAGCCTTCAGTTTAGGGTGTCAAACTGGTGAGGCTTTATTGGGGAGATTAAATTAAATCTGTGGGACTCCCTCAAAGTTTAAAGACTCGCTGCCCCAGGACTTGACACAGAAGTTCACTGCCATCTTGGAGGAGGGTACCGCAGTGGTGAGGTGCTCCCTCCAGATGGTGGCTGATTTGGCAGCCAGGGTTGTAGCCTTGGCCATGGTAATGAGGCACAGTTCCTGGCTTCAGTTTGTGGGTCTGTCCCAGGAGATGCAGTCCTCTACCTAGGACCTCCTGTTGGATGAGAGCAGACTCTTCTCTGAGCAGACAGATGTGAGGCTGCATGGACACTCGAGCCACCTTCTGCTTGCTAGGCCTACATACACCGCAAAATCAAGGAAGCAGTTCAGGCCGCCCCTGCCTCTTAGGTCTTGGCCCCCCTGTCAGGGCTCCTCTAGGAGAAGAGACTGAGACACTGGGTTCAGTTGTTGCAACCTTTACCTCCAGTTCACCAGCTCAGCCTGGCCCAGCAAAACAAGGGGCCAGAAGTGCTCATTTTTAAGGTGCACTTGAGGATGGCACCCCAGTCAATTTTCAGGATCCACCCTACTTCTTCCTCAACCACCTGCATCCCTTCTGGTTGGCTTGGTCACGAGTAACCTCGGATCGTTGGCTGAGTGGCATAATATCTCTGGGCTACACCCTGCAATTCTCAGCTGCCCCTGCCTCTCACCCCCTTTCCCTGTCCCTCTTCAGGGATCCTTCTCCCAAGCAGCTTCTCACTCAGGAAGCAGAAAACCTCCTACGGCTGGGGGCAGTGGAGGAGATACCTTGGGAAATAAGGGTAAAAGTGTTCTTCTCCCACTATTTCTTAATCCTGAAAGGTGCCTAAGACTCACTCATTCTGGACCTGTGAAGCATCAACAAATATCTCAAGAAGTTAGTTTCACATGGTCTCCCTAGCCTCCATCATTCCCTCCCTGGATCCCGCAGACTGGTACACCGCCCTTGACTTGAAGGATGCATACTTTCATGTCTCCATTTTCCAAGGGCACAGATGGTTCCTCCATTTTTTATGGTGGGCCGGTGCCATTTCCAATTCACAGCGCTGCCCTTTGTGGTCTCATCAGCCCTGGAAGTGTTCAGAAAATGCATGGTCACAGTGACCGCTCACCTGAGGCATCAAGGTGTCCAGGTTTATCTGTACATAAACAACTGGCTTATCAAGGGTGGATCTTGGGATCAGGTACAAATGAGCCTCAATCTAATACATTCTATCTGCCACAATCTGGGCATGTTAATAAATTAAAAGAAATTGCCCTAATACCGGTGCAATGGATAGTGTTCATTGTTGCTGTCCTCGACTCCATGTGGCCAGAGCCTTCCTTCTGGAGGTCTGTTTCCAAGCCATGTCACACCTGGCATGGTACACCTGATCACTCACCACCATTCAAACTTGCTGAGGTTGTTAGGCCACATGGGGTCTGTACTTGCGCGGTCTGTCACATTCAGCTGCATCTCAGACCTGTGCAGGTGTGGTTGGCATCGATCTACATCTCCAACAGGCATGATCTGGACCGTTTAGTCAAGGTGCTGGATCATATACAGACATCCCTGGAATGGTGCTTGGCCCCTGGATCGGTGTTTGAGGGAGTTCCCTTAGCGGCCCCAGCTCCATTGCTGACCTTTAATCTCTGAGGCCTTGGATCTGGACTGGGAGCCCACCTGGGTGATCTCAGCACGCAAGGCCATTGGTCGCTAGACTCCACATAAATGTCAGAGCTCAGAGTGGTTCGCTTGGCCTGCCAGGTTTTCTTGCCCCACCTGAAAGGCAATGTGGTACAGATCCTGATGGACAACACCACTGCAATGGTTTACATCAACAAGCAAGGTCAGCCCTTTGCCAAGAAACTCTCCAGCCTTCTGTGTGCAGCATACCATTAATCTTGGGGCTGCGCACCTGCCCGGGGCCAGGAACATGTTAGCAGATCACCTCAGCAGGTTCTTCTCATCTCACTACGAATGGTCACTCCAACCGGAGGTGGTCAGCATGATCTTCTACAGGTGGGGAACTCCTTGGGTGGACTTGTTCGTGTCCTGTCAGAACAGGAAGTGCCACGTATTCTGCTTGATTCAGGGGATCGAGAGAGGCTTCCTGTCAGACGCCTTTTTGCTCCTATGGTCAGGGGCTCTAATGTATGCTCTGGGCGGATCTGCTGTCCAAGAACCATGATAGTTGCAGCGCTATCAAATTTGGTTCTGACGGCTTGGCTGCTGTGTGCTTGAATGCAGAGGAGCAGGAGTGCTTGGCCCATGTCCAACAAGTCCTGTTGGACAACAGAGAGCCCTCCACCAAGGTGACCTACCTGACCAGATGGAAACGGTTCATGTGCTGGGCCTCAGACCAGGGTATCCAGCCCGAGCAGGTTTCGCTGCATCCATCTTGAGCTACTTTCTGCATCTCAAACTTCAGGGACTGTCTCTTTCATCAATTAAGGTCCACTTAGCCACCATTTCGGCCATCCACCCTCCATTCCAGGCCAGTTTAGTATTCCCTCATGCCATGACAGTCAGGCTTTTGAAAGGTCTGGAGCAACTCTATCCCCACGTCCGTGACCCTGAATCTTGTGCTGGCGCAGCTCATTGGTCCCCACTTCGAGCCTCTGGCTTCCTGCTCCCTTCTTCTACTCTCCTAGAGGGTCTCATTCCCAGTGGCGATAATGTCTGCCTACAGGGTCTCTGAGATTAGGGTGCTTACCTCAGGGCCACCTTATGTTAGAGGGCTTTCCCTTCACGCCCGCACTTCCTGGGTTCTTGTCATGCAGACAGCAAGCAGCAAAAGACCAGAAGTCCAAACTGCAGACAGTGTGGTGTTTGTTAGGATTAGTTTCCAAGCAAGCATATTCCAAAGCCCTTCACAGCAGTCGGGCTCATCTCTATATGCCAATAGTCTGTTCCCCAGTTTTCCCTTCCTAGCTCTGATGCCGCAGAGCATTTACCACGTGTCCCCCTTCCCAGCTCTGACACCACAGAGCCTTACCTGTGTCACTGTTTCCCATTCCCTATTCCCATCCCTACCTCCCCTTAGTATGATTCCAATTTCCCTTCCACTCTTTTGACCCCAGTTTATATAGTAGTAATCTCAACTATACCTAAACCAATCATTTTACTGAAATTTATCTAACCAATCCTAACATTTGTAACATAATTCTCTAACCAATTATATCCCACTATCCTAATTAACTTACACTTAGCAAAATTAATTTTGCAGCAGACAGAAACCATTAAAGAACCAGACAGTTTAACTATAGAAAAGGGGAGGGCCATAAAGATAAAACAATACAGAAATGAGGGTTTCACAACCATTGATAAGTGATTTCTTGCCAGACAGAATGCTATCAAACTAAGTTTTCTTTATCTGGTGGTGATGGGCACTATCAGGACAGGATCATCTTCCTAACAGCCCAATACCACCTTATTTCAATGTGACTGTTTTGGGATGTGACCTGCTTCCCAGCTTATGGCTGCCCCTGCTACTTAGCCCAAGGCCTCGACTATCCTTGTGAGAGAAGGCCGATACACAGGCGGACTTGTGATTTTGATTCTTTTTTTTCATACCTCTATAACTAGCTAAATGATAAAAATACACCTAAATTCTTAAAGTATAGGCCTTTACAGGCAGGTCTGAATATCTATATTCTAACACCCTATACAGTGTTTTACAAGGTTCAGCTGCGGCTGCACTCTGCTTTCCAAGGTTGTTTCAATTTCATACAAGCCAGGACATATACTTACCTGTCTTCTTTCCAAAGCCTCATAAGTTGGATTAGGAGCATAAATTACGCTCTCTGGATATCAGAGCTAGCCTTTTACATCGGAAGAACCAAGCCGTTCCGTACGTCAACATAGTTGTTCGTCACAGAGGAGGACAGGATGGAAAGTCTTCCAGTGTCCGCCCAGAGGATTTCATCACGGATCACCGCCTGCATCCGTTTTTTGCTATGATCTGGTGAAAGTGCCTCCACTGGCGATTGTAACCACCCACTTAACTAGGGTGCAAGCCTCGTCAGTGGCCTTCCTGGCCCAAGTGCCGATTCAAGGTATCTGCAGGACCGCTATCTGATCATCCACTCACATGTTCAAGTCTCATTTGGCACTTACCCAGCAGGTCCAAGACGATGCTAGCTTCGGTAGAGCAGTGTTGCGAGCCGTATGACTGTGAACTCGGAGCCCATCTCCATGGATACTGCTTGTGAGTCACCTAGAATGGAATTGACTTGAGCAAGCGCTCAAAGAAGAAAAGCGGTCCCCTATCTTTCGTAACTGTCGTTCTTTGAGATGTGTTGCTCATATCCATTCCATTACCCGCCCTCCTGCCCCTCCGTCAAAGTTGCCAGCAAGAAGGAACTGAGAGGGCGTAGGTCCGGTGGCGCCCAATATACTGACGCATGAGCACGGCACTCCAGAAAGCGCCATTGCTGACCCTACAGATACTGCTAAGGCAAAAATCTCTGACAATTGTGCACATAAGGGCGCACACATCTAGAATGCAATGGACATGACCAACACATCTCAAAGAACAACAGTTATGAAACTTAGGTATCAGGTTTGTTTGAGTAGCTTTAAAATACTTACAAAACCTAGGTACTGTCATTGATGGTGGATCCAAACAGAAATAAACCTGGCTTTAAAAGATGTGCATCATGCCCTGCAGTTTTTCTGGCACTGGATACATGTGCCAGGTGCCTTAAATGTTATGGGGAAGGATGTTACCCTTCGTATTGTGCTGTTTGTAGCACTTTGACTCCTCAGGCTCATAAGGAGAGACAAAATAGACTTCAGGCCCTCCTCTAATAGGAGGCTCTGTCTGATAAACTTCTGGGATCAGAAGTTTCTAAGCAATACAGAGGAAGAGATAGGACACCTGTATTGGCTCTAACAGGACTACCATGCTGAAGGCTTCCACCTCAGTACTGAGCTCCAGACCCACGTTAACTGAACTTTCAGTAGTTAACTCCTGCAATCCAGCTCCGAGACACTTAAGACCTCTTATCAAAGACAGTTCCAACTCAGGAACCTAAAGCACCAGATGACATGCTGGAACAAATTACTTTTGGTTTTAAGGAAGAGAGGCTAAATTAAAATATTTTGGGTGATTCAAGAGATCATTCAGATTATTCTGTGGAGTTGAGACCTAAGGATATAAAAACTCTAGATCATTCTAAAGTGGCAAATCCAAAGAAGTCAAACGAACCGAGTATTTCAACTTGTGCAGTTATGGTGCAGGTTCATATTGGTCTGCAACATATCTTAGATCCAACTAACAAAGGTATATCCCCTCTCATTCTTTTCTTCCTGATGAGACTCAGATGGGAGGCTGTGCAAGATAAGTCTCCAAAGACACTACTCCCATCAGTTAGGACTGCAACTGGTTCTCTAAAAAGACTATTTGCCATTATCCCTTCAAATTCCAGCTTTGATATTTCACCTATTGTTTCATTATCAGATCTGGAGTCAGTTCCTCATTCTGAAGGGAAACCAAATTTGGAAATGATTTCAGAAGTTCAACTTCTTCCTTTGTGGCAAGGTATTCTTTCTCAAATGGACACCTGGAGACTTCCTGTTCATCAAGCTTATGAAGCTTGGAATGGAGTAAGTGGCAAGATTGGTACATGCCACCTTGAATGCTTTGGCAGTAGTGGCCAACTCAGTTATCTTTATCACTCTTGAAAAACAGACTCTGGTTCCACATCATATGAAAACCCAAATCTACAGATCCAAGATGATGATCGGTTCCTAAACACTCAGAACCAACAGAGAACACTTTCCTATCGGTACAGGATGCACTTACAGAATGCTGGCAATACTAAAATTACCATCAGTAACTTGGGAAGAGCCACCCACCTGATTTTTTGATATCTGATGCATGATTTCAAGGAATAAGGTATCTTTGCCAATATTAGAAGAACTTTTAGCTGCCAGCTAAAGCAGTATGATCGAATACATCTTAATGTCAATTTCAAAGAAAGATGACACATTTATACCAGAGTCCTTACAAGGGATTTTCCTGCTTTCATGTTCCTCTTCTGCCCAGTTCTTTTTGTGGCAGCAACAGTCCAAAGATTTAAGTCTGCTCATTTACATTCCCCTCCTTATAAAAAAGAACAGAAAAACTTGGACTCTTTAGGATGAAATTTTTTTCTTCAGCTTTTCTGAATATGAAAGTGGCCAATTATCAAACGTGGTCAAGTTATCAATTTCGCCCATGGCAAAAGATATCACTTTTCACCAAAAATCTCCCAGAGGAGCTAGTTAATGCCCTTCATAAAAGATCAGAATGTTACTAAGCACAAACTTAGAGCATCTTTTGATGATAGACACAGCTTCTAGATCAGTAGTTTCCCCAATAGATCTGTCTACATACATGGTTAAGATCATGTTTATCTATAGAGTCAAAGTCTAGAATAGAGGACCTTCCTTTTGAAGGGGATGATGTATTCAGTGCTAAAACTCATGAAATTTTCAGGGAGAAAAAGAAACATTCCCCTGCTAGATCGTAGGGGCAGGTGACTTCTTTCTGAAAGGGTTGTAACGGACCCAGTGTTTAGATTCCATAGGAAGTCCTATCCAACTTCCTCTTCCTACTACACCAAAAAAACATAACCATGCCAGCAGCAGCAACACTCCTCCTCTCAATCTCAGCAGAGGAAGATACCCTTCAAACCTTAGATGACTATGAAGAATTTTTCAGCTACATCTTTGTTGCCTAATGCCAGGCATCCAGTTTGATGTAGAATCATAGAAATGTGAGGCTGAAAGAAACCGAGAGGTCATCAAGTCTAGCCCCTGAGCTGAGGCAGGACAAGACCTGCCAGGTGTCTGTCCAACCTGTTCTTAAAAACCTCCAATGATTGGGATTCCACAACCTCTCTTGAAAGCCTATTCCAGAACTTAATTACCCTTATAGTTTGAAAGTTTTTTTCCTCATACGTAACCTAAATCTCCCTTGCTGCAGATTAAGTCCATTACTTCTTGTCCTACCCTCAACAGACATGGAGAATAATAATAATAATATTATTATAAATAATATATTTGAAGATGGTTTTCAGGTCTGTCCTCAGTCATCTTTTCTCAAGACTAAACATGTCCAGTTTTTTAACCTTTCATCATAGGTCAAATTTTCTAAACCTTTTATTTTTTTTTCCCCTCCTCTAGACTCTCTCCAATTTTTCCACATCTTTCCTAGAGTGGTGTGCCCCGAACTGGATACAGTAGTTCAGCTGAGGCCTTGCTAGCGCTCAGTAGAGAGGGACAATTACCTCCTGTGTCTGATATACAACCCTCTTGTTAATACATGTCAGAATATTAGTCTTTCTTGCAACTGCATCACTGTTGACTCATATTCAATTTGTGATATACTGTAACCCCAGATCCTTTTCAGCAATACTCCCACATAGCCAGTTATTCACTGTTTTGTAGTTGTTCATTTTATTGTTCCTTCCTAAATACTTTGCACTTGTTTTTCAGACCAATACTCCAATTTGTCAAGAACTTGTTGAACTCTAATCCTGTCTTCCAAAGTGCTTGCAATGCCTCTCAGCTTGGTATCATCTACAAGTTTTATAGGCATACTTTCCACTCCATTATCCAAGTCATTAATGAAAATATTAACTAATACAGGACCCAGGACTGACCTCTGAGAGTCCCCACAAGATAGTCTCTCAGTTTGACAGCAAACCATTGAAAACTACTCCTTTGAGAATGGTTTTTCAACCATTTTATAGTAATTTCATCTAGAGCACATTTCCCTAGTTTTCTTATAAGAATGTCAAGGGAGACTGTATCAAAAGCTTTACTAAAATCAAGATGTATCATGTCTACTCCTTCCCCCATCCACTAGGCCAGTAACTCTCTCAAAGAAGGAAATTAGGCTGGTTTGTCATGATTTGCTCTTGACAAATCTATGCTGGCTATTCTGTATAATCCTATTATCCTCTAGCTCAGTGGGTCTCAAACTGTGGGTTGGGACCCCAAAGAGGGTTGTGATCCCATTTTAATGGGGTCTCCAGGGCTGGTGTTAGATTTGCTGGGGCCCAAGCCCCACAGCCTGGGGCCAAAGCCCCCGGGGTGGCAGGGCTCAGGCTTCAGCTTTGCCTCCCCAACCCAAGGTGGCAGGGCTTGGGCTTCAGCTTTGGCCCCACTACCTGGGGTGGTGGGGCTCATGTGGGCTGAGGCTTCAGTCCCCCATCCTGGGGTCATGTAGTAAGTTTTGTTGTTAGAAAGGGGTTGTGGTTCAATGAAGTTTGAGAACTCCTGCTCTAGCTGCTTACAAACTGATTTTGTTTAATAATTTTGTTTCAGTATCTTTCCAGGTATCAAAGTTAGACTGACTAGTATATAATTCCCAAGGTCTTGTTTGTTCCCTTTTTAAAAGATAGGTAAAATGTCTGCCCTTCTCCAGTCTTCTGGAACTTCACCCATCCTCAAACATAATTGCTAATGGTTCTGAGTTTGCTTCAGCTAATTCCACAAGTACCATAAAATGAATTTCATCAGGCTTTATCCACTGCCTAAATATTCATTAGCCTGTTGTTTCCCTATTTGGCTTGTGTTCTTTCCCCTTGTTGCTACTATAAAGATACTATTAAATATCTGATCACCATTAATCTTTTTAGTGAAGACAGAAGCAAAATAGGCATCAAACACCTCAGCCTTCTTAATGTTATCTGTTGTTAGCTCTCCTTCCCCACTACATAGTGGACTTACACATTCCTTTGCCTTTCTCTCACTTCTAATGTATTTATAAAACCACCTTCTTCTTGCCTTTTATGTCCCACGTTGGTGTAAGTCCTTTTTGGTGCCCTTGTCCTTAGACCACTGATCTATTGTGATTTCAGTTATAGCTCATGAATGGTGCCCTCACACTACAGTGATGGGCAGCATTATAAGAACCTAGATACATGTATTCAGTGTTTCCTTTTTGATCAATGACAAGGTGACCTACGGATTATATGTGTACCAGAATTTGAAACATGACCCCTTAAATGTAACCAGCGAAGCATTTGTAATTTAAAGAAAAACAATATCCCTAACGTTAGCAGAATATATATGCATAGATACAAAAATTACAAATACAGTTACAATTTAAAACAAAATGTTTGAAAATCAATTCTTCCTGAAACCATCTGCCAAGAATAGGGCTTAGGCCTCCATGTTTTCTTAACAACCGGCATTTTTTGATGTCCCACCTGAAGTTGGGTCATTGTTTTACATCAGAAGTTTTCAAAATATTTTAAAAAGGGAGTATCCTTCCTTCTTTAAAGAAAATAAAATGGAAAAAAATGGACAGAAGGACTTAAAGTAGTAGTACAGAGGTAAGAAGATGGGGTCACCAGTGATGAAAATACTCTTTTTAACAGGTATAAAGTCTTTCTCCTGTTCTGCCTCCTCTTCTCTGTGGTGGTGGGGGAGGGGTGTTTTGTTTTTTGAGGATTGGGGGTGGAGGTGTGTGCCTAATATTTGGAATCCGGTGTGAACTTTTTGATGTCTGGGTGGCAGTCTATACAGTGTCTTTTTTTTGTGGACAGAAAAATACCTCAACCTCCCTACAGAAGTTTTAAGGTTTAAGTTTCACATTTGTTTGTCTTATCTCGAATACTTTTTTAAGGTAAAAAGTAAATCTGATCTGTGTCCATTACATTTTAGGAACAACTAATTCTTCTTTTACATCTCTAGAGTGAAATTCTCCCCAGGGTAGAGTCATTTTGATGACATAAGTGAGATTTCAGTGGTACATAGGCTTTATGTTTCTCCTCTGCACAGGGGTGACTTTCACCCTTAAAGCAATTTTCAGTTTGTATAACCACTCTGACCAGTGATTAATAGGCAATAATTTTCATTCTCCCTTTCGAGTGTGGTCTCCAAGACAATCTGTTTGAGTAGAATTTATGTACTGTAGTATAAATAGAGAACGTGTCCCTTTGCATTATATTTGTCAAATGCTAAAAGCTGATCATAACAAGGGAAAATGGCATTTGACTGTTAGAGGAAAAATAAAAATGAATGATGCTAGAGAGGTTGAATTCCTCTGATGTTCTAGGCGCAGGTTTTGAGGGTGAGTCTCTATCCTGCCTTCTTAAATTAGCATTTGTTACAGCTATAAAAACAGCAACAAACAAACCTTCCACAAAATGAGAGGAAAAGACAATGGTCAGGTGGGGGTTCCCATGGTTGAGGAAGAGATCTTAGATCTCAGCACAGCCTAGATCTCAGCCTCAGCACAAATACCAACCCTCCCTCTTAGTGAGGTCAGGGTTAACCCCTGGAACAAGCACCACACTTAATAAAAGAACACTTGTATCTAGCCCAAGAAGAGCCAGGAACTGACCCAGGCCAAGATCTCTAGCAGAGGGTACACAAACTCTCTCTCACTCCTGGGATGGCATACAACAAAACAGCTCTTCCCCACTTCGTGCCTGGCCAGGCACACGCAGACTCTGCCCCACACCAGTGCAATCCCCTCCATCCTTTGGGTCAGTCCAGATTATCCGTTCTGGTCTGGTGCTGGTCTGAACTCAAAATGGTGTGTCAGTTACGTGGTCTCAGCTGTCCTGTCACTTCCAGGTTGAGAGTTTACAAGAGTCCCTTTTTGCAAGCTGCTTCCTCTCCTCCCAGCAGTTTCTCCTATCTCCTTGCTCCGGGCTCTTTCTTCTTTTTTTGTTTTGCTTTCTTTCCAAATTTCCTGGGCTGGTCCTCCATCCAGTCCCCCATCTGCTCATTCGCTTCTACCCTCCCAAGGGTCAGCGTTAACTCTGTGTCTTTGACTGGCAGTCCCACCCAGCCAATCTGGGTTGTTCAGAGTAGCTGGGAGGGGGAGAAGGAGCTCCCTCACCAGCTCCACGTCCATCACCATGCAAACACACCTGTCCCCAGGTAGTGGGCATACCCCATGGCTTGGCCACTCTCAGCATTGCTATATCAGTCCCATAGGGGGGACTCCCCCTTCAGCCTTTGAGAACATTGGGGTGATCCTGCCTCTTTGTTGTGTGTCCCTGCCCTTCAGGGTCAGGTTTGGGTGCCTCCTCCCTTCTCTGCTCCTTCCCCACCTCAGGGCCCGCCTTGGGTACTTCCTCCATGCGTCCCTTGATCCCCTCACTCTGCTTTTCCTCTGCCTTGGGGCCAAGACCAGTGTAGGGTGCCTCCAGTGGGGATCTCCCTTGTCTGATCTGCCCCGCTAGTGGGAGCCCAGTGACTCGTTCCAGCCCTGCCTCCTGGCTACTAGGACTAGAATCTCCTTCCCCACCCCACCCCCCCCAACACACAAACATGCTGTTTTGTGGCTCAGGCTCAAAGTGGCAAGGCCTGAGTATGTTCTGGTGAACTGCCTTTTCTAGTCTATCTGCAATCTCTGCTCAGCAGGGGTGTCATTTAGAGAGGGCATGGGGGCAGAAGCCCCCACCCCGCCCCAGTTTCATACAGGAGGTGTGCGAGCTCCCAAGTGGAGCTCTCAGATGGAGGTCTTAATTACAGCACAGCGTTAGTGAGAAATATAAGTTCTGCAGCTGAGAGTTACCCCGGGGCAGGAAGTCAGTATTATGTTTACAAACAGAGGCAGGGTGGTTAAAATAAGAAGGGGTTTGTGATTAAATTAAGGATCTGGAAGTTTATTCTGTAAAACAGAAATCCCTCTGTGGAGGCGGGGAGGGAGGATGGGTTGCTTTAGATAGCACTGAGTCTCCTGTGTTCTGTTATCCCCATTTGTACAGATGGGGCACTGAGGCACACAGACTAAAAGCCAGATTTTCAAAGGTATTTAGGCACCTTCGTAGAATTTAGTAGAATTTTCAAAAGTGCCTAGAATGTTAGGTGCTTTGTAAACCCCACTAGATGCCTAGCTGCATCTTTGGGTGCCTAAAAGATTTTGAAACTCTGTCTTTAAGGCACTGGCCTGAGGTCATACAGGAAGCCCATGGTGGGGAGTAGAACCCAGATCTTTCAGGGCTAGCTCCTTATCCAGCAGACCAGTCTCTCGGCTGCATGCTGCAAAAAAAGAGAACTCTGATAGATGGGAACAAAAGCAAGGCAGCCAGTTCTCTGAGACTTCAGCAAACGGTCCCAGGAGATTGGGATAGATGTCATGGTTGACACCATGAAAAGCAGCACAGAGGTCAGGAAGGATGGAGAATGAGAGGCAGATGAGAAGAGATCACTTAACTCCCAAGAGGCGGCAGGTTCTGCCCCGTGCTGGGTTGTAGAGCAATGGCTGCTGTGCAATTTTATATTTTAACTGAAAACCATTTTGTTTTGTCTTTTTTTTTTTTTTTTTGTTCTGAGTTGGCAAAAAGAAAGGAGTCATATACTTTCTTAGTATCACATGTGTTTATGCCTCAAATGCTTAAGGTTTCAGCTGTATCCAGGACAATTCCAGAACAAAGAACAGAAATTGCATCCACAGAGTCCATAAAGTCAACAATTATTGTCATGATTTGTATTATTCACTAGGCACCATCTGTGTGCTGAGCACTGTTCAGAATATGCCAGAAAATGTAGTCCCTGAGCCAATGTGTATACAAATGTGTAGCCCTGGGTAAGATGGCTCAGATATTTAAGTATGAAGTGTATAGTTATTAAGCAATAGAAGTTTTACTGGATTAAGGACTAGAAGATTTGACCCTCCAAGTTTCTTTCAACTGGAAGAGCTGCCCGGAGCTCCTGTGCCTGTTTGATTTCCTTTCCTGCCTGCAGTGGCCCTGATATACCGCAGAAGTCTCAATTTTTTTTCTCAACTTTAAAATGTGGAATTTTCTTGGTGTTTGGTTTTAAATATTCTCCTGTGAGAATTGTAGTGTTTGTTGTGTTTTTAAGAGCCTCCTGGAAAGTAACTAGCCTTTAAACAGAAGTGAAAGCAGTGTTGCCAACTCTCATGATTTGTCATGAGTCTCATGATACTTGTGTTCCTTAAAACCCCAGCTCGTGGAGTCAAGTGGATATCTGATGATTTTAGCCTTCATTCTTAAAGAGGAAAGATGTTTCTAGTCCTTGTGGCTGCAGAGAGAGCTTCAAAATGTGACTCAAAAAGCAGAAGGCAAATAAAAGAACACCAAATCTGTTTTTACATAATCTTGGGATTTTAAAGCCAATTGGATGATTTTTGGTGTGCCTGATCCATGATTTTTGAACATTTGGGATTGGCACTACAATCAAAGTGACTTGAAAATGTCAGTTTCACTCCTATTTAAGGTCTGTTTCTAGTCTATTATTTGTAGTGAGGTAACACCCTTACAGCCCCAGGCATGTGCAGTAAAAACTCACGGAGCCTTGCCCTGGTGGGATGTTTCCAAAGTTAAATGATCTATTCCAAACTTGTTGAACTGCAAAAAAGTGATAGAAAGTAATCTAGATTTTTTTCTACAATTGTTTCAATTTTTGTGTTCAGGAGTTAGTAACAAAGGAAGAATATACATTTAAAATTTTAAACCTAACTAGTGTCTCTTAAGTGAGTTGACACAAGATATGAGAACATGTTAGACCCACTCAGCTCTAATACTAATATTTATTTAATTCTCTTTTTTTATATATAGGAATTAGATACAGTGCTCCATCAGCCAATTTAAGTTATTACCTGGGGAAAAGAAAAAACAAAGTTTTCAGATGCTTAAGTAGCCCCTGGAATTATGGTTAAAGTTGCCCATCCCACAACCAAAATCTGAAATGGCACCCCTGCTAAGATCTTGTACACCAGCCATTTGGAGGTCAGAAGCCCAAGATAATGGGCTGTTCAGGGCTCCAGGCTGTGTCCAGTTTGGAGTGCCTCTCCTGCTTGAGTAGGACCTGATTTTTTCCCCTCCCCCATGCTATTGGTTTGGTTTGGCACCAGCATGTCTGTCATAGCTCTGTTTGTCTGTCTCAGGCTTGGCCCATGCTAAAGGCTACAGTCTAGCCTGTCTCATGGAGACGTCGGTGATGATCATGGACCCATTCTGGGGTCCCGGTACCCTGGTTCCTTGAGATCCCCTGTCAGATGACCAGGGTCTTGTCTATTGGCAGCTGGCCATGCCTGCAGAACATCAGAAAGTAGAGGGGTGTACTTCATGGTGGTGTGCACCGTGTTCTATATAGATAGATCAGCTCCAGCAGGTAGAAAGTCTTCCGTCCCTCCAGCAACATCTGTTTGGTTCGCTCACAGAGGCCATTGCCTGCTGGGTTGTAGGCTGACCTATAGACCGCATACTTCTTTGCTTCTGTGGTTGCTCTAGCCATGATCTCCCTGAGTGGTGAAGTGACCAGAATTTGGTATAATGATCCGCTATGGTCAGGATGTAGGATGCACTGCTCTGGTTTGGTTCCACCTTCAAGTGGTCCAGTGAGACCAACTCCAAGGGTAGTGCGTTTGTCTGTTGGCTGGAGCGGGACCCGTCCCCTACTTCAGGGTTGTTTCTGATGGTGCAAACCAAGCACTTATCATACCACTTCTGCATGGCTTGGGCAATTCCCATCCAGTAGAATCTCCTGTGGACATTCATGTCAGTCTTTTGGGGCCCAAAGTAGCACAAAGCATCATGGTAGGCTTGGAGGACCATCTCGCCTGCTGTCTAGGGCAGCACTATCTGGGTGATAGTTTCATTAGTCCCAGGTCTGTGGTATTATGTACCACTCTGCCCTCTTCCTCACATAGATAGGCCCACTGCTTCAGCATCTGGGTTACTCTGGGGGGGCAGAGCACTCCAGTCCATGGCGGAAAGCCTAGTGCCTTCCCTGGTGATCTCCAATACTCTCCAAATAAGACACTGTGTCCCTGGATCTGGACCCAGATGCCTCACCCTCTTCAAACTCTTCCAGGAGTTCCTCATGAGCCTCAGGGGTGACTGCAGCTGCCTGGCAGCATGCCTGGACCACTTCCATGGGGATGGCCATAAATGGTAGCATCTCTAATTCCTCACTGTCATCAGGTGCTTCTGGGTCTGTTGTTGGCAGCCTGGACAGGGCATTAGCTTGGTGTTGCTCTGGCCATACTGGAATTCCACAGAGAAGTTGTAGCTGGCCAGTCTTGATGCCCAGCATTGTTCTAGTGGTCTCAGTTTGGCAGAGCTGGTGTGCTCCTGGGGTGGTTGTCCATGGACACTGAGGGAAATGGCTGCCAGGTAGCCCTTAAACTTCTAGGTGATCGCCCAGACCAGGGCCAGGAATTCTCGTCTGAAGGAGCTGTAATGCTCGTTATTCCATTCAGTCCCCAACAGGCATACGCAATCATCCTCTTCTGCCTGTCCTGGTCCTCAGAGAGTACAGCCCTGAACCCCTGGTTACTGGCCTCTGTATACTCTTTGAAAGGGTGGGTGTGGTCTGGATAGGCCATTGTTGGTGCCTTTACCAGGACAGATTTCAAGCATTCAGAGGCCCTCTGGCAACCTGCATCCTAGTTCAGAATACCCTTCTGTACAGCCCCTTCCTTGAACAGCACTCATAACAGGGCATGTAGGAATGCAACTAGCTTGGCCAAATCTTTTATGAAAAATCTACAGTATCCAACAAACTCCAGGTAGTTTTTGATGTCTTGTACTGTGGTTGGTGTCAGACGCGTCTCAACAACCTGCACCTTCTCTGGCCCGGGTAAACCACTTTCTCCTTTTAGCAAGGGGCACCTGGAAGGTTTAATCTTCAGACCTTTATTCAGTTGGGTGAACACCAAGTCTGGATGTTTCAGGTGTTCCTCGTATGTCTTCAGATATACAGTGATGTCATCCAGATACAGGAGAACCATCTCAAAGTTGTCACTGGAGCATCGCAGAGGCCAAAAGACAAATACATGGGTGTGATGAAGCCCTTTTTTCCCAGTTCTCCAGCCCCATTGGTATCTGCTAATACTCACTAGCGAGGTCAATGGTGGAAAATGAGGCATATTTAAGGGCAGTCAATGCCTCCTCCATGCAGGGGAGTGGATACGCATCCTTATGCGTAACTTGGTTGAGTTTCTGATAGTCCATGAAGAAGTGGAGTTTCCCGTCTTTTCTTTTCTTTACCAGGGCAATGGGGACTGCCCATGGACTCTAGCTTTCTCTGACACCTGCTTCCTTCATTTAATTGACTATATCTTCCATTGGTTGGGATAAGGCAGGTGGGACTAGCCAGAACCTCTCTTCAGTCGGGGCATGATTAGTGGTGATGTGATGCTGGATGGGGGTTTCACACCTGAAGTCAGCCTAGTGCTGGAAGAAGGTGACAGAATGTTTTCAAATCAGCTGGGTCAGATGCTCGCTCTGTTCTGTAGTGATCTGCACACTACCTATGTCTATTTCCTGGAGCTGGCCTCTCCCAAGCCTTCACTAACACTGCTCTGCAAGGCAATGGGGGCACTCCCGGTGTCTGGTCTCCCTGTGGGGATCACCACATCTTTCCACTCAAAGTAGAGGAGCCATGCAATGATGTGATTGCAGTACAGCCTTATGGGCTGATGGGTGTGGTTCAGGGCTTTCACTGGCAGCGCTACTCTCCTGGCAGTGACCAAGCTGCAGGCCGCCACAATCAGGCTTGCACAGGTGCCAGGGTATGGACAGTACAATCCTTGACAATTTTTGTCTTACACAGGATGATGGTCTTGGGGTTCGGTCCTATCCACAGACAGCCGGTGTCCTGGAACTCGTGAGTGCTGGCAAAGCACTGGTACTTGCATATTTGTCTAATGGTGGTGTGCACGCCCTCCTCCCCTGAGGAAGTAACTGAGGCTTGTGAGCCCACTGTGCCTATAGAAGTTCATCTTAGTATTGCTGAAGCAGATTCATGCCTAGAACAACAGGGGGCAGAACATCAGTGTTGCTTACAACGATCCCCTATTGTTAGAGGGTCCTGGAGCCCTGGACTGTATGTCAGCAAGCATGTACCCAGCATAAGGGTTGCTGAGCCTGTTCCCAGCAGCTAGCTGGATCCAGTTGTTGGAAGGATTCAGTAAGTCCTGCAGCTACCAGGGCCAGAGAAATGTCCTTTTCTGGATAGTAGTCACTTGGGAACCAGTGTCCAGCAAGGCATCCATCTACACATCATGGAGGATGATGGGAACGAACGAGCACTTGATGAATCTGGATAATTTCCAGTCAGGTGTTGGACCTATTGGTTGTCCCTTTGGGGTTTGGTCCCATTCCCTGAGGACCCCAGGTTAAAAGCCACTGTCCCTTGGGAGCATCTCCTCAGAATGTGTCTGGCTTCCCCACATTCCCAGCAGGCAGGATGGCCATCCTGGTGGAGCTATTCATTGGTCCTCTGCCCTGGCCTTCCCCCTCACCATTGAACTTGTCTCAGGCCACTGGGCAGTCTCTAAAACTGTCTGTCTGTGTGCTCAACTCCTCTGTGTCTGGACAACTTGGCCAATAGGTCCCTTGGCCAGTGGGTCCCAGGTCCAGGTGGAGGGAAGAGCGCCTAGTCCCGGTCTGGGAAGCTGTACCACCATTGCCTCTGTGTCTTGTGAGATGGTGATGTGGTCTTTATGCTGGCTGGGAAACTTCAGTCCATCCCCAGTCAGGCCCCAAGGGTCAGGTGCAGGTAACCCAAGCCCAGCATGTGGGTGGCAGTCCAGCCCTGGCTCTCAAGTGTTTGTGACCCAACTGCATCTACAGTCTTCTCTTTAAAGTTCTCAATGCCCATATCGGGGTATTGGACCTGAAGGGAGTGCAAAGCCAGCTGAGCAACAGGATCACAGACCCCTTCTGCCAATCATTGTGCCAGGTCCTGAACCAGGGACAGTCTCATCTTTTGATGGAGCAGAAGATCACTTGAAGAACATAACATAAGAATGGCCATACCGGGTCAGATCAAAGATCCATCCAGCCCAGCATCCCATCTCCCAACAGTGGCTGATGCCAGGTACCCCAGAGGGAGTGAACCTAACAGGTAATGATCTAGTGATCTCTCTCCTGCCATCCATCTCCACCCTCTGACAAACCGAGGCTAGGGACACCATTCCTTACCCATCCTGGCTAATAGCCATAAATGGACTTAACCTCCATGAATTTATCCAGTTCTCTTTTAAACCCTGTTATAGTCCTAGCCTTCACAACCTCCTCAGGCAAGGAGTTCCACAGGTTGACTGTGTGCTGAGTGAAGAAGAGCTTCCTTTTATTTGTTTTAAACCTGCTACCTATTTTCATTTGGTGGTCCCTAGTTCTTATATATGGGAACAAGTAAATAACTTTTCCTTATTCACTTTCTCCACACCACTCATGATTTTATATACCTCTATCATATCCCCCCTTAGTCTCCTCTTTTCCAAGCTGAAAAGTCCTAGCCTCTTTAATCTCTCCTCATATGGGACCCGTTCCAACCCTCTAATCATTTTAGTTGCCCCTTTTCTGAACCTTTTCTAATGCCAGTATGTCTCTTTTGAGATGAGGGGACCACATCTATACACAGTATTCAAGATGTGGGCGTACCATGGATTTATATAAGGGCAATAAGATATTCTCCGTCTTATTCTCCATCCCTTTTTTAATGATTCCTAACATCCTGTTTGCTTTTTTGGCTGCCGCAGCACACTGCGTGAACATCTTCAGAGAACTATCCACGATGACACCAAAATCTTTCTCCTGATTATTTGTAGCTAAATTAGCCCCCATCATATTGTACGTATAGTTGGGGTTATTTTTTCCAATGTGCATTACTTTATATTTTCCACATTAAATTTCATTTGCCATTTTGTTGCCCAATCACTTAGTTTTATGAGATTTTTGAAGTTCTTCACAGTCTGCTTTGGTCTTAACTATCTTGAGCAGTTTAGTATCATCTGCAAACTTTGCCACCTCACTGTTTACCCCTTTCTCCAGATCATTTATGAATAAGTTGAATAGGATTGGTCCTAGGACTGACCCTTGGGGAACACCACTGGGTACCCCTCTCCATTCTGAAAATTTACCATTTATTCCTACACTTTGTTCCCTGTCTTTTTAACCAGTTCTCAATCTGTGAAAGGATATTCCCTCTTATCTTACAACTTAACTTACATAAGAGCCTTTGGTGAGGGACCTTGTCAAAGGCTTTCTGGAAATCTAAGTACACTATGTCCACTGGATCCCCCTTGTCCACATGTTTGACCCCCTCAAAGAACTCTAATAGATTAGTAAGACGTGATCTCCCTTTACAGAAACCATGTTGACTTTTGCGCAACAATTTATGTTCTTCTATGTGTCTGACAATTTTATTCTTTACTATTGTTTCAACTAATTTGCCTGGTACTGGCGTTAGACTTACTGGTGTGTAATTGCCAGGATCACCTCTAGAGCCCTTCTTAAATATTGGCGTTACATTAGCTATCTTCCAGTCACTGGGTACAGTAGCTGATTTAAAGGACAGGTTACAAACCATAATTCCACAATTTCACATTTGAGTTCTTTCAGAACTCTTGGGTGAATGCCATCTGGTCCCAGTGACTTGTTACTCTTAAGTTTCTCTATTAATTCCAAAACCTCTTCTAGTGACACTTCAGTCTGTGACAATTCCTCAGAATTGCCACCTACAAAAGACAGGTCAGGTTTGGGAATCTCCCTAATATCCTCAATCGTGAAGACTGAGCAAAGAATTAATTTAGTTTCTCTGTGATGACTTTATCATCTTTAAGTGCTCCTTTTGTATCTCGATTGTCCAAGGACCCCACTGGTTGTTTAGCAGGTTTCCTGCTTCTGATGTACTTAAACATTTTATTACCTTTTTTGAGTTTTTGGCTAGCTGTTCTTCAAACTCCTTTTTGGCTTTTCTTAGATTTTTACATTTAATTTGGCAGCGTTTATGCTCCTTTCTATTTACCTCACTAGGATTTGACTTCCACTTTTTAAAAGATGCCTTTTTATCTCTCACTGCTTCTTTTACGTGGTTGTTCAGCCACAGTGGCTCTTTTTTACCTTTTACTGTGGTTTTTTTTTTTTTAATTTGGGGTGTACATTTAAGTTGAGCCTCTATTATGGAGTCTTTGAAAAGTGTCCGTCCAGCTTGCAAGAATTTCACTCTAATCACTGTACCTTTTAATTTCTGTTTAACTAACCTCCTCATTTTTGCATAGTTCCCCTTTCTGAAATTAAATGCCACAGTGTTAGGCTGTTGAGGTGTTGTTATATTATGGTCACTATTTCCAAGTGGTCCTGTTTATAGTTACCTCTGGGACCAGATCCTGCGCTCCACTCAGGACTAGATCGAGAGTTGCCTCTCCCCTTGTGGCTTCCTGCACCAGCTGCTCCAAGAAGCAGTCATTTAAAGTATTGAGAAATTTTGTCTCTGCATTTTTGTCCTGAGGTGACATGTACCCAGTCAATATGGGGATGATTGAAATCCCCCACTATTATTGAGGTTTTTTTTATTTTGATAGCCTCTCTAATCTCCCTTAGCATTTCATCGTCACTGTCACTGTCCTGGTCAGGTGGTCGATAATAGATCCCTACTGTTATATTCTTATTAGAGCATGGAATTACTATCCATAGAGATTCTGTGGAACATGTAGAATCAAATGAAATAAAAATCTTAAATGAATCCACATTTTCTTTCACATATTGTGTTCCTCCCCCGGCACGACCCGTTCTGTCCTTCTGATATATTTTGTACCCCGGAATGATTGTGTCCCATTGATTGATTGTCCTCACTCCACCAGGTTTTTGTGATGCCTATTATATCAATATCCTCCTTTAACACGAGGCACTCTAGTTCACCCATCTTATTATTTAGACTTCTAGCATTTCTGTACAAGCACTTTAAAAACTAGTCACTGTTTGTCTGCCATTTTCTGATGTGTCATTCTTCATGCGACTGTTTCTCATCTGATCTGGCCCATACTTTGTCCTCTTTCATCCCCTCCTCCTGACTAAAACCTAGAGAATCTCTATCAGTAGACTCCTCTAAGACAAGTCTCTGTCCGATCCATGTGCACCTCTGCAGCAATCGGCTTTCCCCCATCTCTTAGTTTAAAAACTGCTCTGCAACCTTTGTAATGTTAAGTGCCAGCAGTCTGGATCCACTTTGGTTTAGACAGAGCCCATCCTTCCTGTAGAGGCTCCCCCTAGCGCAAAAGTTCCCCAGTTCCTAATAAATCTAAACCCCTCCTCTCTACACCATCATCTCATCCAAGCACTGAGACTCTGAAGCGCTGCCTGTCCACCTGGCCCTGCGTGTGGAACTGGTAGCATTTCTGAGAATGCCACCATAGAGGTCCTGGATTTCAGTCTTTCCTAGCCGCCTAAATTTGGCCTCCGGGATATCTCTCCTACCCTTCCCTGTGTCATTGGTACCTACATGTACCACGACCACCGGCTCCTCCCCAGCGCTACACCTAAGTCTATCTAGATGCCTGGAGAGATCCCCCAACCTTTGCACCAGGCAGGCAAGTCACCATATGGTTCTCCCGGTCATCACAAATCCAGCTATCTATGTTTCTAATCGAATCTCCCATTACTAACACCTGCCTTTTCCTAATGACTGGAGTTCCCTTCGCCGGAGAGGTAACCTCAGTGCGAGAGTATACCCTAACATCATCTTAAAGGAGGGTCCCAACTATGGGAGGGTTTCCCTCTGTTCCTGTTGACTGCTCTCCTTCTCTGGGCCTTTCATCCTCCTTAACAGCACAGGGGCTGTCTGACCGGAGGTGGGACAAATCTACAGTGTCCCAGAAAGCCTCAACATACCTCGCTGCCTCCCTTAGCTCCTCCAGTTCCACCACCCTGGCCTCCAAAGCCTGTACATGGTCTCTGAGGGCCAGAAGCTCCTTGCACCAAGTGCACACATACGCCCCAGGCCAGGTAATCATACATGCTACACTGCGTGCAATAAACAGGATAGCCTCCACTCTGCTGCTGGGCTCGTCTGCATTTTCTCCTACAGTTACCTAGGTTAATGATAGGGTTTTTGTTTAAATCAAGAAGTTTTAATTATAGTTTAGTGTAAAGGCTTTAAAGAATGGCAAGTGTACCTTGTCCCCTTCCCAACTCCCTCTCGAAACTCCTTGTTAGCAGTTCCTGTTCGCAAAGCTTCCTCATTGCTGGCTCACTGCTTTATAAATCCCTGGCCTCCTTGATAGCCCTGCCCCTGCCTAAGACTCAGCCAATGAACAGATACTTCTAGATTTTAAACCGTGGTTCGAAGCTCACAGCTTCCAACTGCCAGCCGCAGCACACAGTACTTCAGACAGACAAGCACAGCATGTAACCCCCAAATACAAACACACACTACAGGCAGCCACTTACCCCAAGGGTCCTGTATTTGCTCCTCCTTCACCTGGAGAACTCCCTTTCAAAACTCTGTTAGCAGCCCCTGTTTGCCCAAAAAAATAAGGGGGTGGGCGGGCAGGCTATTGGCAAAGTCCCAGAGTCTCTCAGTAGGTTTTTGGGCTCGAGCAAAGAACTCTTGCATGTGTGGGAGAGTGGCAGGAGTCCATAAATCACAGTAGCTGCTTAAAAATATTTTTGGTAGTATTCGGGTCATCTGACCAGGTCTGCACCTCCACCAGGGAGGCTCCCTCCAGCTAGCCCAATAGGAATCTCTCTCTCAGTCCTACCCTCTCTGCTTATTTGCTCAAACCCTCCCAAGGTCAGAGTTAATTCTGTGTGTTTGACTGGGGGAGACTGTCAATCAATCAGGTTTGTGCAGAGAAGGGGTGGGGGGAGGGAGAGAAAGGAAGGGAAGGAGTTTTCTCACCATCTACACACGTACATTCATTAGCAGACCCCTAAAAATTTTTTGAAGGGAGGTGTGGACTCCTTTTGAAAATCTTAGATGTAGTCTGCAGATCCCTGGGGGTCCACAGACCACAGGTTGGAAACCACTAGTCTACATCCTTGGGCTATATCCATAGAAGCAGGGGTGGACGATCAACTATATATGCTAAAACAGAGCAAACACACCTTGACTTGCATTAGGCCTCCCAGATTCATGAGCCTCCCCAGCGTCACACAGGAAGGATGAGGTCAGTTCCTTTTGTGATACCTCACCCTATTCAGTACCATACAGAATGCACTCTGTGGTTCTGTGATCTATGCAGGTGGGGAAGTATAGTCTGATACTACTAGGGCACATGTATTTTTCCCCACCAGACTTACAGAAGTTACTTTGGAAAGATAATACAGCCTAGGCAGGTGTGTACTGTGTGTGCTAGAGCAGTGCTACTCAAAGTGGTGGACCGGTGCTGGCCTGCGAGACATCGGCTGCCAGTCTGCGCGCACACTGGGGGAAAAAAATTGCCAGTCCCCCACATCAGATAGCTTGAGAAGCACTGTGCTAAAAAGTAAGTCCTCCAGCAAATGCAGAGATAACCCACTTCCTGTATACCATAGAGGCAGGTCTTTGATTTGCTGGGGCAGAACAAGAAAGCCTAGGATGGGGCAGGCAGAGGCTGCAGCTACACAGAGTTGTAGAAAGTTTTGTTATCTCATTCTGCACATGAACCCTTTATTATTAACGGGAACTATCTTGATACCAGTCTGCTCATCACTAAGGCACTGCCTGGGCTGTGGTAATCCCTGAGTGGCTGGTGTAACTGAGAGCATGTGGCCTAAATTGTCTCTGAGAACTGAGAAATGCAAAAATGGCTTAGCACCACCTTCTCCCCCTCCTGGGATTATGGGCTAAGCGCAGCTTCACCAGACCCAAGGATCAGTGCCTATGTATTACTGGAAATTCTAAGAAACTTTGGAGTCTTCGTCAAAGCTTGATCTCATTTAATCAAAGCCAAATACCTCTCAATTTTTTTCATAAAGGATTTAAGCCCTCCTCACAGAATCTTTTCTTGAATTCCACAGAAACGCTGTCAGGTAGGATCTTTCTAGTTGTTCTGCATTTCTATTAAAAATAAATACAGAAAAACACAAATAGTGAAATAAACAAGCAAGCCCTAAGTTCCAAAGCCCCAGGATCTACACTTGTATCATTCGAGTTTTGAGCCAACCTGGATTCACTCAAGTGCAAATCTAAAACCGCAGAGCTCTGTTAGATACAGATCCACTATTCATCATTTCTTTGCTCAACTTCTGTTACATTCAGATTCTCATATTGTTCCATTTCTTTGCATGTGACCAATTTTAAAGTTAACACATTTATCCAAAACTAACATCACATCATAAAATAAATTTATAGACACCTGAACAGGATGATTATAATAATGTAACAAATAAACTCAGGAGACAGTATGATGAAGTAAATGTAACCCTTCTGCCAGGCCAAGTTGATAGCAGCAAGGGCCAGGTTCAGTACACAGGGGTTCCCTCTCATCAAAGCAAATGCAAAACTGGCTCGAGCCTCCACCCAGTGACCTGGGAAAATCCTACACACCCCTTGGGTGCCTCAAAGAGGCAATACTTCCCCTCTCACAAGCACAGGGTCTCGGTGTAGCAGAGAATCTTTAATAACATGAGGTAAACGACATCCGCATTAAATTGGGAAAATACCACAACTAGTGTTCATTAACCAAACCATGAGCAAAGACCCACCCCAGCAAATTGGGCCACATCCTTTCCTTCGGGTTCTTGAGTCCCACAACCCAAAAGTCTCTTGAGTCCAGCAATCCAAAAAATCACCCAAAGTCCTGCCCCAGAGTTCAAAAGTTCATCTGCAGAGTGTTACTCCCCAGTCTGGCTAAAAATGTGCCTGTGTGGGGGGGGAAAGAGGTAAGGGGCACCTTACGTGACCTGAAGCTGACTGCCCCACAGGGCTCCGCTCCGCTATCTCACGAACAGCTCTGCTCAGCTCGGCTCCACTCGCCATCTCACAAACACTCCGCCAGCCTATCCACAAACAGCACCACTGCACTCTAGATCTTCCGGCTCCCCACTACTTGACACAGTGCTCAGTGATTTCAGCTCTCAGTGATCTTAGCTCTTTAGTGATTTCAGCTCATAGTAGTGGGAGCTTTAGTGCTGGTGCACCATAAGGCCAAAGTGAATTCAGCACAGCACCTGTAGCGAGACTCTTAATAGACCCAAAATTAGCGCTGACATTCTACAGTGGAGAGAGGCAGAGGTGCAAGTGGTGTTTCGGGCCCACACCACCAGGTACTAATGCCTGTCTCAAGCCTCTCTCAATTCACAGAGTTTTGGAACCCATGTCCCTTGCCTAGCGAGTGCTACATAGTTGATGGTGAGTACCTCCATCATAACAAAAGGCCAAGTACAGTTCCACTGTCCTTGATTCCCATAATCAGGGTAATAACAATTTATTCTTCCTGCCCCAATAACAGAGACACTGGGGATCCCACAGCAGCCAAAGTGACCATTTGGGCACCTATGGCCTCATTCTAGGCGGGGTGGGTGTGCCTATGCAAATGAGATCAGCCCCTGAAGTTCTTTTCCACAACTTGCCACACCTCACCACCAGATGTCAGGGTGGAGCTCATCCTGACTCTGCTTACATCCATAGAGCATAGGATGAGGAGTCAGAAGACATAGATTCTATTACTTACTCCGCCACTGACTTATGGCCTGCCACACACCTTAAAATATCCAGCTGGTACAAAACAAAGCCTACCATCTGTCCAGCAACACAAGTGGCCATGAGCACATTACTCGGGTTCTCCGCTTTCTGCACTGACTCTCCATTGACAACAGAGTCTAATATAATGTTTCTGTCCTGATATTTAAAGTCCTCCCTGAGATTGGCCTGAGCTAACTGAGATCCAATTTCCCATGATGGTTACATTCCTCTGTTGAGCAACAGAGAGACGCCTGTGAGCATGGGAAACAGAACTTTCTCTGCAGCAGGATCTATACGAGTAACTTCACACATGCAAGAGAAAAGAATGAACAGTAACTTCATTGTGCTAGGAACTAAATAAAAGTTCAGGTCTTTATCTTTGCTTTCCCTTAGTAAATTTCTGACTCTCACACATGCGCGCACACACACACACACACACATATATTAAGTTTTATATCATTTATAATATAAAAATTAACAATAAACTAATGCAGCTACTTTCATACAGGCTGGGAAAGAAGAAAGCGTTCATTATTATTTTTTCTGTCTTTAAGTATTTGGGAGAGTCTGTAGTGATGAGTATGTACCACAAGTACCAGTATGAATAGACTGTAGGACCTCAAGCAAGATATTTAACCTTTCTTTGCTTCAATTAACATTTTCTCCTATTTGACAGGTATGGATTCTTCCTTTGTAATTATATCCCCTTATGTGGTATTATGCAAATTATATGTAAATGTCTAAAAGTGATCAAGAATAATTTTCACCAACAACTGGCTATAGCAGTGTTTGCTTTTGGCATTTTATTTGTTGTTGGTTGCATGTAGATACCAAGTTGTGAGTGCATTAGATTTGCCTAAGATTAGACAGTTAGATCTTGGTGGGGAGGAGTGCTGCTGCGAAGGGGAAAGCATTAGCTCTAGTTGACCAGGAAATATGGTCTGTAGTGCATGGGACAGACTTGGCATCAGAAGAACTGGGTTCTGTTACTGGCTCTGCACAAGCCATTTCACCTCTGTGTGCCTCTCCCCCTCCACACACACACCACCTTGTCTTGTCTATTTAGATTGTAAAGTTTTTAGAGTAGGGACTATCTCTTAGTAAGTATTTCTACAGTGTCCAACCCATTGGGGTCTCAGTTAGTGTTACTGTAATTCAAATGTAACCCTTCTGCCAGTGGATCCAGCAGCAACCAGGGCCGGGTTCAATATCTAGGGGTTCCTTTCCATTGATAGAACACAGAACCAGCTCGCGCCCCCACCCAGTAATCTGGGAAATTTACACACACACCCTGGGTGCCTCTGAGAGGCAATACTTTCCCACTCTCAAGCACAGTGTCTGAATATAGAAAAGAAACATTTAATTAAAGGAGGGAAGTAACTCGACATTAATTTGGGAAAACGCCGCAAACAGGGTTCATAAACATAAACCATGAGTAAAAGACCCACCCCCAAGTAGGTTTGGCAGTATCCTTTTCCTCTCAGATTCTTAAGTCCAGCAACCCAAAAGTCCCTTTCACATGCCCAACACTTCTCTTCACTCCATTCACAGTTGCTATCCTTGGTCAGTGCAGACCTAGTGTTCAGAGATTCATCTGCAGAGTTCATCTCACCCACCGGGTGGGGTAAAGAGTCGTCGTCGTCTTGTTCTGCGTCCATGTTTGTAGAGTTTCTTTCGTTGATTGTTTTTCTGAGGAACAAACTAGATGTCAACAGTTTCTGTTGAACTCTCCACTGTTGGTCTTGATCATATATTATCTGGGTGATGAATTATTTTTCTTTATGACAGCTGGAATTGTCCACTCTTTTTCTCCATCCAATTTGACGCAAACTTCACTGACTTCAATATTTTTCAGTTACTTCTAGTTTACACGTATAAGTGCTAACTCCAAGCTTAGTTCTGTAACTTGCATGTTTAAAGTCCTGCACATTTATATGGGTTTACAGGATCAGGCCCTTGCTCTTCAAAGGAAATGTTTCTAGGAGCTCTGAGGAGGAGGAGTGTTTTATGTCTGATATTTATACTTGGGACATTTATCTTTGAATAAATAATTGGTACAATATTGAAACTGCGAGCCCTATGGCATAGTTTTAACTCTGTTTCCCTTTTCTTCCCAAAGGGATTGGTTTTTATTCTTTTCATTTCTGCAAGTTGACTATATTCTCTAACAGCTGCGCTTCCTAATTGTATTTGTTCATGTTTAGTATTTAACTAAATATTTACTTTTCCTCCTCTACCAATGAACTTCTTTGAGAAACAAAGAATGATTGCTCTTTGAAACGTTCTGAAATAACATGAGGATGATAATAGCCAGACTCTGTCACTGGCACAATTTCAAAACAAACATTTTGTAAATATAGATGTGTTCATTAAACCCGAATTGCCTGTTCATTGTATTTTGTATTTCAGGATTGAAATGATAAAATTTGAATTCAGTGTGGCAACTCCAGCTACTGGCATATGTTTGTCTGCCAGATACAAAAAGCCAAAACAACATTTTAGACAGTATACAACACTTTCAGTTTATTTCTGTTTTAAATCCTAAAAAACAAACAAATATCTGCATCTGTCTAGTTCCTAGTACACCGATGTCTGTATCAGAAAAACCACCATTGTAATTGCCAACAATGATCCACTTAGTATCATTCTAGGAAACACATTGTGCTGAATGGGGAAGATCTTTTCAAAAGGTGGATATGAATTTGTGTTCATAATAAAAAGTGCCCATTTGACAGCTCTAAAAAATGAAGCCATCTCTTCACAACTTCTCTGCCTGTTCCATGCAGGGTTGTTCCCTACAGTCTTTTCTCCAGTGAGTTGTCCACTCTCATTTAAAATGGTGCAAGAGATAGAGCTAGTCAAACTAAAACAAAAACACCAATTAAGCTCCCAACCTACAACTCACTTTTCTAATAAAAGAGCAACAGGAAGCATTCAGGCTAAGGGCTAAGTTTGAACGGAATGCCACAGAAACATAGAATCACAAGAGTGGAAGGGACCTTGAGAGGTCATGTAGTCCAGTCCCTTGCACTCATGGCAGGACTAAGTGTTTTCTAGGCCATCCCTGACAGGTGTTTGATTACTAAACCCTTAAAGATTTCCAATGATGGCGATTTCGTGACTTCCCTAGGCAATTTATTCCAGTGCTTAGCTGCCCTGACAGGAAATTTTTCCTAATGTCCAACCTAAATCGCCCTTAGTGCAATTGAAGCCCATTGCTTCTTGTCCTGTCCTCAGAGATTAAGAACAACAATTTTTCTCCTTCCTTTTTGTAACAACCTTTTATGTACTTGAAAACTCTTATCATTGCCCCTCTCAGTCTTGTTTTCTCTAGACTAAACAAATCTAATTTTTTTCAATCTTCCCTCCATAGGTCATGTTTTCTAGACCTTTAATCATTTTTGTTGCTCTTCTCTGGACTTTCTCCAATTTGTCCACATCTTTCCTGAAATGTGGTGCCCAGAACTGGACACAATACTCAAGTTGAGGCCTAATCAGCGCGGAGTAGAGTGGAAGAATTACTATTTGTGTCTTGCTTACAACACTCCTGCTAACACATCTGTCACTGTTTCTCAGTGGGTCACAACTGAGAATACCAAATTCAGGACAAACTGCTGAGAAATAAGGCAGACACACCCCAAAGCTGGTGGTTATTCTCCCATAAAATATACCAATCCAGCAACAAAAATCAACTTCTGTCTCACTGCACTGGCTAACAAGAAGTCAGAATTGCAGCCTCCTTAGGTATTCCAGTCCTAGATTCAACGCCCAGACACTAGACTTAATGCTGAATGGTTATTTAAAACTAATTTCATCAAACAAAAGGGTTCTTCTGATTCCAAAGGACCAGCCGCATACCCAGGTCAATATATAACTCAGCTCTTATCCAATAATCACGCTATTTCCAATCCTTTAGTATCTAATATATAAAGGTTTATTTATAAGAAAAAAAGGTGAGAGTTAAAATTGGTTAAAGGAATCAAATATATACAACAAATGCATGGTTCTTGGATCAGACTTGTAGCAGTGGTGGAATAAACTGCTGGCTTGTTAAGTCTCTGGTTGCTTCCAAATCATTGGAAGGCCCTCAGTCCTTTGGTTAGAATGTTCCCATTAGTATAAGTCCATAGTCCAGAGGTTTGAGCAGGAAAGAGGGAAAATGGAGATGTTTCCAGCACCTTTTATAGCTTCTGCCAAGTGAAGGGAAACCCATTGTTCTAGTTTGTGGGAAATGACAGGTAACAAGATGGAGTTTGCTGTCACATGGGCAAGTCAAATGTCCATGCATGCTTCATAGCAGAGGCCATTACCCCTACTCCAGTTAGAATATCACAGGAAAGTCCATCAGGTATGGATGGGCATCTTCCATACTCCATTGTGAGTTAAGTGTTCCCTGATGGGCCATTTAACTTGAATAGTCCCTTCATGATGTGCAAGCTAAATACCTTGTGGGTGTTACTCAGGAGCAAACACATTTGAAATACAGGTACATAGTCAATATTCATAACTCCAGGTACAAAAAGTGATATATGCATACAAATAGCATAATCATATTCAACAAATCATAACTACTCCATAGACCTCTTACATGACATACTTCATACAAGATTTGTTGCAATTATACAAACAGTGGTAGCAACAATGATCTGCATGGTCATATTTGGGGCAAAAATTGGGGATTGGTCCTGCTTTGAGCAGGGGGTTGGACTAGATGTCTTCCTGAGGTCCCTTCCAACCCTGATATTCTATGATTCTATAATCAGATAATGTCACAACATCTCAGAATAATGTTTGCTTTTTTTTTTTTGGTAACATTTTGAATTTTAATCCTATCCTCCAAAGCACTTGCAACCCCTCCCGACTTGGTATCGCCCACAAACTTTATAAGTGTACTTTCTATGCCATTATCTAAATCATTGATGAAGAGAGTGTACAGAACTGGACCCAGAACTGGTCCCTATGAGACCCCACTTGATATGCCCTTCCAGCTTGACTGTGAATCGCTGATAACTACTCTCTGGGAATGGTTTTCCAACCAATTATGCACCCACCTTATAGTAGCTCCATCTAGGATGTATTTCCCTAGTTTGCTTATGAGAAGGTCATGCGAGACAGTATCAAAAGCTCTACTAAAGTCAAGATATGTACATCTACCACTTCTCCCTATCCACAAGGTTTGTTATCCTGTCAAAGAAAGCTACTAGGTTGGTTTGACGTGATTTGTTCTTGACAAATCCATGTTGACTGTTACCTATCACCTTATTATCTTCTAGGTGTTTGCATTGGTAGCATCAAGTACAAATTCCCTCCCCCCGAGGCTAAGTGGCCTGTGACTAGCAACATGTTTACAGAAGAAACAATCACATAATTCATTGGGAGCCTTATTTTTGCTACATTAAACTTAATAATAGTTCCTGCCTATCTTTCTGTTCTTAAAGTCAGTGTCATAGAATCCCCTCCTGTGTTGCTGAGCAAGCACAAAAATTTCAAGTATCATTTGGATCCCATAGATTTGCCTACAAAGTTTGGCAGGGTTGGGGTTTTTTTGGTTTAAATTCAAATTGTAAGCCAAATTGATTACAGTTGTTTCAGTGCCATCGCTAATAATAGGTAACTAAAATTACGTTAATTGGCTTGCACTGCTACATAAAGAGCAACACAGATTTAAAACATTGCTGGGACCTGTAGCCAATTTGTTAATTGTTATTTAGTTCATCAAGTCACACAGGATGGATGTGAACCAGTTCCTTTGTTACTATTTATTTTGCTTTGAGACTGTGGAAGGCTGTTGTAGTCAGTAGTAGTGGGTGGGAACAGGTTTCTATATGTAATAATGCCTTGCATAGGAAGTTTCAAAACCCTGTCCTAATATTAAATGCATCTTTACCGTATTCCAGGATGTATTATTATATCTGTTACACAGAGGGATAAAATGAGACACAGAGAAGTTTTGGGGCTTAGCCAGGGAGACACAGGACTTGAACAAAATTATTTAAAATATTTCACAGCTGGATGGTGGTCTGAGAAGAAGGATGGTTCATTTACACCAGTGTAACTCCATTAACTTCAGTTAAGTTACTGCTGATTTATACTGTTGTCAGAGTAGTATAAGTCTGTGAGCTCAGAATCACACAAATTATAAGTGGTAGAGCTGTGAACTCAACAGCCCTGCTTCCCTATTGACCTGCACCTGGAACGATCGCTTACAGCAGTGCAAAGTGTATATAAAATGCTACTATTTAGATTTTGCGATATTTAATACACATTTTCCACTGATGTAAATGAATATTTAAAAGGTGCAAAGCAATGGAGACCCCGACCCCGTTTAGCTAATCCCTGGACTAAGCAGACATTGTACTACTTTCCCTTTGGTTTTATATTTCTTTTGTTGGCATTTTTCTTCTGTGTCTGTGTACATTCCTGTTTTGATAAATCAAGAGAAATAAACTTCTCTTTAAGAAGAGTCTGGCAATCTGTTGCAGAAGGTTCAATTACAGTAACATAAGAGCCCTCACAAAAGAATACTACCAATTCTCTGAAGTGAGAGATGGGGTGAAACAGAAGTCAGAGCATCCTACTATCTCTTTACATACAAGACTGACATCTCTTATTATTATTTATGATTAGTAGTTTAGTAACCAAAAATATATATTTAATTCTCTGCCCTGAAGAGTTTGTAGTGTAAGGCCCCAATCCTGCATGTGGGTCTGCTAGTACATCCGTGCAGACATACTGGGACATATCCTCAGATGGTGTAAATTGTCATAGCTGAGGTTCTGCCCCAGTGACTTTCAGCAGAACTCTGCAGAGGCACAAAGGACTGCATTAGCTTATCCAATTTCAAGGTTCACGCGTCAGTTCAGACATTGTGTATAACATGAAGGGAGAAAGCCATAAATAAGGAGGTAGAGGAAGAGAGGATTAAGGTGAAAACCATGAAATGGCTCTGCTTAGGTTTTAGAATAGACAAATATTATTGGTTCCACTTTTTTATCTAAGTTTTTAAATACATTTATGTATTTTCTAATTAAATAGGATGGGGAGTTCTTTGCGGGGGCTTGTGTGGGGAATATGAGAGCAGGAGGGGAGGGGCTGAAGATGGAGGGTAGGAGAGCTGGGATGAAGGTGCGGAACGGCTGGATGGGTACTGACATGGGAAGTGGAGAGAGAAGGGCAATAAGGAGAATGGAAACACCAGTGGAGGTGGGACAGGGGGCGCTCATTCGTCCAAATAGGTGATGAATGGAGAGTGAGTCCAAGTGAATAGAGCAAGCCCCATTACAGGTTGATTGGACTCTTTACAGCTCTTCAAGAAGAATGGGGACTTTTAAAAGGTGGCCTGAAAGAGATACTGCCCTGCGGCAGGAGGGGCCTGCCTGGATGGTGGAGCTGGTGGTCCTCAGGCAGCTCAGTGATGATCTGCTGGACGACCTTTTTCATGGGAATGTGCTTAAGAAGAACAGATTACTTCCTCTGAGGGTTAAGCAGACAGTGAGGTTATGAGAAGGCATAGACTTTCATTAATTTCAGGCTGTTTCAAGCCACCTCACTTGCAAATTCTCTGCTTCTGCGTATTCATGTAACAATACTGTGGGAAATAAGCATTGGTATCAGATAAAAATGGTCGTTTAGGCATTAGGGAGATAGCAGAGGACTGGGGTTCTGAATAAATGTGGGACATCTCTGGGGAAAAAAAGCATAATGAGCACAAAATACTTTAAAATGGAAACTAGACTGTTGGAAAATATGTAAAAAGCTCTCTATAAATTACGGACTTGATCCTGTATCTCCTGAAGGCAATGGCAGAGCTCTTTTGGGATGAAATCCTGGCCTATTGAAGTTAAGAGGCATTTGGACATTAGCTTCAGTGGGGCTAGCATTTAGCCCATAGTCTACAGTGGTATTGGTTCAAACCATGTGTATCTCTGACCAGCCAAACATGTTTCTGTGAGTCCATGTGCTCATCATTGCTTTGTAGGTTAGCAGTAAAGCATCTTTCCAAATGATTGCACAGTTTATTAAAAAAAGAATCAAAAACAAGAACCCTTTGGCAAAGCAAAGATACTGTTAAAGCTTTCCTTAGATCCCAGTTTTGGCAAAGGTAACATGAAAGAAGAAAACAAGAAATAATTCAGTTTAAACAGGAGATTAAATTAATAGCTCTATTGCTCCTGATAACACTCCAAGTAGAATTTAATTGAAATTAAAAACACCAATGGTTTACAACATAATTGAATCAAACGCAAATTATTCAATAGGGAGAATTAGGGAAAATCCATCAATATAGAGCCAGATCATTATAAACACACTCTCATATATAATGTATATACTTATACATTGCAGGGATAATATCACACTGTTGAAAAGAATATTAATGCTGGTCTATAATTACAAACTTCAGGAGCATTATTTAAAGCAACAAAGTAATAAAAATTAATATTTTGCACTTATATAATTCCTTCCTTTTCAGGACTTCAGTGTATTTTACACACATTAATGAACTGGGCTCCTGTGAAGCAGGGAAGTACTTTGCTAATATTCTAGGTAATCTTCATTTTTACAGTAGGAAGCTGCTCTAGCAATACAAAATTCAATGAAATCCCTTCAGCTGTAACTACATTTTAATTGCTAGTCTGTGGATACATTTTCCTTTAAATAGACTCATTAATATAATTAGGGGGCATGAATTATGGTATCATAATAAGTTTATATATATTACAGGATAAAATATACATGGCTATAAAGGGCCAAATCATCAGCTGGTATAAATCAGATGATTTATGGGACATCTCATAAATCAGATGATTTATACCAGGTGGGGATCTGCCCAGGGTCTTTAGGAGGATTCTTAACTGTGAAATTAGCATTGTTGCATCTGAGCAAAAGTCCACTTGGGGTCCAAAACTGCATATCTTGCACACCAAAACCTACCAGCTATTAGCTTTAAAGATAATTTTGTGTGTGCATCAGCCCACCTGAGAATAATCTCACTGAGCATTTTTTAAGACCGTTTACCAACCTCATGAGTTTAGAGGGTGTATAATTAAATGTTGAAAATAATTTAAATATAAATTAGGGAAGTTAGAAAAAGCACAGAAAATTATCTAAGTAAATCTCATAAATGGGTAGTACAGAGAAAACATGTTTCTGAAATTGGCTGTGGAGTTTCTCTCTGCCCTTCCTTCCCTTGCTGAGAAAATCAACTGGCACATTCTATGGATGGATCAGTGGTGGCAAACATAGAGCTGTGTTCATTGCTTAACGTAGATTGAAACAGGAGGGGAAGGATTCACTGCAATAGTAAAGGAGGAGATGATGCTGTAGAGCATGTTGCTTATTCAAGCCAGGGTGAAGACAGGGAGCTCTCTCTTTCTTCTAGTAGAGGAGAGGAGGCTGGGCTCACCCCCATTTACACTGTGTGCTTTGTGTCTTTCTAGTGAAGCAAGGGGGAAAGCTTTGCAAAATATCCGACATTAAAAAATGAGATTTTATAAAATGTACAGTTGCTCCTGGGTCACAAGAATGTAGCCTCAAATGTTCTTTGAGTCCTTGTCTATGAGGATCTCACTTTTTGTGTGAATACCCCCAATTTCAGAATTTTCTAATAAGCAATGCCCAATCAGGCTATGCCCATGCCCTGCACATCCTCATACCCCACCCAGCTGAGGACAAAGAGGGACACACAGACCTGACCGACCGTCAGCTCCCTCTTAACTCCCATGGCAGTGAGTTGGAACTGCAGTGTCCTTTCTGCACAAGTCCTCTCACTTGTGACTACTCGCACAGGTGTTTTTTTTTTAATCAGTGATTATACATAGACTTAGATTAGTAGTTTTTATAGTGAGTTAGCAATTTTTCTGCCCCTTTGGCAGCTTGTCCTGTCCCTTTTTATGCCTGTGAATCTCCTCAGGCATTTGCACCTCACCACCCCAAGGCAGACTTTAAGCCCTGTCTTGCTGTGACAAGCTGATCTTTTTAATTGATGGCCATAACAGATGCTTTTCTGCTTGAGGGAATCCCATATCTCCAATCATGGTTCAATCTGTAAGGTCCTTTTCTACTTGGACCAGAAAGTCAAGGGAATCTCCCCTAAAGCTGCACCTGTTAGAACAGTCCATGAGGGGTCCAACAGACCTTCCCTGAATTCCAAACAGTGTTCCCAAGCCAACGTACCCCAGTGGTCCTATGAGTAGACAGTCCACTCCACTCCTTGAGCTCTGATTTGCTGTACTAATAAAATTCTTCAAGATTGACACTGTCTTGGGGACATCATCCCAGTGCTGCTTGCAGCTCGCATGTGGGACTCTGGTGCTGACCCCCTTCCTCCTTGGTACCAATCTCCCCAGCACTGATTCCATCAGCACCTCCTCCCGAGTCCCTTCCTTCTCCTCAGCTTCCAATAGAGAGCATTCCCCCGCCCTTAAAAGTCCAGGTAAGGTTATCAACCCAGTCTACCCTAGGGAAAGGCACCTTTCCTCCCCAATTATAGGTTTGAAAGGCTTGGAACACTCCTCCCTGGGCTCTCCACCACCCTCTCAGTTTTTCTACCCCACCTGGCCTTATTGGGCATGCTAGGGACCTACCAAGTGCACATCTAAGTCTCATTCCCCTGCACCTTCAATTAAAGAGAGATCAAGATCCCCTTCGTTGCAAAGATCAGCCTCTCTCAAGCACAGAAAGACTTGTAGTGAGAGCCTGAATATGAAGAAGAGGCTTCCACCAGCCATCCTGGAGATGCAGTGACAGAGCAAGCAGTGGTTTGTTTTTCATCAGCTCCTGATAAGACAGTCTCGCCAACTCCAGTTCCACCTTCAGGTGTTTGTAGGACTTTCCAGGACCTGGTTGGGAGAATACCTGAGACACTCAAGACACAGAAAAGACCCCATAAGCTCTTCAACATTCTCCACTTCCAGATACCACCCAAGATTGGTCTTGGCTGTCTATATAGTGTTTGTAGAATCATAGAATATCAGGGTTGGAAGGGACCTCAGGAGGTCATCTAGTCCAACCCCCTGCTCAAAACGAGGACCACTCCCCAATTTTTGCCACAGATCCCTAAATGGCCCCCTCAAGGATTGAACTGACAACCCTGGGTTTAGCAGGCCAATGCTCAAACCACTGAACTATCCCTCCCCCCTAGAGCCAGGGAATAACTTATAGTAGACACAGGCCTCAATCCCTACAACCTCAAAAAGGGCTGAGAGGGAGATAGTAAGCAGTTAAAGTCAGGCTATCTGCATCAGTTCCTCTCCAAGTGGGTTACTCACTGTATATCTATTTGTTACAAACTGACAGATATGCCTCTTCTTCTGGGAATTAGGGCTCATCCAACTAGGGCTCAGGCAACCATTCTTAGTGTTCTCAAGAAACATTCCCATGTCAGAGATTTGTAAAGTAGCTATGTGGAGCTCTCCACATACATTTTCTTTAAACACTGCCTTTGACCTGGCTGTCAGACCTGATGCTAGGTTTAGAAGGGCTTTCTTCAACTCTCCCTTTGACTAGTTAATCTTCCGTAGTTATTTAGATAAGACTCCTCAGTTCTCCCTCCAGTGTGGTGACTAGCAAGCAGTGATACAATAGTGGGATCCATATAGACGAAGACTCGAAGTAGAAAGGATGGTTAATTACCTTACAGTGAGATTCTTCTAGCTGTCTTGTCCATGTAGATCCCACATCTCACCCTCCATCACCAGCACTGTTCCTTTGGAGTCCTCATTCTGGGATTCCAAATTAGCAAGGGAATTGAAAGTTGGTTGGGTCTTTTATGCCCTTGTCACAGGGAGGGTGAGGATGTGCAGGGAACAGGTGTTGCCCCAACAGATGCTGCTTTCTAAAAAGTTCGGAACTTGCATGCACAGACAAGACATCTCAAAGAACCATGGTTACTGTAAGGGTAAGTAATATTTTTCCATTTACCAAGAGAAATAGCTACAGCAGCCCCTTCTCTATCACCCTCTTCCCAAAAACCCAACAATTTTGAGTTAAAAGTCCTATTGTGATTTTAACCATGCCCTTTAAATCTTTTTAAAGAAAATACTGAAGCATTCCCTGTACTCAGTTCAGCAGTCCCAGAACTTTTAGTCATTTTACAAGGATGGATTCCACTGTGTGGATGATTATATTTTTCTTGACAAGAAGGTACCACTTAAATTACAATGCTCTCTCATATCTTTGTGAAGGAGCACTGGTAGAACAATGGTGATTAGTAGTAAGGTATAGGATTGTTTTCATGATGGCTTAAATTAATATACTTACTCTCCGCCACCCAAGACATCCTCATCAAGTTTAGGTAAACCTTAAATAATCAAGAAAGCTTATTTACTTGAGCAGTAGATGAAATAACCAATTTCACAAACTTGCAACCAAGTGAAGAGGTTTTTGGAAAGCTTTGTTCTAACAGTTGTGTTGGTAAATTGGAATGTTGTATGCACTAGTAGGAATTTCTCATCCTTGCCACATTAAGTATTACTTGAATATAGTACTACTTATATTTAGTTAGAAGCACAGGCTAGTAGCTTACTAACCTCTGTACCAGTTAGGAAATATAGCATTCCTCTCTGAATAAGTGGCCTGAATTTTCAGGTGATTTTTGGGTGCTGAGATATCTGAAAGGGGCCTGATCTTCATAAATTGCTGAGTACCTGTCCTCTGAAAATCAGGCCTCCTTTAAGGTGTCTCACACTGAGCACCCAAAAACTTAGGCTTCCAGAATCACTATACACGTTTGAAAAGTTAGGGCAGATATGGCTGAAGACAATGGTCCAGATTCACTCCAGATTGTCTGCTTCTGTAGGTGTAAATGCAATACAGAGCCCTATAAGTGGGAAGTCCACCAAAGGAGAGACTGCAGTAAGTTTAAGTGTCCACATCTCCCTACTTGCTAGGGTTCAAAACTGCCTCAAAAATTGGTGGTGTTGGCTGTGGAGAGAAACTAAAGCTGGTCTCCTGGCATGAAACTCCAAAAGAAATCTGTAATAGAAACATCACCTGCCCTCCCGTAGGTATGTATCAGTCGGGTGAATCTGGCCCTATTTTCAAAAGAGCAAAGGTTAAAATAATGGGGAGTATGGGGGAGCACAACTGCTTCTCTTCTTCTAAAAGCAAAGAGAGTGCTGCCCTCCCTCTCTCTTTTGGCTTGGAGGAACTCAGTTCCCTAGAACTCGCGCTCATCCATAGCTGGTACAATGAGGACTCAATAAGGAGGGAATCATAAATCAGAGCAGACAAGTTGTTTCTGGGCTTCTCATTAGTTCCTTCTAGTAGATGGAACACAGTGGTATCTCATGGGAGAAGGAGTGTCCCAGGTGGTAATAACCTATTCACCTTCTCTTTGGAGGATGGGGGTCAGATCTTTTAACGCTGGAATCCATCCCCACTCGGGGGAGAGGGGAAGAATAGCAACCCCTTCTTCCCAGTATCCCACTTCTCTCTTGGAAATGTGAGGGTGAGAAGCTAAATTATGAAATATTCCTTTTGTATTGTCTTAAAATCTTCTAATGTGCATGACTTTTTATGGGGTATTTCAAAAATTTTAGAAGGGGGAAAAACAACCTTTGAGACCTCACAATTGTATTTGTTTTTACATCAATACAGATTCCTTATCCTCATCAAATTCTCAATCCTAGTAGAAATGGGGGGTGGGGTGGGAATAACCAAGATTTTTCTGTACATACATCTACTTTTACCTGGCATGCTTAACTTTTTTTTCTTTTAGTCCCATTTTTCCTTTTTGCTGAATCCCACCTCTGTAACTTTCTTCAATGCTGCATAACCTCATGATGTCAAGACCTGTGATGACAGACACAAAAACTCCCTCTCCTATCTTGATCTACTTTCACTTCTGTGAAAGAGCATTTTACCATAAAACACTCATGGTGAGAATTCTGCTTGTTGAAAAACTTCATAATTCATCATAAAAATCTATAGCAGGAAGTGGAATTAAGTGTTGGAGGGCCATTGAACAGTGGATTTTTCAAATAAATCATAATTAGAGGACTGTATTAGACGTGATTAGGCATCTGTGCCAAGGAACTTTGCATTGATCTACTGAGAATATTTACTGAGCATTCAATAGCCCTTAAAGTGTCTCATTTCTTATCTGCTCTCAGGAGGTCAATGATAGGCCATCGGACACTAACATAAAATATGAAAGAATACTACAGGTCAGCCATTCCAAATACATCAGTGCCAGTCATGGTAATGTCTACCTGTTCCAACAATGGGACATAAAGAGGCTCGAGACCTTTCACAATTCCAGCTGGGAAGAGGAGTGGGAATGAGAGAGATACTGGGTGGGCTGGAGGAAAGAGGTTGAGAGTGGGTTTGTACAAAGCTGAAATTCAGCAAAAGCTTGTAAACCATATAGACAACAGGACTGCATTTTTCAGCATCACCAGTGAAATGTGAAAGCAGGTGGGTTGTGAATGAGTTCAACCGCTGAGTGTTGGGACTGGCACTGCTGGGGAAAGTATTTGGACATTGGACATTTGTGATTGGGCTTGACAACAGTGAGTTAGGATCAATTTAGATGTAGGTAAGTCCAGCAAGTGGGAGGAGATATGGTGGTTGTTAGTGATGCATGTTGTGGTGGGTACATCTAGCTCTCTCTCTCCACCTTTGATTGTGTGCTTTTTCACCTCTCCTATATACCAATACCACCTCCTGTGTGCCTATGATTCTCATTTTGTCACCTGTTCAACATCACCACCCCAAATCTGTTTGAAGCTCTGTGACCTCTGGTGACCCGTATGGAAAGCCAGAAGTGAATGCAAAGCATAATTTTACAAATAGGGAGCTGAGAAGGGAAGGTGGGCAAGCTGTCTCCAGAGTTAGACAGGACTGCAGATAAGGCATTGGGTGAGGTGCTCTGGCTGGTAGATTAGGGCTATGTGTTATGTGGAATGCCTGGAAGATGAGGTCCCTGTGCAGCTGCATACCTTGGGATGATTTATTGATTCATGTATTGGCCCAAAGCACAACTTCAAACTGCCTATCCTTTAATAATAAATCTTAAGTGCCCCATGGCACTGCTGCTTATCCTACCCACAACATCCTAAGCAATATAGTTACCTGCTACCTCTGTAGGTACCATAATTAGTTCCTGGGGTGGAGAAGGGCATTTCTGGTGGCACACAAAGTTGAAAGCAGATCTGGCTGGGGTTGAACAGGAAAGTGAGGGAGAAGTGGGGTGAGAGGAAGGAGAGGATCTGGGTAGCAGACGAATGGTGTCTCAGCAGTCCTGGTGAGTTAGAATTATTAATATTTATGCAGGGTATTACCACAACATTAATTTAACCATAAATTCCTTTATTAAATCCAAATGCTAAATGGTATTTCTACAATTGTTCTAAATGTGTCTAACAGCCTCAAAATAAGCAGTCACTGCACCCAATACAGTAACAAAACATTTATAAGCATTTGATCAAGATACTTACAAACAAGCTAAACTCAGAGCTGCTCAGACCCATATTGGTTAGCTCCAAAGTGGTCAGGCAGGTATTAGCAATTAACCCCTTAAGGTATTATGTTTATACCCTTCAACAAACAAGTGATGTCATTGCCAGTTACTGACTTCAGCTAAAAACCAATTCGAGACGGTTCTTCCTTATTTCCAGTCTTACTCCAGATACGATTTACAACCTCCTGTCTGCCCAAGGCCTTTCCTCCCCTCCTTGCTCACCAACAGTTGTTTCATTGCACCTGGGTTCACAAAGGCTTTAACATGGGTATGTGGGTTGGTGAAGGGCCACGTTGTCTCATTTTAAGACAGTTTATCTTTGTTTTATTTAAAACCATCTGCAGTCATCCCTATCAGTCAGAGGTCTTCCTTTTAGAAACTTTCCCTTGTCTCATTCTTTGAACCAGACATCCTCCCTGCTTCATTCTTTCTGGCCATATAATTCATTGTCTTCAAGGGCTTCCTTTTACTTGCTAGTCAGGGCCTTTCTTTTCAACTCATGTATATTTTCTTAACCAAACTTAAACTAACTCTAATTCTTTAATTTTGCATTAATCCTATATGCTGGAAGATGTGACTTCTCAACAGCCATGATGACTTTCTTCCCAGCAGGGTCCCCTGAATATCTGAAGTGTCAGCCAGGAGGTGCAGGAGCTTCCCATAGGATACTGTACTTTCAGCTACCATATTGAAGAATAAGACAACTTCTCTATCCTCTATTACAGGCTGGTCCTCATCTTCCCCTGCCCAGCCAACAAATTTCTGGGACCTCTAGAGCTCTGGGCTACCAGAGACTTGGGGGAGTGTAGGGAAACGTGTGTCTTGGATAATCCTGTTCCTAGCCCTGCCTCTTGCCTCTGGCTCTATAAAAATTGTAAGTTAGGACATTTACTAAAGATCTTTCTTCCCAAATACTGCCTAGGTTACACAGATAAAAGCTCTATTGGAGAAGTTATCATCATCATTAAACATGTATGATGGTAACACCTAAAAGCCACAAGTAGGTTGGGCCCCATTGTGCTTGACACTGTACAGACATATAATAAATAATAGTCCCTATCTTGAATAGCTTACAGTCCAGGAGGCAAAATGCAAGTAGATGGAACAAATGCACCATGATAAGATGGGGAGATGGGTTAGCAAATAAAAACAGTAAGATATGCAAATTCTTAGCTGGTCATGTGACTTATACTTGCTCTGTTATATACAGTGGTGTTTGGTCTAGCAATAGCAATTATCCCTTATGCTAAACAAATATTAAACATTTTTATCAAAATTACATTGAAGAGAGACACAGTGACCAAAACCTCCAGCAGGCCTGGAATCATTAACTAACTCTAATAGTTGTTGTTAGCTTTGAACGAACAGGCATTTGGGATTTGTAGGGTTTTCATAAAATATTAATATAGCCTATTGGTTATATTATATTAAAGAAGTTTAATGATTTAGTTTCCTCTAGGGCATTTATTTTCACAGACTCAGGGCAAGAATACAGGGTCTGATTCACCATTACATTTCTGCCTTTGTACACTATATTTTCCAGTGAAAGAGGGCCATAAATCAAGCAAAAATAGCTACTAGGGAATTCCTCTAGCATAGTTATTCTGTGTCTGAGCTGCTCCCAATCTCTAGTGTATGGGCATGACTGGAGTAAGGAGAGCAGCCTGCATACTTCTCTGTGACAGTCATCTCCACTTGCCTTAGGGGCTCCTTATAGCCGTAGGTAGATAGATGCACATAAGGGAAGAGCTGAGGCTGCTCTTGGGAGATGTAAAGATGGCATAAAGATATTACTCACATACTTAGTGGAGTTTGGGAACAACTAGGAATCAGGCCCATAGAGTGCAATTAGAAAAGTTCAGTAAAAACAGACGGATGGGGAAATAATATAACTGACTTATGAGAAAAACAAAAGCAGAAACCTCTTTTACAGTCGTTGCAACCTCCTCACACATGTACCAGTTTTTCCAGATCATCCTCAAAACTCCTATTAGACGTGGAAGAGTTGAAAGATCTGTCAAGAAAAAGGAAATTAAATATTTCTATTGTGCATTTAACTTCAAAAAGAGAGGTGTTAAAATCAGGGACCAAATGTTAGCAGTTCAACTACATGGAAAAGTATATTCAAAGAGAGAGTTCAGAGAAAATTCTGTCTATAAGGAAGAAAAAGGGTAGATACTTCTGATGCTGATGAGAAATAACTTATTTAAGTTTTATTAACCTCTGAATATGATGGACAAAAGTTTGCTCACAATTACACAGGTGCAACTCCACTGATTACAATGGAGTTATATGTGTATAACAGTAAAACCATGTCTTCTTCTCTTACTACCTTTTCTAGAAGTAGAGCAGGGAATGGAAAGGGAAATCTAAGTATGATGATTGCATGTTAATTTTTTTTTTGGTTATGTATACTAATCCCTGTTCCTACAGCATGTATTTTCTGTACATAAACATTGCTAGCAATCTTGGAGAAGTGACTATTGGAGAAGTGCAGTATTTATACTGCAAACCTTCTGTCTGTTTTCAGATACAAAAAAGACCATATGACATTACATATTTTACCTATCCTATTTCTCTTGGAGATAAAGAAGTGTTTGTGCTATATCCCCAACTGGTGTAAATTGACATAGCCTTATTATGTCAATGGAGCAATGCTGATTTACAGTAACTCAGGATCTGGCCCTCTAGGTCTATTCCCCGCTTTAGGGTCTTGGAGCTTGGCCAAAAAATGGGAGTCTAAGAAAAGTCTGAGCTTCTTGTAACACCTCAGCGTGCCTAGGAAGGTCTGTTAGGCCTTGTCTACACTACAGGGGTAAATCGACCTAAGTTACGCAACTGCAGCTAGGTGAATAACTTACCTTAGGTTGACTTAGTGTGGTGTCTACACCAGGCTGGGTCGACAGGAGACACTCTCCCATAGAGTTACCTTATGCTTCTCGTTCCAGTGGAGCAACGGAGTTGATGGGAGAGCGATCTCTGGTCAATTTAGCGGGTCTTCACTAGACCTGCTAAATAGACCCCCGGTGCATCAGTCGCCACAGCATTGATCCCCGGTAAGTGTAGACATGCCCTTAGAATACAACAAGAGGTCAGCATACTCCAGGTCCCCAAATCTGACCTGCCGCCCTTTCCATCACACAAAACTCAATAAGTCAGGGCATCTGTGTTTGGATTTGTGTTTTTGTATTCATTCCTTTCCCAATGGAGAATTAATTTTCACAGATGATATGTTTTAGTGCTTTAGAAGAAAATACATTAGAAGAGAATTGTTTATGAATAAACTGACAAAAGATGGAATGCATGTGATGCTTCTTTGGGAGGGACAAAGAGAAGCTAGTAAAACTAAGTGGTACAGAGTTAAAGTCTATGTGACAGTTTAAATACCTTGGTTCAGAGTTGAGCTATGATGGGAATGTGGATATGGATGTTAGGAGTCGCATAAAGAGTGGTTGGTGCAAAAGGTGGGAGTCGACAGGAATCCTCTGTGATATGATTATGATTATTAGTGAAGGAACAAGTGGTACAATAAGGATGGAAAAAAGTTCAAAATAGAAAGTAGGGAGGTAGAACATAGATTTATAAGTCAAAAAGGAAGAAAAATGCCAAACGGGCTTAGGTAGGCATCATACATTTTAACCATTCAATAGCCTTGGGGTTGCAGTGTGGAGTCTGGAAAGTCCAGCACAAGATGAGCAGTCATCTAGTAGTTGTGTAGCATCCTCAACCACACCACCGCTCTATAGAAGGCTGTTATGAGTCCCAAGGTGTGGTCATTTGCTGCACACCTCACCACTTGCATCTGAAGCAGTTGATCTTACACCAGAGATAGCACTGCAGATCAAAGCCAGGCTGTAGCACATCAGGCTGAGTAATGAGTTTTTTGTAGAGGGATCAGCTCATTCCCATGAGGCTCACCACAATGTGGAAGCATGTCAGGAGCCATGGATCTTGAACCCAGGCCCACAGTATTGCTCAGCCCCAGACTCCCTTTACTGGAAAGATATGATGGTTCTTGCAGTAAGTTTCCTTGGTTCCTTACCTAATGCAGCTTATGCTCCAGCCCCAGGACTATGTCACAGAACAAGCTAAGGTGGGGCTGGTACAGAGCTTGTGCTTACTGGGAACCCCCTAGCATGGACCTCTCCCCTTCTAGAGTAGGGTCACCCCTTTTGACTAATTGGAACTCACTCTTACCAGCATTTGCTACTATTTTCAATTATCCTCACAAACCCCACATGGTAGAGACTGCCTTATGAAAGTATTGGCAAACCCAGAGATCAGCCCCTTATTATATCTCCTAGTTCAGTCCCATGACCAGAGATTCTGCCGGGAACAAGGCTGCTCTTCTCCATCAGTTTCAAAATTGTCTTTGCAAAGAACTAAAAGATAAGCTGGCACAGGTGGACTCCTCCCCCACCAGTCTAGAAGTCTTTATGGACCTACGTATCCAGATGGACACCAGACTGCATGAATGGCAAGTGGAACAGGAGGGTCCTGACTACCTCCTGCACTTACCCAAGGCTCAGCCCTCAGGCACAAGAAAGATCAGCCTCAGTTAGGGAACTGGGGGAGGCCTCAAGAGCCAGGGGCGATGGGGAGGAGCGGAGGTCTGGGGAGGCACCAGGGGCTTGGGGGACCAGGGAAGCAGCAGGCAGGGTGCCAAAATACAAGTTTGCCAGGGTGTCATTTTCCCTAAGGCCGACCCTGGCAAGGCTGGCCTTAAGGATGAGCAATGCGGGCGACCTCCCAGTGTACCACGGTTGGGGCATGTCGTGGTCAAGAAGGTGTTGCTAGAATCATAGAATCATAGAATATCAGGGTTGGAAGGGACCCCAGAAGGTCATCTAGTCCAACCCCCTGCTCGAAGCAGGACCAATTCCCAGTTAAATCATCCCAGCCAGGGCTTTGTCAAGCCTGACCTTAAAAACCTCTAAGGAAGGAGATTCTACCACCTCCCTAGGTAACGCATTCCAGTGTTTCACCACCCTCTTAGTGAAAAAGTTTTTCCTAATATCCAATCTAAACCTCCCCCATTGCAACTTGAGACCATTACTCCTCGTTCTGTCATCTGCTACCATTGAGAACAGTCTAGAGCCATCCTCTTTGGAACCCCCTTTCAGGTAGTTGAAAGCAGCTATCAAATCCCCCCTCATTCTTCTCTTCTGCAGACTAAACAATCCCAGCTCCCTCAGCCTCTCCTCATAAGTCATGTGCTCTAGACCCCTAATCATTTTTGTTGCCCTTCGCTGGACTCTCTCCAATTTATCCACATCCTTCTTATAGTGTGGGGCCCAAAAATGGACACAGTACTCCAGATGAGGCCTCACCAGTGTCGAATAGAGGGGAACGATCACATCCCTCGATCTGCTGGCTATGCCCCTACTTATACATCCCAAAATGCCATTGGCCTTCTTGGCAACAAGGGCACACTGTTGACTCATATCCAGCTTCTCGTCCACTGTCACCCCTAGGTCCTTTTCCGCAGAACTGCTGCCTAGCCATTCGGTCCCTAGTCTGTAGCGGTGCATTGGATTCTTCCATCCTAAGTGCAGGACCCTGCACTTATCCTTATTGAACCTCATCAGATTTCTTTTGGCCCAATCCTCCAATTTGTCTAGGTCCTTCTGTATCCTATCCCTCCCCTCCAGCGTATCTACCACTCCTCCCAGTTTAGTATCATCTGCAAATTTGCTGAGAGTGCAATCCACACCATCCTCCAGATCATTTATGAAGATATTGAACAAAACCGGCCCCAGGACCGACCCCTGGGGCACTCCACTTGACACCGGCTGCCAACTAGACATGGAGCCATTTATCACTACCCGTTGAGCCCGACAATCTAGCCAGCTTTCTACCCACCTTATAGTGCATTCATCCAGCCCATACTTCTTTAACTTGCTGACAAGAATACTGTGGGAGACCGTGTCAAAAGCTTTGCTAAAGTCAAGAAACAATACATCCACTGCTTTCCCTTCATCCACAGAACCAGTAATCTCATCATAAAAGGCGATTAGATTAGTCAGGCATGACCTTCCCTTGGTGAATCCATGCTGACTGTTCCTGATCACTTTCCTCTCATGTAAGTGCTTCAGGATTGATTCTTTGAGGACCTGCTCCATGATTTTTCCAGGGACTGAGGTGAGGCTGACCGGCCTGTAGTTCCCAGGATCCTCCTTCTTCCCTTTTTTAAAGATTGGCACTACATTAGCCTTTTTCCAGTCATCCGGGAATTCCCCCGTTCGCCACGAGTTTTCAAAGATAATGGCCAAGGGCTCTCCAATCACAGCCGCCAATTCCTTCAGCACTCTCGGATGTAACTCGTCCGGCCCCATGGACTTGTGCACGTCCAGCTTTTCTAAATAGTCCCTAACCACCTCTATCTCCACAGAGGGCTGGCCATCTCTTCCCCATTCTGTGATGCCCAGCGCAGCAGTCTGGGAGCTGACCTTGTTAGTGAAAACAGAGGCAAAAAAAGCATTGAGTACATTAGCTTTTTCCACATCCTCTGTCACTAGGTTGCCTCCCTCATTCAGTAAGGGGCCCACACTTTCCTTGGCTTTCTTCTTGTTGCCAACATACCTGAAGAAACCCTTCTTGTTACTCTTGACATCTCTTGCTAGCTGCAGCTCCAGGTGCGATTTGGCCCTCCAGGGTCAGAGGGTGCCTTGGCAGCAGGGCCGGCTCCAGCTTTTTTGCCACCCCAAGCGGCGGGGGGGAAAAGAAAAATTATTGAGCTGCCGCCAAACTGCCGCCAAAATGGAAGGGAGGGAATGAAGGACTTGCCGCTGAAGACCCGGGCGTGGCGCCCCAATAACTGACGGAGTGCCGCTGCTTTCTATGGGCCGCCCCAGGCAACTGCTTCCTTTGCTGGTGCCTGGAGCCGGCCCTGCTTGGCAGTCACCAGGAAGTTGACTGTAGCTTTGGTGGTGGTGGGGGAGGGTGCCATTGCCCCTCCCCCCCATCAGCAGTTACCTGTCACCTATGGAAGACGCACTCAACAGGAATGGTTGGAGATGGAGCACAAGAGCTGCTGGCTGTGACTGATGGGACAAAGCAAAGGCGAAGGTATGTTTTAGTGTTTTGTTCAACCAAATGTGTCAAGAGATAGCGTTTCTATTACTTTCCTTGAGAGGTTATTGTACAGGTGATATATAGAATCTCCCTTCTAGGTAATTTTCCCTATATCCAGACTAAATGTTCTTTTCCTCTATACTTCCTTGACCTCAAAATCTCTTCTTCTCTAATAATAATAAACCATGATTTCCCTAATGTCTTTTCAAAATTACTATCTCCGGGATGCTATCATTCTTGTACTCTCTGGTGTTTCTTTTCCTACCTTTTCAGGGTGCTGGAACAATTTGTATAATGGGGGTGCTGACAGCCATTCACCCAAACTGTAAATCCTGTGTATGATGGAAACCACTTCCAGCCAGCGGGTGCGGCAGCAGTCCCCAACACTTCTAGTTCCAGCACCTGTGTACCTTTTGATGTTCTTTCAAAATTGTGCTTCTGATCTGTATTCTAATCTTCTATTGATAATATCCATGTCACGACCCAAGCCGTTACCCCAAGAATGTGGCACTATTGACAAGGGATACAATATTAATTTTTATTTTCTGATTAAGCAGCCAATTCTACTTTTACACTATTAGAAATATACTATTCTGAGTTTAATGGGTGCACTTTTGCATCACAGCTCATTTACGTTCCGCTTCCATGGCCACAGATCAGCAGCTGTGTAGCAGAATTACTATCTTCAGCAAACCAGAGATCAAAAGTTTCTCAAACATTTTTCCCCGATTTGCCCCTCCCTAGGGACGGTCCCAATATTCAGGGATTTTTCTTATATAAGTGCCTTTCCCCGCTAACACATCCTGTCCTGATTTTTCATACTTGCTATACTTGCTATCTGGTCACCCTCCTCCACCTCCAATGTCTCAGTCCCACACAGTATCGCTATCCTAAAGGGAAGCAAGCAACATATCTTTTCCCAGACAAAACTACTGAGGCAAAGGCTGTAATATATAGCTAACAGAGTAGTGGATTAAAAATATCAGGTATTTAGAATCTGTCGGACATTCTCTATTAGATTTCTACAGTGATAAGGAACATCAAATTTTGAGCTTAAAGTACTTGACAAGTATCTCATTAATACCCATATAAACCTAATACAGTATTGAGGAATATACCTTTAAGGGTGTTGTCTTGAAGTGCAAAAATCTTTAACTAACCATGAGTTAATCTATGTTGCATGATTGGCTTATTAACTGACTCGTTTGCATTTAGTTTTTTTATCCTTCCTGAGACTTGGAAACTCTCTGAATGACTTACTCGGTGAATAGATAATTTCATGCCTTGTCATCTGTAAACCAGCTGTGTTCATAACTGAAGAGTGTATAGAGTGAAATTCATAAAGAGTGAAATCCTGCCATGGCACCGGAAGGAATGCTAAGCAGTGCTTCCTCTGCTTGAGAGATCCTGCTGACTGGTGTAGGATTCAGTAGAGTGATCTGGGAAGCTGCTTAGTTAGTATAAACAGCTCCCTCCTGGCTAGCGAATGGGGTAGGTGGTGACTGGACAGACTGACCTGCTGCACACTGTGGGATTGTAGGGCATCACTAGTGTGAGTCTGTGTCACTAATGCTCCCATACATGCTGCATCCTGCTCTGCTACAGTGGACAGGGAAGAGGCTCTCTATGCAACGTTCCTTGTGCTTTCTACACCCAGACAGCAGGATTTGACTCAAATGAGGATGCAAAAGAGGATTCTTAGAATGCTACAGGGTAGACGCGGCCCTTTAGGGGCAGATGGGTTCAACCCCGCTTGTGCCTAGTTATCTGCCTCCTAGGTGATGGGTTTTGGCATGGGCTTGTGATTGGGTCAGGTGACCTGGCATCACATGATGGCATGGGTTTTGGCAAGGGCTTATGATTGGGTCAGGTGACCTGGCATCATGTGATGGCATGGATTTTAGCATGGGCTTGTGAGTGGGTCAGGTGACCTGGCATCACGTGATGGTAGGCTGTGGATGGGGCTTCCTAAAAGAAGAAGCCTGCTCTGTAAGCAAGGGGGAGATTTGTTTCTAGGAAAGACCAGGAAGAGACCTCTCTGGAGATGCCTAGACTGGGCCTGGTAGAGCATCCCTCCTCAAAGGGACCTGGGGAACTGAGGTCTGGGGTTCTGATACAAAGGTGCAAAGGAGAGATTCCTTCAGGGAGCAAGAAGGCATCTAGAGGGGAATGAGGGTCAGAGGGGACCAGGAGTGAAGCTCTCCTTCCCCAGGCAGAGGGAAAGACATGGCTGGAGCTGCCTGTAGCCAGGGTCAAGAACAAAATGCTTCAGAGGGAATTAGGAGCCCAAGAGGGGCATAATGGAATGCTGTACATGGAAAAAGAAGGCTAGGATAGTCTAGCTTTGAGTGGAACTGTTATTTTATGTTAATAAACCAGACCCTAGAAGGGAGAGTAATTTTGTTTGATGAAGGAAGGAAATTGAGGTGGTTGCAGAGTCTGACACCAGATGAGTCAAGATTCTACTATGTCCATAATGAAAGAAAAAAAATGGATCACTCCAGAAATCTTGACAAATTACTGCAGTCACAAACAATCTTTTAATATGTGCTCTAGTTCTGTGTATTTGAACTTTTCAATATCCATTTTTCCTATTTAAACTTTAACTTCATGCATTATAACTTCACTCACTAGGTCAGGTAGTTAACAATTTCATCTGGATACAGAGAATGCACAGTTTTGAAGGTCAGATTGCCTCAGAAACAGGAAGACTCAGAGTCGTCTTACACCCATCCCTCAATAATAATATTTAGATCTATTGCACCCTCATGTAAATGCCTCTGGGTATCTAATAAAATTATGGCTAAAACTCAAAGCAAACCCCACTTTATTTTTAAATCTGATGTCAGGTTAACTCCTCCCTCTTCCCATCCTTCTTCTTCCTCTCTCACTACTTGCCTTCTGCTGTCAGGATCTCATCTTTCTATATTTCCAAAATTGAAACATGATTGGTCCTGCAAAGCCATGACCTCTATTAGAGATAGTGGGAAGAAGGGACCTTATTATCTGAAGTGAATTGACCAAACATTCTTCCCGACAAAAAGCCCAAATTTTTGCCTTTTCATTAAATCAGTTAAAAGATAAAATGTGCTATTCTCGCTTTGGTGTGCTCCCATTTTCACACAGTTCTGTTTTTTTTATCTCTGAAGAGAGACAGTTCGACAATAGTTTGGCTACTGGAATCAGATATTGGGAGAGGGGAGGGAGAAAAGTTTTGAGAAACTTTTGACCAATGGTTTGCTGAGGATAATTATTCTCCTAAACAGCCACTGATCCTTCACCATGGAATCTGAATGCAAATTTACCATGATGCAAAGGTAGACCAGTTAAACTCAGAACAGTCTATCTGTGAGCAAAATTAGAGTTGGATGCTTAATCAGAAAATAAAAATTAATATTGTAACTCCTAGCTAGGGCGATGAATTTGTTGTAGTAAGAAAGTGCTGTGAATAGAAAAATTATCACTTGGCTCAGTATATTGCAAATATAAAAATCATGAGGGCATCTGTATTTCATTCAAATTAGTCAGAGGTGGAAGGAAAATTATACAAATTATCATTACTCTAGTCTCTTGAAGCATTTCAGATATAGCAAGTACCTGAACCATGCAGATTTGGAAGTATAGAACACATGATTCAAAGCTGAGTCTAGTTAACATGAAAAAGGTTAAAAGACTGTAACCAAGCACAAGATCCCTCTGAGTAACAGACCACAGGCTCCTCTGTCTCAAGCCTCAGACCCACTGTTTCTTATAGTCTTTAAGTGCACCACTTATAACAAAACCAATATTATTAATTCAAGGAATAAGATGATCACCTTTCCCAACTGAGTTAGAGTCTTTACTTGTGAACTGCTTAGTTGATCTTTACCCCTACAAAAGGAAGTATTTTTTCACACAATGCACAGTCAACCTGTGGAACTCCTTGCCAGAGGATGTTGTGAAGGCCAAGACTATAACAGGGTTCAAAAAAGAACTAGATACATTCATGGAGGATAGATCCATCAATGGCTGTTAGTCACGATGGGCAGCGATGGTGTCCCTAGCCTCTGTTTGCCAGAAGCGGGGAATGGGCGACATTCCCTCTGGGGCACCTGGCATTGGCCACCGTCGGAAGACAGGATACTGGGCTAAATGGACATTTGATCTGACCCAGTATGGCCGTTCTTATGTTCTTATGAGATAAACCAGTCCTTGGGAGAAGCGAAGACAAAAAATTCATTGCAGATATAATAATATAATTAGAGATTATCCAAACTTTTTTTTATTTCCTTAACTTTTGAAAAGTTAAAGTGGCAAAGTTACAGAGTTTTTAATTTTTCCTTTTGCCACTCTGTAACTCCAAAGTTGGAAAAATTTTGAGAAGTTTATAGAATAGAAATAGGAAAAATTAAAATAAAAAGAGAAAAAGTGGAAAAATATTCCATATATGTCATTTTTCATCCAGTGAGGAAAAGTTGAAAAAACAAAAATCTAAACTTTTGAAATAACCATATTTCAAAAAAGGTTGTTTTTTTTTTAAAAAGATTTTAACTCAAAATAAAATTTTTCATTCAGAAATTCCCATTTAAAATTTTTGTCAAAATATTTTCCCACAAAAAATTAGTTTCCAATGAAAGTTTATTTTTCAATGGGAAAATTTTTTGGTTGAAAAATTTTGAGAAAAGTATTGCTGAGCCATTTGAACGACTGGGATGAGGGTTATAATTTTTTGTGCAATTTTCCATATTGTCCAGATGAACTGAGATATTGGACTTGACAGATCATCAATCCATTCTGGTATAGCAATACTTACGCTGCTATGGTCACTGAAACTTAAACTGGCTCCCTATATTAACTTATTAGCCATTGGTATAGAATATGAGCATTGAAGGGCAGGTTCTAATAAGGACTTGATGTTGAAGACCAAGTACTTATATTCATCAAAATCCACAGCAATAAAGCTAGGTAAGGTTTGGCTTTATATCTATTATTATTTATATTTCAATTGCAACCAAAGGCAACAACCGAGATTGGGGACTCATACTGCTAGGCACCATTCAATCACATAGGAATTCATTGTCCCTATCCCAAAGAGCATACAACCTAATTGAAGAAAAGACACAGCAATAAGTGTGACACAGGTTAGGAAGGAAGGGGAAAGGGAGAGCAAAGGTAGTACTAATGTGGTGTGTTTAAGTAATCTGGTGAGAACAGCATGGGAGTAGGAAAAAAGGTAGGAAATGGGAAGGAAGAAATTAAGTGAGGAGGAGGAAAGGGGACAGAAGGAAAAAGGGAGGTTGTGGAATCCTCATCACTGGAGGTTTTAAAGAACAGGTTAGATAAACACCTGTCAGGGATGGTCTAGGTGTAATTGATGATCCCTCAATACAGGGGACTGGACAAGATGACCTCTCAAGAGCCTTTCCAGCCCTACATTTCTGTGATGCTATGGTGAGCTGAATACCTCCTACAAGAATCTAAAGGTATTCAGCATATTAAAAGTGGCACTCAGCCCTTTGCAGGACCAGTCCCTACTGTAGCTTTTCATTAGCATTTAGAATTGGGAGTTTTAAAGTTACACTGCCAAGGGATAAGGAGGGAATAGATAATAGTTATTTAGGTGAGATAGTATCTTATCATGAGTAGTTAGTGTACAAAAGCTCATATTGGAACTACTTGTCCTAAGATGGGGTTGCTAGATCATGATTGCTTTACAGAGTATATGTGGCAGTAATAAATTCTTAGACTAATGGAAATTAGAACTGGACACTCTTGAAAAAAGTCCGTTACTGAACACATTACTGCTGTCTTGTCGCAGCATTATTATTTAAAGATTGCCCGCAGGAGAAAACAGAGGTTGGACCTGCCTCACCGTTATTTGTACTTACCTCCAGTAAATCTGTATTGCTTATCCAGTGCAAGTTTCTAAAACAGATTCTATCCATGTGAACCAAGTTTTAGGAGAGTTGAAGAATTAGACTTGTATTGGATCTATTTAAGAATAAGTAAGAGTATATTGGATATCCGAGTGTACAACAAAAGAAGGCCACATTCTGCCCTTGAGTATGCTCCCACAGGGTTCCAGTTGATTTATATGGTATACCTGCATGCACAAGGGCAGAAACTGGCCTTTACATGGCGGATGGATTGCATAGTCCCATTGATCGTTTGAGTATTGTCACTTGCACATTTTTGATTGTCACATGTCACTGTTATAGAAAAAGAGCATTCCAGCAAGAGGCAACCTTTAGCAATACCATTTCTGATTCAGCTTCATCAATGTTTCATATAGAGCACATTTAAAAGGTGTTACCCTGTCTCCTCATTTAAATTGACACTAGAATGAGATTTCCCTGCTAAGATGAGATATGATATTCCATATACAATTAGTCGAACAAGGTGTTTGAATCCAGTCTGTCACAGTGATAAATTATAATGCTATTCCTGTAGTCATCTTAGTCACTTCAGCCTGTGCGACTGTAACTTCACTTGTACTGCAACTAAACTCCAGCTCACTATTCTCAAATCTGAAGTTTGTATTCAAGCAGCATTTTGGACTCCATTATGATATTTGCACACAGTTATACAACATAATGTTTTATGTTAATGCCAGTTCCTAGAAGGATGTGTACGATAAAACTATTAAAGGTACAGCAAAAATGCTGTCTGGAGGTGCCACAAGTACTCCTTTTCTTTTTGCGAATACAGACTAACACGGCTGCTACTCTGAAATATAATAATCAAGTTGACTCTAATTATCTTTTCATGTAAACAACTGGGTCTTTAACCTTGATGGTGATATATTTTCAATATCAGTTTCAGCTAAAGCAGGCTCCCCAGGTAATAGCAATACACATCAGACAGAAATATAAACTAATAAAATCTAATTCTGCTTAATTATATGTATTTAACATTACTAAAGATGTTAAAAAAGCTGTTAGTTTTGTGAAATTGCATACAAGAGGAGATTAGAGTTTCAAACAAGCAAACAAAAAATCCCTCACTCTTAAATGAAAGATGTTGTGTATTGTTGTTATTAGAGTAACAACCAGAGACTCCAACTAATATCAGGGCTAAGTGCTATATAGTACCTTTCCCCAAAGAGCTTCTAAGCTAAATAGACAAGACAGACAAAGAGTGTTACATAAACAGATCTGTCCACAAATGAAGTTTGAGTATACAAAAAATATTCGTCTAATTCTGTCTCTAATTAAGTCATGCTCAGATTCTTTCATCTGGTTGTATCTATACAATCAGAGGGTATCACATCTTTGTAGAAAACTCTTAAGTGCCTGATCTTAATAAGTGACTACAATGGGAGTTGAATGATAGATGTGCAGCATCAGTCAGGATCAAATTCTTGATAATTTTTAAATTGCAATTTACAAAAATTACTATTTGAGATTATATTTTATCTTGAATATAAATTATATCTAATCCTATTTTATTACATATAGCATCATTCCTACAAACTGTTTCAATATGTTGAACAAAGTAAGGACCAGATATTATGAAGATGTATGCATGTGAGTAGTCCCACTGAACCCAATTAACTGAAGTCAGTTAATTAAGGGGCCAGTTCTACAAACCTTACTCCTATAGATGAACCAGTGATATAGTTAAAGGCAGAGGTTCTAGGATCATAAAGATTTCCCCTGTTCTCCTACACTCAACATTGCTATTCTTTGTGACAATACCCAGTTATTTTCAGTTTCTTTCAACTCACACAGCTGGAGGGATAGTTTTATGATAAGGCACAACACTAAAGCCAAGAAATGTGTGTTCTGTTCACCGTGCAGTCTCAGACTTTCTGTGTCATCTAAGGGTGAGATACTAACCTCTGTTGCTTCACTGATAAACCATGTTCCAATATATCTACTGTACTGGGATGCTGTCAGGCTTAATTTGTAAAGCACATTGAAGTCCTCAAATGGAAAGGACTTTAAAAGTACAAAGTCTTTCTATAATTTTCTTCAGCCTGCAGATGAATGATAGCATGGAAAGGAAGTAGTGGGCATAGAATCATAGAATATCAGGGTTGGAAGGGACCTCAGGAGGTCATCTAGTCCAACCCCCTGCTCAAAGCAGGACCAGTCCCCAACTAAATCATCCCAGCCAGGGCTTTGGCAAGCCTGACCTTAAAAATATCTAAGGAAGGAGATTCCACCACCTCCCTAGGTAACGCATTCCAGTGTTTCACCACCCTCCTAGTGAAAATTTTTTTCCTCTTATCCAACCTAAACTTCCCCCACTGCAACTTGAGACCATTACTCCTTGTTCTGTCATCAGCTACCACTGAGAACAGTCTAGATCCATCCTCTTTTGAACCCTCTTTCAGGTAGTTGAAAGCAGCTATCAAATCCCCCCTCATTCTTCTCTTCCACAGACTAAACAATCCCAGTTCCCTCAACCTCTCCTCATAAGTCATGTGCTCCAGTCCCCTAATCATTTTTGTTGCCCTCCGCTGGACGTTTTCCAATTTTTCCACATCCTTCTTGTAGCGTGGGGCCCGAAACTGGACACAGTACTCCAGATGAGACCTCACCAATGTCGAATAGAGGGGAACGATCAAGTCCCTCGATCTGCTGGCTATGCCCCTACTTATACATCCCAAAATGCCATTGGCCTTCTTGGCAACAAGGGCACGCTGTTGACTCATATCCAGCTTCTCGTCCACTGTAACCCCTAGATCCTTTTCTGCAGAACTGCTGCCGAGCCATTCGGTCCCTAGTCTGTAACGGTGCATGGGATTCTTCCGTCCTAAGTGCAGGATTCTGCACTTGTCCTTGTTGAACCTCATCAGATTTCTTTTGGCCCAATCCTCCAATTTGTCTAGGGCCCTCTGTATCCTATCCCTACCCTCCAGTGTATCTACCTCTCCTCCCAGTTTAGTGTCATCTGCAAACTTGCTGAGGGTGCAATCCACACCATCCTCTAGATCATTTATGAAGATATTGAAGAAAACCGGCCCGAGGACCGACCCTTGGGGCACTCCACTTGATACCGGCTGCCAACTAGACATGGAGCCATTTATCACTACCCTTTGAGCCCGACAATCTAGCCAACTTTCTATCCACCTTATAGTCCATTCATCCAGCCCATACTTCTTTAACTTGCTGGCAAGAATACTGTGGGAGACTGTGTCAAAAGCTTTGCTAAAGTCAAGGAACAACACGTCCACCGCTTTCCCCTCAACCACAGAGCCAGTTATCTCATCATAGAAGGCAATTAGATTAGTCAGGCATGACTTGCCCTTGGTGAATCCATGCTGACTGTTCCTGATCACTTTCCTCTCCTCTAAGTGCTTCAGAATTGATTCCTTGAGGACCTGCTCCATGATTTTTCCAGGGACTGAGGTGAGGCTGACTGGCCTGTAGTTCCCAGGATCCTCCTTCTTCCCTTTTTTAAAGATGGGCAAGTACTGTATTAGTGGTTTTTGGAGAGCTGGAGGGAACTATGCGGTAGCAGTGACCAAAAAGGAATGCAGATAAGGTATGGGGGAATTGGAGCAGACTTCTAATTTGATACAAAAGAAGGGAGGCACTGCAGTTCAGGGATGGATAGAGCGTGAGGGGAGAAAGACTAATAAAGAAATAGAGACAGACATGCTTGGCTTTTTGCTCTGTGTTAAGACTCAAGAGTTAAGGATTCTTTGGTAACCTGCTTAGAGTCCAGTCCTGCTTGCACTGAAGTAAGTGGTAATGCTCTTATTCATTTCAATGGTATCAGGATCAAGCCCTAAATACTATATTCTAGAGCTGGTTTTCACTCTTGAATTGTAAAAAAATCTCTCGCAAAAGGTACAGGTTTTATTTCTGTCTTTTGGTTCTTTTTTTTCGCCTCTCATGTCCTTTATAACAACCTTCTCCTTTCTTCTCATCCTGGATTCTTAGCTGACTATTCAGTGAAACATTTTCTCATCGACATGAAATATTTTGATAAAGTAATACAATATTGGAATAATTATTTTTTCTTTTGGCACATCCTTTCATAGTTTCTTTTATTTTATTTCAACTGTTTGAGATTTGTACCCCATACAGGACAAGTATGCATAGGAAAGCCAATGTGAACGGGACAGCTTTTGCAAATGGTGAAGTTCCATTCCTCCCTCATTGCTGTAAAGTGTCAGATAGTGTGTTGAGTGGACTGTCTAACAAGGATAATCAGAACAAAGATCCATGGAGCATAATTCACAGAGCAATATCAACTTTTGTTTAACATAGTTTGCCCTTTCAATTTAAGTTTCGTTTGGGCTCTTTCAGCACTTTATGGAGATTAGTTCTAGTGGCACTCTTCCACGTGGTTCTGAATTAATTAAGTAAATCAATTTCTTTCACTTGGCTGAAAAGCAGCTTAATCATCATTTTTGCTCTAGTTTTTTCCCCCTCTTCTCCTCTCTTCTGCTCCTCATAACTTATACCAACACCTAAAGAATTTTCTACTGAAAGATGACTAATGATTAGCCCCTTCGTGATTCCCCATTGGTTAGAGCAGCTACATGTGACTTTTAGCAATTATAAAGCCCAAAAGATTCAAAGAGAACTGGAAAATACTTGACGTGCAGTGTCCATATGGTGGTGCAATGTTTTAGTCATGACATTGCAGCTCTGCATCAGTACATGATGATGCTTGCTCACAAATCGCACAAACCAATGTCAGAATGTCAGCATGTGTCTATCTGTGACTCTCATATACTCCATTCAACACTATCACACCTCTCCCACTCTTCCTTTCCTCTCACACCTACCTGGTTGATGGGAGGGAGGGACTGTTTCTCCTCTCTCCCGTCCTGTTCCTCACTTCTTTCTGCCTTCTGACAAGGAGATTTTTTCCTCTCACTTTACTAATTTCAACTGCACATTTTCCCCCCGGCTGCTTAGGTGGATGGTAGGGAACCTGGTGCCTCTGGTGAATTTGGTCAGTGTTCCCCATCTATATCAGTGCAACATAGAGAGTGTGTTCCACCTGATAGGAGCCACATTCAGATCTGTGGACTCTACAAGTCTCTAAGAGCCTAGATTGAGCTTCAGCAAGTATCTCTGGGCTAATGTGTGCTGGAAAGCTGATCACTAACCGTTTATCTGGAATGACAGATCCAGTTTTTGTCTGATCTGTGATATTAGAAGAAAGTTCATTGTTAAACTCTCATCCTATAAGTATCAGACTAAAGATCTTATCCAGCTCCCATTACAGCTGTTTTCCCATTAGAAAAACATGCATTGCCTTTATTAGGAGTTGATTGGGCCCTAAGAAACCAATTCATTTTTTTAATTTGAAGAATCAGAATAAAAGGCATATACAGGTGTTTCTCCATTATATTTTGGGATTATAGTATATACTAAATTAAAGTTTTCAGTGAAAATGAAAACATACACAGAGGGACAAGATGAAACAAATTAAACATGCACAGCTTCTAAGTAAATGGACACGAACAGATTCCTGAAACAAAACAGGGTAAACAAAATTATTCAAGGGTTTGTGAATAACGCACGTGAGGAGAGATGGAGAGAGCCATTGTGTTAAATTATCCAAGGTACAAAGTCCAACTCAGCCAATCATATACCATCGTTTATAAAAGTAAACAAAAGTTGGAGATAAATAGACTGGTACTAATTGGATTTTTTAGGTTAGCAACAAGTTGAAAGATTCTAGAAATGGGAAGTAATGTCTCACTGAAGTGATTTTGGCTTCATTAATTTTATTGGGCTGAGGTTGCCATCATTCTTGATATTGTTTATCTGGGAGCCACTGAAAGAGCCAGTGGGCTGGGTGGAGCAAGTTCATCATCATGGCTCCCATTATCCTTATCACTTCTAGGGGCCCCAGGATCCATGACAACACCACTGGACCTTTATTATCCTGATCCTGAAAGATGTCCTAACCAGACAAAGCCATAGAGAGGGAAGCTTAATGGCATCAGCACCTCCGCCAGCTCCAGCTAGCTCCTGAACAACATCTAAAATGTGAACCTGAGGTGCCTACTGTTATGCCCTTGTTCATGTGTCATTTTCTTTCCTCTCCTTATTTCTCCTCTTTTCTGTCTTTCTCTTTTTGACTTCTGGCTAAAAAGAGCCTGCCTTAGTTGGACAAGACAACTCCCCCGTTTACAACACTGCTGTGAGCCTGTGCCCAGAAAGACCAGCTGAAAGCAATGCCTTAGACAGCCTGACACTGGTAAAAGTTTGCCAGGTTTAGGAGTGTCTGATAAGACCATGAACTGTACCTGTAATTTGATTGTCAGAGACAGAAGCTGTATTTTCTATCTCTGCTATTCTTTTGTCTCCCCTTTTGTGTGAGTTTATCTTGTTTTCTTTTAAAGGAAACAGGATTTGACTTCAATGACCACAGCTCAAGACCATTTAAATGAACTTTCTTTTTTCCCCAAAAGGAACAGTTAATACCATCATTCATTCAATTTGAAAAGACTATCAAACAGAGGCTTTCTCTGATAAAAAACTCCTTAGAGCTAAAAGGAAACAGAATATAGGAAATTGTTCAGATGAAAGGCTTATTTACTTCTTAAGTTTCAAATGCTTTTGCTGTTTTCCTTCCCCTTCTGTGTGTTTAATAAAAGGTTTAAAAGATTTTTAATCGTGGTTGTTACAATGGGAATAAGCCAGCGATAATATGGCACAGACATATTCAATATTGTAACAGTAAACAAGGGTCTTCTTAATATTTATCCCTTGGTGGGTCAAAGACACCCCCTTAACACAACAGAGCTAAATTTATAAGTCTAGAAAAGAGAGGACTCGGGGGGCACATGATCTTTGTCTATAAATATTTTCAAGATAAAGATATTTAAAGAAGGAACAGAACTGTCCACGATCTCAGGGAATGTTAGAACAAGGAGAAGTGGCCTTAAGCTAAGGAAAGGAATATTTAGACTAGACCTGACAGGGAAAGTTTTTAACAAGAACAACTGGTCAGTAGAATGGCTGTGCTTAAGATGCCATTACTGCAGATATCCAAAGACTGAAGCAATAAGACATTAATGGAAATGATGTAGTGAAGAGCCCAGCAAAATTAAGAGGGTCAGGTTAGGTGACCCAAGTGGTCATTACTGGCTCTACTGCTAAACAATTCCATGAAAATGGATTGTTTTTCAAACAGTATTTCTTTCAACCGGTGTGTTAATACGTTAGTTTATTAAGTGTCAAAGCAAAGTATCACAGTTTTAGAGAACGCATGGACAAATCCTGTTATCTATGGTAATTGACTCATATCACAAAACCCAAGCTGCATGGCAGTTGCTAACTTATAATTGCGCTAACATAAAATATAAGTCAGACAAGTTTTTCCAGGGTACATTTGAATCATCTCCTCTGTGACAGCATTATTTGTAACAGTTAACATGTAAAGTTTTATGCTGTCATAAACGGCAGTTTTATTCCTGACACTACTGTCTAGCCTGACCTAAGGACTGATGTAACTGGAGTTGCTAATATTTACTATGCCTCTTGTGACCTACCAAAAAGAGAGCAGATTGCACATTCAGTGAAAAGGGCTTACTCTGGATGTCTTTCTCTATAAACTAAAGAAAAGGGAGAGAAATCAGCTTACAGACTCCTATTTGCTATCGTTGAACTTGTATTTGCTATCTAGGATGGATTGTTAGAACTATGAATGCATTCAGTGTTCTCCATTTTGATTTTTATAAGCCCACAGGAAAAACCACGTTGTTCATGACCTTCATCTCATCCTCCAATACCTCACATGTCCCCTTTCCTGAGTCTAGGTCTATGAATTCCTAATGTCCCATCACTCCAAATCGTAGGCACATGAATAAATAAAAATTAAATGTGTTAATGTCAAAGTTTTGCTTTTCTTTCCTTTCGGTTTAATAAAAATACTTTGTGTTTGTATAGTGCTTTCCATCCAAGGATCTTAAACATCTTAGCAATGTGGATCAGTTTTCTTAGCCTCATTTTATAGGTGGAGAAACTAAGGCACAGAGAAGTTAAGTGAATTGCCAAGGTCAGCCACTGAGTCACTGGCAAAGTGAGGAATTGAACACAGATCTCTCGGATCCAAGTTGCCTGCACTAGCCAATAGATAACACCATCTACCTTCTATTTCTTGTCTCCAGTGATCATTTTTATAAAATCACCGTTCTATTTTTCTTTTTCACCTTGCCTAGTTTGCCTTCCTCCTAATCTGCCTTCTAGTCCTCTTGTTTCCCTCTCTAACTTGGTTCACACACAAGGAATAATGGGACAGGAGGATCTTCAGGGCTTGATTTTCCTCTTCTGTGCAGTGTTCTTTTGAGTTCAGTGGCCACATCCTTTATCCTTGAGGTGGAGTCTGAAGGAAATATTGCCTCAGTGCTGTGTAGCTGGCTTCTATTCATCATGAGAGCTGTCTACAGCTGTGAGGTAGCCTATGGCCAAAGGTTACATTGACAGCTCCATAGAGGAAGGACTGCAGCAGAGCTTAGTGCTGCTTGTGTCAGTCACCCAGCTCTGTGAAGATACTGAAGTTTAGGTGATGCATAGAAGGAACCCTCATCCCATGGGAAGTTCATTAAAAAGTGGCTTTAAAGTGATAAATTATTAATATTTGTTTTAAAATGCAAGAATCAGATTTTGTTTTTTTGGTATTTTAATATCCCAGATTTACCTATATCAGCTTTATCATTTGGTTGTATGATCTCATGAACAACTGATTTGTTTGCACTGAGGTAAATGGACAGTTTATTCATATGTCTTGTCTGTGACTTTCCTTAGGAGTGTCCCAGTGGGATTGTTAATGAAGAGACCTTCAAAGAGATTTATTCTCAGTTCTTTCCACAGGGAGGTGAGTACTTTGCAGACATAATTAGCATTGCTAGCATTTACAGAGAACTGCGCTTGTGAATTTCTAAATTGGATTATCAGCCCATTGTTCATATTAATAAACTGTTGTATAAAGTTCTGTAGAGAATTGTAAGTATCTTAATGAATAGAAGTGTTCACAGGCATGTATGACAGTAATCAAAAAGAGGAGGTATTTACAAGGTGTCAGGATATAGTTGTGATACACAATCTGAGTATCTTTGAAAATCAGGATTTTCTCAGCATGTCATCTCCTTGTAAGCTTTAACGCAGCTATGTCTTTGCTACTCTTTGTCGTCCCCCCCCAAGATCTTACACAATAGGAATTTGTGTAGGAGGTAGTTTAAATGTGTGGGCCATATTCAAATCTAGTGTAAGAGGGTGAAATCCCATTAACTTCAGTGGGATTTCTTTCCCTACTCCAGGTCTTTTTTCATCCTCTTTATTCAGTGAAATAGTTTCCAGTGATGTTCAGTAATTTCTCAATCTTCCCCATATTTCAGTGAAATGAAAGTACACAATCACTTATGACTAATGTTTTTTCTTGAACCTCAGATTTTCCTTTAGTGTTTATTCCCCCCCCTTTCCTTCTACTGTTCCCTCCCCACTTCTTTTCTATTAAGTTCTCCTTGTTCATCTCTTCCTAAAATGCTGGAGAGTGGAAGATTTCCATGGAGCTACCTGGCAATGGCTGTTGCTTTTCACTTTTATGTAAAACCTTAATTAGTAGCAACCAAGACTCCCAATTAGTTTTATTTTAAATAAAAAACTAGAAGGTAAAGGGGTAGTAACCATTATGGGTTACCACTGTTGAAACCCACAGCAAGCAGGAACATTCAAAAGAAAGAACAAAACATTTAAGAAGAGTAGAACTGCCTGATGATTGTCTAACTGTCTAGTTTTTTATTCCAATCAGTATAAAACTGTAGTATCAGTTATAAGTTATCCTGGTTTGTAAAAGGTAGCTTTTCCCACATGCTTTAGCAAGTTAAAGCAACAGAAGAAAGAAACTATGAACTTCCTATCTTCCATATTTTCACTAATAGGCATTCTCCAATCTAGACCAATATAACAGAACTCACCCTTTTTTACTCTTGCTTCATATGATGTTGGTAAAATACATGAAACAAATGTTACAGCCTTATAGGGCTTGTTACTGCAAAGCACTGCGCATTCTCAGTTCCAAATGATTTTAAGAACATAGAGTGAAATCCTGACCCCACTGAAGTTAATGGCAAAGCTCTCACCCATAGCATGTAGGCTTTCCTGAATTGAGAAACTTCTTTTCTACATATTTCTCAAAGGGGCTCCACATATACTAATATCATCTTTTAATGTGGACAAATATAGAGGTATCAAATCCAGTGAATTCATTCATCAATAATAGGAGGTGTTATGGAGAGCTAATAATGTGTTTATCCTTCAGAGGTTTTTATAGCAGTTCATCAGAATTTCATGATTGTAACTCCACTTTCTATCTCTCATATCTCTGCTCATAATTCTCCTTGAACCAGGAGGACTATAAATTACATTAATTAAAAAAAAATTCAAACATTTGAACAGCTATCACCATAAATTTAGTATATGATCTATTGGGATTGTGAGAGAAGATAGCATATAAGGCCTGCTTTTTCTTTTGGTTAGACCAGTTTTACATCAGTGTAACTCTATTGACTCCTATGGAATTAGTTATGATTTGCACTAATGTCAATAAGCTCAGAATCTGTCCCATGATGTTTCTCTTTTCTTAGGGCACTTCACATTGAACGGAGGTTCAAATGTATGAATGAGACCACAAGATTCTTTGAGGACATTGTTAATAGTGGCTCAGTTATAAACCACATCCACATACACAATTTCCTTAAACTCACTGTTCCCAGTTCTAATATGCTTGATTGTATTCTTCATTAGAGCTATCATATTGTTAACGTGCAAGATTCAAGTAATTCTTATAAAGTATATAGGAAGGATAGTGATCGATATGTCAGTCATATTTGGGGATATATGTTCCTATTTCAGTGCACGGCAGGTGGAATTTTTAAAAGTGTCCAGCATTGACCTAACTCTGCTCCCATTAAAGCCAGTGATAAAACTGGCATTGATTTCAATGGGAGCCAAGTTAGCCCAATGCAGAGTTGCTTTTTAAAATCCCATACAGAAACATCACTCATTTACAAAAGTCAGGCCAGTTATGTAGCCAAATTTTCATTGCAAGAAGCACATACTAAAGAATGTCATTTTGCTTCCCTTTACACTCACATTTTGTATAGTCAGAAGACTCAATGTCCTAATTATTATTTTTAAAAGTAGTTTGGTATTAAAAAAGTGAACTATTCATCAGTGACTGTCTACTGAAACTTTATTCTTCTAGTCAGAGATAAAATACTTATGCATGTTAGAAGAGCAGGTACAACACAAATTCATGCCTCCCTTTCAATTTTTGTTGTGAAAGAATATTTTCATTCTTTTTAAATTATATCAGTATACAAAGGAAAAAATAGTGATTTGATAGTGTAATCCTTACTTGGGCAGAAAACTGCACAGAGATTTGCTTGGGTTAGGATTACAACATTCAGCTGTATTAGGAATTTCCAGTAGTTTAGAATAAAGACTTTGATCCTACTCAGAGAGCCACAAGGGCAGACTGCTGCATGGAGGTTCATTGGTTTTATTTGGGCTCTGTGCAGGTGCAGCGGTTGACCTGTGCAGTTCTCTGTGTGGGACTGACACTAAAGTCAATTCTTTGCTCCTCAGGTATTCAAGATGCCTTGTTAGTGCAATAATTTACAGATACCATGCATACATTTAAACTGATCCAGATTATCAGATGTAAACTCCTAAACAAAGGGCGAGATTGGGTGCTGAGCTCTTTTGAAAGTCTCGCCAAAACAGTCTATGTATTTAGAGTCAGAGAGGTTTAGGCAAGAAGGGTCCACCAGATTATCTAGTCTGACTTCCTGCATATCACAGGCCACCAACACCACCCAGCACCAGCACACTAAACCTAACAACTAAAATTAGACCAAGTATTAAAGCTCACAGGAGACTAAATTGTTATGTGCCACAGGCAGAGCATGGGAGGGACTGAGGTGCATCAATGCCAGAGGTCCCTGCAGTGGCAGGGAATTGATTGAGTGAGCTATACCTCGATGATCCCAGCAAGTGACCTGCATCCCACATTGCAGAGGAGGCCAAAAAACCACAAAGTCACTACCCATCTGACCTTGGGGAAAATTCTTTCCCAACCCCACATATGGCAATCAGTTAAATGTGAGCAAGAACCAGCCAAAGCAGGATGCCATCTCAGAGAACCATCCCACCCTGTCCAATGTCCCACCTCTAGCTGTGGCCCTCTCTGCTGCTTCACAGGAAGAAGACCAAAAAAATCTGAGAATACACTGGAGAAAAAAATTCCTTCCTGACTCCTCCAGATGACCAACTGTGAAACCCTTAAGCATGAGATTTTAGTAACATAAGACATAAACCAGAAGGGATTTCGCCCAGGGCTGCTGAGCCCTACTCTCCTCCTAACCCCACATTTGAGACCTTCAGTTCGTTTGCAGTTAAATTTTCTTGGATTGTTTTTATGTATATGGGCATATTCAAAAGAATACATAGATTAGCTAACTATAAAGAAATAGGTGTGGTATACACCTAAAATCATCATTCCTGTACTATATGTAGCTATGTGCATCAGCAGCTCATATAGTATAAACCAGGGATCGGCAATCTTTGGCACATGGCCCGTCAGGGAAATCCGCTGGCGGGCTGGGATGGTTTGTTTACCTGCAGCATCCACAGGTTTGGCTGATTGCAGCTCCCACTGGCTGCGGTTCGCTGCTCCAGGCCAATGGGGGCTGCGGGAAGCGGCACAGCCGAGGGATGTGCTGGCTGCCGCTTCCCGCAGTGCCCATTGGCCGGAAAAGCGAACCATGGCCAGTGGGAGCTGCGATTGGCCAAACCTGCGGATGCTGCAGATAAACAAAGCTTCCTGGCTCGCCAGCGGATTTCCCTGATGGCCGCGTGCCAAAGGTTGCCGATCCCTGGTGTAAACAATACAAAAAATGAGACAACTTCTTGTTAGATCATCCCATTCCATTTGAGGAAGCCAGCTACAGTGTAACATTTCCTCTGTACAGCAATCAAGCAACTTCCACCAGCCCTCAGGACATTAGTTTCACATGTTACCAGGCAAGTCATTTCATTAAAGTGCAGGAGAAGTGGGAAGGAGGGGTAGAAAGGGAACAAGAGAGTGATTTGGGTTCCGAATAACAAATGGATGATGAAGAACTATAGTAAAATGAACATGTTTTATAAGGCAAAAATAGTTTTCAGAAAAGCTTTTTACATTATAAAAGCACTCAATTAAGGTAGCTGCATTAAATTCTCTAGCATATAGGAAAATCATTGCAGTATCTGTGAAGGAAGGGGGCGCACTGCCTCCCAGCATTCAGTGTTCAATTCAACGGTTGTGTTTACATGCCACCAAAAATATAACTTAGGACTTGATCCCTAACCTTTCAGGTCACAGATAACAGTGGATTCACTGGGCCATTATTAAATTGTTTACCCTTGATGTTCAATGGGATGCTGGTGGGTGCATAGTAGCTACCCCTTCTGTTTGTATATTTAAAATGTTTTAAGTACATGATATGAATCTCAAACAAATTATGACTTTATATCTGTCCCTTCTGCAACCTGCCAAAATGTTAATGTATCCTACTAGTTATGATTCCTGGGCATTGAAGAGAAACTGTATTTCATTAAAAAGTCAAGCTCTGTCTGCAGTGAATAATATTCAAGATTTAGTGGGAAAGAGATCACATTAAGTAGCTCTACTTAAAACATTAAAGTACCTCACTCTGCAGTCTTTTTTCAGGCAATATTCCAGTCATCCTCAATCAGTGTTTTACCTGCACAAGGACTGCAGGAACAGAGACCTAAAGAATACTTTTAAATATACAAACAGATCACTATAAAGAAAAGATTCTGCAAACATGGATTATTTTTATTCATATATCTTGATACAAATGAGAATTAAAAATAGAATTGTGTCCCTTCAGCCATGTGTGGTCTGAACAAGGCAGTAAACCATAGAAAATCGTTTCTTTAACACATTTATATTCACTCTAAACAGACAGTAAATAAACAGGAACACTTTACCATGATAGTGAGAAAATTTATTAAATAATCAGTGTACATTGTACACAGTGTACAAGTATAATTCTGTAATAAACAAAAGTTACTGCAGACAGTTCCCATAGCACCTTCCACAGCACAACAAATCTTCCTTCTCTCAATACATTCCAGAAATTTTGCGTATTAAAATCTCAGATCTATTTAGGAGTCTTCAAACTTCCAATAACAGAAATAATAAAGAAATAATAAATTAAAATGGGGATTTGACTGGTGGTTGGTTCTTAGCCATCCATCCAGTGTTGTGGTCTCCTGTGTCTCAACAGTATGTTCTTTTTTAATTCAATGAAAATGCATTAGTAACATATGTCAAACAGTGCAGGGTTTGTTCTTACAATAATCAATGTATATAATACCAAATTAACATATTGTAATAAGGGCTAAGACTATTTGCAGTCCTTATTCAGATAAAAGTCATGAGTTTTTTTAGTTCAAAATGGGATTTTTGCCTCTATTAGGAGTGCATGACACAGCCTAGAGCAGTGGTTCTCAAACTGTGGGTTGGGACCCCAAAGTGGGTCGGGACTGCCTTTGAATGGGATCACCAGGGATGGCTTAGACTTGCTGGGCCCAGGGCTGAAGCCAAAGCCCGAGGGCTTCAGCTCTGGGCAGCAGAGCTCAGGTTGCAGGCCCCCTGACTGGGGCTGAAGCCCTTGTGCTTCAGCTTTGGCCCCTCTACCCAGAGCGGTGAGGATCAGGCTTTGGCTCCCCTCACCCAGAGTAGTGGGGCTCAGGTGGGCTCAGGCTTCCTGGGGTCGTGAAGTAATTTTTGTTGTCAGAAGGGGGTCACAGTGCAATGAAGTTTGAGAACCCCTGGCCTAGAGAAAATGCCATTGATAGATCCAATGCAAGAAAATTGTTTTGGCCCTGCATAGTGACCAGCTTTTCAAGGTTAATTTGATTTTGATAACACAGAATGCAAATAGTGTACACAGGAGCCAGTGGTTTAGTCCCCTGTAGATCCTGCTAGACAGAAAAGGACTTCTCAGGCAGTAACAAGGTTGTTCCCTGATAAGACCTTGTGTTGTTCTGTAAGCATGCCTCTCAGGAGTGCTGCCACTAACGACAGAAGATGTGCCATGGAGTACAAATTCTGATGTGGTATGATGTGGAAGGTGATGAAACAGGAGGGTAACAGAATAGTGTAGAGGGTTACTATCATAGAATCGGAGGACTGAAGAGGTCTTCTAATCCAGGCCCCTGCACACAAGGCAGGACTAAGTATTATCTAGAGCATCCCTGACAGATGTTTGTCTAACCTGCTCTGAAAAATCTCCAATGATGGAGATTCCACAAACTCCCTCATGGTTTTAATTAGGGATGAACAAGGTGGAGCAGATGAAAAATAAAAATCTGAACATTCCCTCCGAATTAATATCATTTGGGAGTTGGAAAACTTTGGATAGCTGTGATTAAAAGGTGCACGCCTCTGCACTCACTGTAGTGCCAGGACCAGAAGAACCAAAATACGGCAAAGAACACTTTCCTCGTGCTATTTCTGGATTGGCTGGATCAAAATTAGGTAGAGGAGATCCTGCTTTTACAGGATTGCATAGTCTTTGCAAGTCCCTTTGGGAGTGAGGCTGAATAAGCTTTTGATAAGCACCCTAACTTGTCAGTACTTGACCAGACACAAGTTTATCCATCGCTTAGTTTTAAAATCTGCTTACATACACAATTCCACTCCTTAACAATTCCTTCTGTCCTGGAGGGAGGGAGTGCCCAAGCTGAGCTCCTACCCTGTGCCCAGTAGAGTACACAGACTCCAAGATGTTCTTGTTATTTTATTATTTAATACTTGTATTATCATAACCCTAGTCATGGACCTTGACCTTGTTGTGCTAGCTGCACAAACACAGAACAAAAAGATGGTCCCTGGTTCACAACTGAAGTATAAGAAAAGAGACAGCAGATGAATGCAGACACACCACCAGGGGAGTATAAGGAAACAATGAGACAATATTGGCCTGCATGATAGGCAATAGTCTCAGCACACCAGCAGCCTACCATAGAAGAAAGTGCAAATGGGCTTGTTTGAAAAATTAACAAGTGGGATAATGGAGGCTGGAACCATGGGTTGACTGGATGCAAGAGTCAACCTCTCGATAGTGAATCAGACATGGTAGGTAGGCTGTAATAGATCATGAAAGGCCTTGAAAATGAGACAAGTAGCTTATATTTGAAGGGGAAGCCAATGGAGGGATGCAAAGGGTTCAGGTGTCTAAAGCGACAGGCCACAAGAGCATTCTGAGGATATGTCTACACTGCAGCTGGCAGCTCCTGAGTGTCTGCTGGCTTGGGTAGACAGAATCACAGTAGTTTGACTTGAGCTAGCACATTAAAAATAGCAGTGTGGACGTTGTGGCCTGGGTGGCAATTTGGACTAGCCACCCAAACATGAACCCAGGAGTTTGGGTAGGCTTTGACTCAGGCAGCTAGCTCAAAATGCCACATATCCGCACTGCTATTTGTAATGTGCTAGCTTGAGTAAAGCTAGTATGAGTGTATCTACCTGGGCTGGGAGATATGGTCCCAGCTGCAGTTTAGATATACCCTTAGTGGATCCGAGCAGATAAGATTACATTTGTCAAGGCCAGAGTAAAAGATATTGCAGAAATCAAGACACACGATGAGGGAGCATGTTAGCTGTGTCACTGGATAGGAAAGGCCATATCTTAGAGATATTCTGCAAAAAGACTTGGTAAGATTTAGACATAGCCTGGATGAGAGGGCTTAGGGAGAGGTCTGAATCAAAGATGATACCAACATTACAAGCTTGAGTGACAGACAGAATGGTGCTATCATCCACAGTGATTGAGAAAGGAGGCAGCAGGCATGACTTGGGGGGTAAGTTTAAGAGCTCAATTTCAGCCATGTTGTGCTTGAGCTGATGGTGAAACATCCAAAAGCCAAGAGAGGCCAAGATTTTACTTTGAACAGAAGGAGACAGGTCTTGAGTAGAGAGGTAGCTCTGGAAGTCATCCCTATACAGATGGTGGTTGATTTCTGCTTGCAAGTGAGATTATCCAGAGCTAAGGTGTACAGGGAGAAAAGAAAAGGACCAAGGACAGGGCCCTGTGGAACCCCGCAGAAACCTATAAGGGTGGATGAAAAGACACACTGAAGGATTGATTAGAGAGATAGGAGGAGAACCAGGATAGGACAGAGTCACAGAAGCCAAGGGAGGAGAATATTTCAAGAAGAATATGGTCAACAGTGTCAAAGGAGGATCAGGATCAGTGTCTAGTGCTGTTAAAAGGCCAGTTCCCCACAGTAAAAGACATGGGATTTTGCTGATGGGCCTTGTGCTCATGGGGTAGGGAGACAACTTGTGGCTTTGGCAGGCCCATGTCCCTTCCCTGCTTTTAGTTCCCCCATCTGTGTCCTGGGGATAGTGGGGGCAAAAGGATTCAGTAGAGAAAGCTAATCTGAGGGGTAGACTGAGAAGAGTCTCCCTCGAGTTATGGGTTGTATGGTAGAAGCCCTGCAACTCCCACACTAGAACCACATAAAAAGCCTACTATGAGAGTCTGGATGACAGAGGGTGCAACGCCCATCCCCTGTATTTAATAAAGTTGTGGCCTGATGCTTAAAATCAATCCCTATGTCTGTCCTCACTCGCTGATATGTCTGGATCAATAACAACATAAAACTGAGCCTAAAATTCTTCCCTAAGGTGGCTACCCGTAGGTTCTCTCCAGGACCTATATCCTAACTTCCTAGTTTCCACTCTCCCCCAAGATCCCCACTCACCCTATTCCAGGCTGGAATTAATGAGCTGCACCTGCCACAATGAGGCCGCAGAAATTTATCACCTTCAGGCAGGATCATCCCTTCTCCCAGAGGAACACCCAGGATATGTTCATCTTTGGTTTTCCCTGCATGACCTTGGGCAATTAGCTTCCAGCTCTCTTTGCCTCAGTTCCTCATCTATAAAATAATAACACTTCCTTGTCTCGCAAGGATTTTCTGAGACTAAAATTAATGCAAGTTTGTGAGGTTGTTAGTTATTAAGGTAATGAGCACTATAGAAAAGCCAATGCAAATACAAAAAGCAGGGAGGGATTACATATATAAAGTGTGGAGAGGAAAGTAGGGCAAGTAAATAATACCTCAGGCAGTATTAACCTGCATGGTGTTCTAGCACAGGTTTTGGGTGTGTGTTAGGGTGGGAACGGAAATCCAAAGAACTCTTGGGAGCTCAGAGAGAGGAAGGCTAGTGTTGTGGTTAAGGCAGTAGACGAAGACTCTGGTAAACTGAGTCACATATCATCTGATTTTTTTGCTGCAGGAGCTCTCACCTCTTAAAATGAGACCTCTTAGCTCTTTGTGCCTCAGTTCTGCATTGATAAAAAGAGGAAGATATTACCCTATGTTACAAGGGAGCTGTCAGAACAAATTCCTTAGTGCTTGTGCTCAGGTGCTATGATGACAAATACCACAGAAAATCCTCCAAATAAAACAATCTCCACTTTTTAGCTTATGCAGTCCCTAATGGGAGACAGCCGTATGTAAATATTGAGAGGTTTGGCACATTTTTATTGTTTTCTACATTTATTTTTCAAAGCGTGTCAATTTAGCAGTAGCCACGAAACTCAGGGAGAATAAAACAGTTTTTTAATAAATGGATCACTTGTTTGAATGTTCAGTCATATTTTTAACTTACTGATCACACCAGAAAATCAGTGTCCATCTCCAGTGCTCATTCATGTAGAAGCCTGCTGGCAAGTTCAGTTACAAATTGGATAACATGGTTCCCTTCGAAATAAAAATAACCCACCAAATGCAGTGACAGTTGTACTTCGTTTCTTCCTTAGAAGTGAACAAGTGAACATCATCTTCTTCTGCAGCCCAGTTATGGTCCCTTATCTGATGAGCAGAGCCCTGAGCAAATACAGACTCTTTCGTAAATACTGAGCATATTATACTAGTCACAATAAAGTCACACTACAGTGAATGATCCCTTATGATGATGAGAGTACATAAGGATAGTCTGAGCCAGATTTTTAGAACATAGCCTCTGTTTTTGAGACTATTTTTGAGGGTGTGATTATTTGTGTAATAATAACAATTTTGTTCCTGCAAAAAGGGAAACCTGATTAAGGCTGGAGTTAACATTTAGCTCTGTTGGTGGCTAAAAATTTTCACTGTAGAAAATTAAAGAAAATATGCTTTACGGTACAAGATAATTTTTTAAAATGCACTTACTAAGGAACACTCTGTTTTTAAATTTTAGATTCTACAACCTATGCACATTTTCTCTTTAATGCATTCGACACTGACCACAATGGATCTGTGAGTTTTGAGGTAAGTACTTTTATCCGTTTTTAATTCTAGGACTGAATGTATGTGCCTCTGTTGCTCACCAGGTTAGCTTTTTTAGCCGTGGTCCAGATTGCAAGTTTTTCCAACGCATTGGCAATAGCCACTATTATTTTAGAAGGGCATCTCTCAGCATTGTACCTCAAACTGTGCTGCTGATATAATGTTCATTTAAAAGGCAACCTGAATTAGATGCAAGTGACATATAAGAACATCTGATCTTGCTGAGTGCCTCCTGTGAGATGACAAGTGCTCTCAACTCCAATTGAAGTTAATGGGACTACTCAAATAAATAAGAATTACTCGCATGCACAAGTAGTTTCCAGGAGCAAGCTTTATATTTAGAAAATGTGGCTTCATGGCAAATGTACTGTACGACATAAGCATTTAAAATAAGCTCTTCCTCTGCTTGAATTCTGACACATGATTTCAGGGTTCTTGCGCTTTGCCTGCCACAACAGATGACATCATCAACAGCATGGTAAAGAGCACAACTCCCTGGTGTGTTTTTTGCAGTAGTGATGTGTGTCATCAAATATTGAACGAGAACCATGACCTTAGGTCATGGAATTTAAAAAGCCTTTCAGTTCACCTCTAAAGACTGTATTTATTTTATGTCACGTCCGTCATGGAGAGCTGCTATTCTCTTCACTGTTAAGGTCATGATTAGCTAAAATAAGCCCAATTTTAAATTTGTCTGAAATTTCTCACATGTGCTAGTTTGTAAGAGAATAATTTCTCTCAGAGTCTGGCAATGATGTGTGATTTTACAAATATTTTCACCCTTTTATTATTGATGCGTACTTGAAATCTGAATAACATGGAAGCAGGTGCCTTTGCCAAGGAGGTGTTCTGTGACTACTGTATGTAAAAAACAAATTAATTGGGATTTTCCTATACTTAAAAAGAAAACAGCAACAAGATTTTGTTTAGGCTTTAGGTTTATTTGAAAACACATGGGCCCTTATTCTGCATCTGGATTCATGAGGTGGACCTCAGCCAACTGAAGTCAAGGAGGTTCTGTGCAGTGCCAATAGCAGAACAAGGGCCTTAATCTATATCTTTGATCCATGGACTGATGGGTTGCTCCTCCTTTCTCCTCAAACTGACTACAGAAGAGGTTTTGATAGTGCATAGTCATTTGCTTGACCACACTTTGGTTCTTTACGAAATATACTCAAGAGACCAAATAACTCATGTCAGTCAGCTTTATTGCTATAAGCCAATAATAATAATATAGTACAGGAAACAGGTTCTATATGATGCCAGTCTCTGGGAAGCTTTCTCATGTTGCATTGTTACATTTACATCACAAAAGGTGAACTCCCCAGGTTACACCCCTAAAGCCATCTTTTTATACCCTACCTGTTCACAAGTAAAAAGAACTATGTACATCATATGAAACTAGATTTAACCAATAAGCTTTCTATCTTGTTTTTCTGGTACCATGGTGTACCACTTATCTCTTTGTTCTGAACACATGTATTTCAGGTACCAAAAGACATGAAGGCACCGCCTCGGTTTGTACTAGGGTAGAACAATCAGCTGTCTTGTCCTCTTCCTTTGGGACATTCCTGTACAGGCTTGTGAGAGTAACTCCCTTTCTGTTACTATGGTAAAGCACTCATCTGTCTTGCTCTTGACAGCTTACCTATTTGCTGAAAACAAAACTTATTTCAGTGAATGCAAGGGAAGAATATAAAAATGGCCATTCTGGGTCAGACCAATGGTCTGTCTAGCCCAGTATCCTGTCTTCCAACAGTGGTCAATGCCAGATGCTTCAGAGGGAATGAACAGAACAGAGCCATTATCAAGTGCTCTATCTCTTGTTATCCACTCCCAGTTTCTGGCAATCAGAGGTTTAGGGACACCCAGAGCATGAGGTTTCGTCCCGGACCATCTTGGCCAATAGCCATTGATCGACCTATCCCCCAGGAACTTATCTAATTCACTTTTGAACCCAGCTGTACTTTTGGCCTTCACAACATCCCCTGGCAACAAGTTCCACAGGTTGACTATGTGTTGAGTTACGCAAAACTTATAAGTGAGCAAGGTTTCAAAAAAATCATAGGCCAGTTTAGGCAATATAACTGCTATAATATTTGTGCTTAATGCTATTTGTGCTTAATGTATACTAATATGGTGTGGATAATGCATATTATAATATTAGCAAAAAGAAAAGGAGGACTTGTGGCACCTTAGAGACTAACCAATTTATTTGAGCATGAGCTTTCGTGAGCTACAGCTCACTTCAGCGGATGCAAAATTGGAAATTTGCAGAAGACATTATATACACAGACACCATGAAACAATACCTCCTCCCACCCCACTCTCCTGCTGGTAATAGCTTATCTAAAGTGATCATCAAGTTGGGCCATTTCCAGCACAAATCCAGGTTTTCTCACCCTCCGCCCCCCCCCACACAAACTCACTCTCTTGCTGGTAATAGCCCATCCAAAGTGACCACTCTCTTCACAATGTGTATGATAATCAAGGTGGGCCATTTCCTGCAGAAATCCAGGTTCTCTCACCCCCTCACCCCCCTCCAAAAACCACACACACAAACTCACTCTCCTGCTGGTAATAGCCTATCCAAAGCGACCACTCTCCTTACAACCTGCATGAAAATCAAGGTGGGCCATTTCCAGCACAAATACAGGTTTTCTCACTCTCCCACCCCCATACACACACAAACTCACTCTCCTGCTGGTAATAGCTCATCCAAAGTGACCACTCTCCCTACAATGTGCATGACAATCAAGGTGGGCCACTTCCAGCATAAATCCAAGTTTAACCAGAACGTCTTGGGGGGGGGGGTAGGAAAAAACAAGGGGAAATAGGCTACCTTGCATAATGACTTAGCCACTCCCAGTCTCTATTTAAGCCTAAATTAATAGTATCCAATTTGCAAATGAATTCCAATTCAGCAGTTTCTCGCTGGACTCTGGATTTGAAGTTTTTTTGTTGTAAGATAGCGACCTTCATGTCTCTGATTGCGTGACCAGAGAGATTGAAGTGTTCTCCGACTGGTTTATGAATGTTATAATTCTTGACATCTGATTTGTGTCCATTTATTCTTTTACATAGAGACTGTCCAGTTTGACCAATGTACATGGCAGAGGGGCATTGCTGGCACATGATGGTATATATCACATTGGTGGATGTGCAGGTGAACGAGCCTCTGATAGTGTGGCTGATGTTATTAGGCCCTGTGATGGTGTCCCCTGAATAGATATGTGGGCACAGTTGGCAACGGGCTTTGTTGCAAGGATAGGTTCCTGGGTTAGTGGTTCTGTTGTGTGGTATGTGGTTGTTGGTGAGTATTTGCTTCAGGTTGGGGGGTTGTCTGTAGGCAAGGACTGGCCTGTCTCCCAAGATTTGTGAGAGTGTTGGGTCATCCTTCAGGATAGGTTGTAGATCCTTAATAATGCGTTGGAGGGGTTTTAGTTGGGGGCTGAAGGTGACGGCTAGTGGCGTTCTGTTATTTTCTTTGTTAGGCCTGTCCTGTAGTAGGTGACTTCTGGGAACTCTTCTGGCTCTATCAATCTGTTTGGTATTGTTTCATGGTGTCTGTGTATATAATGTCTTCTGCAATTTCCACAGTATGCATCCGATGAAGTGAGCTGTAGCTCACGAAAGCTCATGCTCAAATAAATTGGTTAATCTCTAAGGTGCCACAAGTCCTCCTTTTCTTTTTGCGAATACAGACTAACACGGCTCTTACTCTGAAACCTATAATATTAGCAAATATTATTCAACACAGACAACCCTGGCAAAGAATTGTTTATACCAATTTTCTAGCCACATTTCTGCTGTTATTGTCTGTTGTTAAAAAAAGTCACAGCAAAAGGAACTCCTGCATCTCTCCCATGCCATTTTGTTGTTTTTTCATCATGTGTGAAATAAGTCCTAAAAAAGACAGGGCATGTCTGGCCTTATTCTGTTATAGTTTCTAGGGCAGTGGTTCTCAACCTTTCTTTTTCGCAGACCATTTGAAAATTGCTGAGGGTCTTCGCAGACCACTTAATGATCTTTCCAAATGTTGTTTATACTGTTAGCTAACTATTGTAAAGCACTTTGGATAAAAGCGCTAAATAAAAAAAATTATAATAATTAATGTTTTTTGTTCTACAAATGAAAGCACACAACTCATATTTTAATATCAGTATTCTTACTTTTCTAATGCGATGGATGTACCATCTCTCCCTTCCCACGGCAGCCCCTGAGCTAGGGCTGGGAAGGAGGACCATCTCTCCCCAGCAGCCACAGCCTTGGAGCTGGGGAAAGTCGTCTCTTTCGCTGGCTGCTGCAGCCCTGCACATCCCAAATTCCAAACTAATTAGGTGCCTGGACCCTGGAGAAGACACACATATAACGTGAGGTGGTGGCCTTGGGGAGCCATGCCTGCGCGGCTTCACTATTAGGTGGGTGGCCCTTCATTTTTTTGTGTGCGGCCACCCAGGCACGCACCTTAGAGGGAACTATCTGCAGACCACCTGAATGGAGCTCGCGGACCACTGGTGGTCCACGGACCACAGTTTGAGAACCTCTGTTCTAGGGGATTTTAACACACCTAAGGGAAGTCCAATGTACACTAAGGGCTTTGAAAAAAGGAAATAGAAAAACAAAAATGAGGTTCTGTTTTGTTCATTTCCAGCATAGGTTTTCAGGTTCAATTTTGTACAATATTAACCTAGATAGAGTGATCCAGATCTCATTTATACTGGTGTTAAAACCAGAGTAGCCTTACTGCGGTTAATGGAAACTGGCCCAACGTTCTTTTAATATGTAGCAGCATAATACCTACAAACTAACTGCAGAATATGAATACCTAAGTAATTCTTTTTATTCTTTAAAGTAGTGTAAACAATTTCTAAACATATTACCCAGTAGTTAACTATAGACAGCATGTAGATTCATTAGGCAGTGTGAAGAAATGATTCTAGAAAGAATAATTTTTCTTACTCATAAATTGCAACTTTGCCAAGTTTTTTCTATACCGATTCATATTGTAGGCATGGCTGTCCTCCATCCAGTAAAGAAAGCAGAGAGGAAAAGCTCTAGAAAGCTGGGGCATAAATACTGGTTTGTCACCATCTATAGTAAACTGTATTTACTGCTAAAATGCTCGCTATCTATAACCTCATCATATCAAGAACAAATCACATGGGCTTTTATGTAAATAGGCTGTCTGCATTGGTATAGGAAGAGCCAGAAGAAGTGCAATTTCCTTTCTGCTATGTTCTCCTATACCAACCTAATTTGTAAGAATATAATAAAAAACATGGATTTGCTGGAATTGTGGAGAAGGGAGGAAGCAATCGTGTGCTCCAACTTTTTCTAGGCATTTTCACTCCATTTTTCAACCAGCAGCTGCAGTGAGGAGTGAGGATATGGCATATCTATGTATTACACCCCATTTGAGCCCCAGTCTTGCAAAGGTTTATGTAGATGCTTAAATTTTAAGCCCTTGAGTTGTCACTTTGAACTCATTTGGACGACTTGTATGCTTGAAATTAAATACATGCATAATTTTGTGCTGCCTTAGGGCCCAAATTGTCTGAGTTATAGCTGAGTGAGTAGCCCTGATCCGACTTTGGGTTTGTCTCATAGCCATGGCTTATCTCCCAGAGGCGAGGCACCAAGCTATAGCCTTCCTTTCCCAAAGCCTCAAACCCAGTCCAGCAAAAGCAGTGTGTGCCTGTCTTCAGCTCCTGAACAATGCATCTGTAAACAAGTCTGAAGTGTCCAGAAAAAATGTGCATGTGGTAAACCTTTAGAATTCTTTCAATTTGGAGCTCTGCCAAAGGTTCAAGTAGAGTTTATTTGGGAGGAAAAAAAAAACCCTGCAAAGCTTTAAATAAGTGCAGGGCTCATGAAAGGTGCAAGAGTCAAAACCAAGAATCTAAAACATTGTTTTTTCTTCGAGTGATGGTCCCTATATGAATTCCAAAGGCAGGTGCGCATGTGCACCATGCACCGGAGCTGGAAGTTTTTCAGCAGCAGTGTCCATTGACCTGTATGACTGCCTTATGTCGCCATATACTCCCTGCGAGGTTATAAAAGGCCATGCAGGGCAACGTGCCCTCAGTTCCTTCTTACCGCCTGGTCGGAGTTGGAATCCTCCCTTCACACTCATACACTCTACGAGAACTATGGTAGATAGTTCTGTTTCCTTTTTAATTTGTACTTCTGTAATACGTTAGTGTATATAGTAGCCCCTTCCTCTCCCGACCCCTTTGGGGGATTCTGCCCCGCATTCCGAGGTGCAAGAACTGCGCTTCATGCCCTCACTCATTCTTCGTGAGTGATGAGCACACACATTGCCTCTACTGCCCAGGCGAGACACACCTTGTCACCCACTGAGATATCTGCAAGGCCTTCCTGTCAAGGATCTGTGACACTCAACTTTTGTGCTGCCGCAAGTTCCTCATAGCAGAGGCACTCCGGCCCTGTGTGGAGTCTGATCCCGGACCGGTGCCTGGTGATGCACTGGCAATGAGTGCTTTGCCCTTGACTTCGCTCCTGGATCCATTGGCACCACCAAGACTTGAGAAGGTGCACAAGGACAGTCACAAGTGCTCTCTCAAACACCACAGCAGATCCCCATCGCAGACCGCTGTGATGCACTGCGTTTCCTCCCTGAGGTGGGCTCAGTTGGGTGAGACGTTGAGTGACGACCCCACTGGGCCACCCTCTAAAGCAGGGGGCAAGGAATCAGAAGCGAGATCCACCAGCACTGCCGGTTCCTGCAATCACTGAGGATCCCGACAGCCCGCTGATGTGCACTCCTCAGCCACGGCAGGATTCTTCGGATTCCACTCCACATATCGTCTGCTCTGAGCAGCAGACAACGTGATGTGCCCTGGACATTGGACCAGATGGATCCACTGGTCCCCACATCCCACCTTGAGCTATTGTCCCTGCCCTTGCCACTTCTTTTAGCCTCCAGCCCACCTATACCAGCGGATGAGACACTCCTATACCAGCGGATGAGACACTCCTCCTCAGCTGTGACCCATCCCTGCTGGTCACGGTACCACCCACACCAACGGCTCTGCCACTTCTGGAGGCATCTTCAGACTCGGAGGGCTCCTCAACAGAAGAGTTGTCCTTCTCCCCGGTCTCCCAGCGTAGTGCGGACTCCTGGGCATGCCCACTTTTTCCAGTCCACCAGCCTGGGTGGTACCCGTATCCATGGGGCCTGCAGTACCATCAGGAACCGGCCTCATGGCACCACTGACCCACGTGGGACCCTTATTGGAGCCCATATCCATCATCAGTTGGCCTCATAACAGCCCACCCTAACCCCTCTGCCAGCTCTGATCACTTAGGACCAAAAGGAGGATCTGGAGTTCAATCCAGCACCACCGGTCCCAACGGCAGCACCCTCCTCTCCAGATGAGGCCTTGATTCCACCGACCCTCTCGCCTCCTAACAATCACCATCAGTACCAGGAGCTGCTACAGAGGGTGGCTCTTGATTTGGGCATCCCCCTGGAGGAGGTCCAGGACCAACCAGACAAGTTGCTTGACATTCTGCAGCTCCGGGGCCTGACACGGGTATCTCCGCCCATTCACTGTGCCAACCTACAACCCACATGAGTGGTGTGGTACACACTGGCATCCTGTGCCCCGACACTCAAGAGGTAAGAACGCAGGTATTTTGTGCCAGCTAAGGGGGCTGACTTTCTGCTTTCCCACCCTCCTCCAGCCTTGCTGGTCACGCATGCAGCTATTGAACAGGAGTGCCAGCACTCCACCAATTCCACCCCATGGATAAGGCAGTGAAACGCCTGGATCTCCTAAGCCACAATGTCTACTCTTCTACGGCCCTTCAATTCCACATGTCTAACTATCAAGCTCTGCTGGCGAAGTACACTTTTAACAATTATACCAAGCTGGCAGAGTTCTTAAAGGACACCCCAGAGGACAAGCACCAGTGGTTTCAGGCCCAAGGGCCACATGATGGCCAAAGTCAGCCTCCAGGCAATAGTGGATGAGGTAAAAATGTCTTCCCAGTCCCTGGCCACTGGGGTGGCAAAGAGATGTGATGTGTGGCTCCAGTTGTCTGGTTTTCCCAGGGTGGTCCAATCCACCATCAAGGACTTCCCTTTCAACAAGGACTAGCTGTTCTCCACAAAAACGGATGAGGCCCTGCATTCACTAAAGGACTCATGGGTGACCTTCTGGTCCTTTTGGATCTACACCCCCGGCCCTACCACCGACAATCTAAGCCACAGTTCTGGCCGTGCTCCTACCCGCCATACCAACCCCCATACACTAGGTACCAAGAGCCGGCCCGCTGGTGCCCTCACTCCCAGCATCCATGGCCATCAGCTTCCGCTGCCACACCTTGCCACCAGCAAAAGGCCCAATATTGATGTGACACTCAAGAGCTGTGAACCCCCCATGTCACTGCATGCAGCCCCCTGTGGCATCTTTGGGGTCTGTCTTGCTGTATTTGCCTACCAATGGTGGAAGAGCACCACTAATTGATGGGTATTGGAGATACTATGACACAGCTACTCGATAGAATTCCTCACATTCCCACCTCACCAGGGCGCCCCCCCCCACCCTCCTCCGGGAGCTCTGCTCACCACACCCTGCTGCCAACCCCCTTCATCGGCAGGGGCTTCGACTCCCTGTACTTTCTCATCCCGAAGGAAGACAGGGGCCTCCACCCTATCCTCAATCTCCATTTACTCAATACTTTTATGAGAGCACACATAGATTCAATCACAGTACAAACCTTTCACCCAGCAGACCGCTTTGCCACCCTCACGGCACCCTGCGCCAAAACCCGCACATGACAGTGCACAGTTGTCTCTGTCTCCTCGGTCATATGCCGTGCGCATGCCTCCATATGTGCTGCCTACAACTGTGGCTTCTCTTGGTCTGCAGGCCCCATATCAATCACTTGGACTCGGCCTTGACCATTCCTAGCTGGGTCCAGGCATCACTCACCTGGTGGACCAATCCTACCAAAGTGCTCCAAGGCACTATGTTTGCCACCTCCGTCCCCACGACCATCCTCACCAGGGATGCCTGGTGGGATAGGGCGCATACTTGGCAGGCCACATGACGCAGGGAAGGTGGACTCTCAGGGAAGTGTGCATACACATCAACGCACTGGAGCTGCATGTGGTCCAATGGGCCTGCCACATATTCCTGCCTCTTCTTCGTGGCTGGCACATTCAGATCCTCTTAGACAACACCATCACTATGGCATACATAAACAGACAGGGTGGCACCAGATCCCGGTGCCATTTTGCTCAGGGGCTATCCACCTCTGGAACTGGTGTCTCTGCCACAACATTGTGCCCCATGTAGCATACCTCCCAGGGGTGCAGAACTCTCTGGTGAACACACTCAGCAGAACCTGGTACCTCAGCCACAAGTGGGAACTCCATGAACCCATGCTCCACGCCATCTTCTGGACCTGGGGCACCTCCCTATGGGACCCCTTTGCCAACCATGCAAACCTCAAGTTCCCCCTCTACTTCTCCAGGGTGGCTAGGGGTCAGGACTCCAGAGGTGATGCCCTCCTTCTTCCATAGTGTATGGCGGCTTGTGGTATGCTTTCCCGCAGTCTCACTTTTCCACCACGTCCTCTGCAAGATCTGCCGAGATTGGGCCACAGTCATCTTGCTAGTGCTGCGTTGGCCCCGACAGTTCTGGTTTCCCAAATTACTCAGACTGTTGGCCCGCCCACTGATCAGCCTCCTCAACTGGCCAGACCTTCTCACCCAAGACTATGGCAGGGTTTTCCACCCCAACCTGGGCTTGCTCCAACTGACGGCCTGGTTTTTGGATGGGGCTCAGCTGTAGACAACGCCTGTTCATCACCGTCCACTGTATTGTTACACAGAGTAGATGGGAGTCTATGAGGGCATGCTATGCCGCAAAATGGAAGCGTTTCACCTTCTGGGCACAATGATGACATCTCCCCCTCCATGCTGTCTCTGTTCTCATCATCCTAGACTACCTCCTGGAGCTCAAGAACTGAGGCCTTGCATTCGGGTTGATCCATGTCTGTCTTGTGGCACTCAGCGCCTTCCTCCCTCCCATGGACGGCCAGTTGGTATTTGCTCACCTTACCAATACCCAGGTTCTGAGGGGCCTGACGTACTGCTTCCTGCCGGTACTAACACCATGCCCCCGCCCCCCCAGGACCTCAGTCTCATTCTGTCTGCCCTCACCTGGCCTCCATTCAAACCCCTGGCCATATGCTCCCTGGCTCACTTATCCAAGAAGGTCCTCTTCCTGGAGGCCATCACCTCTGCCCGGTGGATCAGTGAACTGGTGGCCATGATGGCTGACCCGTTTTCCATAGAGACAAGGTCTCCCTGCACCTTCACCCTAAGTTCCTCCCAAAGGGCATCTTGAGTTTCATCTCAACCAGTTCATCCATCTCCTGGTCTTCCATCCTAAACCCCACGCCACTCCCGCAGACAATACACTGCACTCCCTGGACATCCGCAGGCCTTCTACTTGGACGGAACTTGTGCCTTTTGTGCCTCCCCATGCCTCTTTGTTGCCATCACGGAACAGTCAAGAGGGCAGGCCCTCTCCTTGCAGCACACATGCAGTTGGATCTCTAACTGCATTACAGAATGCTATGTGCACTCCAGTGTGACACCGTAACTGTACCTGCAGGTTCTTCAAGATGTGTAGTTCCTATTTGTATTTCAGTGCCCACCCACCTTCCCCTCTGCTGCAGATGCTCTATGCTGTGGTAAGAAGGAGACTAAAGGCACGTCACCCTGCATGGCCTCTTATAACCTTGCAGGGAACATGTGGCAACAGCAGGTGGCCATGAGGGTCAAAGAACACTGCTGCTGAAAAACTTCCTTTGCTCGCATTTGGAATACAAATAGGAACCACACATCACAAAGAACCTCCAGTTACAGGTAAGTAACCGCCTCTTGATCCTGGCAGAAGTCACCAGAGCCGGAGACCTCCTGGACTACAGCCAGGGAGACTGGCTGGATCCCCTGATGCTCGCTCGGAGCATGGGGCTCGCCAGGCCTCAGACTCCCCGGTGCGTATTTCAGGAGGTGAGGGCTGCTTTACCGCCCACTGCTCAGGGTTTCCTCAACCGAGTCCTGTGAGAGGGCACTCCCTGCTCACCCTCCGACCCAGGCCCTCTGGACCTTTTCATTGGGCTCCTGCCCCGTGGACCTTCCCGGCCATCCCGCCCCTTTACCAAGAGCCAGCTGCACGAGTTGCAGCCAGTTCGGTTCTGGACCGTGCCACAGACACATCTGTGCATGCTCGTGCTGCACACCCTTCACATCTTCACCCTTGCGTCCTGCCCCGACACAAAGTGGCGGGACCTCCTGCCATCTGTAGAGGGTGAGGAGCCCCGGTGGGCCAGCCTATATTCCACCCTAGTGCTGAGGCCTGCCAGGGACATCAGCTGGCGGCTCCTTCATGTACTTGGCGCGGTTCACTCCCCTCCCAGACACCTGCCTCTTTTGCTGCGTAAGGGAGACCCTGACGCATGTGTACCTGGAGTGCGCCAGGTTGCAGCCCCTATTCTAGCTCCTCTTGGATATATTTTTATGCTTTTGGTAGCACTTTTCCCCTCACCTGTTCATCTACGCACGCCCTATCCGTGATCCCACAAAGTCACTGGACCTCCTTGTCAACCTCCTCCTGGCCATCTACAAAACCAGGGAGAGGAGGTTGGCCGATGGGATTTCCTGTGACTGTGGGGCCTATTTCCGCTCCTCATTCCGTTCATGCATCCAGGCAGAGTTCCTCTAGGCGGCATCCGCTGGCTTCCTTGACACCTTCGAGGAGCAGTGGGCACTGTCCGGGTTTTCTGCACGGTGTCCCCGTCAGGTTCCCTTCGTTTAGCTCTGTGACCTCACTCCCATTCCTGTTATCTCGTTAGCTGTCCCCCATAATTATTTGGACTCCTGGACCTGTGGATCCTTAGGCTGGGGGGAGGTCCTTTAGCAGTGGGCAGGCTCTGCCCGCCCACTTCCTGGAGCGCAGTGAGACTACCCTTTCTGCTTCCTTGAGATTAATTTCTTTGGGCTAGATTCACAAGGGGAACTTAGATGCCTAACTATCACTTTAGATGCCTGAGTCCAACATTTAGGCTTCACTAGCATTCAGGCCCTAGCCACCTAAAATTCCCCTAAGCATCTGAATTTCTGCTGCTGGGTATGTGTACAGCCAAAGTCCTGACACCTCTGAGCATCTCAGTGCCTCATACCTAAGCCCAAGTGGGATTCACTAACTATGCATTCCCCTCATATAGCTTGCCCATGGACTCCAATCTGGTAGGAGTGCTCAGAGGCTGCTTACCAGATTGGGCCCTGCAGAAAACACAGCTGGCAAAAGCACTCCCAGTATCCCAGTGGTTAGAGCACTTACCCAGGATGTGAAACACCTAGGTTCAAATCCCTACTTCACCTACTATAGTGCAAGACTTGAATCTAGGTCTACTGCCTCCCACATAACTGCTGGGGTGGGTGTCTTTTAATACTCTCGTTGAAGCTGTTCCACTTTGTATAAATAATAAAGTATTTATTGGAGCAGGGACTGGAACCTGGGTGTCACAGGAAACTATGTTCTTCTCTCACTGGCCCAGTGAATATTTAATTATTTATACAAAGCGGAACAGCACTAATAGCAGAGATTGAGACATACCCATCTCAGACTAGCCTGCTGGGTAGCACGTTCACTGGGAGGTGAAAGACCTGAGTGCAAGTTCCTGCTCTGGATGAGATAGAGTGGGGATTCAAACCGAAGTCTCCCACAGCCTAGTGCCTTAACACTGGGCTATTAGGTCTGGGTATATGCATACACCCTCCATTTTTGTCTTTTGTGTAGAGCCTGAGCTTGTATGTGCTTTGACTTAAGCAGCTTTGCACCTGCCCACCAGCAGAAACCTTGGCACCTAGTGACCTTATGCCCCTGTGGCAGTAGGTGGCTGAGCAGTGTTCTTTTGCGAATGTCAGTGATGTTTAAATGTTGGACCTAGGTGCCTAAGTACCTATATGAATCTGGACCTTTTGAGCCTAAATTCCATGGATTGTTTTCAATGAGACTTGTCTCCTCTAATTGCCTACATTGCTTTGAAAATGGGATTTAGCTGTCTAATTCACTTAGGCCCAGATTCTCAAGTGCCAGTGGGAGGATCTGTGCCTTAGCCCTTGCAACTCAGAGGAGAGCAATGCGTAAATACCTTTAAATATCAGGACCCGCCTTCAATGCTTATTGAAGTCAGTGCTCCTGATCTAGAATGACTTCTAGCATCCTCATGGGCAGACGATGTTGCTCAGCAACTTACTTATAGGCTCTGGGCCAGTGGGCACTGAGATCACTCAGTAACCTCCAAGTAATACTCATCACTGGCAGGGCTGAGGTGTTGTGCACTAGATCCACACAAAGATTTAGGTAGCCAAATGCCCTTTTGGGTACCCAGTGGCCTGGTCTTCACTGGTGGTGGTTGGTAGGGTATGTGGTAGGGTATGCAGCTGGACACTGCAGTGAAAGGCTCTGGTGAGGCAGGGCAGGGGCAGGCAGCAGAGAAAGGCTCTGGCATTGAGGCAGCAGTGGGGCACTAAAAATAGCCATCGGAGGCACAGCTTGGATGAGTAGAGAGCTGTGTAGGGTACATACCTGTAGGTTCTGGGGGTGAGACACTGCTTAGGGGAGCAGAGTAAAGATAGATCTACTTTGCTATTTATACCCATGCTAGGGTGTGTGCGCAGTTTTTGTACTCTAAGTGTAGACAGAGCCTTAGGTGACACTGAGACTCTCCAAGACCCCACTCAACTGCTGCCTAATCTTGTAGCGGCATACGTTTTTGCCAGAGAGCATGGGCACTGCTGCCTCAAGCTGGGTGCCTATCTATCTCACATTTTAGCCCCAGTGGGATCCTCAAAGTAGGCTCCCTCTGCGTATCTCATCTGCAGGGCCTGATCTGTTATGTATGCTCAGAGCTGGCCTAAATCCTCACAAAATTGCTGGAGGTGATGGGGAGAAAAAGGCAGCCCCCTTAGTATAGTAGTTAGGACACTCACCCAGAATGTAGGAGAGACAGATTCTAATCCCGTCTTTGCCAGATGTAGTAAAGGGATCTGAACTTGGGTTTCTCACCTCTGAGGCAAATGCCCAAACCACTGGCCTGTAGAATGATTCTGACTCTCTCTTTGGCTTATTGCATAGTTAATTAGACAGTGGAACTGTGTCAACAGAAGACGCCCCACACCAGAATATGCAGGTGAGACTGAGAGGGTGCTATCCTAGCATACCTCATGGGTTAGGGCTCTCATTTAAGAGATGGGACACCCAAATTCAAATCCCTTCTCTACATTGGGGGGATTGAACCTGAATTTCCCATCTCCTGAGTGAATGCCCTAACCACTGGGTTAAAGTCTGTAAAGGGTCTACTGCCGCCATCTCCATTTCTTGTAACACCTCCCTCCTCCCCAAACAATCAAACAAACAAACTAGCTAACGTGCAGTGCTTAATTGGTAAGGAAAGAGGTGCTGGGGCTCGAGCAATTAGGTGCAAGGGGGGGTGGTCAAGCAACTTTTTAAAACTTTCATAACTGACGCGATAAGCCCAGAGGTGCTGGGGCTATGAACTGCCAAGCGTAGAGGTGCCAGGCCTCAGCCCCGAAATAAATTAAGCACTGCTAACATGCCAAACTCCAGGAGAAAGATTACGGCTGAGAAGCTCTGGAGTTAGGTGCTTATCTCCCTGAGAACGGCAGGTGTAGACCAACCTCTCTTGTCAAAACCTAGGCAGCTCAGCATGCTGGCTTTTATGGCTCCCATGCTTATGCACCTATAGCTCCTTATATATTGTATAGGGTACTTAAAAGTTCGTCCCTTTGTGGAGCTAGCCTTACCTGCAAAAGAGCTGTTTAAAGCCTTTGGGTGTGATCTATGAGTAACTTAACTTTTATTTGCTTTTCCAAAGATGATTGATCATCTCTTAACAAAGTTGTCAATGACTTTCTGATTGCTTTTGTCTCAGTTAGTCCTTGAGGAGAACTAATCAATTAAGTAACACCCTTAAGAGTGCTAACATAAACTCAAAATTAGGGGAACTGAAAAGTAAAGCTCCTAATCATGTCTTACTCCGTATCTTGTTCAGGGCTGGATTAACCTTTTGTGGGCCTGGCACCAAACATATTTGTGGGCCCCCATGAGGGCAATGGAGCATGGTGCAGGGAGGTCAGTCCCTGGAGCAAGGGGCCAGCGAGAGGCAATGGGGAATGGCATGGTAGGGGCGGCCCTGCTCCACCCAGTGTGAGGGCCCTATTTACAAACCAGCAGTTGCCAGACGCACAGTGGCCTCCCGGCCCTGTGCTGCCAGCATGCCCCTTTCCCTCGGGGGCAGGCCCATGCCACACCACACAGCCTCCCTGCACAACACCCCCTGACTCCCTGTGTCCACAGGTGGTGGAAGCGGAGACTGCCCAGAGCTAGAGGTGCACTGGGGTCCGGCCAGGGGGCTAAGAGGAGCAGGGGATGGGGCCAGGGGGCAGAGAGGAACCCTTGGCCAGCTAGCGGACAGGCCAAGAGGAGCAAGTGGTGGGCAGGGGAGTCAGCAGGGTCTTGGGGCACAGTAGAAGTGGAGCAGGCTGGGGCCCCTTCTGAGCATGGGCCCAGCTCCATGGAGCCATTGTCAACCTGGCACTCAGCCAAATGCAACACTGGCACTTAATAATACTAATAAAAAGCCACTGTATGTAAAAAAGTAACATGCATGGAATGGCTGCAGAACTGACTCCAAGGATGTGTGTGTGGATCATACCCAAAAGGAACTTGTTTGGTGGTCTGTAGATGTTTTTCTTCCATTTCACAGTGGTTCACCTCAAGAAGGCCACAGTCGCAGCTCGCACTTTTGCTGATAGTTTTAGCATGGTGACAGTGCTTAGATACTATGGGGATGGGCACTAATTGAAAACCCAAGGAGGCGGAGAGAGAGATTTTCTTCTTACCAAAATAGTTTCTCAAGGGCACAGGTGAGCTACATGGATGCCTGTATTCCTCCTTATATGGATTTCACGTTCCAGCACTCATAACTTGGCTGCTTCCCAAAGCACTAAATTTTGCGCACACACAATTTAAATAAAACTAATAGGAAGTAATTTTAAACTGCATTGGCCTCCATGAACAAATGATGGATGAAAGGTCAGGAAGAAGAAATGCTACTGTTTTGAGTGATTTATATTTTGAACTCATATATTATGTATGTCAAGGGCACCCAGAGTTTGGATAGGCATCCTCAAGTTTTTAGACTGAAATCTACATAAATAAATAATATTTATATATTATATATATAATAAATATATACAGTGAAGGTTGGCATGAGCAGGCTAAAAATGTACGCTATTAAAGATAAATTATACTTTTTTTAAATGGAAAAGATAAATCAGCTTTTTCATCCCTCTAGGCTTTGCTTTAATTTCAGATAGCCACAACACAGCAATCATATACATAGCAAAAAAACTCGGTTCTTAGACAACACGTCACAACTTCCTACCAGTGTTAGTCCTTATTAGCAGTTCAGAGATGGACTTATACCTTAGGGCAAGGTGAACATTCAACGAAAAAGCAATTTACTTTCACAGTAGTGTCTACTAGTCCCAAGGGTAATAGAGCTGAAAATATGACGCCAAGCCAGGGGCTGATCTTGTACGATGTGGAGCACATCCTGAGAGCTGAGTCTTGTCAACACCCGTGAGGCTCAATGTGCACTCAGCCCCATGCAGGAGGTGCTCCAAAATATGCCGTTAAGCCTTGAATGCGCAACTATTTAAGATGGGAAGATAAAGCAAGAGGAACATTTTTCTGCCGCTCCCAAAATGCATAGCTAATTTGGTCATCAGCCATGTTGCTGCTTGGCCTCTGAGGAAGTGTAGCTTGAGTACAGCCGGTGAAGGGGCGCAAACAAGAGAATGGTGAAGCACCAGAAAGGGGTAGAATGGGGAGGAAATGCCAGCATGAAAGCTGACACTACAGCATTAGACTTTTCAGGAAAAGATCCATCAAGATTTAGAACAGCAACATAGGAATGATGATTGTTAAAAGTATATGATCAAATTTGTTCTGAATTTCCTGAAGCATAATGGTTTAATATTTGGCAGTATGTTATCAAAGAGCTGCATAGCGATTTAGCCTTGTGATGCTGAAGCTATAAGTAAGGTCAGTAAAATGTTTTTCAGGATTCATATCTTTAAGATGCCTCATGAGGCGAGTGCACTGATGCACTAATACTGGAAACTATGACAACGTCAGCAAGCCCCAGGGCACACTAGTCAAGAAAGACAGGACTTTAATAGAGCTGTGCGGCATTAGCTGAGCTTGTCCTCAGTAGGTACTTGGAAGGGTAACTGTAATGGCCATACAGGAAAAAAAACTAAAACATGATGCATCAGCCCCTCTTTGGCTGTTTTCCCCAAAATACTGGCTTTTTTTCAACTCTGAATAAACATGTAAACCTGCCCTGTGTCAGTACAGAATTATTTAACCCTTGTAGCCAATGGGTTTGGTGCTATGGTAGGACTTTGAGCCTTTACAACAACGTTATGAGCCCTATGGCAATAACAATGATGTCACAAAATCAGGTCAGGACCAACAAGGGACTGGGAACGATAAAGCCCTGGTTTCACCAAGTCTCTTTAAAAATATGAACGAAATACAACCAATAAATGTTTGACTTTTTTGTCAATTCTCCGTTTGAATGAGGTTCATGCTGCTATAAAACCATAGTAATTCTGAAACACAACTCTAGTTCTAGGACTAGTGTAACACGAGTCTATTAATCGTTAGTCTTCTTGGCCTATAGGGAAGTAATGTAGCCTGACTAATTTCATTCTCTGAAAGCTCACTACATGTTAATCTGTCAGAGTCCTCTACCACCAAGGATCAAAGGAATGGATTCAGATTTTGTTTTACTTCTGTAGACTCTCTCTACAATATTTTAATTTACAATTATCACTGTATTTCATATAGAGGAGGTAAAAATAAAGTTATGTTTCTCTAACAAATAGTTTTCTCATAATTGCCTTTTTTTTGTTTGCGCTCCAATGCATAGAGCAGCCAGCCTCTGAAGAAAACCTCTGCAGAGGTGTAAGAGCTGAGAATATTACCTTTATTATTGTTCTCGTGTGTGACATTTACTCCCATGTAGCATTCCACAATAAGTTATTGCCATTTAAATTCCAGTTAAGCCCTAAATCATGGGTTTAAGAAGTACATAGACTTTGTTCTGGACCTGTCCACAGCAGTGATGTGTTTTTTCCCCACATTGACTTCAACAGGAACGGCTTGCATGCAGCATTTTATAAGGTTAAGTCATACACTACAGTACATTCAATCCATTAACAGAAGGAGGCTAGAAAACTGATTATTGCTTGTATAATAGAGCAATCCACCATGAATTGGCAGGACTACCTAAAAAGTCTAGATGTTTTTTTAAAACATACGACTAATTACCAAAAACAAGACGAAGCAACAGTCCTTCTTTCCAGCCTGGTATTACACTGGAGAATTTATCACATTGGAGTCCAGGATTTGAAAGTTGCATATTTAGAAATATATAGTTCAGCTTCAAACTACCTAGGGGTTTTTTTTGTTTTCTTTCTAGGATTTCATTATGGGTCTCTCAATTTTACTCCGAGGGACGGTACAAGAAAAACTCAACTGGGCTTTTAATTTGTATGATATAAATAAGGATGGATACATAACTAAAGAGGTAAGAATTCATTTTGTAGCCACAGTAACTGAAACCACAGCATGTACGTGTCCCTTTGAGTTTGGTTTGAAAGGAACGTGACTTTAGAGAAACTGCTGTCAAAACTGAGTTCAGTAGCAAACAACTAGATAATTTTTTTTCTTCCCACCAACTTTAAAATAAATGTATTTTATATAAACTTAACTCTTTTTTTTTTTTAAAGAACTAGCCACAAATTTAGATTTTATTAGTAGTCATAGAAGACATAGCTGGCCAAATTTCTTAAGGAACGGGCACAATGGGCATGACTTTCATAGAATCATAGAATATCAGGGTTGGAAGGGACCTCAGGAGGTCATCTAGTCCAACCCCCTGCTCAAAGCAGGACCAATCCCCAATTAAATCATCCCAGCCAGGGCTTTGTCAAGCCTGACCTTAAAAACTTCTAAGGAAGGAGATTCTACCACCTCCCTAAGTAACGCATTCCAGTGTTTCACCACCCTCCTAGTGAAAAAGTTTTTCCTAATATCCAACCAAAATCTCCCCCACTGCAACTTGAGACCATTACTCCTTGTCCTGTCATCTTCTACCACTGAGAATAGTCTAGAACCATCCTCTTTGGAACCACCTCTCAGGTAGTTGAAAGCAGCTATCAAATCCCCCCTCATTCTTCTCTTCCGCAGACTAAACAATCCCAGTTCCCTCAGCCTCTCCTCATAAGTCATGTGTTCCAGACCCCTAATCATTTTTGTTGCCCTTCGCTGGACTCTCTCCAATTTATCCACATCCTTCTTGTAGTGTGGGGCCCAAAACTGGACACAGTACTCCAGATGAGGCCTCACCAATGTCGAATAGAGGGGAACGATCACGTCCCTCGATCTGCTCGCTATGCCCCTACTTATACATCCCAAAATGCCATTGGCCTTCTTGGCAACAAGGGCACACTGCTGACTCATATCCAGCTTCTCGTCCACTGTAACCCCTAGGTCCTTTTCCGCAGAACTGCTGCCTAGCCATTCGGTCCCTAGTCTGTAGCTGTGCATTGGGTTCTTCCGTCCTAAGTGCAGGACCCTGCATTTATCCTTATTGAACCTCATCAGGTTTCTTTTGGCCCAATCCTCCAATTTGTCCAGGTCCCTCTGTATCCTATCTCTGCCCTCCAACGTATCTACCACTCCTCCCAGTTTAGTATCATCCGCAAATTTGCTAAGAGTGCAATCCACACCATCCTCCAGATCATTTATGAAGATATTGAACAAAACCGGCCCCAGGACCGACCCCTGGGGCACTCCACTTGACACCGGCTGCCAACTAGACATGGAGCCATTGATCACTACCCGTTGAGCCCGACAATCTAGCCAACTTTCTACCCACCTTATAGTACATTCATCCAGCCCATACTTCTTTAACTTGCTGACAAGAATACTGTGGGAGACAGTGTCAAAAGCTTTGCTAAAGTCAAGAAACAATACATCCACTGCTTTCCCTTCATCCACAGAACCAGTAATCTCATCATAGAAGGTGATTAGATTAGTCAGGCATGACCTTCCCTTGGTGAATCCATGCTGACTGTTCCTGATCACTTTACTCTCGTCTAAGTGCTTCAGGATTGATTCCTTGAGGACCTGCTCCATGATTTTTCCGGGGACTGAGGTGAGGCTGACCGGCCTGTAGTTCCCAGGATCCTCCTTCTTCCCTTTTTTAAAGATTGGCACTACATTAGCCTTTTTCCAGTCATCTGGGACTTCCCCCGTTCGCCACGAGTTTTCAAAGATAATGGCCAATGGCTCTGCAATCACATCCGCCAATTCCTTTAGCACTCTCGGATGCAACTCGTCCGGCCCCATGGACTTGTGCACGTCCAGCTTTTCTAAATAGTCCCTAACCACCTCTTTCTCCACAGAGGGCTGGCCATCTACTCCCCATGTTGCGATGCCCAGCGCAGCAGTCTGGGAGCTGTCCTTGTTAGTGAAGACAGAGGCAAAAAAAGCATTGAGCACATTAGCTTTTTCCACATCCTCTGTCACTAGGTTGCCTCCCTCATTCAGTAAGGGGCCCACACTTTCCTTGGCTTTCTTCTTGTTGCCAACATACCTGAAGAAACCCTTCTTGTTACTCTTGACATCTCTTGCTAGCTGCAGCTCCAGGTGCGATTTGGCCCTCCTGATTTCATTCCTACATGCCCGAGCAATATTTTTATACTCTTCCCTGGTCATATGTCCAACCTTCCACTTCTTGTAAGCTTCTTTTTTATGTTTAAGATCCGCTAGGATTTCACCATTAAGCCAAGCTGGTCGCCTGCCATATTTACTATTCTTTCGACTTTGAATACCTACATTTGCCCACAGAATTTCAAGAACTATGTAGGGTACCTGTACATAAAAATGTGTATCCAGAAATGCAAGTGAACACTTTAAAATGCTATTATTTTCTAAAGGGCCTTATTCTGCAAGGATTAGGCATACGCTGAACTTTACTCATCAAAGTCAATGGGACAACTCAAATGTGAAGTGAGCATGCACATAAGTTTTTGCAAGATCAGACTCAATGTGTTTACTGTAAATGGTACTGGTACTAACAGTTTCAGCAAGACACTACATAAAGATTACAAAGGGTTTGTTTTTTTTAAAAATACAGCATTTTATTCAATGTATTGGCAGATGAATTACATGTTTATAATAATTCTTATAGAGCACTTTTCAGCGACATATCTCAAAGCACCTTACAAAAGCTGGGGAAACTCACACACAGGAAGGTGATGTGATTTTGCCCAATCACCTTCTGCTACAAATTTTTGTTGGTTTGTTTCCACTTACTGATCCACTGGAGCTTTCTTTCCACAATATCATTGGACTTTTAGATATCGTAAAGTATTTAAATTCAGAAGCATAAATCTGCATCTACTTAAGGGTTTTCAGTTACAGACGCCCCTCGACTTACACAATCGTTCTGGAAAGCCTTGTGTAACTCAAATTTTGCATAAGTCAGAAACGTATACCCGTACGTTACACAAAAATTTTCACAACTCAAAAATCCTATTTCCATAGGACTTTTTCCATAAATGTGAACTTGCGTAAGTCGGGGTTGCGTAACCCAGGGAATGTCTGTACTTAGCGTCAGTAGCTAATTTAAATTTCAAAGTGATCCATGTGCATTATACTCCTGAAGTTGTTCAATCACAATTTGACTGTGGCACAGTCTTAAATATTTCTTCTAAACAATAAATGCTCAAAAGATTTTGAGCATGTTCTAAAACATTTACATAAACATGTTTTTCTCTTCAGGAAATGCTTGATATTATGAAAGCTATATATGATATGATGGGAAAATGCACTTATCCTGTTCTCAAAGAGGATGCCCCTAGACAACATGTGGAAACATTTTTCCAGGTAGGGCAAGACAACAAAAAAGGATGGTCTACAAGAAAACTCCCATGTTTTCACTGGCACATCCTATTATTTTTGTTACTCTATCTTCCCTGTGCCCCCATCCCAACCTACTTGTCTGTCTCATCTGTTATGTCTAGACTTTTATAGACTGGAAGCTCTCTGAGGCAGGGACTGTAATGTACTTATAGTGTCTAGTAAAATGATACCCTGACCTGGGTGGCCACCAGCCTGCAATATAACTCTGAAATAAGTAATAAATAAATTCAGTGTTTTTAAGTAGGATTTTAACATGATTTAAGCAAATGTTCTTATTCTTTCTGGACAGAAAATGGACAAGAATAAAGATGGGGTAGTGACCATAGATGAATTCATTGAAAGCTGCCAAAAAGTAAGTAATGATAAATGTGAGATATTTAGTTACTCCTATCAGCTGGCTAAATGGTTGTCACATGGTACTACCAATTAGAGGATTTGGGTGTAAAGATGTAGCTTACCCTTCTAGGCACCTTTACAAAAAGGTATGTCTGGCGACCTGTTCTACAAAACAGTCAGTTACATGTGCGAACATATACAATATTTGTATTCATAGAGGTGATAGCTTTTGAAAAGCTAATGTTAACCTATTCCACTAGTGTGTTTGCATCGTCTCTTCCTATGCAAACCTACCATGTAGTAGACAAATTGTTATGTGAATATTTGAGTCTTGTGCTGGGTATATATCTGCCAGAATTCACATTTATTCATTGTAGGATAACTGAATGTGCTATTATTTAAGAACTTGTCTACAGTTAGACAAGACCGCCTTATAAAAATAAGTTCTGCAATTTTATTATGAAAAAATTAAACACCAAAGCTTCTTGTTATTTGTACATTGTACAAGGTTACAAGCTACTAGAGGAGCATGGTACATACAGAGGGTGTCATACTACATAAGATCAAGTGTTGAGATCCAAACTGGGAAAAGGGCTAGCAACAATTGATTAGATCATGCAGATTGTTGTAGCCATTGACAGTTCTTTTCTCAAACTAAAACCATCGATTCTGTCTAACAATAAATACAGTAAAATACAGTAGATTTCAATGGACATACCAGCTCTATTTGGATTGTCTTAGATAGGGGAAAGGAGATTAGGAAAATCAACAATAAGAGTCAATGTTTTGCCCTTTTGGTATATATGAAAAGGGGGCCAGCAGACAAGAATTTGCAATACAGGTATGGGTAAGCAAGACTAGGAAAAGCATGTCTATCCATGAGCAACAATTTATAAACACCTTGTAGCCCGAAAGCTGCACAGGAAATATAAAAGATGGTATGGACTTTGTCAGTTTTTTTTACTTGAACCTCTAGGTATTCCATGGGAAATTCCTGTTGGATCAAAGACAAGGAGACAGTGAGACCTAGCCAATGATGTACTATTCTTAATAGCACTTCTCATGGTGGCTAATAAGCTTTGGATACCATTGACCATAGTATCGATAGTATTCTTTGCAGTGGATCCACTCCTGTCTAAGACTGCAGTGTTGCTGAGTAAGTTTTCTTTCCTGGAGAGAGCCGATACAGGGTGCTGTAGGGTTTTATCTTGTCACTTCTCTTGTTCAGTATGTCTGGAAGGCTGCTCAGGCAGACGGATCACCAGTAGGCAGATGGCATTCATCTGTCTCCCTCTCATTAAATGCCAATTCTGCTATTTCCTCCATGCCTGACTGTGGTTTGGATAAGTCTGGGTGTAAAATTACAGATGGAATCTGGACAAGTTGGCAATGATGCAGATGGGTAGGAAAATTCATCTATAGGAATGGAGGGGTATTGTGCAGTAAGGGCTACAATGTGGTTCTTTTCCAGAATGATTCACAACTTCAGCAGGCTGTTATAGCCTTTGCTGTTTCTGAGTAAACAGATATGTTGGCACTGAGTAGTCCATCTCTGATTCATAGCATGAGTGACAACCTTTAAATCCCTACATACTTCGGGACCCAATAATTTGGAAACTCATCTCCTACATCTTGCCGTGGCTGTTAAGGTGTGTTGGGCATCAATGCCTGGAACTTGGCCTTTCAAGACTATCAGCAGATATTCTCAGTGTTTTGTTTTTCACCTGACTCCTTAAAAACCCACATTTGATGAGCTTCAGATTACTCAAAGAGAGCTTAATGATAAGCATGGTTGGGTTAGATATGGACACTTTGTTTAGGCCAACACTAAAAATTACAGGTGGCAACATGGAAGATGACATGTCAAGCATCTAATCACGCTTGGCCAAAAAAAATCTTTTTTTTTAAATTTCCAACTGTATATAACATCTACAGTATTGTAGCCAGATTTAATTTAATAGATTCTATCTTTATTATCAAACAATGGAATTTCTCAGTGCTCATTCTACGTCTTGCAATAGGTTCACTATGGTATCTTTTATTCATTAATTTAAGAGATAAAACAATAATAAAATGAACCAAAAGCTGAGAGAAATTCTCTTCTGCAAAATTATTCTGTGTAACTGCGTTTCCTACAGTGTGTTCCTGAAATACAATTATTGCAGGATCAAAATCAGCCTTCAAATGCCGGTACCAGGTCCTTGTTTTATTTATAAATGGTTGTGTGTGTGTGTGTGTGTGTATATATTAGCCCATATCACCAAGATTAATATGTTAATTAATATGCACACAGTGTGAAATGCAGTTTTTCTGATACTTTTCCATAATTTAGGAGTTGGTACTGTAATTGTGTTTGCTACACTTGCAAACTAGTTATTAGTTGGATAATTGTACATAGAAGAAACGAATGTAGTTAGTAGCCTTCTACACAAGTTATCACACTAGAACTTAAAAAAACCCCTGTAGCTTCCAAGGCCAATAGCACTGATTACAATTCCAATATATCAGAGTCTGTGGTCTTGCATAAAGGATAATAATAGGTAAAGGGAGCCCAAGAGTGTCAGTAAATTTAATTGCATTGACCTAAAAACCTATACTAGCACTATGTCAGTTGCCTAACACAATATCTGATTGTTATTAGCTCAGATTGAATAAATTCTTTCAAACAGCTACTGGTTTATAGTTGAAGTACAAAGCAACATCACACTGTTGATAGAATAGGAAGACTAAGAACAGATTCATTTCCTATTTTGGAACTGAAAAAGATGTTGAAAGAAGCTTTTAAAACACAGGCTAAACCTATGATTAGCTGTCAGGCCCAAAGTTTTCCTGAAAAGAGACTGTAGGAACTGGGACAGCTGTACAGTGCAGTGGGTAAAAAATGGGCTTGCTACCATTACAAAGACTGGTGTTCTATCCTATTATTAGAGAGGAAATTTGGACAGTCTTCCACACAGCATCACAACTCTAGTAGTGGAGACATTTTTTGCTGGTAGGTAATTGGTATTTACTGATTCTGTTTAGAACATCATGTGAAGATAGGTTTTGTTGTTGGATTTGTTATGAAGTATTTTACTACTGTTTATCACATCTGACCTCATTAATAGAGTAGAACGAATAATCTATTGAAGGGAGTGGAGGGAGGATCTATTGACTGCAGTTCAATCCATATAAGACAGAAAATGTTTGGGGGAAGGAGCCACATGATTATACAGACAACCTTCAGTAAGAGAGTACAAACGCCATTTGTTAAATACAGCTGCAGAAACCATGTGGTTTTAAGAAGATACTCGATTGTTCCTAGATGCCCAGGTTATGGACTTGGTCACGTACACTTTCTTCCAACTGCATTTGCTGAGACAAATTCACCATTTTCACTCCAATGTGTCCCTTGCTACAGTTAGCCTCGAGATTGGTTTATGGTAATTAGCTACATGACAAGACCACTTGGAAACTAGAGCTAGGGAAGAACATGGGCTAGTTTATTAGGTGGAGTTTCATGCTGAGAGTTTATCATCAGTAAGCTTCTGGGTGGAATTCAAGGCAAGGATTTTAACCTATTAAGAAAGCCCTGAATGATTTGAGCCCTAATTACTTGAGAGATCACAGCTGAAATAAGCAGTGGAAAAGGAGCTGGAGCTACCTTGGTCTAGGAGATAGCACTCTTCATAAGATACTCACTACTGAGAAAGATGTAGTATTAAATTCAAGACCAAATTATTTTCTTAGAGGTGGAGGTTAAGGGGTAGTTTTACTGTGACTGCTGTGAGTCATCATTATGTATATTTATTTAGTGGGGGGATGACCAGTACATTTTGATGATTCGAGAGAGATACACCTCTACCCCGATATAACGTGATCCGATTAACGCAAATTCGGATATAACACGGTAAAGCATTTCCCCTCCCAGGCTTGCGCAAGCCTGGGAGGGAGGGGGGAGAAGCCAAGCAGCAGCGCGCTCAGGGGAGGAGGCAGAGCGGAGGTTAGCTGTGGTGGGGATGGGTGGGCGTGGAGGGCCCCGGGGGGGGAGGGGAACCACTCCCCACCCACCTCCGCCTCCTCTCCAGAGTGCGCCGCTGCTCCACTTCTCCCCCTTCCCAGGTTTGCCGCGCCAAACAGCTGATTTGCAGCAAGCCTTGGAAGGAGAGAGGGAGGGGGGAGAAGTGGAGGGGAGGAGGCGGAGCAGAGGTGAGCTGGGGCGGGGCGCAAAGCTGCTGGTGGGTGCTCTGTGCCCACCAATTTTTCTCCGTGGGTGCTCCAGCCCCGGAGCACCCACGGAGTCGGCGCCTAGGGCAGCAGCATGTCTGGCTCCGACACACTACTCTGAGCAGCGTGTTAAGGGGACCGGGAATAGGAGGGGTTGGATGGGTTGGGGGTTCTGAGGGGTCAGTCAGTGGGCAGAAAGTAAGTGGGGGGGTCGGATAGGGGCGGGGCCAGGCTGTTTGGGGAGGCACAGCCTTCCCAACCTGGCCCTCCATAGCAAGTTTGATATAACGCGGTTAGAGTTTTTGGCTCCCGAGGACCGCGTTATATCGAGATAGAGGTGTAACTGTGTAAGGGCACTGCTAAAAGTTTAAATAAAAATGGATTAAATTAGTTCCCTATTTAATATCAACAAGCAGTAGAATCAGAGAAGACCTGCTATGTCGTACTGCCAGTGGGGAAAATCTGAGCTGAGGAGTCAACAATTTTAACAATGTATTTGGGAGAATTATCGTGCTGCATGCACGTGCTGACTCAGTTTTAAATTGTTCTTGAATCTACAAAATAGTCTCCGATAATGCCAAAGGGTTTTTTGGGGAGAATATGCTGTGCCAAGCAACAATTTCAAATATATGGAAGTTATTGACTGTACTCAAACTGCACGTATGAAGTTACCACATATTTATATACTATTTTTTTTAACAGAGTTTCAAGAGTTCAATTGATTACCTCCAAAACAATGTAGACAGTTTTAACAAAAAACACAAATTAACTTAATATGCTCTTTTCAGTTTAATTTTTTTAATTTCAGTAATTTATTAATAGTTTCGGTATTTTTTTCTAAAATCAGTACCAGTTTCAGAGTTAAGTTTTATCATCACTTATTAATTTTTCCAAACAAGTTGCTGCTGTCAGTTACTAACATTAGTGACTTCTACCCACTTTTTTCCCTCTATACACTTCTGTATAGGAAATATAAGATAATCTGACATGTATTTTTTTTCTTCTTACAGGATGAAAACATAATGCGTTCCATGCAGCTCTTTGAAAATGTGATTTAACAATGTGGTTTAGTCTGCAATTAATGGACAAATGTGAACTATTCTGCAACATTACTTAAAGCTGGATTTGCCACATTTACCATATGTAGGATTGCTCAGCTTTACACTGAGACATGTATTATGCAAATAAGTTTTGTTTTATTATAAAGACCCTCCTCCCAAAAATGATTTCCCAAAGGTTAGGATGTAATAATTTGTCCTTTATCGAATGGGATATGCTAAATATATTAGGTTTTACCCCACAACTCCCAAAAACAGCATAGCATCTGCCATTATACAGCTTTATTACCATTCCAACCCCTAGATAAAAGAGGCTTTAACACAAGGAGATCAAAAATAGCTGTTTTTGATACTTGTTTGTATTGGATTCAGCCCCCGGATTTTAAGTGTCTTAAAAATCCTTAAAAAGTGTCTTAGCCTCTGTTTTACAGAGAAATCATCCTGCATTTCCTTTTCACATTTGTATGGTGTAATGCTCATTTTTACATAATACTTTGAGTAAATATTGCTACAGTTGATGAGCAATACATATCTCCTACAACAACATCCAATTTTATTTGGCTTTCTTTCCTCTTTGATTGAAGCCCAGCTAATTTACATAAGAGGAAGAAATCTTTTTTATAATAAAAATTTTTATGATTCAGATAGACATGTACAACTGGTAGGTATTAAACAGATCATCCTTACCTAATAAATCTGCATTTATGAATTTTTCATGAAATGAGTACCTGAAGTCTTATATATTGTATGTGTAATTCTGGTTGGACTGTCAGCAAAGTTTTCTGCTCAAAATTAAGGACCTGAAAAGGTTTTGAGTTCAAATTTCTTTGTGAAGAAAATCTAGTTTTACCATTATTTCCAGAAGTACGTGTCTTACCAGTTTTAATGAGGAAAAAGGAGATAATGGTCTTTTGAAGCTTCCATCTCACTTCAGTGCTCAGAATGCAGTAATATCTAGACAGTCTAATATCTGTTTCAATGGTCTGTTTACTATGAAAAGGGAGTAAAAAAGAAGCAGAAACTTTAGCTATACACCAATGTTGTTTATAAGCAGTACTACTATTACATTCTTGAGGAACATTAATTCTATCAAAGTAGGAACAGCTTTAATTCTGGACCTAAAAAACCATAAGTGCACAGATGTGAAAGATTAAAATGGATTATCTTTTCCCCATCACAATTAACAAATAAAAATTATTGTACTATTGTTTTGAGTGATTCCAGGCCAGTACTTTGAAACGCTACTGAAGATATGCCAATCTTTATTGTGACATTTCTGCACAAAGGATGTGAAGGGGCTACTGGCGTAGAAAGAATGCTGCAACCATTATTTTGCAAAAATAAATCAGGTATCTATTCTGGTGTAGAGATGGAATGTTGAAGGCTGCTCTGCTATCACCAGTGTAGGAATAAGAGTAGTACAATACATGTACACCTGAAATTTGCTGTAGCATGTTTGCGTAAACTAAATGTGCACATTTTGTAAAATAAATAAATAAAATTATATATATAAAAATAAAATACAAGAAAGAAAAACAAGCAGAATGTTTGTTTTTTGAAAAAATACTAGACTACAGGCATTTCTTTAACCAAATGGATTTACTGTTTCAATACACGCATCCTGAATTAACTGTTAATTCAGTACTGTGCTAAGATTTAAGTTCCCAATGTGACAGTTTTCAGAATGAAGGGTTACTGGGATGGAATATGAAAAACAGTATTCCAATATCAACAGCTGGTGTTTTCATCCTATTGACGCTGCTAGAGCAACACTGTACAACTAGTTTGAAATCAGTTCTTTCGTAACAGAAAACTCACATTTTCATCTCTAACACTCATCATGGAAAGAAATCATACAAAATAAATATGTATATGCACTTTAGCAGTGAGTTAGTTACTGCTTAATTAATAATTACAATCAAATTCTACCTTTTATGTAACATTTGATAAACACAGTAAGTGTGGCAGAATTATTAAAGGAAATAGGAATGTACAGCAAAAATGAATTAACATTTACTTTGTTTACAGCTGAAAAAATGGATGGTAGATAACCAATTACTGACTGTAACTGTAAACATAAGACTGGATACACAAAAAGATTTATCTAATAAAAATGATTAACTGTTTGCCATAATTACACTTTTTCACAAGATGTTATGGGCACACTTCACTTAACCTTCATTTTTTTCTCCCAAACCAGATTACAGAATGTTTGTGGTTAGTTTTACTAGAATAAGTTGTACCATAAGGAAATTCCAACAGCATCCACAGTCAGCTTCTGACGCCCACAACGACACTACGCAGTGTAAATGACTATATGGTTCTCTCATTCAAAAGGAGATGGAACAATAGGTTGGAATTTTAGATTTGATGATAGTTACACTCTCCTGTTGATAAAAATGAAGTTTACACAGTAAGAAGCACTTAGTTCTGAAGGCAACCAAGTGGCAATCTGTGTTACAACATTTCCTTATAATTATACATATCTAAACACCCATCATGCAAACTAAACTATCAAAAGAAGAGAGTTGAAGACAAAAAAACATTAAATATTTTGAGAGAGATCAAATCTCTCTCTCTCATAGGAAAAGCAGCAGAGACAAATAACTTTAAAAAAAACATGCAAAGAACTGGTAAAACAACAGAAGAAAATAGATGGGAGAACTACAGAAGGGTAGGTTCTATGTACCAATGGCTTGTGGGTTATCTATTAACTACCGCTAAGTTCTTGCTGCTCTCATTCGAATAAATTTTTTTTTTTCTTTTAAAAGGCACTCGCAGAAAAAACATACAGGGTTTAAAAATTCCATAAGCCACGCGTTCTGCTGGGAAAATTGTTTTTAAATAATACCATTTACGGGGCATCATTATTTTCCTCTTCAATATTTGAAGTGAGTACCGAAGAAGGGGGTGGGGTGGGTGGGTGGGAGGGTGAATGAAAGAAAATCAAATGCCCAATTCGAAAGCCTTCTTACATATGTAATTCTCAATTAAATCAAGAGAAGCTGTGTGTTTGACAAAGGCAGAATTAATCCTCGATAAGAGTTAGGAGATAATTTAAAGACAACAAGGGAGGAATGAGAGAACTTAAAGAAGGGTGCAATACTGGTTAAGAATTTCTCTTAAGAAAAGGGGACAGGAAGAGAGGGTAGAAAACAGGATAAAAGAAGGAAAGGGAGAAGTGGATATCAGAATGTTGAATATAAAAATATATAAAATATCTCTTACTTTTTTATACAAAATTTTAGTATTTCTTAGTAATTGTTTTATTATTGATTTGGAAAAAATCCTGTTTGTTTGGGAAGACAAAACGTTACTACAGATAGAACATGGATCAAACTGATGCTTACTGTCGGACATTTAAATACTTTAGGTTAACTAACAAAGCCGGTATTTTAAAAACATTACATGTCACTGCAGTAGGTAAACTTTTTTCCTCACAAATTTCAAGCCCTGGAAGTAGAACTATAGAGCTCTTCTGGTGTCTAGGGAGGAAAAGAATAGCAAATGTTCCATCTCACCAGTAAGGTTGCACACACCTCCTAGCAGAAACAGTTTAATGTTTTACACACTTATCTTGCAAAGAGCATCTACGTGGACAGGCAGTTACTTCTCAATGGAGTCCCACTGAAGGGGACTCAGTGTGGGACTAAGAGGCCTGCTGTGTGGATCCCTATGTAGGTGTGGATCCTTGGAATGTCATGTTAAGGTGTGCACCTAAGTTTCTTATGAAGGAGCACAAGAAATTAGTGTGAGGATGTTTGACAATTTAGGTGTTTAAGTATTCTCTATAGAAATGTAAAATAAAAGGCTATAAGTGACTGTATTACATGAAGTAGATTCTATTTCTCTTCTATGTCACAATTCATATACAGGAAAAATAAAGCTATTTTCACATTATGAATCACTACACAACACCACTAGGCCCCAACCCTGAAAAACCTACACATATGATTAATTTTACACACAGTCGTTCCAGTGTGTAGCGTTAAGCACATACATAAGTCTTTGCAGGAGCAAAGCTTGAAGGATTCAGAGACTTGAAATCAAAGTTTTCTTGACATGATTTAAATTCAAGTATATTTTTATATTTTTTAACAAAATGTAAAATACAGAGAATAATCTGTTCAACTCACCTTTCCACCATACTGCTCTAGCTTTTGTAATGCAACAGTGATTTGCTCTTTGAATTTCTTGTCCATTAACCTCTTTGAAATCTATTGGAATAAAATAAAATATAAATATAACTTGGAAAAAAGATGATTGAAGTACAATGTATGAAAACCGACCACATTTATTTTTGCTTTAGAATACTGCTTCACCTTAGTTCAGGAAAGGGAAAGCAAAAAGAATCATTACTTTACACATAGTAGGTAATGCCAAAGTAAGACACATGGTCAAAAGCAAAAGGGGAAGACAAAGTTTTCTGAAACAAAAAACATACCTTTGCAGAAAATGCTCAGTTATTGCAATGATGGGTGGCAGTATAAAATCCATAGACAGATAGCTTTTATATTTGCTTGCAACTATTTTTGATGCAAAACAAGAGTACCAAGAGGAATACGAAACAGTTGTTGGGAATAGTCTAGAGAGTTCCTTTGCCTGTGCCCCTGTTTGTTAGGACTCTCCCTCCCTGGTCTCTTACACAGGAAGCTTTAATAGTCCTTGCCCTGATTTCTCAGGGTTTCCCTGCCAGGCCTCTCTGCCTGGAAAGATTTGGCAGTTTCTCACCTCAATGGATGCGTGTCTTCTACCTCAGAGAGTTATTCACTTTCTGCCCTGATTGCTCAAGAACTTCTCTCCCAGGCCTCTCTCACCTGGAGAGATTTTCCAATTCAGGCTCCTTCCTTAAGTAGCTCTGTGACACACCTACTAATTTTGCACTGCTGCCTCAGAGTACTTCTATCCCAGGCCTTTCTACCTGGAGAGCTTTTATAATCCTTTTAGCAGGGCTTGTCCCCTTTTTAGCAGGGTTCCCTCTCAGGCCTTTCTATCTGGAGAGCTATTCATGGTAGTTTCTGCCTTGGTTCTCAAGGTTTCTCTCCCAGGCCTCTCTACCTGGAGAACTTGTAATATCTCATTGCCCCCGTTAGGGTTCCTCTCAGAACTCTTTGTCTGGAGAAGTTTTCATTGTTCAGGCTCTCTGGGAGCTCCTTCTATTCAGAGCAAACCAATCTCAAAAGGTAGGCTCAACCAAAGGTACCCTTTAGCCATGTTTCTCAGCTGGGGGGGGGAGGGGGAGGGAGGACTTCTTGTTTGGCTGACATTAGGAAGTCCACTAGGTCCTTGGCAATACCCTTATCTCCCTCAGAGAAATATGAAGTGACCATAGCCCGAGGTCCCCCTTTTTGTAGGTAGCCCATACAGTGCGCGTAACCCTCCATAGTCAGTGACATGTCATAATTTACCACATAGGTGGCATTCAGATGGTAAAAGCCTTTTACTGCCTCTAGGCTGGTTAACAAAGCCAGGATTTCCCCAGAAATAAACTCTCTTACTGTGGCCTCCTGATCTGGAGAGGAGTCCTTCTGAATGCATCTGCACGTACACCCTTCAGAGTTAAAGATCTCTCTATCCAAGCTCAGATCGCTTCCAGGACTTCCAAAGACCAGGGACTGTACTGTTTTGCCCACTGCTTTCAATACCTGGCTTAGCAACACTCACTTTTGTTCTTGCTATACCCACACTATCGTGTGGATAACATTCAGCAGGTTAGGACCATTTTTAGCTTCCTTTTTCCTCCGAGAAGAGCTCTTCTTTTTAGCAGAGGTCCAGTTGTTGCCCTGCTTTGCCACTATATCATGATCCTGGATTTTTAGACGCATGGTCAGGCAGCTCTCTGCTTCATCAGTGGCTGTATGTCCCTATCCAAGCCATCTTCCCTCTGTACTGGCTTCAGTCCACAAAACCCCAGCTTTCTCCTTAGCCAAGTTGGACTTTGACCCTGGCTGGACCTTGATCAGGTTTTGGAGCTTGGTCAGCTCCTTTTGCAGTAGTAAGCACTGCTGGTCCGCTGTCTCCTTTTCAACTTTGAGATGGGTCAGTTCTTGCTCCTATTTTAGTGCTTACCCTACAATCCTTTCCCATGAAGAGCAGATCTCTTCCAGCTCCTGCTGGTATTAAGCTACCTATATCCGTAGTTCCAGGATTTCAGCCTGGTTCCGATCAGCCGTAGCAGCCTTCTCTTCTAGCTTATCCCAGTCCTCTACAGTAGAGGTCTGCTGTGTAGCTGAGGGGCTACTGCTATTATTGCAGCCTCTGTTGTACATGGGAACTTACTGTTTATGCCACAGGACACCCACTTCTTTATTAGACTGCTACCCACTCCTTTCGGGAGGCCTTTCTGGGTGCCTAGCCCATCAGCCAATCCACTGGTATCCACACAAGCCTTGGGGTAATCTCTGGTCTTAGTCTCTGGCTCTTTTCCTAGTATGGTAAGCTGCTCCTCTAAGGCCTGCTGGGTCCTTTCTCGAGTCAGCTTCTGTTGCTGGCTTTCTTTCAGAATTCTGCTCAAGGAGAGGGTTTCTCTCTCCTGTATCTCTATTTTTGTATGGGCCCACTGGTCTCTATAATAGGCAGAGCATTCCCTCTCCAAAACAAGCAGATGCTCCAACTTCTATCTTTTAGGCTGGAGACCTCCTACTCCAGGTTTCAGTTCAGCTCACCTCCTTCACCTATCATCTTTTGTGTAGCCAGTGTCTCACTCACTAGGCAGACATGTTTTGCTTGCCTTGGATACCTCTTTACATTTGGCCGCCAGCGCCAGCTTCACCTTCTCAAGATCAGCTGTCTCCTGCTTGGTCTGTCCCCAGCTCCTTGTCCAGCTCTTTCACCATTTGAAAACGGATCTGTTCTATTCCCTGGACCTGGGTCTCATAAGCCTTTAACCAGTTATTTAGTTCATACCAGAGAGCATTCATCTGGTTCTGCAGGTTGCAGGGGTGCCTGGTGCCCAACCAAGAGTCCTGACTATCCGTCAGTCATTCTCTGAGCTCCCAGGCCCTGTGAAACAAGTTTCCCTCTGTCTCCAACACCTCCTGTCAGGGAATCCTACTGTCCCTCAGAGCTTCTTACTGGGTTCTTCTCCACAGGAGTCGTTTCAGGGCCCTGGCCTTGCTTCAGTTCCTGCAACACATTAGGTACATTCCCCATGTTCTCTTCCCTCAGGACAGACACTGCAGGCTGGGTCTTCCCTTCAGAAAAAGGGTTGTTCAAGACACACAACTGCTTTCCCATTTCTATCACATGGGCTTCAGTCCTTCCTTGTCTACCAGGTTTGCCAATTACAGGGAGTCCTGGGACTATGATAGTACCACTACTGACTTCCTGAATTAGGGGGGGCAATACCTTCTTATGTGGCCCATTTCCCCACAATGGAAAAAAAACTATCCCTGGGTAGCCTTCCGAGCCCTAAACTGGGTCCCGACAGTCCTCTGTTCTGCCTTAACTATAGCCTGGGCCTCAGCCATTCGTGGCTGGGTGTCTTTATCCACCTGGCCTTCACTGGTCCCAGCAGCCCTCATGGCAACCGGGCTGGACTTACAACCATGGCTTGTATCAAGCTGAATCCATCTCACCTGACCCCCTTGCCCATACTACCTAAAGCTCCCTGGGGCGGGGTCTTCTGACTCTTTCCTCTGTGGCACCTGCACGGCCAGGCCTGGGTAGACGCTGTTTTAGCTGCCAGGCTCCCTGCCAAGCCTAAGACTGGTGATCCTGGAGTTGCTGCTGTTGAAGCCCCTCCCGGGTTTTGCTGTGCTGTTGCTCGGTGGCTTGCTGAGGCTTTGAAGCTGCCACAGTTTGCTGCTGCTAGCCTACAGCTCTTATCAGCTCTTCCATGGTCCCCTTGTTTGCAGGGGCTGGTCCGAACAATTCTACTTCTGGTACCAGTGTAAAGTGGTTGAACTCACCTCTCGCAAGTGCCCCCTGGCCAACTGCGTGTGCCTGAACTCTCTCTCTCTGTTTGTGGTGGGTCTTCACTGACTCAGCCCTCTAGCCAAGTCATACACAGTATGCCTGTGAGATAAAAGCAACGCAACCCCCTTTTGGGGTACTCTCTCAGTGCCCTCCGTAATGTCCCTCTCTGTTTGTCCCTGTTCCGGAATAGAGCAGTGCTCCAGGGCTCTTTCCCTGGAGGCAATGTCTTCATCCTCTCAGGGCCTTTCTGGCTCCAGCTCTTCAGCTGGGCCACTACAGTTCAATCCCACTTCTGGGGTGCCTCAAAGTCCAGGCCACTTTCCCAGTGGCTGCTGGTGAGGATCCGGGCCCGCCCTCTACTCTGGGTGCCAGCCCAGAGACCCTATAGATAGCAGCCATCTGCAATGTCCCTTTAAATAAACTGCATTGCTGCTATAATTCCTTGGGCCACTTCCCTGTGCTCCCGCACATTCTTCACCCTAATCTCAGGGTCTTGTCCTCGTGGAGTCCCAGCAGCCAGCCTGGAGCACCATCCACTCTCCTCAGTCTGGCCCTGCAGCTCGTCTTCTATTAGCCTGCTGGGCCCTGATTGGCTGCTTCCCACAAAGCCACTCTAGGCAGCTTGGAGGACCTCTCTACTGCCCTTTTATGGGTGGGGTGTGGCAGGGCCATAAGACCTCCAGCAGGGGGCCTCAGGACCTAGTCCTCCCCATCACAGCAACTTTAATGGGTTTTGTTACTAAATATTAATATTTAAAATTCACAGGTAATTTTATAATAAACAATGTCCCTTCAAAACACAGTAACTAATATGTCTCAGTCTTTAGGGGGGTTTATTGTACAAATTGTTCTTTTGGTCTAGTAGCATATACTGAATGTTAGAGCTCTATAATTCACCATATATTATAATAAAACTATGGCTCTCTGCTAAAGCTTATCAAGAAATGCCTTTCATGGAACAGCTGAAAGTTCCATCATCTTTGTGTGAAATGACAGGAAGTCTCTAAACAAAAGTAACATAAAAAATGAAGAGGCACAGTTACTGTGTCAATTTTTTGTACTTACGCTTGTGAGTAGATGTTTCAGCTGATCATTAAGAGCAGGACCAACAATGGCACTCAGCTGTACCAAAGCATTCAATCCTCTTTCAAATACTTCACTGTTTGAATGGGCCTTGTAAGGGAGGGGGGAAAATTAATAAACTGCTATCAAACAGTAATTCTCGATCAAATGTGCAAGCTCACTAAAACAGCACTCTCTTGAGTACAATAATTAGTACTTACACAGTGCTTTCCCTTTTCAAAGCACTGAAACTAATGTCTGAAGAGGTTTAGAAACACAAGTACAGCATTATTGAATATGTTAATATCAAGCATGTGTCATTTAAATGCCAATGTATTTTCAGGGGGGAAAAGGGAAACACACCCAACACAGCATCCAATACTGGATGCTGATGGCAAGTTTCAGAAGTTTTTCGGAATGAAACAGACTTTCATTTATTCTGTAGCGTGACAACTAATCATTTATTTATTTGATGGAGAGCAAGCTGGGTTAAAGAAACGATAGTAATGTGACTGTTATTGTAACAGCATGCAGTATCTTTGGGGGAAACATTTTATTACATTTATGTAACCTGTGGGACAGGGAATGTGATTATGTTCTACTTCCTGGGGGAGGGTTACCACAGCTCCTTCACGAATTAAAAAGGGGCCCAACCATATGAAATACTCTGGCCTATTAGGGCCCCATAAGACTGATGGGTGATCCTGGTATGTCTAGTGTGTGTTTAAATCAGTTTGTTGTTTTTATTATGTCTTCTCTGCAATGCTTTCACCTTAAAAATAAATGTGCTTGTTTAGAAAGAGCTGTGTGGTAACTTGTCACTGCTGGCAATACATTGTTCATAGCCCTTGGAGAGAGAAATCAATTTTACCGATGCTGGCCATTAGGCAGACTAGCTTGCTGGGGATATCCCAGTATAAGGCAGGGCTATGTGCCGGCTTAAAACCCCATGTCAGATGGGAGTGGGACATGGGTCCCCCTGCAGAGACTGGTGAAGGCTGCAGACCTGAGACCTGACTGGGCACTCCTGAAGTGAAACATGAAGAATAGAACACAGGTGCAGTTACTCATCTACTGAATCTCAGTTTTAGTCAGGTGTTTACTACATTACCCTATAACATTTTTAAAAAGCATTCAAGAAACGTGGATTAGCTGCAATTATAGTATAGTAAGTAATTTTAGCTACTAAATTGGTAAACCCAGAATAACTATTAATGGTAGCGTTAGGTTGGAAGAAGATATTGAATGAGGTCCCTGCAAGGATCTATTGTGGGTCATTAACAAAATGTGTTACACAGAACAGTCATTAGTGTTCTGTAAGGATCCACTATTTGTTATACTGGATAGTAGTAGTAATGGATGTGTATGAAGTACTTCTTAGGCCTCAATTAGAGAAATGCATTTAGTTTTCAGCATTACATTGTAAGAAGATAACTGGGAAAAAGTTCAGACAAAAAGGATAAAAATTTGAAAAAGTTTGAACAACTAGAACTACCAGAATAGGCCCAGGGAACTGATAAAGGCTATAAATATTACTTGACTCATCTGTAGTGCCCATAACGTGAGGATCTCAAAGAATTCTCAAGTATTAATCCATCCCCATAAAACCCATGGGGTAAATAACAATTACTACCCTTTTATAGGTGAACAAACGGAGGCACAGCAAAATAATAAGTAATTTAACAAGTAATTTAACTTGGCTGAATTCACACAGCAAGTCAGTGGGAAAACCAGAAATATAATCCTGAAAAGAGACCAGGACACAGATCCATGAAGAGAGCTAGGTGCTGCAATGCTGAACCTCTGAGCATGCCTACCAGATCAGGCCCCACAGACAAAACAGGCATTCCTCCGCCTACCTTCCCCTGGCTCATGGATAACAATAAGGCTTAGGTGGGAGAGAGGAATCCAGATGCCTAGAGCGAGGCAGCAGTGTGCTTGCTCAGAGGCAGATACTTACATGCCTAAGGAACTTTTAGTGGAAATTTAGCACTGAGTTTAGGTTCCTACAGGGCTGGGTGGCAGCCAAGTGGGGGGTTTTAGGGATTGCAAAGGAACCTAAATCTGGAATTTAGGTTCCTAAGCATCTTTTCAGATCTGGCCATTGTATTAAGAGTCCCCATACAGGTCCATTCCAACCTAAGACTTTTGCCTTGCCATAACCTTTCAATTCCTTCAAATGAATTACTGTAATACACATTTTTAAAAAGTATGCTTAGTCCCATTTTCTAATGTTATTCCTCTTTCCCCATTGATCTATTCCATTTCATCCTTTGAACCCCTTTAATTTTATTTCAATCCTTCCATAAAACAGTCTTATCTATTTGCTGTGGGTCTGTGCATTTTACCTCATATGTCCCTTTACCTTTGATTATATGCATATTATACATAAAGCACAATGATGTTGAAGTTCTACTGGTGCTTATTTCCCACACTCTGAGTATGTCTACACTGCAACGTAAGACCAAGGTTAATGGGAATCCAGTTAGCTGACTTGTGTTAGGGAACCTTAGGCTTGAGCGTCTACATTATATTTTAACCCTAGGTTAAGAATTTTCTGACCTGTGCTCGAACCTAGTGCTCTGGTGTTCACACTGCAGTGTGCATAGCCATATCAAAGTAATTATATCTCAGAGTCCCTAGCGCACTCCCCCTCCCAAAATGTGATCACTCTAGCCTTAGGAACATGATACACTGGAGGAAAACTTTACTGCCCACCCTGCACATTACCAGGAAGCACCCCACTTTGCAAAAGGCTTGATGGACTCGCTCTCCTTTGCACACCCAGGAGGCTCTCTGATAATGTGCTTGCAGATTGGTGCTCAGAACAGAATAAGTTAACGCTGACCTGAGCTGCCTCCGTTTGCCAACGGGGAAAGAGGGAAGGGACTTCTGTTTTCAATAGAGTGCAGATTCTTGGGATAGAGAGGACTAAGGAAGATGTCCCATGGAATTGTGGGATACTTCCAAATGACTCCCAGGACCTGAGTCAAGTGGGGTAGCGACTACACTGCAAAGTAATAGGGCTCAGACCCTGCTTGACTTGAGCTTGGACCCTCCTGGGTCCCAGCCCTTGGCTAACACAATTGGAGTGTAAATGCAAGGAGTGGTTAGCCTTGAGCCCAGGCTCAAGTACAGGCTTACACTGAGTGTAGACATTCTCTCAGAGCCTGAAGAGTCATTCGAGAGCTGCCCCACTTCTCATGGGTTGCTTCTGTCATCCTAGGACTCAGACAGTTTCCCATCTGCAACACTTGTACCAAACTGTGACCTTTTTCTTTGTAAGAAAAAAATCCAAGACTACAATAAATGAAAAATAAGAGAAACATACCAGAGTAGCCTTTAACACTGGAACGAGTCGAGGCAACAAGGGAATTGCTTTTTCAGTAGCATCTTCAACCAAGAGTAATTCCTTAAAGCCCTCCTTTGATACAAATGTATATGGGTGTTTTGTCTCTCTTAGTCCCTGTTATTATATATGGAAAATATCTTTTCTTAATATGTAACTTTTAACACAACACTACATTAAAACATCAAAAAGTTCCCTCTAGTAGCAATATATTATGTTTTATTGCAGCAGCCATTCAAAAACATAAAAACACACTTACTCCACCATGTGGATTCATCGAGTATATCTCTGCTCACTAAATATTCAGGTTTTTTCCTTGACGCGTGAAAGAATACTTTTACCCTTTTAATATGGTCATTTTCATCAACAGATGTACTTCTTTATCTTCATTCCATCTTCCCAAAGTAATTTCTCCACAGCCCCATGAACAGAAAATAGATGACATTTCTAAGGGATTTCCCCTACTCTTAATGAAAAACAGAATGCAGTACAAGGCTGACACTTTAAAGCGGTTCAGGCTTGTGATATCCTGAATCACAGGAACTCACAATCTATATGGCAGAAATCTTTGATTTGTTCTGTGAGAGAAGGTCCCTCAGCCACTTCAAATATTAAGAGGTTATTTTTTCTTTCAAAAGCATCTAAACATAGCTCAGGTTCAGCCTAGCATGTCTGATACAGGACTCTAAGGCCTGATCTACACTAAAAAATTAGGTCTACCCACCTTCATCACTCAAGGGTGTGAAAAATCCACACCACTGAACGGTGTAGTTAAACTGACCTGATTCTTCTGTCAACCTAGCTACTGCCTCTTTGGGAGGTGGATTATCTACACTGATGGGAGAACCCCTCCTCTTGGCGTAGATAGTGTCTACATTGAAGCGCTGGAGCTGTGCTGCTGTAGAATTTCAAATGGAGAGATGCCCTAAATTTAAGTTTGTAGAGATTCTTGGAATGTCTTTTCAGGCAAACTCCCTGCCAAATGTTGGGAAAACAGGAAATAAGACTGGACACAAAGTAATTTATAGTGACCAGTACAAAGAGCAGAAGGTAAGGATAAATTTGAGCATATTTTCAACTAGGTTTACTGGCTGCTTACTGACTGTAATTCATTTTGATTGACAAGGCCCCACTTCCAGTGAGTAAGATTAACTCACTGAAGAGAAGGTTCTCTTTACATAGTTGGGATGGACCTAAATTTATTTACACACAGGAAACTGGTGACTGACAGGAGAATCTCTGAAACCACAAAAGAATCAAAGGATTCCCTACAGGAGCTGGAGCTCTGAGACCCAAATTCAGCTCTGGATGAGCTATTTTGGCGAATATGCCAAAGGCCTTCCTCTTCACACCACAATGCTATATTCATAGATATTTAGGTCAGAAGGGACCATTATGATCATCTAGTCTGACCTCCTGCACAACACAGGCCACAGAATTTCACCCACCACTCCTAGGGTCCTACCAAATTCATGGTCCATTTTGCTCAATTTCACTGTCATAGGATTTTTTTAAATAGTCAATTTCATGGTTTCAGATGTAAACATCTGAAATTTCAGGATGTTTTTGCTCAGTATTTTAGAAAATTTACCACTGGACAGAGCCCTAGTCTGAAATATTTCAGGCCTTTAGAATGAAAGTGCTGAAAGGTTGTAAAGGGACTGAAAACAGGATTTGAACTGAAATCCCTATGCAACTTTAATTATAGTGGTCACTCCCCAATAAAATAAAGTATTATTATGAACAGCAAAATCCACAAATCTTTTTGGTTCTTGTTTGTTCAGCAACTTTCCATTACTCTCTCCCATAACCCAAATTACAGAGGAAGATTATTTTTAAAAAAATGTTCAACTGCTCAAATTGATGACCATCTTCAAATATTATCTTTGTTTATACTATGTTTATCACTGTGGAATGTAACTTGGTTAGATTAGCTTCTTGGGAGCTGTAATTCGCTCCAATTTGAGATCTTTGAGGGCTCAAAAACAAATATATTGCCGCTAAAGGTATCTATAGAAACTGACAGTGACTAATTGTAATAAGATAACTGAAAAATAACTGTTTTGGCTGAACATTACCCCTCAGTTGAAAGTCTGTTTCACACTAGGGATGTACTATCTTTTAACAATGACATTTTACAATATCTCTGTGGGTTTATTAAAAGCTTACTCGCTTTCAAAATATTAATTCTCTTAAAATATTGCTGGAAATCCATCACAGAGTTCTCATTCCCTGGGAGAAATGTCTCCAAGAACAATTTAAAATAATATTAAGACACAAAACTATTCAAATAGAGCAATACATTATCACAACCTCCATAAAGAGCTATACTGAAATTTTCCAGTTCTTTAGAAAGCATTATTAGGACAAGTATTTACTGGGCCTATATAAGGTCAAAAGGAGAGTTTAAACGGATTACAGAACAGCATTGTCATCATTTGATGTACAATGCATAAAATACAGACTCTAATCTCTAAATCATACTCAAAATAGGCCAGATGTGGCTATATGCTGGGAGTTTATGTATTAATTTAACTCCCACGATAGAATAAGACTGTACACAATTTAAGATTTCTAGCCCTTATAATTGTGAAGAAAATCTTCCAAATAAGAACTAGTAAATCCCTGTCTTCCCGAGTTTGTATACAGATAAAACAAAGACAAATGGATTCCAGGGGAAGTTACCTCTGAAACATAATGACAATTGAACACCACTATTATTAACTACTGTTCTTTTCCACAGAAACATTTAGCTAACATGCTTATTTTTTGTTCTTAGATTGATGGGAAGGAAAGCTACAGCCCTCTATAGGCAAGAAAAACGCTGTACTGTAACAGTCCTTTCTGTTCCTGATTTACCCTCTGACTGAATCCTATTCATGTGATGTTTGCAAAGGGTAAAAAGGAAGAAAGAATGAACAGCTGTTCTGCTTCACTTCTCCTTTCATATTGGATTGGGAAGGTGGTTTTACTTGAAGTTTTCCCTCTAGCCACTAGCATTTTTGGTTGCAATTGCTAATCAGCAGCCATTAGGTGCTTCATCTTCCTTCCCCTCTGCCTTTCCTAGTTAGTGTAGCAGAGAGTATGCAAAAGAAGAGAGCTGGGAGGAAGATGAAGAGAAGGACAAGATGATCCAAAGCCCAAAGATAGAGAGAAAGGCTTCTGCTGATGCCACTAAAACCTATCCCTTAGGCCTTCACTGGGGAAGGTGTGATGGATTAGTGTATGTCCGTACATAGCTATATCAAAACTCCATCTCGGAGTGGGGATTCCAGAAGTGTTAGTAAAGGGCTAATAAAGCACAGAAATCAAGAGTCATTAATCTGGATGGTTTCCCATTCAAAAGGAAACATCCTAAGACAATAAGCTAGCTGCTACCCAGTGGAACTAGTTTTCCTAGGTGAGTCTGTAACCAACCATCAGATCACCTGATGAGGAACTCAAAGCCACTGAGGAAAGTCACTTGAAAGGGGGGACTGCAACCTTATAATGGGAAGGCTCTCACTGACTTTTGTTGGGGGCGGGGAAGGAGGGAAGAGGAGAAGACCCTGAAAGGACTGACCCTGAAAGGACTGACCAAAGGACTCCTGGAGTGGTGGGGGCACTGGAAGGAGAGTTTTGCATAAAAGTTTTTGTTATTTTCTATAGAGGTATCTCTCATGTGCTTTGTTTGTGAGTAAAGTACAACTGATTTAGCAATTCTGTTGCAAAGTTTGTGTGCCCCTTGCTTTCACTGTCCTCTATTTGCTGAAGAGGGGAACAGTAATCCAATGGATCCACAACTTCAGTACAACTCTAGGAACATGCAAGAGCTATCGGGGAGGCTTGGAAGAGCTGGCACTAGATTCAGGGCCTAGGCAAAAGGACCGTAGAGTGCGCATAGAAGCCTAAAGACAACACCCAGACTCTCTCCAGTCTCAGCCTGCCTACGAGCACCTGGGATCCAATGATTGGATCCAGATAAAGGAGACTAGTGAGTGTCCATCAGACGCAGCTCATCCAGTAATCCAGAAAGATCCACTAGCTACAACCCCTAAGGAATGTAACTTTTTGGATTCCACGCTGAGGTAAAGATGAGGTATAACAGTTGGGAATAAAACTAAGAGGGGTAAAATAAGTGTTCAAGTTCCTTGGAGGTGTTTGGAAGACTACAAAGTATCTGCTTCTATGCAGGTCCTCTGTTCCTCCCCATCTTTCTTCCCGTGAAGGTTCCCACTATCCAGCTGGTCTGGACACTGGGAACTGGATTTGCCTCTAAATGCTCAACGTCTTAATATTATTTATTCTTGTAATCTGTGTAAGATTTGAATTTGGGTGTCCAGAAAACCACCAATCATGACAGTTTCTAGATATCGGCGTGAGTTGGCACTTGACATATGAAGTAATAAGTAAACAACTGTTTTAGTTATTGTAGTTATCAACATTCAATTACCCACCTATTTGAATAATGCATGCCAATTTCATTTTTTGACCTTTGCATGGCAAAAAAAGCTTTGTATTATTCTATAATTATTCAAGAAAAGCAAGTTTACCTCAGCTAAAGTAATAAGAAGAGGATCAAATGGAAGAGTTTCAGGAAGACATTCCCACTGTAATTTGTGTTTTACTGAGCCATGAACCAACCTATCATGCAGAACACAAGTTAGTAAATGGTACAGAGAAACAAACAGCATATAACAGTAAATTTCTTTAACATGCTAGTCATACCAAAAGATCCACAAATGTTTTGAAAAAAATCACTATAAAGGTATATATACCCATCTAATATGCACTGCCTTCCTAGTGAAATGCACAGCCCTATTTGGGCAGAACGCTATAGCGTTTTGACACAACATTACAACTCCTGAAAAAGGCAACATCTAAATTCTTCAACAACCTGTAAATATAGGCTAAAAATAAAATAGCTGTAAATAATAATTATTACATTATATCTATCTATCTATCAACACCAACTGTTTTTCCTGCAAACTTAATGTACTGATAAAAACAACAAGGAGTCTGGTGGCACCTTAAAGACTAACAGATTTATTTGGGCATAAGCTTTCATGGATAAAAAACCCCACTTCTTCAGATGCATGGAGTGAAAATTACAGAAACAGGCATAAATATACTGGCACATGAAGAGAAGGGAGTTACCTTACAAGTGGAGGTACCCGTCTCTTCATGTGCCAGTATATTTATGCCTGTATCTGTAATTTCACTCCATGAATCTGAAGAAGTGGGGGAGTTTTACCCATGAAAGCTTATGCCAAAATAAATCTGTTAGTCTTTAAGGTGCCACTGGACTCCTCATAGTTTTTGTAGATTCAGACTAACATGATTACCCCTCTGATACTTAATGTACTGATATTTATCAAAACAAAAAAGTTTTCTGTTTATATGGATATTTACAAGATCAAACTTTTTTTTTTTTAAACTAAGTCTATCTGTATTTATGCTAGATCTAATTGGTTCTTCTTTAAGTAGATGCAATCATGTATTCCACTTAGACGTGCATGCACTCAGGACACCAGAGCTGCAGAATTTTGCCTAGCAATACCAGCAGAAGGCAGCATTCACGCCTCTTGCTCAAAGCCCCTCCTCTGGCTATATGAGACAGCACCACCTTGACACGCCTCACTCAGTTCCTTGTTACTTCCGTGGCCAGAGTTGGAGCTCTGTGTGGTTCTTAACCTCACAACTCTCTCTCTGTGACTTTTTTCTAGTTGTATATATTAGTTAGTAACCTTAGTATTAGTTAAATTTAATGTTAGTTAATTTAGCTAATTATTTTCCTTGTGATGGCCTCCCCAAGAATGATCCCCACACCCAGTGCTTGCTGTGCTTGGGCGACGCCCATGTCAAGGAGTGGTGTTCAATTTGTAAATCATTCACAAAACAGACTCAGGTGGCTAGAGACCTTTTCCCAAAGCAACATCTGCTCGAACAGGCCATGTGGCCTGTTCCAGCACTGAGGCCCATGCTGGATCAGAGGTCATCCTTAGATTCTCAGGGTGCTATCGTTTTGTGCTCTGGAGTCAGGGCCTCTCTAAAAAGATGGAGGAGCCATTCCCCATTGAGTGCACAGAGGAAAAGATCACATAAGAGTCTCATGGAGATTCTTCTGCTTCCTCCAGAAAGAGCATGCACTGGCATGCAGGATGGCACAGGTGCCTCTAACCACTTCCCGGGACTGCACAGGAAGGTTAGAAACGCTGTACTGTCAACACCAGTTCTGGCCCCAGCGTATCTGTTGAGTCCAGCACCAATGAGGACAATGCCAGCACGGACTGTTTCCACATTGACAGCATATCAGGCAGCAAAGGACCACCTCTGCCTTTCCTTCCCGACCTCTCCCTTGGTCCAAGACTTTACCAGGGCTACATCATTTATAGCCCCGTTGGCTGGGCAGACTGCTGAATCTTGTGAACCTGGGAGAATAACATGAGGGGGAAAGGAGTCCAGGAGAGTTGGCTGTATTTTAAAGAATCCTTATTGAGGTTACAGGGACAAACCATCCCGATGTGTAGAAAGAATAGTAAATATGGCAGGTGACCAGCTTGGCTTAACAGTGAAATCCTTGCTGATCTTAAACACAAAAAAGAAGCTTACAAGAAGTGGAAGACTGGACAAATGACCAGGGAGGAGTATAAAAATATTGCTCGGGCATGCAGGAGTGAAATCAGGAAGGCCAAATCACACCTGGAGTTGCAGCTAGCAAGAGATGTTAAGAGTAACAAGAAGGGTTTCTTCAGGTATGTTAGCAATGAGAAGAAAGTCAAGGAAAGTGTGGGCCCCTTACTGAATGAGGGAGGCAACCTAGTGACAGAGGATGTGGAAAAAGCTAATGTACTCAATGCTTTTTTTGCCTCTGTCTTCACGAACAAGGTCAGCTCCCACACTACTGCACTGGGCAGCACAGCATGGGGAGGAGGTGACCAGCCCTCTGTGGAGAAAGAAGTGGTTCGGAACTATTAGAAAAGCTGGATGAGCACAAGTCCATGGGGCCGGATGCTCTGCATCCGAGAGTGCTAAAGGAGTTGGCGGATGTCATTGCCGAGCCATTGGCCATTATCTTTGAAAACTCATGGCAATCCGGGGAAGTCACAGACGACTGGAAAAAGGCTAATGAGGTGCCCATCTTTAAAAAAGGGATGGAGAATGATCCTGGGAACTACAGGCCAGTCAGCCTCACCTCAGTCCCCGGAAAAATCATGGAGCAGGTCCTCAAGGAATCAATCCTGAAGCACTTACACGAGAGGAAAGTGATCAGGAACAGTCAGCATGGATTCACCAAGGGAAGGTCACGCCTGACTAATCTAATTGCCTTCTATGATGAGATAACTGGCTCTGTGGTTGAGGGGAAAGCGGTGGACGTGTTGTTCCTTGACTTTAGCAAAGCTTTTGACACAGTCTCCCACAGTATTCTTGCCAGCAAATTAAAGAAGTATGGGCTGGATGAATGCACTATAAGGTGGATAGAAAGCTGGCTAGATTGTCAGGCTCAACGGGGAGCCATTGATCTCTACATGTCTAGTTGGCAGCCGGTATCAAGTGGAGTGCCCCAAGGGTCGGTCCTCGGGCCGGTTTTGTTCAATATCTTCATTAATGATCTGGAGGATGGTGTGGATTGCACCCTCAGCAAGTTTTCAGATGACACTAAACTGGGAGGAGAGGTAGATACACTGGAGGGTAGGGATAGACCTAGACAAATTAGAGGATTGGGCCAAAAGAAATCTGATGAGGTTCAACAAGGACAAGTGCAGAGTCCAGCACTTAGGATGGAAGAATCCCATGCAACGCTACAGACTAGGGACCGAATGGCTCGGCAGCAGTTCTGCAGAAAAGGACCTATGGGTTACAGTGGACAAGAAGCTGGATATGAGTCAACAGTGTGCCCTTGTTGCCAAGAAGGCCAATGGCATTTTGGGATGTATACATAGGGGCATTGCCAGCAGATCGAGGGACGTGATCGTTCCCCTCTATTCAACATTGGTGAGGCCTCATCTGGAGTACTGTGTCTAGTTTTGGGCCCCACACTACAAGAAGGATGTGGAAAAATTGGAGAGAGTCCAGCGGAGGGCAACAAAAATGATTAGGGGACTGGAACACATGACTTATGAGGAGAGGCTGAGGGAACTGGGATTGTTTAGTCTGCGGAAGAGAAGAATGAGGGGGGATTTGATAGCTGCTTTCAACTACCTGAAAGGGGGTTCCAAAGAGGATGGATCTAGACTGTTCTCAGTGGTAGCAGATGACAGAACAAGGAGTAATGGTCTCAAGTTGCAGTGTGGGAGGTTTAGGTTGGATATTAGGAAAAACTTTTTCACTAGGACGGTGGTGAAACACTGGAATGCGTTACCTAGGGAGGTGGTGGAATCTCCTTCCTTAGAAGTTTTTAAGGTCAGGCTTGACAAAGCCCTGGCTGGGATGATTTAGTTGGGGATTGTTCCTGCTTTGAGCATGGGGTTGGACTAGATGACATCCTGAGGTCCCATCCAACCCTGATATTCTATGATTCTAACCTTTGTGTTGGCACCACACCACAATGTTTCCCTTCCACAGTCAGTGGAAGTGGAGTCGGTGCTGAGCTCAGGGCAAGGGACCTCCTCGGCATCAGTGCATCCTGTGCCACCCATTTTACCATGGTGGTTTCACCACCTTCCACTTCAGGACCATCAGCTACTTCAGTACCAACGCTGACTTCAGGTTCAACATAGCTCCTGGCAGTGGGCACAACAGAGGCAAACTCAGTGCCTGTGGTATTGTTCCCACTGTCAGCACCAGTCTCTCCCTTGTTTTGGGCAATGGATGAGTTGGACTGGTTGCTCACCCCCTCAGGGCTTGTTCCACCTTTATCCCCAGAAACCTGAGACTCCTCAGCATCAAGGTCGGGATCTTTTTTCTCCCGCTCTCCATTGCCTGGCTCACGGGGGGCTGTTCATGGAGCACCATGAGTACCAGGATAGGCACTTGTCTCAAGGTTGGCCCTGCACCAGTTGGCCACCAATGCCTTATCCTTATGCCCAGTGGCCTCCATGGAATCCGTGGGATGCTCCTCAGTCGCGAGAGTCGCACTCCTCATCTCGTTCTAAGGTGAGAACGCCGGGCAGGATGGTGGCGGGAACTGCCAATCCACCACAGATTCAGGCACCAGTGAGAGCCTTCCCCTTCCCCAGGGAGCCTCTGGAATCGTCCCATCTGGGTCCACAAGGGGGAAGATCTGGCCTTGGCTCCTCTTCTTTGTCCCTGGATGATTTGGCAGTGCCTGGCTCTTCCTCTCCTTCAGTGCCTTTAGACTTAAAGACATACCAGGACCTTTTGCAGCATGTGGTGGCTTCCCTGGGCATTCAGGCAGAGTTCCTAAAATACCCATAAGTTGTTGGATATCCTGCAGCCATCTGCCCCTGGGAGAGTGGCCCTCCCTATTAATGATGCACTCCTAGAGCCTGCAAAGGTTCTTTGGAGCATATCAGCTTCAATACCACTTACCACAAAGCGCTTGGAGAAACACTTTTTCCCACTGCAGGGAGCTAAGGGCTTTTTCTCCCATCTGGCCCCAAATTCCCTGGTTGTAACTGCGGTGAACAACAGAGCCCGGCTGGGCAGACTTAAGTCCAATCCTAAGGACGAGAACTCTAAAAGGATGGACTTCCCTGCAAATGCAGATTGTGAACCAGCAGCCAATCTCTGTTCAGCTGATTGGGTCGCAAACCACAAGATTGCAAAATGCCAAAAATTTCACCAGTGAAGTACACCCCAACTCCATCGGAACAAATTAATCAGATGCAGAAGTGGGTTTTTTACCCACGAAAGCTTATGCCCAAATAAATCTGCTAGTCTTTAAAGTGCCACCGGACTCCTCGTTGTTTTTGCTTCCTTTTGAGAAGAATTAAATATCAGAGGCACCTTCAGAGATCAGTAAAATCAAATAGCCAGAGAACATACAAATTAGTGTATAGTTTTCATCCTACACAAACAGTAATAAAGAAATGAGTCTTGATCTATTTAACTGCACTTAAGACTACTGTCTGAATAGATTCAGTTAAATTGTTTTTAAAAATTCATTACCTGCAAGGTATACCACCTTTAGAGTAAATGGCAGAAAATGCAGAAGGAGCTTTTGAATGATCCCCAAACTGGGTGGACAAAAAAGTGAAATGCATTATTTACTCACCAGCATAATATTTCAGTTATAACCATTATAAATGTACTTCAGTATTGCAGTTTAGAGAGAAATGTGACAAACAATCTTATGATTAAAAAACAACTGTAAAGATACTGCAGAGACTGGATGGAAAAAGAATTCTAACATTTAATTAAATAATAAAGTAACCTCACAGCAGTATGTTACTACTGTTTTGTTAAGAAAAATAAGTAAATATGCTCATCCTTAATGAACTTTTCATTTCCCATCCCATTTTTCTACTTTCTCGTGCAAGTAGTCCCACTAAAGTCAATGACGGCCCCATGGGGATGGAGGGGTCTCTTCACATAAGTGGGGAGGGAGCATGGCTCCTGGGCTCTCCAGGCTCCCCCTGATGGCACACAGACATCACAAAGCCTGACTTGACTGAAGAGGAGATATGAGTTGGACTGGGCGGGGAGGAGAAGAGAAGGAGGATATTGGGACAAGGAGACTGGGAGCCAGTGGGGGTGGGAAAACGAACTTGTTGAGGAGCCAGGGAGGAGACTGGGACTGGCTGGGCAAGACGACTTGGAGCAATTGAGGAGGGGTTGCTGTGCAACCATAATTTGGCCGCCTTGTGCATATGTGCTGTGATACAATTTTTCCCCACATGACCCCTGCCTCATTCAGTACACACAATGGACCTTTAGTGGAGATGAAGCAGTGTTATGCAATGAAGGAGGCTGGAGGTAGGATCCCTGCCTAATTTTTTTCAGAAATGTAGTGAAGGATACAGAAGATTAGAAGAAGATAAAAGATTGTCTCACGGTTAAGGCAGTTGAATGCTACATTGGAGAACTGGATTCTACCCCTGCCTATTCCTGAGAGTTCCTATATGATGATGCTAACCAATCGCTTAAGCCAAAACTTTTCCTAGATGTTCACTGACAGTGTGTTCACTGATTATGTGTGCACAACCTGAGACCCTGGAATGCTGTACACTCACAGCTGGAACTAAAGTTAATGGGGGCTGTGTTTTGATCATATAGAGCAGTAGTTCTCGACCAGGAGTGCATGTACCCCTGGGGGTACTCAGAGGTCTTCCAGGGGGTACATCAACTCATCTAGATATTTGCCTGGTTTTACAACAGGCTACATAAAAAGCACTAGCAAAGTCAGTACAAACCAAAATTTCATACAGACAATGACTTGTTTATATTGCTCTATATACTATACACCAAAATGTAAGTACAATACTTGCATTCCAATTGATTTATTTTATAATTATATGGTAAAAATGAGAAAGTAAGCAATTTTTCAGAAATAATGTGGTGTCACACTTTTTTATTTTATGTCTGATTTTGTAAGCAAGTAGTTTTTAAGTAGAGTGAAATTTGGGGGTTAATTCACCACCTGCAAAATGGAGATACCACCACCTCACCGGGTGTTGTGAAAATAAATTACTGTTTGTGAATCTCTCAGATACTTTAGTGATGAGAACCACAGAAAAGTCTCTGAGAAAGTTAGTAATTTTTACTTCAGAGCAGGGTTTTGAATAGTGAGGAATAGAGAAAGTCTAGTGTCACATGTTTAACAACAAGACTAAAAAGTAATATCAAATACCTGCTCATTCAATGACACTGTCCATTCTGTGCACTGAATGAACCAGTAGTCTTGTGGGAAAAAAAATAGTATGCAATCATGCAATTAAAGATTGCATCATAAAGCACACACATTAGGAGTCTGATTAAGGTTGCAGTCTCCCATTTTCTACCTCGAGTGCTTGATTTTGCAATGTTAACTAAATTTTAACATAATTGTATGTGTAATTTCACTATATGTTGGCTTAGATAACAGTGAATTGATGAAACCACGATATTTTTTCCACAAAAAGAGATTGTTTTAATAAAACTGTTCCTTGTGGACTGAAGCTTTCAATTTTTAGTACTGACAAGATGGCACCTTTCATAAGCATTACACTTGCAGTCTCTCACTGGCTTTCCGTTCAGCCTATGATGTTATCTACTGTAAACCGGTAAGCTAACTCCTCAGCCCACGCATCACAGAACACTCTCCAGCCACAAGATTTCAATCCCTTTTTCCTCAGGGTTTTGGCTTTATTTCTTCAAAACAACATAAGTTCAGTATGTTGAATGCTTCCCTCTCCACTAACCCAGAGACTTCTGCAGGGGTCTAACCACGCCATGACCAAGTCACAGCAAGCTTCTCTGCTCCCATCTCATTCAGACGTTGCTCCTTGCAGGATTACACTCTACAGGACTATTACCTGGGGATTTCACATGAACTGGGTTCTCTTGCCAGGGACTCCTGCTCCTGACAACTGTCACCAGCAACTTTTATGAGTACTAGATGATCTTCCAGCTATCACCTGATCTCTGTCTCAGCTGGGAGGCAGCTGATCAGTCAGAGGGGGCTAGACCCATCTCCTCTTAAAAGGAGTGACAACTACCTTGTATTGAAAACCCTTTAGCCCTTTGCCTGTGTGTGTGTGTATTTCTTATTTTTTAAAAGGAAAAAAAATAGGAGAAAACTGAAGTATTTCTATATAGAAAAAACAATCCTAGAAATGGAGAGATTGCTGTCAAATACCCTTGTGAAAAGGATAAGGAATTAGATACTGTTTACCTCAGGCATTAGGTCTTGCAGACCTTGGAGACTGAATGATTAATAACAAAAGTCAAGAATCTAAACTCACAAATCAGATGAAGTGTCTCCAAGCATAGAAAACATATTTTAGGGAATGAAGTGCTTTCTACAGCAATTCTCAAGTAAGGAAGAAGAAAGTCTTGAAAATGATGTGGATACTCACAATAGCTTTGCCCACTCTTTCTAGCTCATGCTACCTCAGAACAGTCAGGGCTGAAGGTTTTAACAGAAAAAATCATAGTTTCTTATCCACTTATAGCCAGTCTAATGCTGACAGTTCAGTGAAGACAAGAATCTTAAGTATATTGGCACTACATTTTTTTTGCTTTAAAACAAAAAAGTAATCTCTAATCTAACTTCAAGAAAAATAGAACTTCCCCAAAGTAATTCCCAGAGCATATCTTTCAGAAAAAAATCCAATCTTGATTTTAAAATGTGCAGTGATGGAGAATTCAACATGAATCTTGGCAAATTGTTCAATGGTTAACTAATCTAACTATTAATGTCCACTTATTTCCAGTCTGTATTTGTCTAGCTTCAACTTCTCGTTATTGAACTGTGTTATACCTTTCTCTGCTAGACTGAAGAACCCATTATTAAATATTTGTTCCCCATGTAGGTACTTATAGACTGTGATCAAGTCACCTCTTAACCTTCTCTTGGTTAAGCTGAACAGATTGAGCTCCTTTAGTCTATCAGGGTAAAACATGTTTTCTAAGCTTTTAATCATTCTTATGGCTCTTCCTGCACCCTCTCCAATTTAATCAACCTTCTTAGTGAATAATGGACAAAGTATTCCTGTAGTGGCCACATCAGTGCCTAACAGAGCCAAAATAACCTCTCTACTCCTAATTGAGATTCCTATTTGTATACATCCAAGGATTGCAGAGACCTTTGGCCACGGCTCTGGGAGCTCATGTTCAGTTGATTATCCACCACAACCCCCAAATCTTTCTTGGAGTCACTGATTCCCAGGATAGAGTCCCCTATCCTGAAAATGAAAAGGAGGACTTGTGGCACCTTAGAGACTAACCAATTTATTTGAGCATGAGCTTTCGTGAGCTACAGCTCACTTCATCCGATGAAGTGAGCTGTAGCTCACGAAAGCTCATGCTCAAATAAATTGGTTAGTCTCTAAGGTGCCACAAGTCCTCCTTTTCTTTTTGCGAATACAGACTAACACGGCTGTTACTCTGAAACCTATCCTGAAAATATGGCCAACGCTCTTTGTGTCTAGATGTACACATTTATATTTAGCTGTATTAAAATTCAATTACTTCAACTATTTGTATGTTCAGAATTGGCAACCTCTTTCTTCAGGAACATTAACTGAAAAGAATGCAGTATCAAAATTTGACAATTATGTCCAGCAAGTTTTGACAAACACATTTGATAAATATTTCCAGTAGGTCAGCACCAAACTAGTAATCAATGTTGGTAGTGATGTTCCAAATCAATACCCCAGTAAAAAAATAGTGGAATTTCTAACATATCTTGGTGCAATTGTTTAAGTCAGGGGTTCTCAAACTGGGGGCCGGGACCCTTCAGGGGGTCACGAGGTTATTACATGGGGGGGGGGGGTCGCAAGCTGTCAGCCTCCACTCCAAACCCTGTTTTGCCTCCAGCATTTATAATGGTGTTAAATATATTTAAAAGTGTTTTTAATGTATAAGGGGGGGGCACACTCAGAGGCTTGCTGTGTGAAAGGGGTCACCAGTACAAAAGTCTAAGAACCCCTGGTTTAAGTTTTTCAGGCTGGGTGAACAAGACCTAGTAACCTTCATATCATAAATAGATCCACTGTTGTTTCTGCAATTTGAAGGGCCTGCAACTTATATTTGAAAAAGTTTACATTCTGGAAAATATAGGACAATATAAAAGAAGATCTAAGCCCTAGAAAACCATAGATCTTCTGTGCTGAAAGTTTTCTGTTGTCCCAATTGAATGCCATATTTTTTGTGACTCTCTCACTTTCTGTTTGGCCCTACTCATTTATGCTGGTACAGAAAAATACCATCTCTACATACCGGATCAATAGTTTTGGGGTTAAGTTTATCACTGGGCCTTGGTTGTGGCTTAACCGCAAGATCTGGAGAACTAGATGAAGGAGATGAAGATGTCTTGCTTTTCTGTATTGCAGTCTTTGGTTTTATTTGGAAACCTGATGACATTCTTTTATCATAAATTCCTAGAATGAAAAAAGCAAACAAACCTAAAAACAGAGTTCTCATTTCCGCTTGACAGCAAATTAAGAACTTTAATCCTGATTTTTGTTGTACCCAAATCTCACATTCTTGGTTGTGAGAATGCAGGAAATATGAACCAATGCATATAAATCACGTATTGCTGAACACCCAAAACAGTGCAGGGTAAATACCAATCACTCCATTTTTCAAACACATGCCTCCACATCTCTTTGTTTCCTGCATTGTTGTCCTTTACTACTCTGCTAGAGCAACACCTGCAGTAAAGTGAAATTGAGTTTAGTCAGTTTCACTCTGCTGCTAGTGCCCCACTTAAAGCACAAAGCTGTTCTCTGGAGGGAAGGAGAGAGGATGGGTACAAATACAACAGAAAAGGAAGCAAAAACATTGGAAGGGATGGGAAAGGTGGGGAAAAAAGTGAATTTAAGTGCAAGGAGTGATCAAAAATATTCTGAAATAGAGCAAAATCAGAGAACAATAAATAGGGAGAAAGACAAAATGGGAAAAGAACAGAAAATGAAAAGAAGATTTCAAAAAAGATTTCAAATGTTTTAACTTTCTGAATACAGAACACTTTAAAAACTAACAATTAGAAAACATGTCATATAGTGTATTAAATAAACAAAATATTCAAAGTTTAGAAAAAATAGTTATAATGCAGAAAACACGACTCTAGTATCCTTTTAACAGGGGAAATTTTATTTGTAATGTAACATATGAAATCTTCAGTGTGAAACTTTAATGAAGAACCCAGATTACTACTGAGGAAAGATATACAGTCTCAGATATCACCTCATACTTAAAGAAAGATACAAGAATTAACATTTTCAGAGTTACAAGCTCTTCAGAGATACATGGTGGGGTTTTTTTACAAAAATATTTAAGGTGATTGAATGAGTTATACAATTATTTAATTCAAAATTAATTTGTATTAATTGTGTTGGTTCTGCTAGGATAGTCCAAGTTCCCTTGCTCACAGTGTACACTGTTAAATGACTCAATCACTGAGTCACTGTCTACTGAGAAAACATTTATCAAAATCAATTCTCTTCTTGATTTACACCTTGGATTCTCCTCCATGTTTTTTCTCCTCCCCCCCCCTCAGAACTGTGGCATTCCATGACTAAGGCTCCGTGTTTGTCACAGAAGTCACGGATTCTGTGACTTCTGCAGCAGCCCCGGGAGCCACCTGAGCAGCCCCTGGGCCAGTCGCACTGGCTGCTGCTGGGGTAGTGTAGAGTGGGCCCCCCATGCACCAGCAGCAGGAGTTTGGGTGTGGGGGGCTCAGGGCTTGGGGTGCAGGCCACTGCTTGCTTACCTACTGTGTTAACTTACTTACTGTAAAACTACTAAAATAATAAAGGGAAAGTTTAAAAAAATATTTGGCAAGGTATGGAAACTGTTTCTGTGCCTGTTTCATTTAATGTATGACAGTTAAAAGCAGCATTTTTTTTCTGCATAGTAAAGTTCCAAAGCTGTATTAAGTCAATATTCAGTTGTAAACTTTTGAAAGAATAACCATGACGTTTTGTTTAGAGTTACGAACATTTCAGAGTTATGAACAACCTCCATTCCAGAGGCGTTCGTATCTCTGAGATTCTACTGTAACTTGCTAATGCAAATTTATTATCACCAAACTTCTTATTACCACGTCATACTTACTTAACGTATTTCTCCAAATGCCCGAATAATTGATCTCTGAATGGTTTCCATATTATAAAAGCTCCAAATAGTAAAACAACAAACTTTAAGATTAACATTATACTATATGTCAGGCAAACAATTCAATATTGCTGTTGGTGCCAAAATTCAAAATCTACATTAAGCCATAATGATGGTCTTCTTGCTAAAAAGTAACATTAGCAATAAAACAAGAAACCATATTTAGTACGAGAAATGTGGAATTTATTTTCCTCAGCAAAGTATTCAGGAAGTTCACATAATCAGAAGCAGTCATGGGATAAGAGGGAAGGTTCTCTCATGGATTGGTAACTGCTTAAAAGATAGGGTAGGAATAAATAGACAGTTTTCAGAATGGAGAGAGGTAAATAGTGGTGTTCCCCAGGGATCTGTACTGGGCCCAGTCCTATTCCACATATTCATAAACGATCTGGAAAATGGGGTAAACAGTGAGGTGGCAAAATTTGCAGATGATACAAAACTACTCAAAATAGTTAAGTCCCAGACAGACTGCAAAGAGCTACAAACGGATCTCTCAAAACTGGGTGACTGGGCAACAAAATGGCAGATGAAATTTAATGTTGATAAATGCAAAGTAATGCACATTGGAAAACATAATCCCAACTATACATATAAAATAATGGGATCTAAATTAGCTGTTACCACTCAAGAAAGAGATCTTGGAGTCATTGTGGATAGTTCTCTGAAGTCATCCACTCAATGTGCAGCGGCAGTCAAAAAAGCAAACCGAATGTTGGGAGTCATCAAGAAAGGGATAGATAATAAGACAGAAAATATCATATTGCCTCTATATAAATTCATGGTATGCCCACACCTTGAATACTGCATGCAGATGTGATCGCCCCATCTCAAAAAAAGATATTGGAATTGGAAAAGGTTCAAAAAAGGGAAACAAAAATTATTAGGGGTATAGAACAGCTTCCGTATGAGGAGAGATTAATAAGACTGGGACTTTTCAGCTTGGAAAAGAGGCAACTAAGGGGGGATATGATAGAGGTCTATAAAATCATGAGTGGTATAGAGAAAGAAAATAAGGAAGTGTTATTTACTCCTCATAATATAAGAACAAGGGGCCACCAAATGAAATTAATAGGTAGCTGGTTTAAAACAAGAAAGTATTTTTTCACGCAACACACTGTCAACCTCTGGAACTCCTTGCCCGGAGGGTGTTGTGAAAGCCAACAGTATAACAGGGTTCAAAAGGGAACTAGATAAATTCATGGAAGATAGGTCCATAAATGGCTATTAGCCAGGATGGGCAGGAATGGTGTCCCTAGCCTCTGTTTGCCAGAAGCTGGGACTGGGTGACAGGGCATGGATCACTTGATAACCTGTCTGTTCATTCCCTTTGGGGCACCTGCCATTGGCCACTGTCAGAGGACAGGATACTGGGCTTGATGGACCTTTGGTCTGACCCAGTATGGCCATTCTTATGTTCCACTAGGTAGCAAGCATAGTGAAAATATAGTATCTGCAATCTGTTTTAATATAGTGCACAGATCATTTAGTTTAATATTGTTAATTAGTTTAACATTTGAACATGTGCTTACAGACTGTTGGAAGAGCACATTTTAGAAGAAAAATATTATAATGTAATAACTAGCATGGTTATCCATAGTAAGACACTCTAAATCAGTTTCTCTTCTGAGAATTAATAAAGCCACATGATAAAGATTTCAGCAGAGAAGAAAGTAGGCAACAACAAATACTAATATTCCAGATATAATGACCTTACCAGCAAAGAGGAACAAAAATTAAAATAAAATATGTGGCTGTGGATAACTGAAAAATATCAGCACCTGGGGACAAATCAAGATAGGAGTTAAAGAAGACAGTAACAGAGTTAGAATTACAAGAAGGGGGGGAGGGGGAGTACTTTACCCAAGAAGACTTCAGTCTTTCTACCACTGAATTTGAAGTTATCATGCAGCCAGGAGTTGATTGCACAATAGAAATGTATAAATGACACACATTTAGGAGAGATCAGAGAGCAGAGGTACAGTGAGATGCATAGAAGTGATGTTCAAGATTGAACCTAGAAATAAAAGCATCCCAATGGCAGAAAACAAACCTAAATTAAAAATCCTTAAACAGAAATAAAACAAGCAAGCATGAGGAAAGGTTTCAAAGCAGAAGAGGAGAGAGTTAGAGTCACAGACTTGTGGAAAGGTAGAATCACAATATCCAGGGCTTCAAATACCAACTTGCTCCTTTACCCATGGCAAGTAGGAATTCTCCCTGCATGAGTGGGGACTGGAAGCCATTAGCCAGGCTATAGAAAGAAAGGCGCAGAGTGGCCCAAGCAACACTGGCTTCTTTAAAACACCCAAAGGAAGTATTGAGCAGAATTGTAGTAGTGAGGCTCTAGCAAGCTACCACAAAACTGTTGGAATCTACTCTCAGGCACATTCTGGACACTGTAGAAATATGAAGGAGGAACATTAGCATAGGGGCTATCTACACCCTCATTCCTATTCATAAATAGTAACCTAATAATCTGGGAAGTGAGGGAAGTTAAGGAACATTTCAGGAGTTCAGGAAAATGAAGTGGAGGCAGAGGGGGAAGCAGTATTGCTTCCCACCCTTTTCCACCTGAAGAACCTTCTGTGGTTCACAAAGCAGGACTCCCACCTGATCGGCCACAGAAGATTCATCAGATGGAAAGGGGATGCTCCAGGTGGGGCTTTTTGTCTAGGAGTGGTATATGCAGAGAAGTGAAACTATAAGGTCAGGTAGAGAATTATAGTTCTTTGGAGGCATGGAGGGGGACTATTGGTATATGGAACATATGAGGAAGTTAAGGTCTATGGAGTGCACATACAGGGGATTATGTAATGAGTACGCACTCTCTATACAGCATATTTGAGTGTTATAGATTTATGGGAGGTACATGCAGGGTTATATGAGGAAATCAGCAAGGGCATCAACGGGAATGTAAGCAGAGCTTTGGGGGCGTATGTGTCATATAGGTCTATGAAATTTTTGCATGGTTCTATGGAAATTATAGCTCTATGTACAGGGTTGAATAGGAAATGTAGGCAGCTGGGGGTGTATGCACGGTACAGGGGAGAATGTGTGGCTTGGGTCCATGGGCTGCGTGTGGGCTCTAAAGGGGTATGCAGGGTTACAGAGCTATAAGGGGCATTTTCAGGGCTCGGCGGGGTACAGACCAATTGGGATGTATGTAGGGCTCAGGAGAGATATGGGATTTGGGACTGTGGGGATGTTTGCAGGGCTCTGTAGGATATGGGTAGGGTGACCAAAAGTCCTGTTTTGGCAGGGACAGTCCCTTTTTTAAAGCCCTGTTCCAGTCGTTCTGAATTTTTGGCAAAGGTGGATATTTGTCCAATTTTCTCTTGCCAACTTGATCAGCTGGCAAGAGCAAACAAAACAAATGCCCATTTTTGTCAAAAAAAGTGGGATGTGGAGGAATGTGCTGGGGGACAAGCTGCGATACCAGCTCCACGCAGGGAGGGAGTCAGGGCTTGGGCGAGCAGCAACGCCAGACTCGTGCAGGGGGGGGGCTCAGGCGAACAGCTTGGGACAGCCTCACGGGCGGCACTTGGGCTGGGCCTCGTGAGGCGTCCCGCCTTCCCGTTGGGAAATATGGTCACCCTAGATGTGGGTCTATGTGGACAGGTGTTTGCGAGGCTCTGGAGCAGATGTGCGGTCAAGTCCATGGAGGATGTTCGCAGGGCTCGGGGTGGGGAGGATGCAGGTTTCGGGTCCCTCGGAGTTTTTTAAAAAAACAAGGAGTCCGGTGGCACCTTAAAAAGACTAACAGATATATTTTGAGCATAAGCTTCCGTGGGGAAAAAACCTCACTTCTTCAGGAGTTTTTAAGGGGCTCTGCGGGACGTGGGTCCATGGCGGCATCTGCAGGGCTCTGGGTGGGATGCAGCTTCCAGGCCGCGAGGGGGTGTCAGCAGCAGGGCTCTGGGGTATTGGCGGGATTCGAGTCCCCGGGGGGCGTCGGCAGGGCTCTGAGGTGTTGCTGCGGCTCTAGTCTATGGGGCCGTGTGCGGGGCCCCAAGTCCGTGGAGGAGCGAGGCTCGGTCCGTAACTCTGGCGGTTACAGCCTGTCGGCCGAGGAACTCTCGGACGAAGCCCCCAGCCCGCCGGAGTAGCGCTCCGCCCTAGCCCAGCCCCCTCCCGGCTTCCCGCCGCCACTCTTACCAGGTCCGCCAGACGCCGGGGATCCGCAGCGTCCAGCTCACAGCGACACCTCCCGTCCCGCCGGTTGCTAAGGAAGCTTCGCGGTGTCTACGGGTTGCGGAAAGGCCAAACTTCCTGCGAAGAGACTGCAGGCGGGGCTGGGGAGCATGCGCGGATGTGGGCGGACTCGGCAATTCGCGCTGCGGGGGATGTTCCGTCACGAATCTCCCCCCTCCAGTTCTGTGCTATAGTCCCGTCCGTCGTTGCCGCGTGGCTGGGCTGCTCGCCCACGCTCACTGTGCTGGCGGGGCCGGGGATCATTGCCTGCCACAGCCTGGCTGACCCGTCTACACTGGGCAGGGTCCCCAGCAGCTCAGCAAAGCCTTGGCCTGGCTCTGGGAATAGGGCGCCCGTGTCCTTTCCTCAGCTGTGACTGTTACATTGCAATCATTGTCCCCGCTACCGGGGATTGCCCTTGGCAGCTAATGGCACCTCGCTCAGTCGGGCGACTCGGGCCTCTCCCCGCCACCTCGCAGCTCCCCTTTGGGCTCCTAAGCGTAATCACTGGCAGTAGGATACTCTCCCCGAGGTCCTAACCTTGCAAGGATCTGGGCAAGAGCCCCTGTGCCCACGCAAAGCCCACACATGCCTGGGCTGCTGCTAACAAAAACCACTGGGAAGTCAAAATGAGTGAACGCAGGGCCCGGGATTCTCGTTTTATTCCCACCGCTTTGTTCCTCCAGACCAGATGGCAATTTTAAATGGGATGAAGATAGGTTGCTAGTTGAACCAACTAGCCATTGCTGTGCGCATTGGTTCCGTGTCCAAAGCCCAATGTCTCATTAGAAGTTATCCTGCAGTTTTAGATACATTAACTGTGTTACTTGTGGCACCTTAGAGACTAACCAATTTATTTGAGCATAAGCTTTCGTGAGCTACAGCTCACTTCATCAGATGCATACTGTGGAAAATATAGAAGGTGTTTTTATACCCACAAACCATGAAAAAATGGGTGTTTATCACTACAAAAGGTTTTCCCTCCCCCCACCCCACTCTCCTGCTGGTAATAGCTTATCTAAAGTGATCACTCTCCTTACAGTGTGTATGATAATCAAGGTGGGCCATTTCCAGCACAAATCCAGGGTTTAACAAGAACGTCTGAGGAACAGTGGGTGGGAAAGGAATAAGCAAGGGGAAATAGGTTACTTTTTATAATGACTCAACCATTCCCAGTCTCTATTCAAGCCTAAATTAATTGTATCCAATTTGCAAATTAATTCCAATTCAGCAGTCTCTCGTTGGAGTCTGTTTTCGAATTTTGTTTGTTGAAGGATAGTTAGTCACTTTGAGATCAGAAATCGAGTGACCAGAGAGATTGAAGTGTTTTCCGACTGGTTTTTGAATGTTATCATTCTTGACATCTGATTTGTGTCTATTTATTCTTTTACGTAGAGACTGTCCAGACTGAAACCAGACTTAAACTGTGAGCAGTGTGTATTCCTTCTCCCCCAAATGTGGAGTTCCCCCAGTCTCACACCTCCTGGAATACCAGTATGGGCAACACCCGTGACAACTTTTCTTAACCTACATTATCACAGTTTAAGTCTGGTTTCAGTCTGGACAGTCTCTACGTAAAAGAATAAATGGACACAAATCAGATGTCAAGAATTATAACATTCATAAACCAGTCGGAGAACAATCTCTCTGGTCACGCGATTACAGACATGAAAGTTGCGATATTACAACAGAAAAACTTCAAAACCAGAGTCCAGTGAGAGACTGCTGAATTGGAATTCATTTGCAAATTGGATACAATTAATTTAGGCTTGAATAGAGACTGGGAGTGGCTAAGTCACTATGCAAGGTAACCTATGTCCCCTTGTTTTTTCCTACTCCCCCCCCCATTCCTCAGACGTTCTTGTTAAACCCTGGATTTGTGCTGGAAATGGCCCACCTTGATTATCATACACATTGTAAGGAGAGTGATCACTTTAGATAAGCTATTACCAGCAGGAGAGTGGGGTGGGGGGAGAAAACCTTTTGAAGTGATAAACACCCATTTTTTCATGGTCTGTGTGTATAAAAACATCCTCACTGCATTTTCCACTTTTATGCATCCGATGAAGTGAGCTGTAGCTCACGAAAGCTTATGCTCAAATAAATTGGTTAGTCTCTCAGGTGCCACAAGTACTCCTTTTCTTTTTGCAAATACAAACTAACACAGCTGCTACTCTGAAATCTTCCAGGAACGAAATAGATGGAGTGTGATACCTGCTTAGAAGCCAAAATAGGAAGCTCCAGAGGCACAAGAGATGTCCTGTCTGTGTTTTTAAAATTCAATAGCATGTCCCTTCTGATTTTGGTATGGCATGGTACTATCCTAACAGTTCTAAGAGCTACTGAATCACCTCATAATAATTGCCTCAGCCTCGCAACAGCAAACTTGTCAGGATTGGCCATTATGCCTTAAGGTAGTATGGCTACATTGCAGCGGACTCAGGCTCATGGGGCTTGGACTGCAGTGTAGGCATCTAGGGTCAGTTTGGAGCCTGGGCTCTGGGACCTTCCCCCCTTGAGATGTATTCATTTCATGTGGCATACTTTAGATGTGTGAGCTTTAGGTCTGCCATTATCAAGCACTCCTAACACCCTACCATTTTAGGTGTTAGTATGGTCGCATGTAACATAGTGGCTACCAGATGACAAATAAGCTAGAAACCCATAGTAATATAGTAATGATATTTTAACTTTTATTGTGCCTTTTATCCAGAGACCTCAAGGCTCTTCATAAACATTCATTAATTCAGCCTTATACCAAACCTGTGAAGGTTCACAGATATTATTAGAATCCTTGTAACCAGAGGCACAGGGGGATTAGATTATGCCTGTGGTCACAGTAAATCAGATACAGAAAGGTTTGTGACACCTAAAGTCAAACAAATTAGTGACAGAGCTAAGAACAGGAAACCAGTGTTCTCAACTCCAAATTCTCTAGTTTAATCAAACTATCTGAGATATTGTCTGCACATTCAGAGATGCTTGGTTTTCTCTCACACATTTCTCTAATTGGATCATTCAGAAATGCTTGATTGCTATTTTAAATTTGAGGTTTGTTACTTTAGAACATACCTTAGTATATTATGGGGGGAAAAACCTGCTTACTTTACCTTTGATCCTGCTCCCACAGATTTCGGTAGTACAAAATTTGTTACTCGCAGCACAAACAGCTTTTGATGCTGGCTGTATGCTTTAGAGGCAGGTATTCACATCTGATATACTTACTAGTTGGGTAAAATTACTTTCCTACAGTTATTGAAGATTGAGCTGGTCAGCTCTAACTAGCAAATTACTGCAGACTGTTTTTTTTTAATTGTCATATTCACCCTTATATTCTTCTAAACTGGATACTCTGACGTCAGAGGGAATGTAGTTTACACACTACTTAAGCAAACTGATATAGAAATCTCTTTACAGTTGATGATTAGGCTGATAGTGTGAGTACAGTCTGGTCTGATACATTTTCTCTAACAGAGCACCAGAAAAAGAAGTAGCCCACAGAGGTACTTTTTTTCAGTTTTGTATTTTGTCCACTTGGTGGTGATGATTCACTATCTTTTGTTCATTACCTTTCCTGTGCTAGCTCTGTGTAATATTACCCATTGCTCATCCTTCTATTGCTGCTGCTGTCAGAAGATTTTATTTTTTCCGTGTTCAATTCCCCAAACTGTTAATTCACATATTAAAGGTGCCAAAATAGAAGAGATTGCTGAATAGGAAGGAGATGCATTTCTTAGCTCAATTGCCCGAGAAACTGTTTTATTTACTGAGAAATCTTTTTCCAGTTTTATCCCAGACCAGGAAACAGAGCATATATGACATATAAAATGCTGATTAAGGGCAGGCTCATTGAACTTTATGGCCCCTGCATGCAAGTAATAATAAACCGGGAAATAAATGCTTTGTCCATTCATAGGAGACCATGAAAGCCCATCCCTCCCCAGTGCTAGAAGTAATCCATGTGGCCAGGGCTCTTGGGTCTGAAGATAGCATGTTGGGGGCAGGAAGTGAACAGGGCAGGGAAGTTGCTGCTCTGCATGGCATGCTTCCCCGCCTAACTAGGGTTGCGAAGCCTTCCGGTTTTGCTGGGAGTCTCCCGGAATCAGGCTCTATCTCCCAGAGACTACTAAAACCGAACCGGGAGATTTTAGGCTCAAAAAGTCCGACAGAGCAGCAGAGCTAAGGTAGGCTCCCTACCTGCCCGGGCCCCACGCCTCTGCCAGAAGCAGCCAGCATATCCCTGTGGCCCCTGGGCAGGGACAAGGGGGCTCTGCGGTGCTGCTGCCGCCCTGAGTGCCAACTCTGCAGTTCCCATTGGCCAGGAGCTGCATCAGGGCCCTTGCTTCCCAGCCCCCCGCAGGGACGTGCCGGACACTTCTGGGAGCAGCGCGGGGCCAGGGCACGCAGGGAGCCTGCCCTAGCCCCGCTGTGTTGCCAAGAAGGAGCCGCCTGAGGTAAGTGCCTCCCGACCGGAGCCCTCACCCCCTCCTATACCCCAACCCCCTGCCTCAGTCCTGAGCCCACTCCTGCACCCAAACTCCCACCCTGAGCCAGCACCCGCACCACCTACCACACCCCAAACTCCTACCCCAGCCTGGAGCCCCCTCCTGCACCCAAACTCCCTCCCAGAGCCCTCACTCCTCCCGCACCCCAATCCCCTGCCCCAGCCCCTCCAGCACCTAAACTCCCCCCCAGAGCTTGCACCCGCACCCTCTCCTGCACCCCAACCCCCTGCCTCAGGCGCAGCCCAGAGCCCCCTCCCATACTCCGAACCCCTTGGCCCCAGCCAATAGCCCACACCCCCTCACGCACCCCAACCCCCTGCCCCAGCCTGGTGAAAGTGAGGGTGGGGGAGAGTGAGTGATGCAGGGAGGAGTGATGGAGTGAGTGGGGTGCTCAGAGCAGGGACAGGGTACGGGCGGAGCAGTGGGTGGGGCAAGAGCGTTTGGGTTTGTGTTATTAGACAGTTGGCAAACCTATGCCTAACAAGGAGTATTTCTGCATGGGGAACTAGCCAAAATACATGCTGCTATGAACATTAATGAGAGAGTACAGCAATGGTGAGGTGGGGACACCGGATAGGGGACAGGAAGCTAAACTGATGGGCTGACCCTCCAAGTGGAGTGGAGGCCCCAGGATTCATGAAGTTGGAGCTCTCTTTCCTCATGGGGCCATAGTCCCCAGGATATGCACATAGGGAAACTTACTCTGACTTCACTTACTCTGGTTTTACACTATATACCTTCAACTGTGAGACGCTGTCAGGGGTGAAAGTGGCTGCCGGCACCAGTCCGTATGCAGATGATGTTAAAGCGCTACCACGGCAGCACTTTAACGTTTAATGGACCTACCAGCAGGGCCGCCAACGGGTGGGGGGCGAGGGGTAAAAAGGGCAGTTGCCCTGGGGCCAGGTGATTTAAAAGGGCCTGGGGCTCTGGGCTGCTGCTGCTGCTACTGTGGCAGTGGCCAGAGCCCCAGCCCCTTTTAAATTGCCACCGGAGCCCCGGGTGGTGCGGGGCAGGCAGCGTGGAAGGCCAGGCAGCTGGCTGGGGGAGGCTGACCACAACCCTGCCCCTTCCGCCCGAGGCCCTGCCCCTTCTGGGGACCTGGAGCCAGGCCCCCATACTGGTAAGTCTTCTATATTACTTTTACCCCTGGACTATGTACTGTTTCTTTAAATCTGTAGAAGGAAACTAGAGACAGGAGAAGCTGGGGAAGGTTCTAGGAAGAAGCTCTACAATGAAGCAAAGATAGTGTGAAAGAGAGTATAGTTCAATATACATAATGTTTTCGTTGTCATCATAGAGCTCCTTTTTCAGTATTAGAAAAGATACTCTGTAATTTTTACAAGTAACACCATTGAGTTAAATTTAGTGCTGTCAGTTAATCGCAGTTAACTCACACGATTAACTCAAAAAAATTAATCGCGATTTAATCGCACTGTTAAACGTAGAATACCAATTGAAATTTATTAAATATTTTTGGATGTTTTTCTACATTTTCAAATATATCAGTTTCTATTACAGCACAGAATACTAAGTGAGATGCGCTGTCCTGAGGTTGGGGGTTCCACGATCACCACTCCCAAGAGAAGGAGGCGGGTGGTGGTGGTCGGGGACTCTCTCCTCAGGGGGACTGAGTCATCTATCTGCCGCCCTGACCGGGAAAACAGAGAAGTCTGCTGCTTGCCAGGGGCTAAGATTCGCGATGTGACAGAGAGACTGCCGAGACTCATCAAGCCCTCGGATCGCTACCCCTTCCTGCTTCTCCACGTGGGCACCAATGATACTGCCAAGAATGACCTTGAGCGGATCACTGCGGACTACGTGGCTCTGGGAAGAAGGATAAAGGAGTTTGAGGCGCAAGTGGTGTTCTCGTCCATCCTCCTCTTGGAAGGAAAAGGCCGGGGTAGGGACCGTCGAATCGTGGAAGTCAACGAGTGGCTACGCAGGTGGTGTCGGAGAGAAGGCTTTGGATTCTTTGACCATGGGATGGTGTTCCATGAAGGAGGAGTGCTAGGCAGAGACAGGCTCCACCTAACGAAGAGAGGGAAGAGCATCTTTGCGAGCAGGCTGGCTAACCTCGTGAGGAGGGCTTTAAACTAGGTTCACCGGGGGAAGGAGACCAAAGCCCTGAGGTAAGTGGGCAAGCGGGATACCGGGAGGAAGCACAGGCAGGAACGTCTGTGAGGGGAGGGCTCCTACCTCATACTGAGAATGAGGGGCAATCAACAGGTTATCTCAAGTGCCTATATACAAATGCACAAAGCCTTGGAAACAAGCAGGGAGAACTGGAGGTCCTGGTGATGTCAAGGAATTATGACGTGATTGGAATAACAGAGACTTGGTGGGATAACTCACATGACTAGAGTACTGTCATGGATGGTTATAAACTGTTCAGGAAGGACAGGCCAGGCAGAAAAAGTGGGGGAGTAGCACTGTATGTAAGGGAGCAGTATGACTGCTCAGAGCTCCGGTATGAAACTGCAGAAAAACCTGAGTGTCTCTGGATTAAGTTTAGAAGTGTGAGTAATAAGAGTGATGTAGTGGTGGGAGTCTGCTATAGACCACTGGACCAGGGGGATGAGGTGGATGAGGCTTTCTTCCGGCAACTCGCAGAAGCTACTAGATCTCATGCCCTGCTTCTCATAGGCGACTTTAATCATCCTGATATCTGCTGGGAGAGCACTACAGCGGTGCATAGACAATCCAGGAAGTTTTTGGAAAATGTAGGGGACCATTTCCTGGTGCAAGTGCTGGAGGAGCCAACTAGGGGGGAGCTTTTCTTGACCTGCTGCTCACAAACCGGGAAGAATTAGTAGGGGAAGCAAAAGTGGATGGGAATCTGGGAGGCAGTGACCATGAGTTGGTCGAGTTCAGGATCCTGACACAGGGAAGAAAGGTAAGCAGCAGAATACGGACCCTGGACTTCAGGAAAGCAGACTTCGACTCCCTCAGGGAACTGATGGGTAGGATCCCCTGGGGGAATAACATAAGGGGGAAAGGAGTCCAGGAGAGCTGGCTGTATTTCAAGGAATCCCTATTGAGGTTACAGGGACAAACCGTCCCGATGTGTCGAAAGAATAGTAAATATGGCAGGCGACCAGCTTGGCTTAATGGTGAAATCCTTGTGGATCTTAAACATAAAAAAGAAGCTTACAAGAAGTGGAAGATTGGACAAATGACCAGGGAAGAGTATAAAAATATTGCTCAGGCATGTAGGAATGAAATCAGGAGGGCCAAATCACACCTGGAGCTGCAGCTAGCAAGAGATGTTAAGAGTAACAAGAAGGGTTTCTTCAGGTATGCTGGCAACAAGAAGAAAGCCAAGGAAAGTGTGGGCCCCTTACTGAATGAGGGAGGCAACCTAGTGACAGAGGATGTGGAAAAAGCTAACATACTCAATGCTTTCTTTGCCTCTGTCTTCACGAACAGGGTCAGCTCCCAGACTGCTGCACTGGGCAACACAGCATGGGGAGTAGGTGGCCAGCCCTCTGTGGAGAAAGAGGTGGTTAGGGACTATTTAGAAAAGCTGGACGTGCACAAGTCCATGGGGCCGGATGCGTTGCATCCGAGAGTGCTAAAGGAATTGGCGGCTGTGATTGCAGAGCCATTGGCCATTATCTTTGAAAACTCTTGGCGAACGGGGGAAGTCCCGGATGACTGGAAAAAGGCTAATGTAGTGCCAATCTTTAAAAAAGGGAAGAAGGAGGATCCTGGGAACTACAGGCCAGTCAGCCTCACCTCAGTCCCCGGAAAAATCATGGAGCAGGTCCTCAAGGAATCAATCCTGAAGCACTTACACGAGAGGAAAGTGATCAGGAACAGTCAGCATGGATTCACCAAGGGAAGGTCATGCCTGACTAATCTAATCGCCTTCTATGATGAGATTACTGGTTCTGTGGATGAAGGGAAAGCAGTGGATATATTGTTTCTTGACTTTAGCAAAGCTTTTGACACGGTCTCCCACAGTACTCTTGTCAGCAAGTTAAAGAAGTATGGGCTGGATGAATGCACTATAAGGTGGGTAGAAAGTTGGCTAGATTGTCGGGCTCAACGGGTAGTGATCAATGGCTCCATGTCTAGTTGGCAGCCGGTATCAAGTGGAGTGCCCCAAGGGTCGGTCCTGGGACCGGTTTTGTTCAATATCTTCATAAATGATCTGGAGGATGGTGTGGATTGCACTCTCAGCAAATTTGCGGATGATACTAAACTAGGAGGAGTGGTAGATATGGTGGCAGGTAGGGATAAGATACAGAGGGACCTAGACAAATTGGAGGATTGGGCCAAAAGAAATCTCATGAGGTTCAACAAGGATAAGTGCAGGGTCCTGCACTTAGGACGGAAGAATCCAATGCACCGCTACAGACTAGGGACCGAATGGCTAGGAAGCAGTTCTGCAGAAAAGGACCTAGGGGTGATAGTGGACGAGAAGCTGGATATGAGTCAACAGTGTGCCCTTGTTGCCAAGAAGGCCAATGGCATTTTGGGATGTATAAGTAGGGGCATAGCCAGCAGATCGAGGGACGTGATCGTTCCCCTCCATTCGACATTGGTGAGGCCTCATCTGGAGTACTGTGTCCGGTTTTGGGCCCCACACTACAAGAAGGATGTGGATAAATTGGAGAGAGTCCAGCGAAGGGCAACAAAAATGATTAGGGGTCTGGAACACATGACTTATGAGGAGAGGCTGAGGGAACTGGGATTGTTTAGTCTGCAGAAGAGAAGAATGAGGGGGGATTTGATAGCTGCTTTCAACTACCTGAGAGGTGGTTCCAAAGAGGATGGTTCTAGACTATTCTCAGTGGTAGAAGATGACAGAACAAGGAGTAATGGTCTCACGTTGCAGTGGGGGAGGTTTAGGTTAGATATTAGGAAAAACTTTTTCACTAGAAGGGTGGTGAGACACTGGAATGCGTTATCTAGGGAGGTGGTAGAATCTCCTTCCTTAGAAGTTTTTAAGGTCAGGCTTGACAAAGCCCTGGCTGGGATGTTTTAATTGGGGATTGGTCCTGCTTTGAGCAGGGGGTTGGACTAGATGACCTCCTGAGGTCCCTTCCAACCCTGATATTCTATGATTCTAAGTTTATGGTGCTCACTTTATATTATTATTTTTATTACAAATATTTGCACTGTAAAAATGATAAAAGAAATAGTATTTTTCAATTCACCTCGTACAAGTACTGTAGTGCATTCTCTTTATCATGAAAGTGCAACTTAGAAATGTAAATTTTTTTGTTACATAACTGCTCTCAAAAACAAAACAATGTAAAACTTTAGAGTCTACAAGTCCACTCAGTCCTACTTCTTGTTCAGCCAATTGCTAAGACAAACAGGTTTGTTTACATTTACAGGAGATGCTGCTGCCTGCCTCTTATTTACAACATCACCTGAAAGTGAGAATAGGTGTTCACATGGCACTTTTGTAGCTGGCGTTGCAAGGTATTTATGTGCCAGATATGTTAAACATTTGTATACCCTTTCATGCTTCGGCCACCATTCCAGAGGATATGCTTCCATACTGATGATGCTCATTAAAAAATAATGCATTAATTACATTTGTGATTGAACTCCTTGGGGGAGAACTGTAGGTCTTCGGTTCTGTTTTACCCACATTCTGTCATATATTTCATGTTATAGCAGTCTCGGATCATGACCCAGCACACGTTTATTTTAAGAACACTTTCACAGCAGATTTGACATGTTCTAGGTAATGGTGGTTGAAGATAAAAGGACATATGAATCTTTAGCACATCTGGCACGTAAATATCTTGCAATAGCGGCTACAACAGTGCCATGCAAACGCCTGTTCTCACTTTCAGGTGACATTGTAAACAAGAAGCAGGCAGCATTCTGTCCTGCAAATTGTAACCAAGTTTGTTTGTCTGAGCAATTGGCTGAAGTAGGACTGAGTGGACTTGTAGGCTCTAAAGTTTTGCATTGTTTTCTTTTTTAATGAAGTTATTTTTTTTGTACGTAATTCTACGTTTGTAAGTTCAACTTTCATGATAAAGAGATTGTACTATGGTACTTGTATGAGGTGAATTGAAAAATACTATTTCTTTTGTTTTTTACTGTGCAAATATTTGTAATAAAAATAAATATAAAGTGAGCACTATACACTTTGTATTCTGTGTTGTAAGTGAAAGCAATATATTTGAAAATGTAGAAAACATCCAAAAATATTTAAATAAATGGTAGTCCATTATTGTTTAACAACGCGATTAATCATAATTAATTTTTGTAATCGTGCAATTAATCACAATATTTTTAATCACTTGACAGCCCTAGTTAAATTCAATTACACTACATCAGAATCAAGTTCAGTAGAATGTTCCTGAAATGGCATTACCTTCACCATAACCGGGAACCAGCTTAGTTTTTAGGTGAGGGGTCCAATGAGGGCACATCTTGTTGGCCCTCTCCAAAATCCCATTTCTGGCCCTGACTGCACTGGGACATCTTGTCTATTTACATTTGAATTTCTGTCCTTAAATCTCCATACTTTACTCCCACAATTCATGATATTAACTTAGATAAATCTTGCTGACAATTTACTTCTGTTCATGGTGGTGTCTTTCCTAAATGGCTAATACAACACAATCCTGACCAGTATATACTGAATTATGAATGTTGTGTATTTTTCTGGTGCAATCAATAATTTTAGCCAACTCAGAAGATGTCTCCCAAGGTCTTCCTCCATGATGGTGTCTTCCAAGAGTTTCTGCTAAGTATTCTCACATCAACTGTTTTATTTGTAAATTTACATCCACATAAATGAGAATAGTATAGTAATTACAAGTGTAGTCAGTTAAGCAATGTGTACTACTAACAGCATATTGTTTCAAAAGCAATAAGGAATGATCCTTTGAGTACTTTTCCACTCATGACTTATCAGTTTAACTTAACATTAACTACATTGAAGTGGGTGCTTAGGAGCTAAACCACAGAAGCACAATCTGTAGTATTCTGGAGCAATTTTAAAATAATGGATGTAATTCTGAACTCATCGTGTAAACCATCAGGTAAAATCATTCTTGCAAATGGTACACTGTCCTGTACTCTAAATAGTTGGAATTCAGCAAATAATTAATAATTAAAATATGTAAAGTGAAGCAATTGATGAAGATTGAACTAAGTTGTAAATTAAATATGAAATGTGAAACACATAGGTGATTTTCCAGGCACTCTTCAAAAGATATCTGTTTAATAGGGGTGAGGGTATACTTCCAAGAATGGTAAAGGAGTAGAAAGTAGTTTTTTTGTAGATGCATGGCTGAATTCCTGTTGAATGATTATTTTAAGGCTGTTGTGATTTTGTTTATTACTGATTATATATTAGAATGTCTAGAGGCTTGTAGGTGTATCTTTTTATTATTTAAATCTAAATAAATGAATAGGAAAGTAATTTACAGCATCATTGTCCAACAAAATGAAAGTTTTTACATAATTGATTGTATGATGGCTTGCAACTGTTAGAGGAGACACGACGTTACCAGTTAGAAATCTATGTATTTATTTATTTATTTATTTAAGTTGAAAAGGCAATGACCATTTATTTTTATTCTTTGTTTTCTATCTCTTAGCCAGTTTTTGATCCAAAACAATACTGCGTCTTTCTACTCTTGCATAATGACAGGTTTCAGAGTAGCAGCCGTGTTAGTCTGTATCTACAAAAAGAAAAGGAGTACTTGTGGCACCTTAGAGACTAACAAATTTATTTGAGCATAAGCTTTTGTGAGCTACAGCTCACTTCACTGAATGCATCCAATGAAGTGAGCTGTAGCTCACAAAAGCTTATGCTCAGATAAATTTGTTAGTCTCTAAGGTGCCACAAGTACTCATTTTCTTTCTACTCTGTTTCTTTAGCAGCCTGTTGTGAGGGATCTTGTCAAAGGCCCTTTGAAAGTCTAAATAAGTGGCAACTGGTTCTCCATTGTCCACTACCTTGACACATTCAAAGAGTTCTAACAGATTAGTCAGACAGAGTTTCCTTTTGCAGGAACTGCTGGTTAAACCCTATCATATTATGATCTTCCAGATGTTTTATTATTCTCTTTACTTTATTGTTTCAACCAATTTACCAGGTACATATGTAAGGTTTACTAGTCTTTAATTCCCTGGATTACCCCTGGAGCATTTTTAAAACACAGGTGCAATTTGTATTACTCATCAAGACACCAGTATAGTAGCTGTTTTTAATGAGATTGCTTATTTTAGCTAGCAGTTCAGCTAATTCATACTTAAAACTTCTGCAAACTCTTTACAGTAATCTCATCTATGTTTGGTGATTTACTGTTTTTTTAAATTTATCAGTTTGCTCTAGTACCTCTTCTTGCAACCCCTCAGTTTCTAACAGTACCTCATCTTTATTACTAGGAAAGAACAGGTATCTCCCCTGCATCCTCCATGGTGCAAGTGATGCAAATAAATCATTTGGTCTTCCCATCAATGTCCTTAACTTTTCCTTTTAGTTCCTGGTCATTTAGTGGACCAATTCTTGTGCAAGCTTCTTGGTTTGTTTGTTTGTTTGTTTTGTGATATACCTAAGAAATTCTTGAAGTTTGCTTTTATATCTTTAGCTCTTTGCTTTTTCAATCTGCTTTCACGGGCTGTCCACCACAGCCCTTGTTTGGAGCATTTCAGGACACAACATAAAGTATGTGTGTTCAGGAAAGTTCTAGTTCACCTGATCATTTTAAGGGAACATTGTTACATAGACCTTTTTGTTAGACCTATTTTTTTTTTTTGTTTATGTAATGAGGCACCTCTTGCTAAGGTGATAGGCATAATTTGGAAAGCGATGTATAGAAAAATGTAAATAGAGAGACACCGCAATCTCCTGTAACTAAAGTGATAAAGGCCTCAGTTCTATTTGCCAGTGTCACATGTAGTATACACAGCTTGAGTAATAAATATATAGCCATAGATTCATTACAAAATGTAGAAAGACTCAATACCAATTAATATAGATGGAAATCAAATGATCAGTAAGCACATTCTGATAGGTGAACATGGGACATAAACTGGGAACCACTCCTAACTTGGAAAGATAAACAATGAAATACAAATTCTAGTGAGTTATTTTAAAAATACTTTAGAACATGAAAACTGTGCATAATGAGCTAACTATAGTCCATTTCAGGCAATGGAAAAATTGGGCCCAACACTCAGAATGGGATTGCGACTGAGAGATCTGTATAGGGGAGAGTGGATGGAGAAAAAGCATTCAGTAAAAAAAATGTGATTAAAGAAAAAGTGGAAGGTGATAAACCCAGAGGCTTTGATACAGTTCTTAGCAACAAAGGAACCTGCAGTCCACAAAACTACACTTGATCACCTTGAAGAATGGAGTATGACCATTTTATATTAAAGCAAGTAATTGTATCTTCAAGGTAGAATGCAATAAAACAGATTCTGTGGGGCCTAATTCAGTGATTTTATGGACCCTCTAGGCACCATTTGTACTTGAATAAAGTGAGTGTGTGCATTGAATATTAAATCACCGCAATTCTTTGCTATTTGTATTTTCAAAACCATAAATCACTAATATGAAGTCCCAAAGTCTAACTACAGAGCAAAATAAGGTCTTGACACCTCCAAAAGCCATATTTATGATTTGTATGAAGTAAAGAGATTTTCTAAGACAAAGTCCTTATTTGAGTAGCAAAGGTTTTAGCTCCGTTTTTCTGCATGTAGTGTAAATTACATTGTCTCCAGAAGAACCAACTTTTCAGTTACTGTACAATAACCCTTTCTAGTAAGACAAATCCCAAGGGACTTGACAAAATCAAGGGAAACTATTTTTTTTTCTGATTTGACTGTCCAAGAGCTTTTATTTCACTTGAGACTATGAATAAAACTCTTCTTTTCCATACAAAGGCCTACCTGGAATGTCTCAGAAGGCATTATCCCAGAACATAGCAGTTCCCCTTACTCAAAGGTTCTTAGTTCACAGTGACCCCAGGAAAGAGAGACGATCAGTTACTTCCAATGGGTCAGCTCAAATAGGCTGTTTTTCTCTTACCTTGGAAAGCATTAGGCCCTTATTTGTGCTACAGCAGGGGTTCTCAAACTGGGGGTCAGGACCCCTCAGGGCATCACGAGGTTATTGCATGGGAGGTCGCAAGCTATCAGCCTCCACCCCAAACCTGGCTTTGCCTCCAGCATTTATAATGGTGTTAAATATATTAAAAAGTGTTTTTAATTTATAAGGGGGGTCGCACTCAGAGGCTTGCTATGTGGAAGGGGTCATCAGTACAAAAGTTTGAGAACCACTGTGCTACAGCATGTAGGTCTCAGTGGGAGGAGCAGCAATGAAGTGGGATGTTAGCCTTTTTTTTTTTTAAAGTGTGGAGTGACAGGAAGATCTGGCTAGTTGATGATCTGAGACGGATATCTTCACATAAATAGAAGAGAGTCCAGTCAAAGTATGATACTGAGACTGGAACACTATCATCAGCCATGTGTGATTGGGAAGACTGCTCAATTTTCCCAGAGTGGGGGGATAGATCTAATTACTATGGATCTGAGTGCTGGAGAGGTTCATGGGGGCCTGTACCAATGAGGACTCACCCTTTTAGGGAATAGGGATCAGTCCCACCCGTGCCTCATTTTCCAGCCCCAAATGATGAATTTAGGCTTGGGTGGGTGGGTGGGTCAGATGACCAGTATCTCCTGATAATAGCTGCGGGGGGAGGGCTGGATTTCCTGTGAGGAGTCTGTTCCATCACTGAGGAGGAGAGAGACCTGGAGGGAATCCAGGGTTAGAGAAAACTGAGGGAAAGGCCTCGCTGGAGATACCTGCAGTGAGGGGCAGGAGCTTTAAGAGAAGGGTCACTAGATGTCCCGATTTTATAGGGACAGTCCCGATTTGGGGGGCTTTTTCATATATAGGCACCTATTACCCCCTACCCCCATCCCAATTTTTTGCACTTGCTCTCTGGTCACCCTATTTAAGAGAAAGAGGCTTGTGGAAATGCCAGGCAGCAGGACCAGGAGTTTGGAAAAGAAAGGCTGACCTCAACAAGGGGCTGGAGAAACTGTAGAGTCAGAACAAGACATTTTCTCATTTAAGTTGATACTTGAAGTGTGTTATTTTAGTAACACAGATGCTAAGAAGGGTATGTGTGTTTGACTTGACAGCAAGGAAGTGCAGTTTTTGAGAAACCCAAGCATGGGAAACACTAAGTAGGAGTGGAGTCTTATATTGTTTTGGTATATAAAGCCATCTTGTGCCTTAACTATATATCTACTTACCTTCATGTTGATGGGAAAGTATGAACTGGCTGAGGGTAGGATGGTCAAATGGATAGGAACTGGCCTGGGACCATAAGTTAAATTCCTGGCTCAGCCCCAGACTTCCTTTGTGACCACGGGCAAGTCACTTAAGCTATCCTGTGCTTCAGTTTCCCATCTGTATAATGGGGATAGTACTTCCCTACCACACAGTGTTGTGAGGACAAAATCCAATAATGATTGTGAGGTGCTCATGTTCTATAATGATGGGAGTCAGATAAGTAGCTAAGTAGATACATTTCTAGGTGATTTTCTTTTATTTCCTTATTTTTGAGTTATTTTAACAATTTCCTCCCTAAAATATTCAGATCTGTGAGCCAAAGAATGATGCCATTAAAGCACGTTGAATTTTGATGCTCAGCAAGTAAATGACCCTTGGGCATCTCCCTCTCCCCAAAGTACTCTTCATTATGGGCCTGATTCTAATGGGGTTGGTTGAGAAGGCTCAACAACTCACAGGATCAGGCCCCGTATGATGATATTGCCCCTCAGCTGTGTTTTTTTTAAACTGTTTTCCACTAATGATGAGTCAGCTTGTTAATCTGAGTTTGTCAGGGAAAGCGTATGGAAAGTGGCCAGTTTTGTTCATTGTATTTTTGTGCTGCATCACCTAAAATGATAACAAAATGTAACCTGTCACACAGCATTGGTGCAATAAAACAAAACACACATATTCCTCTAAAGGAAATAAGGGTGCCAAAGCTAAATAAACACAATATGAGGTTTGGGACTTTTTAAAAATTGCCTGTTACCTCATTGCCCAAGGTCACCCTTGTCAGACCAGTGGACTGACAGTTCTCTAGAGTAACATAAAACCATTAAGTTGCTCTTTGATCTTGCACCTTCTTTAGAACATTTTAATCAATTAACCATAAAGCTACTCAGCTTGTCTTATTTACTACACATAAAACTACTTTGGTCTGGCTGACACGTTACTACATTATAGATCAAAGATAGTAAGAAACTCTACATCCAACCAGGATAATTATGAGCCACTTTTCAGAACCTCTTAGATATACTTTTATCCTAGGGATGGAGGAGAACAGCATTTTGATCTAGAGTGAAATGAAAAGCTTCATGAGTGTTTAAATAGGTAGCCCAAACTGATTTATGCATGATCTAATTGTTATTGGCTGGGGTTGGGGTTCAGGACTAGCTAGCTTAGCCTGAACAGAGTCTCTTTTAAACACTGACAATATATATAGTTGATAAAAATAGAAAACATTTCCTAGTGCATATGAGCACCCATCTCTTGTTTAATACAAAAATCAGTTCAGTGTTTAAATACTCATGTACTGGGGCACAGGTAGTCCCACTAGTCCAGTGGTTCTCAAACTTTTATACTGGTGACCCCTTTCACATAGCCAGCTTCTGAGTGCAACTCCCTCTTATAAATTAAAAACATTTTTTAATATATTTAACACCATTATAAATGCTGGAGGCAAAGGAGGGTTTAGGATGGAGGCAAACAGCTCACGACCCCCATGTAATAACCTCGTGACCCCATTTGAGAACCCCTGCATTAGTCCATTAATTAAAATTTGATAAAGTAATCAGGTGTGACATTTTTTTCAGGCTTTTAGGCCAAAATTTCAAAGGCCACACTTGTGTATACAGAAGACTTTCATCTACAGAAGAATTACTGCAGTCTCAGTGAATATTCTCACAGATTGGAGAGTAAAAAAACCAAACCAAATCCTACATTAAAAATAATCTGGTTTAGAATGTTTACATCATTCTTTATGGCCAAGTCCTGGAATCAGTTGACTGTCCAAGCTGCTCACCAGCGATCTCTGCGTGGGAACCCTCCTCCCATTTGAATCTGCTCAGCAGCCACTACTCTACTCTTTCTTGTGGGATTGGGGAATGGTGAATGGACCAGTGTAACTATAGATTCATCAGCCCTATCCCACTTCTGTCCCGCACCCCATCTTACTGCATGCTGAGGTACAAAATTAAGGTTGCTGACACAACAGTATTTCTGCTCCCTTGTGCATCTGCATTAGAATATGGTCTTTACATCTAGAACTATCAAGAAGTCTGAGGGAGTGAGGTGGAGGAAAACTTGGCACTAAATTTCCTTATAACTAATCAAAAGGCATTCCTTGAAACATCCATGTGTACAGAACCATGATGTAGAGAGCTCTTTGCAATCACTATTATTCTGTGGGAGATGACACCTAGCATCCATGATCTCTAGATTTTAAAACTGATTCAAAAAAATGTGGCAGGAAAATGGGAAGGTAGGAAACCTTGCTACTGTAATCGATAGCTGACATTTCCATGCAGTATTTTCAGCCACTCTCGCTTACCTTCAATTACAACTCAAAATTGATTTCTCTGAACATTACTCCTCCTTTGAGTAAACTGGCTCTCTACCTGTGCTTGTCATCACCATTTTAAGAACTGATAAATGAGAATTAATAGGCTTATGAATACCATGAATAAAATGCTACTTGATAGATTTTATTTCTCTATCTTCTTAACAAAGAACAATGTTCTTAGCTCTCAGAACATGGGGGAGAATGTTGTTAATAAGAACATAAGAATGGCCACACTGGATTAGACAAATAGTCTATTCACCCAAGAATCCTGTCTTCCAACTGTGGCCATTGCCAGAGGCTTCAGAGAGAATGAACAGAAGAGGGCAAGTCATTGAGTGATCCATCCTGTCATCCAGTCCCAGCTTCTGGCAGTCAGAGGTTTAGTGACACCCAGGCAACCAGGTTGCCTCTCTGACCATCTTGGCTAATATCCATTGATGGATCTATCCTTCATGAACTTATCTAATTCTTTTTTGAATGTAGCTATATTTTTGGCCTTCTCAACATTCCCTTTCAACGAGTTTCACAGGTTGACTGCACATTGTGTAACGAAGTACTTCCTTCTGTTTGGTTTAAATTCTGCTGCCTATTAACTTCATTGGGTGATCCCTGGTTCTTGTGTTACATGAAGGTGTAAATAACACTTCCTCATTCACTTTTGCCACACCATTCATGATTTTATAGAACTCTATCATATCCCCCATTAGTCATCTCTTTTCCAAGATAAACAGTCCCCATCTTTTTAATCTCTCCTCATATAGGAGCTGTTCCATACCCCTAATCATTTTTATTGCCCTTCTCTTCTTTTCAGATGGGGGCAACCAGAACTGCATGTAGTATTCAAGGTGTGCACATACCATGGATATAGATAGTGACATCATGATATTTTCTGTCTTATAACCTATCCCTTTCCTAACATTCTATTAGCTTTTTTGACTGCCACTGCACCTTGGCTTCAAATTTCGCTACCTCACTGTTTACCTCCTCTTCCAGGTCATTTAAGAATACATTGAACAGCATAGGTCCCAGTACAGATCCCTGGGAGATGCTGCTATTTACCATTTTCCATTGTGAAAACTGACCATTTATTCCTACCCTTTGTTTCATATCTTTTAACCAGTTACCTGTCCATGAGAGGACCTTTCCTCTTATTCCATGACTGCTTATTGTGCTTCAGGGCCTTTGATGTGGGACCTTGTCAAAGGTTTTCCAAAAGTCCTTGGATCAACTGGATCACCCTTGTCCACATGCTTGTTGACATCCTCAAAGTATTCAAAGAGATTGGTGAGGCATGATTGCCCTTTACAAAAGCCATGTTGACTCTTCACCAACATATTGTGTTCATCTATATGTCTGACAATTCTGTCTTTACTATAGTTTCAGCCAATTTTCCTGGTACTGAAGTTAGGCTTACTGGCCTATAATTGCTGAGATCACCTTTGGAGCCTTATTTAAAAATTGGCATTATGTTACCTACCTTCCAGTTATTTGGTATAAAGTATGATTTAAGCGATAGCTTACATACCAGAGTTAGTAGTTCTGCAATTTCATATTTGGGTTCCTTCAGAACTCTTGGTTTTATAATAACCTCAATAACCTTGGTCCTATTGACTGTTATCCTTTGTACCGTTTATCAATTTGTTCCAAAACTTCCTCTATTGACACCTCAATCCGGGCTAGTTCCTCAGTTTGGCATCCAAAAAGAATGGCTCAGGTGTGGGAATCTCCCTCACATCCTCTGCAGTGAAGACTGACACAAAGAATTCATTTAGCTTCTCTGCAATGGCCTTATCTTCCTAGAGTGCTTATTTAATACCTTGATAGTCCACTGGCCCCACTGATTATTTGGCAGGCTTCATGCTTCTGATGCACTTAACCCATTTTTTGGTGGTTAGTTTTTGTGTCTTTTGCTAGTTGCTCTTCACATTCTTTTTTGGCCTGCTGAATTATACTTTTACAGTTGACTTGCCAGAGTTTATGATCCTTTCTATTTTCCTTAGTAGGATTTGACTTCCAACTTTCAAAGGGTGCCTTTTTGCCTCTAACCACCTCATTTACTTTGCTGTTTAGCCATTGTGACTTTTTTTTTGGTCCTCTTACTTTTTTTTTGAATCAGGGGCACAGATTTCATCTGAGTCTCTATTATAGTATTTTAAAATAGTGTCCATGCACTTTGCAGGCATTTCACTCTTGTGAGTGTTCCTTTTAATTTCCATTTAACTAGCTTCCTCATTTTTGTGTAGTTCCTCTTTTTGAAGTTAAATGCTACTGTGGTGGGTTTCTTTGGTATTTACCCCCCCAAAGGATGTTAAATTTAATTACCTTATGATAGGTATTACTGAGCAGTTCACTTATTTTCACCTCTTGGACCAGATCCTGTGTTCCACTTCGGACTAAACCCAAGATTTGCTTCTCCCTTGTGGGTTCCAGGACTAGCTGCTCCAAGAAGTAATCATTGATAGAGTCCTGACATTTTAATCTCTGCATCCCGTCCTGTGGTGACAGGTACCCAGTCAATATGGGGGTAGTTGAAATCCACCATTACTGGTTTTTCAGCCTGATCATTTCACAGTCATTGTCACCACCCTGGTGTTTGGTAGTATATTCCTACTTCTATACTCTTATTATTGAAGCATGGAACTTCTATCCATAGAGATTTTATGGTACAGTTTGATTAATTTAAGATTTTTACTATATTTGAATATATTTAAGTTTTTTACTATATTTATTCTTAATTTTCCCTCTCTCCAAACTCCTCATATTTCTGTAATTTAAATTCAAATTTAAATTCAGAAAATGTAAGATGGGGAGGTTTTCTGTGAGACTGTTTTACATTGTAGAGTTACTGGTGCTAGACATATTTTGTTTTAATTCAGATGTGCTGAAGTTTGCTTAGAGTTTTGGATTTGAACAAACCTAAAAAGCCAAAGTGAAACTAAATCAAAACTACCATTATACCTGCTTTTGAGTCCAAACCATGCAAAACCTTTTTTGTTTTGTTTTTTGTTTTTCAACTGAAATCATAAATCATCCCAGGTTCATCAAATGGTTTGCAAATATAGACAAATTTGGCCCAAGTTTCAGGTTTATAGCAAAGCTTGAAATCAGGAAAGAATTTAGATTAGTTTCAAGTTTCATTACACAAGTCTTCAGGTTTCATTACAGAAGGTTTTACACAGTTTTGATCCGTTATATAACTAAAATAGATATGCTGTCACCCAGCGTGAACTACAGTGTGTTCTACACAGAAATGTTGCACAGTCAAGATGGATTAGGTTAAACTTCCGGACTCCTAGTTATCTTGAATATCTAATCATACTTGCTATTGTTCAGACCTACTCAGGGAAATCTAAAAGCATGAAAGTTCACTTCTGGAAAAATAAATGTGAATGTTCCACCCTGATATGACTATAACTAGAGAGAGTTATGATATTACAAGGACAATCTGTTTTCTGTAACCATTTATTAGTGAATCACAGTGAAGTCCTTTTTTTATTTAATTTTAAAAAAATGACCTCACTATAAGCAATTTCACTATAGTAGAGTCTGTTTACCCTCCCTCACTTCCCCTTAAAGTTGCTCTAGTATTTAGTGTCGTTTTGACCCCTATTGCTGGAGCAGGACACCAAAAAACCTCTTCACTCCTTTGGAAAGGACCAACAAAGTTGAAGCATGTTCTTTTTTTCGCTTCCCTGGGATCTTAGGCAACCCCAGGACTGGGGGACAGCATGATCCTTCTCTTTAGTCTCCTGAAAGTGGAGCAACAAAAAGATCTTCAGTTGAGGATCCCCAGGGGGTAGGGTTGCCAGTTTTGGTTGGACATATTCCTGGAGGTTTCATCACATGACATAATCTTTAAAGACTAAATCTTTAACTCCTGGAGACTCCAGGACAATCCTGGAGACTTGGCAACCCTACCAGGAGGAGCAGCATACAATTATATACACTGAAATCTTTACTTTAACTCAGCTTCTAGCACACAGAAACTTTAGTGGCTTCTGGCAAGTTCAGCTGGGTTCATAGCTGCTTTGCATCACTGGAGCAGCTCAAAACAGCTTGAGTATGGCTAGTGAATCTGACCCTAGGTTTCTTATTTCCTTGTTCTTAATACCCTGGTTCGTCTGTATTTAATGAGCTTATTAATTACCTTGTGGAATTCAAATAGCTTGTGGTCACTAGTTCCAAGTGTTCCTTTAATTATTCTATTCTTGATCAATCAATATGAAGTTGATCTAGGATGGCTTCTCCTCAGGGTGTTATTTTCTGAAACCTAACAAAATTGCCTTCTGCATAACTTGGAACTCTTTGGCTGTATTTATTACCCAACAGCTAGCCTGGTGGTTAATTCCCTCATGAGTACAGTATGCTGTAGCTTGAAGTATCTTTAGAGTGTGTACCTCTTTCCCCCATTCTCATTTTCCTTTTCTCCTGCTGATCTGTAGTGGGTACCCATAATTTGTTTCACTTTTTGGTTTTTATTCCTTATGCCCATATATAAAGAATGTATTTGACTGTGTTTGATGTTAATGAGAGAATAAGAAATCACGGCACATGAATTATATCTTTACCTGACTTATGAGATAGGGAAAACACGTATCAAAGCTAAAAACAAAAAAGGGATTGAATATATTGGGACACAGAACAAAATTTTCCCTGATCCCAAGTGCAGGAGATACAAACTAGGTGCTGCAAAAAAGGCAATTTTGAGAAGTAGTTCTGGAAGTCTCCTTATTTTTCCACAGCTAAACTACATGTGCTGCATAATGGAAAAAATCTTTTGGGGAATCCAGATCAGTGCTATGCCTTCTTAATAAAATTCAGGAAGAGAGTAGTAGACTTAGTAAGGACTTTGAGAGAGAGACTCTGAGGGAGACACCTAATGAACAGTGAGAAACAATAACGAGAGGTAGCATCTTGGTGAGCTGTAGGACTTTACATTTTGGTTTTTTTGCTTTTTAAAATATATGAATATGCACTGATAGACACAAATAAAATGCTTGGGAAAGAGTTAATATACTGCCTTCCTAGTTATAAGAAGAAAAAGAATTCTAGTCTATTTATTATACATGTTATCTGCTACTGTGCATAGCTGGAACTGAGGGTCAACTGAGCTATGCACTCCTTCTCTTCCCCCCGCCCCAAGGTAAGTCCTCTGTTCCCTAAATGGTAGTGCACCCTGGAAAAAGAGCACAAATAAAAGTCTCTACTGCTTTTGCTGGACGTCCTGAATTTAGTGTAAGGCAGCTAATGAGATTAAACAGGGAGGCTCAGTACAGCACTCTCATTGGCTGGTTTACCTCTGAGGCAAAATGAAATGTAAAGACATTGCAAAACTTAGAGGGCAGAAAACACTGAAAAGATCAGCATGCTGAAATGAAGCTATGCACCTGGGAAGCAATTCTGAAGCCTGTTCCCAGGGGTGAGAATTCCTACAGCATGGGTATCACTCTGCAGACCTGGAGCAATTTTGTGGGAATGCTAGAAAGCCGTTCAAGGGATGACAGTTTTTTCTCAGACTGACAAATGGCTTTCAGCACTGACCAAATAAGTTTCCTCAGTACATGTTCTTTTGCTGGCTATCACCCTATGGACACTGGCCAGAACAGAAGCAGCAGGAACCTGCAACCCTGAGTTAATCTCATGAGAATAGTGAATATAGCTGTTAACTCTTTATTTGGGTTGCTTTTTCCCATCTGTGTTTTATTACACTGGAGTGAGGAATTTCTTACCTGATAATTTTCTTTTCTAGCAGCTTCTCCCGATTTCATTACTCATGGACTAAAGCCCCCAACTGTGGAATTCGGAGGCAGTCCATTGTTGCTGGAGGCTCCTCCCTTCAGCTCAGGCTACCAGAAGAGCTCGATTGTAGCTGAAGAAACACTATGCAAAACTGTATATAATTCTCCCTTTCGAGAAATTTTCTATTCTGGTCATTTACCAGACTATCAGGGTCGGTTGAATTCAGAGAGAAGTGCTAAAAAAAAAAAAAATTACCAGGCAAGATATTTCTCATTCTGTTGCAGTTTTACTCCTCTTTCATTACCCATGGGAAGAAGCAAGCAATGAATCCTGGAAGTAGGGAGGGAAAGGACAATCAGAGTTTAAATATTATACTACAATAATAGGCAGGAATGGAAGTCCCTCCCCCCGCAAATAAAGCAAGAGCTTTGTAAACTAAGGAGTTATGTGGGAACTGGAATCTGGAAGCACCTTCCTATCAAAGGATGCCTTTGCAGAACAATGGTAACTTTACAAAATGTTGTCTGATCAGGCTCATATATTTTTTCTTCCAGTGACTCTAGGGACTGCTGTGAATAGTTTCCCAGATGCCTAGCATGCCAGCTGGTGTATGATTTTTACATCTTGCTATCAGCAATCTTGAGGCCATAAGGCCTTGGCATTTTGGATAGAATGAGATGAATAGGATACAACTGGCATATGTATTTCATGTGCTTGAGATGCGTCTTTAGAGCTCTAAGAATGTCCACTTATGCCACAACCTTCCAAGAGTTAGACCAAAATGACTGGAGAACTGTTTTCCAGGAATTGTGGAAAGAGGAATTTATCTTGACCAGAAAGGTTTCTGGAGCTATATGAATAACCTTTTCTGTATACAAAGGCAGTGAAATTCTTGTATGACGATGGAAACTAATTCCAAAATACTCCTTTTGGAGGTAATGGCAACTAGAAAGGCCAGCCACATCTTATTGTCTAATTTGTCATTGTGATTAAACATGATCAGGCCCCCATTTTGCTGGGCACTGCAATGAGTTTTTTGTTTCTTCTCACACCTGAAATGTAAATTTTACCAGATCAATGAATGAAATCCTGTTTGAGTTCTGTCTGGATACCAACTTATATGACAGGCTAATGGAGACTTCATGCTGAACTACACTTCTTTTCCAATGCCCAGGCTGTTAACTGTAGGTGTTCCCAGTCTGGATGACAGAGTCCCTTCTTCAAGAGGTCTTTGTTTTCTTCAGGTATAACCTGGGATCCTTGGTTGTCTAGCAAGTCCAAAGTGCCTTCTGGGCCAGTGGAGGATTAAAAGGAGGACAACAACTCTCCCTTTTTCCTCTTTTCTGTATCCTATATATCAGGGGTGGCCAAACTTACTGACCCTCTGAGCCGCATATGATAATCTTCAGAAGTTCGAGAGCTGCAAGACACAAACAACCTTTACACATGCATTTAAAAAAATATTAACATCCTACTTACTGTATCACGGCTAATTACTGCTAGAGCTAGAGGCCTTGTGGGTCTCCATCCTGGTAAAAAATCTTTGGAAATCTGGTTGATATGTTGTCAAGGCAGTATGGAGGAGCTCGTTTGGATGTTGATTTATAAGGACTGCACAATGTTTCGATTTTACGAACTTCATCACGGAGTACAGCAATTCACAGCAGTATGTTGTACCAAAAATTGAAATGAATCACACACTAGTCTTGGTGCCCCATTATAGGGGTGAAGCCCCAACTCTTGCCACCCTGTTAAGGGGCTGAAGCCACAAACAGTGGCTCGCCCTGCTGCAGGGGGAAGCCCCAATCCTCACCCCCTGCCACCATGTAGCTGGAGCCGCGAGTGCCCGCTCATCTCCTCTCCTCCCCCACGGGGAAAAACCTCAAGCTCTGCAAGCCGCAGTTGATCCCTTAAAGAGCTGCATGCGGCTCACAAGCTACGGCTGCTATATATGAACTGTCTTGAAAGGCGGCAGATTCTTTTCTACCAGGACATTATTTCCATTGCCATGGCAAAGGTTTGACCTCGGGTTACTCCCAGGTTTTGGAAGAAATATAAACCCTCATGCCCCAGTCATTAGCCAACCCCTATTGGGAAGCAGAAGGAAACTTCTCTGAAAGCAACATAATTGCCCACTACTTGGGTGTCTTGCACCTTTTACTGATACAGCTGGTAGTGGTCACTGTCATAGACAGGATACTGGACTAGATGGCAAATTAGTCAGATCCCCTGTGTGCATGGTTGCGGGGTTTTGATTTTCTTAAGACATGCCCTGACAGAGGTGTGTTGACATGAAGTGAAAGGATGTGTATTGTGAAATTTTGGATATTTTCTAAGTATGCTTGCTTTCATAGAGCGTATGCAAGGCTCTAGAGTGGAAATTTGGTTGGCTTTCAGCATGTTGTTTAAACTTACTAGCCCACAAAAAGGTATTTATGTGTTGTATGAGAATGATGCCTAATTTTGTATTGCACCGAGTGCATAGTTCTAGGTCCTCAGAAGGACTTTCAGCAGGTACATTTTGAAAATCCAACTCAATGTTAGAAGTAAGGACTGCAGCTAGTGTGCTTACCTGCTAACTTAACCCCCCCAGGCAGTCTAATGAGTGCAACGAGGCCCCAGTTGAGCTGCCTGATTAGCCAACCCACCTCACTGGCTGAGGGGATCAGCAGACCTGCTATTAAAACCAACAGCAGCAGCAGCAGTGTGCTGGCTGGGCTTGGCTCAGTCTGAAGGAGATGGAAGATGTAATGAAGAATACTGAAACCAGTCTAGAAAATGATGAAAGAAATAGCGGAGGAGAAGACTGGTCACAGGTTAGGAAAAAGAAAAGGGTGGACATGCTAGAGCTAAACAAGGAAACAACAGGCAGAAAGACAGGAAAGAGTAAAGAGAAAAATCTAACTGTAATAATAATAAAAGCACTTGTCCAGGATGTGAATCTAGGGGATATAAACCCTCTGAAAGTGGCAGAGTCGGTTAAAAAAAGTGCTGGAGAAATAGAAAGAGCTAGAAAGCTATATGGAGGAGATCATTTGATCAAACGTAAAAGCAAAGAACAAATGGGAAAACTCAAGATTAAATTATTAAGCCCTGATCTACACTAGGACTTTAGGTCAAATTTAGCAGCATTAAATCGATGTAAACCTGCACCCGTCCACACGATGAAGCCCTTTATTTCAACTTAAAGGGCTCTTAAAATCGATTTCCTTACTCCACCCCTGACAAGTGGATTAGCGCTTAAATCGGCCTTGCCGGGTCGAATTTTGGGTACTGTGGACACAATTCGATGGTATTGGCCTCCGGGAGCTATCCCAGAGTGCTCCATTGTGACTGCTCTGGACAGCACTCTCAACTCAGATGCACGATTGTCTGCCATTGCTCTGATGCAGGGAGGGGTGACTGACGACATGGCTTACAGGGTTGGCTTACAGGGAGTTAAAATCAACAAAGGGGATGGCTTTACATCAAGGAGTATTTCAGGCAGGACTTCACGGAGGGTTCCAATAAGAAATGGTGCACCCAAGTTATTGTTCTTATTGGAACAAGCAGGTTGGTCTGGCCTCTGATTGATACATGGCTAGATTTACCTCGCTGCACCTTCTCTGTGAGTGACTGCAGTGTGACCTAGAGGAATGAGTTCCCTAGACGGGGGGCGGGGGGGGTTGCAAATGAGTACAAAACAAATCTGGTCTATTTCTTGTTTTGATACACTCCATCTATCTTTTACATCTTTGGCTGGCAGCAGACGGTGCAGAAGGACTGCATGCCATCCACATCTCATGGCTGCTCGGCAGAAGATGGTACAATACGACTGCTAGCCATCCTCATCTCTTGCCTGCTCGGCAGAAGATGGTACAAGAGGACTGCTAGCAATCCGTATCGCCTGCCTGCTCACTGTAAGATGGTTCAATAGGACTGACTGCAGGACTAAACAGAATGACCTGATCAAGTCACTCCAAATTTAGTCCCTGCGCCCATGTCTGCCCAGGCGCTCCTGATCGACCTCACACAGGCGACCAGGAGCACCTCGGACATGACGATGACGGCTACCAGTCCTACTGTACCGTCTGCTGCCATAAGGCAGTGGGTTGCTGCTTCTGTGTAGCAATGCAGTACCACGTCTGCCAGCACCCAGGAGACATATGGTGACGGTGAGCTGAGCGGGCTCCATGCTTGCCGTGGTATGGCGTCTGCACGGGTAACCCAGGAAAAAAGGCGCAAAATGATTGTCTGCCCTTTCTTTCACGGAGGGAGGGAGGGAAGGGGGGCCTGACGATATGTACCCAGAACCACCCGCGACAATGTTTTAGCCCCATCAGGCATTGGGATCTCAACCCAGAATTCCAATGGGCAGCGGAGACTGCAGGAACTGTGGGATAGCTACCCACAGTGCAACGCTCTGGAAGTCGATGCTTGCCTCGGTACTGTGGAAGCACTCCACCGAGTTAATGCACTTAATGCACTTAGAGCATTTTCTGTGGGGACACACACACTCGAATATATAAAACCAATTTCTAAAAAAATGCCTTCTATAAATTCGACCTAATTTCGTAGTGTAGACATACCCTAAGAAAACTGAAATTAAGCGGCCAACTGCTTAAGTAGTTTATGGCGACAAGACAAGTTGTATATGGGTTGCCATACAAAATGAATGAAAATGAAGTAAAGGAAGGCTTACGGGATGATAAGGTATTATATGCTAATTAGCTAATTAGCAAAAGAGGAGGGGGGAAAAGACATCAACAGTTGTGTTAATTGCATTTAAAGGAGAAACCCTTACAGATAGGGTAACACTAGGATATCAGATTTTTTTTTTTTGACAAAACCATATATCTCACCCCCAGTGAGGTGCTACAGACGCCAAAGGTTTGGCTGTGTGGCAGATATATATAAAGGGAAAATTAGATGCAGTAAATGGTGAGAACAGCACTCCTGTGACGATTGTGTGGAAGGGACAGAATTAGAATGTAGCAATTGTGGAGGAAAGCACAGTGCAGCATCTGGAGGTTTTATAGCAGCAAAACAAGCAAGAGCATTACAAAAAACCAAAAATTTCAAATAGAATATCATATGTGGAAGCCACTGGGAGACATCTAAAACTAAAAGGAGATAAGGAAAGGAAACTCAGTAAGGAGAAAGAGCTAAATACACAACAGAATAAATCAAAGGACAATATGAGTGATACAGTGAAAATAGAAGACACTATGTATAGACAAAGAGAGGTTGAAGTAATAAAACTTCCAATCACAGACAGAAAAAAACAGAGAAAATGAAAATTGTACTTAAAGTACAAGTAGCAGAAAAGTACCTTAGTGTTAGCAACTTATGAGTAGAGAGACTCCATGCTTTTTTTAAGTGAAGGAAATCCTGAAAGATAAATAGAATAGTACTAATTATTGACTGTTGGAATGCACATAATCTAATAGCACATGGATAGAAAGTAAAGAAAAATATTCTTGATAAGGATACTAAATCTATTATCATTTGCATACAAAAAACATGGTTAATAAGAAAACTAGATTTCAGAATCCCAGGATATGGCATCTATAGGCAAGACAGAGAAGTAGGAAGGGGAGAGGAAGTTTGTACATTCCTTAAGGAAAACCTAAATTATCTTGAAATTGAAGTGAAGAAACTTAATGTAGAGTATAACGCTATCAAGATTCCAATGCAGAATAAATCTGAACATATACAAGCCCAGTGGAAAACTGGAGATGAAAGTTTTGACAGATATAGGTGAGTATGCAACAGGCCCATATATTATATGTGGAGACCTAAACAGCCAGAACAGATTGAGCAGACGTGGAAAAAATGGTAAGAATGGCAAATGTCTAGAACAATTAATTGAAGAAAAAATTTTAGTAATACTGAATGATGGTACACCCACTAGGTTTAATGCAGCCAATGGAAATCTCTCCTGTCTAGGCCTCAGAAACGTGTCAAGTAGTATAGCAAGCAAATGCAGCTGGGAAGTCAGTAAAGCGGAGAGAATGGAAAGTGAACATTTCCCAGTACTTATAGTTTATCAAGGTAAAAGCAAGCTTGAGATGGAGAATTCCCCTACTTGGAATATGGAAAAAGCAAACTGGAAACTGTTTAGAAGCAAATGTAATGAAAATATTAATGAACAATGTATAAATAATGACACAGCGGAGTTTAGTAGCACTATATCTGAGGGAATTGTGATGGCAGCAAAGTTAGCTATACCTAAGGTATCAAATCCCCCCACAGGTGGAAACCATATACAATATTGGAATGAAGAGTGTAAATAAGTAATTAAAGAAAGGAACAAATATAACAATAAGAAAGGAAAAAAATATAATCAATGGTGACGACTTAATGAAATATAAAAGAAACAAGGCAATTGTGCAAAGAGTATTAAAAAAGCAAAAAAAAAAAAGAAGAAGAAAAGAAAACTGGAGAAAGTACTGTGGGAAAATAAAGCTACTAAAACATCAAAGGAAATTGCAGATTCGGAAAACGAATGGAATACCGAATAACAGCAATTCTATACCAGGCTTCATTATAGAAGGTCAAGGGATTAAAAAGCTGAAATGAAGGAAAAGTGGAAGCCCTAGCAAAAATATTCCACCACATTATTAATGATGAAAGTCAGAATATAGAAATCCATCTGAGGGGAAAAAATATTAAAGAGAATCATAAGATCTGGAAGAGGTGGAAGGAAAATGGGGCTACAATATTAAACAAAAACTTCTGGATGAGGGAACTTCAAAAAAGCTACAGATAAAAGGAAAAACGCTGCACTGTCAAGGATGGCATATGCAATGAAAATGCTAAAACAACTGGATGAAGAGAGTCTGAAAATACTACTAAACCTATAAAACAGTACATGGGGACCAGGTGAGTTACCAATGGAGTGGAGACATGTGGTTGTAGTCCCAATATGGAAACCAGGGAAGCTGTGACGAAGCCCTGAGGCATACAGGACAATTACCCTTACATCATGAGTAAAGCCGTGGAAAGAGTGGTTACTGAAAGATTAACAACATATCTAGAGAGAAAGGGATTTATAGACAAAATTGGCAAAGACAATTCAGGAGGGAAAGGAGTACACTGGATCATATAGTAAGACTAGAGACCAAGGCACAGAGACGTATGAGAAATAAAAAATATATAATAGCTTTCTGAGATATTGAAAAAGAATATGACAAGTTATGGACAGAGGGATTATTGCATAAAATAGCTTCCCTGGGCATAAAAGAATGACTGTATAGGTGGATAAAGGATTTCTTAAGTAAAAGAACTACGCAGGTAAGAGAAGGGAAAGTCTATTCTAGCATATATACAATCACAAATGGCACTACCTATTTTATTCAATGATCTTCCAAAAAGGATGAGTGCAGGAATAGGTGCATCCTTATTTTACAGATGATTGTGCCTTATGGGCTAAAACCAGAAACAGGTGAGAAGCAAATTAATGAAGCACTTAGAAAAGTGTAGAATGGGGAAACATGTGGGACTTCAACTTTTCAATTCTCAGAACTAAAGGAATGATATTCACTAAAAGAAAAATAAAAAAAGAGCATAAACTGTCTCTCTATGGATAAACAGAGAAAAAAATAGAGCAAAGAAATATAGTTAAAAGCTACAAATTCCTGGGTGTGGCATTTGATAGCAAACTAACATGTAAGGATCACACTGAAAATACTAGAGATAAATGTAAAAGTAAACTCAATCTACTTAAAAGTATTTCCAGAACTATTTAGGCCATGGATAAGAAAGCAACGATAATGCTTTATAGAGCATTAATAATACCAAATATTGAGTATGGATGCCAAGAGTTTAGTTCAGCATCAAAAACAAACCTAAGGAAGCTAGACTCAACCCAAACCCTGGCATTACACATTTCATGTGGTGCCTGCATCACAACACCTGTGTAATGCAGATAGCTGCTAGTGAGATGCCAGTAGTGTTAAGAAGGAAGATATTGGACTTCACCTGCTGGGCAAAAGTTATAGGAAACAGTGAAGGTGGAAACACTAAACAAATATACAAAGAATGCTGGGAATTCAGTGGACAACTTGTGGGGAAAACCCCCCAAAATGCTTCATGTCAATAGGATTAAACTGTGGACAAAGGAGCTAAGAGAAAAGAAAGACATAAAAGAAATGAGCATAAATCACCATGGGAAATTGCATTATGGGTGGAAAAATCACAACCCCTCATGTAAATGTGGAACTATATAACCAGGGTGGCCAAACTTTCAGACCCGCCGAGCTGCATACAACAATCTTCAGAAGTTCAAGAACCAGGGCACACCTGCCAGGGCTTGTGGCTTCAGCCCCACTCCTGCTGGAGCCCTGGCAGATGTGTCTCATGGGGCTGAAGCCCTGAGACCCCGGTCCCCGCTGGGCAGAAGACCCTACCTCACCACCCTGCTGCAATACAGAGGTCCCAAGCTTCCCCCAATCTGCTAAATGGAGAATGGGGAGGGCTCCACGAGCTGCTCTTTAATGGTAAACGAGCCACATGCAGCTCACAAGCCATGGTTTGGCCACCCCTGCTATATAATGAAATTAAAAGGGGGAAAAGAAGAGCTAAATGTATTATTTAGCAAATTGATATATATGTGATAAATGGGGAAAACATTGCCAAATATTTACAGATGGGTCTAAAGATGAAAGAAAAAAAAAAAAACAGCCCAGGAGAGTGGGGACAGCATTCTGCATCCCAACACTTGGAATAAAGAAATCCATAAAACTATCAATGTTTTAGCCTTTATGATGGCCAAACTAGCAGGAATAACATTGGTGTTATACTGGATACGTGACCTACCTCCACTGTCATCTTGTCGGATTCACTATCAGGACTACCGGTTATCAAAAATGGAAATTCAGAGAGCAGAAATGATATAATGAATGATATATGGTTACTAACTACAGAACTGGCACGGATGGGAGTAAACATTGAAATAGCATGGCTCCAAGTGCATGTTGGGATAGCAGGAAATGAGGTGGCTGACAAAGAAGCAAAAATGGTGTTACAAAATGAAAACTGACACACAGATCGCTCTAAGTAAACAGGAATTTAAAGCTCTAATTAAAAATGAGCTAAGAAAGGAGCGGCAGGACGTATGGCTAAATGAAACAAGGGAGAAAAGATTTCATAGAATCACATTTCATAGAATATCAGGGTTGAAAGGGACCTCAGGAGGTCATCTAGTCCAACCCCCTGCTCAAAGCAAGACCAGTCCCCAATTTTTGCCCCGATCCCTAAATGGCCCCCTCAGGAATTGAACTCACAACCTTGGGTTTAGCAGGCCAATGCTCAGACGCATGTCCTAGAATAAAAAATTCTAAAAATGTTGCAAGAACCTGAAAGAGAGAGTGAGGTAACTGAGCTCTACTCCGACTACGTACCAGATTCTGTGGCTTAAATAGTAACTTTGCCTTAATTAACAAACACAAAGATGGGCTGTGTGAGCCATACAAGGTCAAATAAATGGTTGATCACATCCTCTGGGAGTGGAAAGATGTGATACTGATAAGAGGATTTTGTATGAGAAACTCAGACACCTAAAAGCAACAAAGTTTACATTAAAATACCTGGTAAGAGCATTAGGAGAACGGGACACCATTAAGAAGTAATATTATAATTTTTTTAAAATAGTGGGGAGAGAGAGAATGTAACTGTATATCATGAAATCCAGCATCTGGTGGTCATAGACTCAGAACTGAGTCTGTTACACCATTAAATACAAGTAGTATTAGTAGAGTGCTGGCTGCTCAAAGCATTCGCCCACAGCTGTGTTAACTTCTGCTCATGCCTTGTTCCAGTCCCATTCCTGCCTTGTTCCAGCAATTGCCCGATCTATGGATTGTGTCTTATTATATTGATTACTTATGAATTCCCAGTTAACACACTAAGGTTTGATAGGTTCTTGTCTCAAGATCAGGCCCAGTATTATTAAAATTACTGTTCGGTTGGGAACCCCGATGTGCACGGTTGAACAACTCACACTTAGGAAAATCCTTTTGTATTTATAATAGCTTATTAGTACAGTTAGCAAAGTCACCAACACTGTATCCCAGGAAGGTAGATAGAGATCATACAGAATGTACATTTGAACATTCATATATTCATACCATCCTTTGCAGAACAATTTGAAATGTTGGCCATTATCTTCCTCATCACCATCACTAGTGACCACCATCCTGGCACCTCTACATCTCTACCTCCCCAAAAAACACAGGCTGGGATACAACTTTTATAATGGGTTATACTGATGCCATTATGTCTAATGCATATTTAGCAAGTGTTTCTCCCCTCTGCTTTATTTGTATTTCCTCATCCTACTAACGGTGAGGTGCCTGTATCCTATATGTTAGTGTATTAATGATCTGAAATTATTATCATGTACATCAATTCATTGCCATGGTTCACCTGTAGTGAGACATCTGCGGATGTTTCTGTCCAAAAGCTGGTATGAGTTCAATGTTCTTGTGGTTGCCTAGTATAAGCTTCCCCTTAAACATACCTTTCCCAATTCTCCAAAACTCAAGATGACTATCAGGCCATTTAACTATGCCACAATATGCCTCAAGGCCTATGCTAACAGCTTAAACCAATAAATTACAAGATACAGGTCTGTAGGCTCATTGCTTTACTGCCTTAACTTATGCCCATACCTTACCTAGCAAATACCTATACCTATAGGCAACACAGCCCTGTCCCAGCCTCACTCCTACCTCTGACCCAGCCCTGTTCCTGCCTCCTCTGGCTGCAGATAAATCCGATTCTGCCCCTGGGCTCAAATTCCTGGCTCTGGCCCTGGATTAACCCTTGGTTTTGCCATCCGGCCTCTGACTCTGATTCCATTGTTTTTCCATTATTCTGACCTCAGGTCTGTTTCCCTTCTCCCAATGGCTACTCTGACCACTAGCCCAGCCACTCACTTCCAGGTCCCTAACACTCCAGGGATGAAACTGATGCATAGCACCATCAAATCTAGCCATTGAAAATAAATGGCTACTCATGATCCCTCAGGAAATGATTGATGCAATGAAGTTTTGAATCTTTGCAAGTTTTTACCACTATGGTACAATTACAGACAGAGCAATGGCTTTCTTGATCTTTGGTGAGCAATTTTCTGCACTGGGATCTAAAGCTTTTAATTTTGAAGAACTGGTGGCTATGAATCCTTTCCAGCAACTGTTCATTTATGAATGGGTCTGTTTCTGTTGACAGCATACTTATTGCCATGTTGTCTATGCAAGGATATAGGTGCACAATGGGCAACCTATCTCTTGCTGTGACTACCATCAGCCACTTAAGACACTGGGTGGAGAGGATGGATGTGAAGGAAGAGTCTTGCACAGGAATTCTGAGCTCACAGACACACATGCTCTTTTTGTCTTTGTCATGCTGAGGATGTTGTTGGTTGAGAAAAAAAATGTATCTAGGCTTCTTTGGAAGCTTCTGCTCTAGATTTTCTCCCTCTGCCAGTCAATAGTCCCAACCATAGTGTTGGTAGCAACCAATAGATTGCTATGCTGGCTTTGACAGTGAAGTTTGAGGCTTCTCAGCAATCTCAGCTGCTAATTTCTTGAGCGTTTCTCCCAGTAGCTCCTCAGCTACAAGTTTGTGTGCACAAGATACCTGGTTAGGATGCGTGATGACTATTCATGGGTATAACATAGAATCATAGAAATGTAGGGCTGGAAGGGATCTCAAGAAGTCATCAAGGCCAGCCTCCTGCACTGTGGCAGAATCAAGTAAACCTAGACTATCCTCTGAACGGTGTTTGTCTAAGCTATTTTTAAAAAAACCTCCCTTGGAAGCCTATTCCAGAGCTTAACTATCCTTGTATTGCACAAGTTTTTCCTAATATCTAACTAAAATCTCAGAGTAAGCCCATTACTTCTTGTTGGACTTCAGTGGACATGGAGAATAATTGAGTACTGCCCTCTTTATACCCCGCCCCCACTATATTTGAAGACTGTTGTCAGGTACCCTGTTAGTTTTCTTTTCTCAAGACTAAACATGCCCAATTTTTTTTTAACCTTTCCTCATAGATCAGGTTTTCTAAACCTTTTTTTTTCAGTTTTGTGCTTTCCTCTAGACACCCTCAAATTTGTCCACATGTTTCTTAAAGTGTGGCACCCAGAACTGGACACACTACTCCTGCTGAGGCCACATCAGTGATGAGTACAGCAGGACAATTAGCTCCCGAGTCTTACAGATGACACTTCTGTTAATGTACCCCAGAATTATATTAATCTTTTTCACAGCTGCATCTCATTATTGACTCATTCAATCTGTGAACGACTATAACCCCCAGGTCCTTTTTCAGCATTACTACTACCTATCCAGTTATTCCTCTCTTTGTAGCAGAGCATTTAACTTTTTCTTCCTAAGTGGAGTACAGTACTTTGCACTTGTCTTGAATTTAATTTCAGTCTAGTTCTCCAATTTGTCAAGTTGACTTCGAATTCTAATTCTGTCTTCCAAAGTGCTAGCTTGGTGTCATCTGCAAACTTTAAAAGCATACTCTCCACTCCATTATTCATGTCATTAATAAAAACATTGAATAGTACCAGACCCAGGACTGACCACTCCAGGACCCAACGTGGTATGCCCTTCCAGTTTGACAGTGAACCACTGGTAACTATTCTTTCATACAGCTTTTCAACCAGTCGTGTACCCACCTGGTAGTAATTTTGTCTAGACCGCATTTCCTTATGAAAATGTCATATGGGTCTATATCAAAAGCCATACTAAAATCTAGATACATCACATCTACTGCTTCCCCGCATCCACTAGACCAGTAACAGTGTCAAAGAAGGAAATTAGGTTCCGTTGGCAATATTTGTTCTTGACAAAATCCATTCTGGCTATTTCTTTTAGCACTATTATTGTCAGGTGCTTACAAATCAATTGTTTACTAATTTTTTCCAGTATCTTTGCAAGTATCCAAGTTAGGATGACTGGTCTATAATTCCCCAGAACCTCTTTGTTCCCCTTACATGGCTTCCTTGGAGCCACCAAGTTGGAATCTATTGCTAGTCACATAACACACGAAGGCCGAGACAGAACCTGAGACATCTCTCTCTAAGCAAGGATCATACCTCTAAATAATGAGCCACTTGTTTGTTACAAAGTAGGCTAAATATATGAAACCTTTGGTCTGAAAGGCCATGGGTAAGGCTTTGAAATTACTGTGCAGTGTGTCATCATTCTTTTGGTAGGAAGTCCCCTTCTGAAGGTCTGACAATGTCTTTCATTGGTGGAGCAACTGCTGCACCAACCTTAGGCTCCCAACATTTATGAAATTTCTTTGGTTTTATACAAACATTTTAGTTTAACTTTTAGTTTGATCCGATGTCCTCATTTGGATCTTATGAAAATCTTAAAGGAGGCATTAATGGAAAAACATATCTAATCATGCTTAAACTATTTTATTAATATTAATTAATTCCTTGCAAGCCACTGACTGCCATTCTGGCCTGGAAAAGTCCCATGTTGGTCTAGTGTGTGTGTGCGTGCACGCAGGGGGCATGTGTGGTACTTCTTCCCTGGGCTGTTCACAGGGAGGGGAGGCAATACACTTTCATTCTGGCATGGGGACCATACATGAGGGGAAGTACTAGTACACGTACCTCCGCCACAGAAGTAGCTTGCTAGATGTCCCTGGGAGCCTGAAAGGCTGCCTGCCTGCTCCCCAGGATGGCTAGCACCAAAGTACTGTTGGATCAATCTTGTACTGCTTGGGGCCTTAGTCAGTAAATCTGGATCATTTTGAACATGGGAAGGGATTACTCACATATCTCTCTGTAATCTGAAGCTGCAGCTTTTTGGGGAGGGGAAACCTCATGTGCCTTAGTTCTGGTCACAGAACTGAAGTGCTTGTAAGACTTCAGTGTGGAGCCAACCTGTGGAGCGGGGGAGGAAGTCCCCTTTCCCATCATTCAGAGTCTGAGCCCCTTTCCTTGGCAGAGCAGGGTTTATGGCTGATGACCATAAGAAAACTTCCATTCCACTGCAGTCTGAAATCTGACCTCCTTTCCCTGGCAGAGGGAAGATTCAAGGGCTGAGAGCCAGACAGGCACAATTTCCATTAGGCTGCAGCCTGAGGCAGGGCTGCATAGGAGACACAGGTGTCTCGGTGTGCCCAGACAGGCTTCAGGGTGGGGGAGGAGTAGTGGGCATGGTACAGGGCACACACAGAGAGAAAGACCTGGTGCAGGAGAAAAGCCCCAACAAACACTCCTGCAGAGGGACAAGGTAAAGGAGAAGTGGTTTAGCCCAATGTTCAGTAACTGCCTTGCAAAGGACACACTTACTTTAGCTTTCTGGGAGTCTCTGGGATTTGCAGGACCTACACCTGAGTATCATGAGACTCTGCTAATTCGTGGTGGTGGGAAGGAGAGCTGTGTAGGAGTCTTGCTTCCTTCCCCAGGAACCAGAGGATACACTTCAGTATTGGCAGTGGAGGCAGAGATTCCAGAGTTTCTCCCCTAATCCACTCTAATCCAGTTCTGTTGCAGGACTCAACCCCTGCACAAGCCAGCTAGCTTCCTCCTTGTCCTCTTTCTCCAAAAACACAGAAGCTCCTGATTGGGCTTCACTGTGTTGGAGTCATGGGTTCTTGGGGCAGGGTAGGGACCCAACCTGCCTGTGTGACTCTAAGCCCCATACCTTGGAAGTGTGAGGGTATCATTCACTCCCTGTGGAGCCTGTAAGTGCTGCCTCATATAGGGAACTGCTTAGATTTAAGCTCAGTGTTTGCAAGACAGTTTGCAGTGTGGGCAGAGGAGTCTGCAAGAAGGTGCTGCACTGGCAGATCCAGATGGTTAAAACCACCACGCTCCTATTTACCTGATCTGGGCAGGAGGAGGAGAAAGATTGTAAATCACAAATGCATGAAAACAAATAAAAATAAAATGTTTTATAACAAAATGACTGACAGAAACTTAGCCGCTAACTTATTCCATCGCTGGAGGCAGAAAATCTGGTGGCCTGAGCTGATGGGTGTAGCTTAGTGCTGGAATCTCCGGCAACAACTCTGGATTGCCTCCGAATTCCACAGGTGGGGGCATTAACCCAAAGTAGCGACTGAGAAGAGAAGCTGTGCAACAGAATGAGTTCTATTCACTTTAACACTGTTAGTATCCAAGATCCTGGTTGATTGACTTTAGGGTATACATACATAGCCCAACCTGGCTAAAGACCAGAGACACCTATTTCTAGTTTAGACAACTTGTTTGTACAAGATCTCCCACTCTCAGAAGCTTTTGAAAGGATGAACATTACTGTCTGCTCTCCTTCCCCCTCTCCCAGAAACGTAATATGTACAGTACATAGTAAAGGAGTGGGCTTTCAATTTTACTTTACTCCTGACAGCCTCTGCACAGTCACAACTACCAAGGACGTTTCTTATTCCCAGTCCAGGAATCTTAAACAGATTGGACGTACAAACTTGGTGTATATATGTTTCTTTTAAGAGCCAAGAGTCTTGCATGGATCAACTGAGGGATTTTATTTTATGAGAACTGCAAACACATACCAGGCTCTTCCTTATAAGATGGTCATGCTCAGGCACTGACTCTCACATTCCTAATGACTACAGAAAGAATGCAAGTACCAGTAAGAGTACCCGAAGAGAGGAAAAGAAAGAAGTAAAGGCAATAAATGATGTGGTTGTGAATGGCTCTTACAATAAAAAGCTTTTCTTTAAACAATTATGTTAACAAAAGATAGGAAAGTCAAGTGTGAACCCTTGTAGCAAGAGAGACTTTTTACAAATACATCCATTCTATTAATGATGGCTGAAAGTGTAGTATGAAAAGCCATTAACACACACTTATACAAAACTTTTGAGCTCTTTCTCCACAACCAGTTCCTTCCCCAAACACTCCACTTCGTCTGCTAGTCACTTGACCTGATCCCCAATCCTGCTCCATTCTTTAAATGATTCCTCAAGATTGACATGGTGACTTCCAATCTTCCCCTTTAATGATTCTCTGATTTCTTACCTTTGCTGATTTCCCATCAGGTCCATTGTAGAGTTTCAGGTTGTCTCTGCTGCTGTGTAAAAAAAAAAAAAGTGTGTTCTGGGTCTTTCCAGAAAAATAAACAGCCTTCATGACATGACTTTTCCATGAAGCTGTTGCAGAAAAACACCACCATGATACAGGGCTGTACACTGAGCACCCTCATATTAATTGTAGGACCTATAGAACATTCTGCAGAAAGTCCCTGGAGGACACAGGCTCAGGCCACTACAAATGGGATGATTCTGGCAATGGCAGCATCCCTAGAAGGCCATGAGGAGTAACTTTGAAGGCAAGGCAGCATTGTTCCTTTAGCAGGGATGAGAAAGGTGTAGTGGGAACAGGAACTCAATTCCTTCATGGCTGGTTGAAGTCCCACCATTGGCAAGTAGTTATATGTATTTAACTCATCCTTTCCACAAGCTACTAAGCATATGAGCGCCAATGTTTACAAAAGGCTTTTAATAGAGAATTCAAGTTTACTTCTGTTATCATTTCAATCAAATGTTTAATAATGACAATGATCCCTTGTTCCATGCACACTGACCTTGCCATCACATGTGAGATAAAGCCAGGAGGTGTGCATAGGCCAATACTAATTAAAACCAATTAAGTGGTATCTATTTGTTTTTTCTTTACAACTTTTAAGAAGAAATTACAAAAAAAGTTTCATTAAAAAAGTTTCATTTTTCTGGCATCCTAATGAAAAGGATCAGAAAATGTGTGTGTGTGTTAATCTTGTTTAGTCCATGCTTGTGGACAGAAATGTAAGTTCTTGATAAAATTGCTAATTGTTTAATCTCCATGATAACTATACCAGATTGAAATAAGCCTTGCTATTGGGTTTCTAACTCCTGATTACACATTAAATAACATAGAGGAAATATTGTGCAGAGGAAATGTCTCCAATAACATTGGCTGCAACTAAGCACGACTGCTGAAATGTAGCAACACCTGTGCAATCACACACAGAGCAGTAAGAAGAAGAAAAGGAACAACACACCACACCACAGGAAATGACTTCTTCTGCATTATGCTATGTCATTCTTCAAACACTTTTTTGGCAGCAAAGTACTACTAAATGAAACTTTAAAATAAATCATGCAAATAAACTAACCAGTAAAGTTGGTTTTTAAAGATTAACTTTCCAAAATGCGTCTTGCAGTGTATTATAGTTTATTTCAAGAAACCAAGAAAATTTCTTAAATACTGAAGACGGAGGAATGACCTGATACCAGTCTTCAAATATGTTAAAGGCTGTTATAAGGAGGTTGGTGATCAATTGCTCTCCATGTCCACTGTTCTCCATGTCTGCAGCGAGGGAGAGTTAGGTTAGATATTAGGAAAATCTAACTTTGAGGGTAATTAATCTCTGGAATAGGCTTCCAAGGGAGGTCGTGGAATCCCCATCATTGGAGGTTTTTAAGAATAGCTTGGACATACGCCTCAAAGGGATGGTCCAGGTTTACTTGGTTCTGCCTCAACTCAGGGGGCTAGACTTAATGATATTTCAAGGTCTCTTCTAGTCCTACATTTCTATGATTCTATCAAGCATGTAGTAATATCCCAGATGAAGATATTATTTATAAAAGACTAACTCATTTTGCAGTGTGGGAAAGTTATTCCTTTGTGAATAATTATTGTGCTTTTTTGGAGCCTGGAACTTCTGTCTTTGCTTTGGCATCTCAGAAGACAAAAACCTAAAGGACTGATCCTGCAAAATACTGAACACTTCACATAACCAGGACTCCCATGATAAGAAGGCTATGAAGTCAACTATAAATTATTACCTTTTCAGCAGCCAATCATCATCCAAGGTCCTCCCAGGATTTGTAAGTATGCTTGGGTTGTGCACCTCTGAGAATGTTTGGCTGGTTAGAATAGCTTTTGTAAAGGGAAGTCATGGCTCACACCAATCTATTAGAATTCTTTGAGGGTATCAACAAGAATGTGGATAAGGGTGATCCAGTCAATACAGGTTACTTGGATTTTCAGAAAAATCTTTGCCGAGGTCCCTAATGAAAAGCTCTAAACAAAGTAGTCATGGGATAACAGAGAAAGTCCTCTCATGGATCAGTAACTGGTTAAGAGATCAGAAACAAAGGGTAGGAATAAATGGTCTGTTTTTAAAATGGAGAGCAGAAAGAAAACAGGGTCCTCCAAGGATCTGTACTGGAACCTGTCCTGTTCAATATATTCATTAATGATCTGGAAAAGGGCGTAAACAGTGAAGTGGCAAAGTTTGCAGATAATCCAAAATTATTCAAGACAGTTAAGTCCAAAGCTGACTGTGAAGTTTCAGAGGGATTTCACAAAACTGGGTGACAGAGCAAGAAAAGGCAGATGAAATTCAACATGGATAAATGCAAAGTAATGCACATTGGAAAAAATAATCCCAAATACATATATATTATGATGGGTTCTAAACTAGTTGTTACCATTCAAGAAAGAGATCTTGAAGTCATGAATAGTTCTCTGAAAACTTCAGCTCAATGCACAGCCGCAGTCAAAAAGGCTAACAATGTTAGGTACTATTAGGAAAGGCCTAGAAAATAAGAGAAAATATCAAAGCCACTATATAAATTCATGGGGCACCCACACCTTGAATACTGTGTCCAGTTCTGGTCACCCCATCTCTAAAAAAGATATAGTAGAACTGGATAAGGTTCAGAGAATAGCAACAAAGATGATCAAGGATATGGAATGGCTTTCCATATGAGGAGACACTAAAAAGTTTAGGGCTGTTCAGCTTAGAAAAGAGATGATCAAGTGGGGATATGACAGAGGGAGACCTATAAAATCATGAATAGTTTGGAAGAAGTAAATAGAGAAGTGTTATTTACCCTTTTCCACAATACAAAAGACAGGCGACACCTGATGAAATTAGTAGGCATCAAGTTTAATACATACAAGAAGAAATACTTTTTCACACAATGCACAATTTACCTGAGAATTTACCTCATTGTCATGGAACTTTGTGATGGCCTGGATTCAAAAAAAGAACTAGATAAGTTCATGGAGGATAGGTCCATCAATGTCTATTAGCCAAGATGGTCAGGGATATAACCCTATGCTCCAAACCTTTGACTGGCAGAAGCCAGGAGGAGAAGATGGGTGGATCTCTCCAAAATTGCCCTGTTCTCTACATTCCTCTGGAAGCTTTGTTACTGGCCACTGCCAGAGCGTAGATACTGGGTTAGATGGACCATTGCTCTGACTCAGTAGGGCAGTTCTTTTGTTCTTATGATATTTGTAAATCATCAGGTCCAGATAACTTGCATTCAAGAGTTTTAACAGAGCTGGCTAAGGAGCTCGCTAGACTGTTGATGTTGATTTTCAATATGTCTTGAAGCACTGGAGAAGATCCAGAAGACTGGAAGAAAGCTAATGTCATGCCAATTTTTAAAAAGGGTAAATGGGATGACCTGGGTAATTATAGGTCTGTCAGCCTGACATTAATCTCAGGCAAGAAAATAGAGCAGTTGACATGGGACTTGATTAATAAAGAATTAAAGAAGGATAATGTAATTAATGCAAATCAACATGGGCTTATGGGCAACAGAGCTTGTCAAACGAACTTAATGTCTGTTTTTTTTAAATGAGATTACAAGTTTGGCTGATAACGGGAGTAGAGCTGATGTGATATACTTTGACTTGGTACAGCATGATACTGACTAAAAACTAGAACAATATAAAAGTAACATGGAACACATTAAATGGATTAAAAGTTGGCTAACAGATAGGTCTCAAAATAGAATTGTAGATTGGGAATTATCAAGTGGGTGTGTTTTGGAGGGTTCCACAGGGATCAGTTCATGGCCCCATGCTGTTTAACATTTTTATTAATGACTTGGAAGAAAACAAAATCGACACTGATAAAGTTTGCAGATGACAGAAATGGCAAGAGTGGTAAATAAGGAAGAGGGCAGGTCACTGATTCAGAGTGTTCTGGATCTCTTGGTAAACTGGGAGCCAGAAAACAACATGCATTTTAATATGGCTAAACCCCCCATCTAATCAAGGAAGCAAAGAATGTAGGCTATACTTTCAGGATGGGGAACTCTATCCTGGGAAACAATGACTCTGAAAAGATTTGGGGGTCATGGTGGATAATCAGCTGACCATGAACTCTGAGTGTGACACAGTGGAAAAAGGGCTATTGCAATCCTGGAATGCATAAACAGGGGAATCTCAAATAGGAATAGAGAGGACATTTTACTTCTATACTTGGCACAGATGTGATTTTGCTGGAATTGTGTGTCCATTTCTGGTGCCCACAATTTAAGAAGGATGTTGATAATTTTGAGAAGGTTCAGAGAAGAGCCATGAGAATTATTAAAGGCTTAGAAAACATGCCTTATAGTGATGGACTCAAAGAGCTCAATCTATTTAGCTTAACAAAGGGAAGGTTAAGGGGTGACTTGATTACAGTCTCTAAGTATCCACAGAGAACAAATATTTTCAAATGGGCACTCCGATCTGGCAGAGAAAGGTATAACATGATTCAATGGCTGGAAGTTGAAGTTAGACAAATTCAGATCAGAAATAAGGCATACATTTTTAACAGAGAGAGTAATTAACCATTGGAATAATTTCTCCATCACTGAATTTTTAAATCAAGATTTAATTTTCTTTAAATAAATGTTCTCTAGAAATTATTTTGGGGAAGCTTTAGTCCTTTTTTTATACAAGAGGTCAGACTAGAAAATCACAATGGTCTCTTCTGGCCTTAGAATCTATGTACCTATGATATTTTCCTAGTAAGATATAAAACCAGGACCTTTTAATTCTCTTGTTGCTCAGAATCATGCCTCCTCTCCCACGACCTTTCTCTGGCTTCCTTCCTTTGTGTACATCATTTTCAAGTGTTTTGCTTGGAGCCTTGGAGCTGAGGACAAACTTCAACCTTTGCACATCTCTGCTCCCATTGCTTCCTAATTGTTTTCCTGCTCTCCGTGTTGCTCTTAGTCTTCTGCATAACTACTTCCTATGCTGTCTTGTCTCAGGCCATACCGTAAAACAGCATTCTGTTTCTTCTGTGCCATACACCTTCACTTCCCTTGTCCACTTTCAAATTTACTTATTTAAAAAAAAACACAACAACCCCAAAAACCAAACCAACCAAACAAAAACCCTTTTCCCCTCAGGTCTCCTTGCTGATCAAAATGCAGGCTTCCTGTGCTTAACACTAACTCTGTATTGTATTAGTCTGATAAAGACTGCATGGCTGTGGGGCAAGACCTTTGTCTCGGTTGTTGCGTGCACACAGTACTCTATTAAATTAGAATACGTAGCAAGTAACACACTAGACTGGTGTTGGGTTTTACTTTGTTTCTCCCCAAATATTCTTTGCAATGACAGATGTTTAATTAAAGGCCGTTAAACAATTTAACTCCTCAGAAGAACACAAAGAAGAGCTATTAATGAAGTAAATATCTGTTTAATTTACAAACATCAGTAGTATTACTGATATCAGTCCAAATAAGACAAAGCACACTGCATTACACATGTACGTCTAACTTTTTCTGTAAAAAAAAATAAAAAATAATAATAAAAAAAAAATTGAAAAAACATCTGCATTTTTTACAGGGTATCCTGGGATTTACTGAAAGAAGAATACAACCCACTATGAATCATTACCAGTTCTACATTGTCATTTAGCAGCAACATAGTAACATGGGGAACATTAGGGCAATAAAGTAGTTTTATTATTTGGAAAAAGTCACAGTCCGTGATAGTACAGCCTTTTTTCTTTCTTTCTTTTTTTTAAAAAGGTAAAGAGGATCCAGGAGGAATATTAATTTGTAAAGGGTCTACTTTCTAGTGTCATTTTCTACACACCATTTTATTTTCTGTAAGTACTGTATATATAGGGAAAATTCACTTCTATACATTTGCCATCTAGCGTAAAGACATTTTCTCTCATACGTTACAAGTTCTCAGGAGGTGTCCTGACTGTCTGCTGTACATGAAAACTGCAGACTATTATCACTTTCCGTTTCAGACACCTAGTGGTGAGATGCTAACACAAAACAAAACCAAAAACAAAACAGAAAAAACCAGACCAAACACATTTACCCCAAGATGACATGCTATGTTAGTTCTATTGCAAAAAATCCTGATTTTTAAGTCCTTCTTTTTTTTTTAAACAAAATACAAAAATATCAGGACAAATATAAATTAATATATATTAAAGCATTGAAAAACAGTAAAAGGGATGCCTAAAAAGGTTAAGTACAATGTACTTTGATACAATAAATATTTCTCAATGAAACCGAATACTGTATAGAGCTGTTTAGAACTCAGAGAAACAAAAATCCATATTATTACTAATTTATCCATCAATAATCTATTTTTATCATCCCCTTAACATTTATATTACAAAAAATTAATACTGGAAAAGGGTAGATAAACACTTTTTGTATGCTTCTTTTGCTAACATGCTGATATAAAAGTACACATTGTCAGGAGATTTCATGATTCTCACATTTTAACCTCTCCCATCCACTAAACGGGCACCCCCCCCTTCTGCAGATGCTTAATAATTATGCCACACAAAATGCATCACATACATTTGTTAAACCAATATAATATGATTCCCTTCACCCACAACTCTTCCTCATCTATAAGTAAGTAATTGGCATGGTCTGTCAACATAGTAAAATATAGTGATATGAAAGTGAAAAAACAAGCCTCATGTTCTGGTCAATTTTTCATCAATGAGCTGTAGGTTGAAAGTCATAGGTGTATAATATCAGTTTATCTTCAGCATGTTATAAAGAAGAATCCATGTTAAAAGCAGTTACGTTTCCCATCACTGTTGCAATGTTAAAGGGTCTTTTTTTTTCTTCAAAGCTCCTCTCGGTTACGAAAAGTCTCAATTCAAGCACTTGAATCTTTTTGCAAATGAAGAAAAAGTCTTTATTCTCTTAATAAAAATAAGTCTGTTCTGTATTTTACAATATATTTCAAATATTTTCACTATGAAGCATTAATTAGTCCGACATGGTCAATAAGTATACAACATTTTCAAAACACAAGTGTGACAGGGACACATTTAGGAGGGGCACTTTGTACAGCCACACTTCACCACCTTCTCAACCTCATCCACAAATGAGGACCCATCAGTGCATTCAAAAGAATATTTCCGTCTCTTGCTCCTTAGTGGTCCGCAGCACTGCCCACTTGAACATCCTCCTTTACATTCTAGTCTCGATACCTTCTTGGTCGTCTGGCACGCGGCATACCCTTGCTGCTTTTGGTAGTAATCTCTGATTCGTTCCCCTCGACAAGAGATTTCTGTGAAAAACAAAAACCAAAACCAAAATAATGTATGATTTAAAGATGCAAGTCACAGAATGGTTTATAATACACAGTTTAGCTAGGAAGATGCCATGCTTCTAAATACAATTGCTATTTTAGAGTTTGACTTTCATTATAGATTAGAAACTAATGATTTCACTTGCATTATTTTCTTAATGCTGAATTTTACCTTCTTTGTGCCCTCTATTTTCAGTAACATTTATACTGTGTATATATAAACCATAAATAAAATGTTAGCACAATTACAAGAAAATTGGAAGATAAAATCTTTATTACACAAATGCACATCTTTTGTTCTTACATTGCTTGCAGCTTGTTCTGTTTAGCACAGGGAAATGTTTCATAGAGCATGCAATTTAATTTATTAGCTCTGGAGTCTAATATTATTCAGTCTATTATTTAATACAGGCTATACACATTCCACTAACTTCATAAATTACTGAGGTATAAAACCATCTAAAAATGTGACATCTGTTAAAAGTTCTACCAGTCTATTCTAGTCACACTGTTGCACAATACAAAATAAATAAATGCCAGCTGGGGTAAGAGAAAAAAGGGGGGTAGAAAGGAAGTGCTTTGACAGACAAAGGAAAAAAGAAAAAGGTAGGGGAGAAAGTGATCCTGTTTTTATCCATCTCACCTGCATAATTCGCTGTGATATATCAGTTGAAGCTGAGAGGTCAAAAGTAGAGTTTGTGATAAAACTAGGAGCAGAATCATTGGATTTGGCTTCTCAGTTGCAGAAGACAGAGAAACAATAAATACAGAAAGATACAGCAGGTAAAAGGTAATAGTTATATATAGCAAAAATGTGCTTCTCAATCAAAGCAAAAAGAGAAATGTTTTCACAGCAAAACATGATGAAAAAATGGGAAAATTTGTTAGATTTTTCTCTCACTGAGACAAGCCCTTTACGATGTATTTAAAAAAAAAGCAACACAAATGTGTATTGTGAAAAAAAATTGGCAATGTTTTGATTGTTCATGTTCTAACACCAAATAATGATAGCATGCTGAATTATTTACCTTTATCACAGCTATCCCCAGTGTATCCGCTGCTGCATTCGCAATATGGTTTCCCAAGGCCGGAAAGCCTGCATTTTCCATGTTTACACCTGATGGACTGGCAGGGGTTAAACAACTCTTCCTCTTCATCACAGAGGACTCCCCCATGTCCCTGCAGGCATTTACAACTGTATGAAAATGCATTGATTGGCAAGCAGGTACCATGTACACATCTACAGGGGAAACAAGCCCAAGAGAATAAAAAGAAATTATTCATCAAAGTTTAGGCTGAGCAACATTAACTACAAATACTTTGGATTGTACTCAAAAAGCAATTGCTTAGAGACTTTTTTTTTTAAATGCACTTTTTCGGTGAGAAGCAATTAAGTGGTTTATACAGTTTTTTTTTAATAATTGGTATGAAAATTTACAGAGAATACGCTGCAGTATAGGGTCCTATTCTGTTATTGCCAGAAAACAGCCACTGTAGATGTGTTATGGAAGTCTTGTACAGGTCACAATTAAATAAATCCAGCATTCCTCATGCACCCACACATTTAATGAGAGTTGGGCGTGCAAAGAATGCAAGATCTGACCCCAAATGAACAAACTCCTTAGAATTAAACTTGAACAGTGAAAAGAAAATGTTACTTACCTGTAATTTTCCTCCTTGAAAGTATCATTTCACAAGATTCTCATGCCTGAGGTTTTGGGCTCCCAGCACAACACAGGACAGTATCTCCCTAGCTCAAAGGTTTTTGGCCCTCTAAAGGCGTGGCAGCCTGGTGGCTGTGCACAATGCCTGCCTCCCCCCCAAATCCAGTAATCATTCATCACTTACTATTATTCCTTCTGGTTACATAACCTTTCAGCCAGTTCCTGATTGCATGAGAAGCCAGTGATGCTTTTTCCACTGGGATCTCAACATCCACTGAGATTGCATCTTATAAAGACATGACACAGGTACTATGATTACTGTTTTGGCCATGAGACCCGACATTTGTAACATGGTTAAACTGTCCCCTCCTGGCTCTCATAAACCCCTTCCAATGTACTGCATCCTGTCCTGGGGCTTAAAGACTGCCTTGAGCTGCATCTACCAGGTTGCCAGGTATATTGCTGGAGCACAGAGCCAATCACATTCCTCTAAAAGAAGTATGCTGTTTCCCAGAAGGACAATTTTTAATTTTATTTCATCTAACACAGACTGAAATCCAGGGGGAATTAATTCTTTTTAAGAATCAGGAATTATCTGATTGCCACCTCTTGACTTGATGGCACAGGGTCAATGGCTTTCTTCCGAGGAGGAATTTTATTTCCTGTAACATTCTTCTTGATACACTAGTTTCCTGGACATATATTTGTTTCTCGGGGAACAATGTGAGTGAAGATTCCTGGATGGAGATCAAACCAATCTCAACAGCCCAACTCAGAATCACTCTGATGTTTCTCCTTCCTGTCTCCAGCCTTATCACGGGAAACCAAATTATGCTCATCTCCACATTGTACCTTTGGTCCCACATGAGTGATTCAGCATGGTGTACTTAAAGGCATGGTAGGAAAGTCAATGCTGCTGGATAAGTCATTGACACCATTTGTACCATGGCTGAGCCTGCTTTCTGCAATCCACTGCAGGCTGTGCTGAAATGAACTGCATATAGCACAGCTCTCTGCCTGTATTCAACCCTGAGAGTTTCAACACCAGTACAAACAAGACTCCCAGGGTGCCAAGACCTCTGACCTGCCTCAGCACTGGGCCTGCTGCTTGTTATTCCTGAACCTGTATGATTGGAGCCAGGGCCGGCCCACAACATTTTGGCACCTGAGGTGGGGAGCTTGAATGACGCCCCCCATGTCCCCTCGCTTGGACCAAAACTTTGAAAGATCTCAATTCTGCCTTCTTCCTGTTTTACTCCTCTCATGGTACTCCTCTGCTACCTACCCCAATAAAGAAGAACTAACAACTTAAAATGCCTTGTTCAAAAATTTTAAGTAACACTTAACTTTCAAACGCCTGAACAGCAAATGTAACTTTTCTTGTCTCCATCGTAAACACTGGCATTTTTATCTGTTTGAATAATCAAAGTGGTGCTTTCCGTGCCTTCTTGGTTGCAAAGATTTGAACTGTTTCCTGAAGGTCCACAGTCTGGGCCAGCTCATGCTCTATTGAGATGGTTGCAAGGCCGACCGGCCTCTCCTGTGTCATTGTGGAGCATAGATGTGTTTTTATTAACTTCAGCTTGGAGAAGCTGCGTTCTCCACTGGCAACTGTTACAGGAAGTGTTAGAAGTATGCGCAGAGCAACAAAAGCATTTGGAAAGAGGGTGGTCATCTTATTTGTGCACTATATTCCAGAACAGCCTTTGGAGTTGATCCTGCTGAAATGTACCTTGAAAGGGCTTTCAGTTCATCACCTAAATCACTCGCATCAATATCGCGCACGTCATCATGTGTCAACACTGTCTCTAGTGCCCTGCCTTGCTGGTGTAGGTCTTCTTCAGGTATAGTGAGGAGTTTTGGAATATCATACAACATCCCAAATACACTGCTGTGTTCCTTGAGCTGCATGAAACATTCTTCAACTGACTGTATTGGACAATCTAGCACCTGGTTAACAAATTCAACTTTGAATTGTTGTTTGGGGTCTCTTATGGAATTATCCTGTGTCTTGTAATCAAAATGTCTTCTTCTTCAGTGACTCTTGTATTCTTGAATGGGTGGGGAAATAGCTTCAGTGTGAAGTTCCTCTGACAACTTCTGTGCACTCTTCAGAATGTTTTGAAATCCCTCATCTGACCGGTAAGACTGTAGGTATGACTTTGCTTTGTCTAGTTGTTCCATTGCTCCAGATATATCAAGGTCAACACCTTGGAGTCTCTTGCTTACAACATTTATTTCAAACAGTATGTCATGCCACAACACTAAGCCACACAGAAATTTGAAGTTATGTATGTTTCTGGTGATTCCATTTCCCTCTGCCACTGTTCTCCAACGAACAGTTCCTGTCATAGCATTATCCTCTATAATGGCAACTATGGCATCATCTATCTTCCCAGTTTGGTATTTGATAGGCTTTACCACCTCCACTCAACTTTCCCATCGTGTGGCACTCAGTGGTTTCAGTGTCAGAGAGGATGTTGCTTCAAAATTTGCCATCAGTGAGTTGATGCAGAGAAAAATACACAGATGTTCTGAATTACATTAAAAAATTCAGCAGCCTCACTAGAAACTGATGCTGCATCACTGACCACCAAGTTCAATGAATGAGAACTGCATGGGACAAAAAAAGCTTGAGGGCTTAACTCTCGTATCCGTGTCTGCACTCCTCCGTTCTTTCCTCTCATGTTAGCAGCATTATCGTAGCCCTGACCTCTCATGTCAGCTATTGCAATTCCTGTATCTTCCAGCTTTTTAAGAAGCACGTTTGTCATACCATCCTGTAGTATCATCAATGTCAATACATTCTAGAAAATGCTCTGTGACAGTCACCATTGCAGGGACATTTTCACTAGGTTCTTTTGTTGTTACAAAATGCACCATTAAAGTCATTTGTTCTGTATGGCTGATGTCAGGCGTGCAGTGCAGAATAACAGAGTAATATCTTGTTGACCTCAGATCTGCCACAATCTTCTGTTTGACTTTTGTTGCCAGTAACTGTATGATCTCATTTTGAATTGTTTTTCCAAGGTAGCGGTGTGTGTACATTTCTTGGCTGGTGACTCTTCTTTGATGCTCCTGGAGTACAGCCATCAGCTCCACAATTTTAAGGAAGTTTCCATTGTTTGGCACATACAGCTGATCTGAAGTACCACGCAGTGCTAGGTTTTGGGTAGCAAGCATTCTCACAATGGCAATGAGCCTTTTCAGAACATTTTGCCAGTAAAGAGACTCTGATGCAATCTTCTCTTGATGCTGATCATCTATGGTGGCCTTTAACCTTAGTCTCATCTCAAGCTCTTTCCACCTATGGAATGCTCTCTGGTGATTTGCTGCCTTCTCATGACATGCCAGATTTCTTGCCAGATTTTTCCAGTCCTTTGTTCCTGTAGAACCCAATGTGGCTGAAACATTAGACTGGAAGAGTTTGCAAGAAAAACAGTATGCAGCATTCTGGGTTTTTGAGTACATAAGCCATGGCCTCTCCACTTTGTCACCCTTGGGGATTTCACACCAGTAATGTGTTGGATGAAAACTTCTATTTTCATTGTCTTTGGGGAACATGAAGTTTTTCATTTGCTGTGGCCCATGCAGTACAAGGAAGTCTTAAGGCTCAAGTGGGTCCACAATCCTGGATTATGTAGACGTAAGGAACTAAACTCAGCAGCAGCTGTTTCTTGCGCCTCCACCACACTCTTCTCTGATCTACACTTTTCTTCAGGAATGTGCATGGTTACATCCATTTGAGAGGGAGATATGGATGCTGCAGTAGCTGCCAGCTCACCTGCACTCTAACTGGAAGATCAGGCATCTCCTCACCACTCACATCCTCACTGGGGCCGGAAGGCTCACCGTGAACATTTGTGTCTATGTATCTCAGGAGAACTTCTTCCTGCTTAGATAGAAAAGCTTCCTTTGCTTTCTTTCTTTTTCTGAATGCTACCCCAGAGGAGCGTTTTCTTCTTTCACTCATGGCTGCTGTTCTGTGCCAGCTACAGTGGCTCTCAACACTCAGTTGAAGGGGACAAATAAGCAGGCCAGTAGCAGGGCCTAAGTAAGGGAAGATATCAGCGTCTTAAGGGCCTAACTGGGTCCTTCAGTTGACTGCCTGTTCTCCTCAAGTGGGTTCAGGGAAGCTCCCTGAGAAGCTGGTGTTAATGAGTCCAGGTTCCTGGGGGTTCTAGAGAGGTACATAAGAGGCTCCTCCTCCTCTCTCCCTGCAGCTCCTGCTGCTTTCTGTTATTCCCTCTCACCGTTTCTCCTGCCTGCCTGTTATGTCTCTTGTGCCCTCCTTCCTCCAGCACAGCACTCCACCATCTCTGTGCATCTAGAGCAGAGAGAATACATATGCACCAACAGCAAACATAATTTTCTACACTCTGGGTCCTAGTGGCGCCCCCCCAACAGTCTGGCACCTGAGGCGGCCGCCTCAGTTTGCCTCATGGTAAGGCCAGCCCTGATTGGAGCATTTCAGTCCCCTAGCCTCAGGTCATTTCCAAATGCTGCATGTGTTTAGAGTGTGATATCCAGAAGTTTCCAGGCTGAGCACAGGGTCCAGGGTTTCAGCAGTGTCCCAAGGCTGCTGGCTCTCATGTGGCACTCTCTGCATTTAGTCCTCTGGTTGAAGCAACTCATTATCCAAGGAACAGCCAGAGCTTAGTACATCCAATCTGTGATGTTGTGCTGAGGGTGTCAAAGGCCTGATATGCTCTGAAGAGGTTGTGTTTGACGACAATACAAATTGCATCAAGCCAACTAGTAATGAGGATGTGCTAGATTTAGAAGGTAGTTGGATCTGTGCCAATGCCAAGTCTTGAATTCAACAGATCCTTTGAAGAACTCCAGGCCAAACTGGAGTAAAAGAAACATCAAGTCAAGTGCAGTGTTTTGGTCCTTATCTTCAAGGTGCTCAATGGCCAGGACCCAACATATCTAAAATACTGCCAAAAGCTCCAGAATGAGCACGCTGGTGAACAACTGTATCTTTCAGGCACGATGGAACTTTCTACCATAAGAGTAAAGATCATCTGGGAAGGAGTCAGACTTTCTTTGGGGCTGGCCAGACACTGTACAATGAACTATCACAGGAACTAAGGACCATCACCATCTTCCATTCCAAGTGCAAGGTGAATGTCTTCAGCCTGGCCTTCTCCAGTATGAACACACAGAGGAGTGTACATTCAAAGAACATGACATAAAAGTACATGAAAACTTAAAAAACAAAACAGAACACTATGTAGGTTGTCCCCGTGGGGACACAATGAAAGAAAGAGCAAACCACTCATGACAGATTTTAGTCATGTCACTTAATGCACTACCAGAAGGTGCTGAGACATTCCAGTGACGAAAGTGGTAATAGAAACCCATATAGAACAGAATAGAATTCTTTCAGAGGTGCCTCTAATAGGATCTTTAGTGCTCCTCACACAAAATCTGATGGATGACATTTCCATGTTATATTTGACTTCCAAAGCACAAAATGCAGCAGACTTGCTCATTTGTGATCGACATCTGGCAGCTGCATCTGCTTCTGGAAGCCACTGTGTCTTCCTTTCTTTCTCCTCCTAAGATGCAAAGAAAAGGATTATCCTGGAAAAGAAACCCTGTGAATAAAAAACCAGAAACTTGGTACTACACTAAGTGCTGAAATGCTTCAAAACTGGTGTGGCTTTGGGAGTAGAGTTATAAACTTCAGAGTACTGAAACATTCTGAAGCCAGTGCAAACAAACTGTGCTGAAATAATTAAGCCAAAACCTCAAAGTTGTCAATAGTATCAACACAGAATATGCCAAAAAGGACACTTAAAATCACTCTGCCCAGGACCTGAAAAACAACAACTCAACCGAATCTGAGCAAAACACAAAGTTAATCCACTGGACATCAAAGGAACATGGTGGTTTTAGGTCATGTAGGCTGGATTACTGAAAAACAAGCAGACAAGACAAACAAATAAGCCCCATGTTTTGGAGCTAATTGCAACAATGAGAGATCAATGATAACAGTTCCAAAAGTCCAACTGCAGCTCTCACAGGGAGTTGCTAGCTGAATTATGGTCAAGCAAGTTGTACGGGGAGAGGTAACAGCAAACTGTGATACACAGAATCATAGACTATCAGGATTGGAAGGGACCTCAGGAGGTCATCTCGTCCAACCCCCCCCTGCTCAAAGCAGGACCAATCCTCAATTTTTGCCCCAGAACCCTAAATGGCCCCTGCAAGGATTGAACTCACAATCCTGGGTTAGCAGACCAATTCTCAAACCACTGAGCTACCCCTCCCCTGCATGACCAGTAGGTGATTAAAAAGCTTTGTGTTAGTGGAGTCCCTGACCTGGCTTGTGCTGGGTGCCCATGACCCAACAATGAGAACCTTGTGAGAATGCAATCTATATCAATGCATCTATCTAGAAAAATATTAAACAGGAATATGCAGTTAAAATGGTTTAGCCAAAATATATTAAAACAACATTACAACGCAGGAGTTACTAACATCACTGATTATGGACTTAACACAGAAGCTAGCCTGTGCATTGGGAAAAATATCTACCAGCTGAGTCATGTGACAATATGGAAGTATAAAAAATAGCTATGATTAGTGTATTTACTCCTTGCTGGGAAACTGTTTATAAAATGAAATACATTTTTCTGAAATACTCTAACAAAATTATGAATACAGAAATGGATGTGTTTTCATTTGTAAAGCCCCCTGATTATTTCTTATGCCAATCCTCATGTCTTATGTGGATAGTCATATCCACAATGTAATTCACACTGTAGAAGCTGTGCACAAGTACCTAGGTACCATCTATTATGGCCTTTGGTGGGGCTTAAGAAGTAGAGGTACAGAAACTTTGTCACACCATCTGCACTGGGAAGTTTCACTCATTAAGAATATTTTTAAAAAAATGAATTGGCATACCCAGGCTATTCCACAAATACTACAGAATGCTGTCACATAAGGTAGCAGCTGAAGTTTCTGAGTACTCTTCAAGTTCAACCAGCAAAAGACTACACTGCTGTGAGCCAACCTCAGAGTAACTTTTAATTCTACATGTACAGTATCTTGGTATCTTGCTGAAAAAATTTGAACTTTAAATTGAATGTACATAACAGGACAGTCATATTAATATTAGAACATTAAATTATAGCTCTGTCTTGAGGAAGGACATACTTATTTCCAAGACAAGGGTCATTGGTCTGCTGATCACACAGCGGTCCAGTCCATCCTCCTTCACACTCGCAGGTAAAGCCTGACTGGCTCGTAGCATGGCAGGTTCCATGCACACACACTTTCTTGTGACAGGGCTCACAACCAGGAAGAATTCCCACTTGCAGTGGCACATTTCTAAAGTCCTGCAGTTCACTGTTGATGTACAGATTACGGATGCAGCCATGGAAGCTGGTGCCATTCTGGCCTGGGGACTGGCGTAGTGCTGCAACATTGTTTTTCACAGGCATGCCTAGAAAATGAACATCATCAACTCATGACTACATTGTTTGGTAGGAATAGTTTTGTATTCTTTTTTACTGTTGTTTTTATTTATTAATTTAAAAAACTGTTCCCAAATAACCATTCATATCTATGGAACACACAATTATCAGAGATGGGCTCAATATCTGGATCTAGATGTGGTTTAAGTATGGTTCAGTTTAGGCAACAAGAAGACATATTGCGCTTGTGATATTTCATCCACGTAAGGTGAAAATTTCACAAGATCAGCGTATCTGGCAACATTTCTACCATCCCGAACTGAAGAGTTCAGAAGCATGCAAACTAAAACCAGAAAATAGGCCTTTCTCGGTTCTGGATCACACCCAAGGTCTCCACTGTAGAGATGGATACAGATTCAGTGATTCAAATAGGAACCTCACAGAACTGAAAAGTGTAGGTCTGAAGTTCTGGTTTTGACTCATTTCTAGTAGGTACAGATGACACTGTTTTCTAAGCCTTTATTTTCATTCACAAATCATTTTAAAAATACAGTTTGGGTTGAAATTTAGCATATGGGATCTGATTTTCAGAGATGCTAAGCATCCACAACTCCAGTTGAAGTCCCTGGGAGTTGTGGAAGCTCAACACTTTTGAAAATCAGGCCCACACTTCTTGCGTGTGAAATTTTGTGTGCGAAAATTTCACAAAAAGTTCAGCTGTCCTGATAGGTGCAAATTCACATACCACAGATTATTTTCACAACTGTAAATTCTATTACAATCTACAATTGTTACAGAGGCCACTTGGGGGAGTGAGGTAGGGTAGATATATGTACTGCAATTAAATATATCCTTAAAAATTTTTGGACTTTAATTCAACACTGTGTTCTTGCATATTGGTCTAATAATTGTTTCATGAATGCTTAATACTTCCTGGGATGAATAAATTACAGGAGTCACAGTGTACTCCAAATAAAAGTGGAACTTCTAGATACTTGAAAATAAATGATCCCATTGGTTTGAATAGGACTGATCTGGTATAAAATTAAAAGCAAGGCAGTTTTAAGTCTGATTAGTGCAACAGAGTGGGAATGAGGCCCCGTCAGGATTCCCTAGGCATCCCTAACTCAGACTGCACATTGACTACCCTCCCTTGAGAGCACCTGCCCTCCAGTTTCTTAGCCATGTGGGTAGGGAGAAGAAAATAACACTAATTGCTTTGACATGCTCTGCACAGCCACCCCTTACAAAAAAGGAACAAAAAAAAAACTATATGAAACAAAGACACCAACGCAACATTGCGATGTAAGAGTCAGGGATTTCTGAATGAAGGTTCCCACAGCAACTGGGAAGAGAGCAAATGTGCATTACAATAACTGAAATAATATCAGGCAAATATTACAATGTAAGTCAACTCAAAGAAATGTTTCTCTAAAATCAGAGATGCACACATGTAGCCCAGTGAAAGACTCGCCTACCACATAGGCAAATGTGGGCAGAGGAACAGTTGCTGTGGAAACCTTCATTCTGAAATTACTGATCTTTGTGTGTTTAAGAATTCATCCATTATGATGAATTAATATTTTTTGGCGCTGTCGATTAATGGCAGTTAACTCACGCAATTAACTAAAAAAAAATTAACTGCAATTAAAAAAATTAATCACGATTAATCACACAGTTAAACAATAGAATACCAATTGAAATATATTAAATATTTTTGTATGTTTTACTACATTTTCAATTATGTTGATTTCTATTACAGCACAGACTACAAAGTGTACAGTTCTCACTTTATATTATTATTTTTATTACAAATATTTGCACTGTAAAAATGATAAACAAAAGAAATACTATTTTTCAATTACCTCATACAAGTACTATAGTGCAATCTCTAACATGAAAGTGTAACTTACAAATGTAGATTTTTTTTTGTTCCATAACTGCACTCAAAAGCAAAACAATGTAAGCCTTTAGAGCCTACAAGTCCACTCAGTCCTACTTCTTGTTCAGCCAATTGCTAAGACAAACAAGTTTGTTTACATTTACGGGAGATACTGCTGACTGCTTCTTATTTACAATGTCATCTGAAAGTGAGAACAGGCGTTCACATAGCACTTTTGTAGCTGGCGTTGCAAGATATTTATGTGCCAGATATGCTAAACATTCATATGTCCCTTCATGCTTCGGCCACCATTCCAGAGGACATGCTTCCATGCTGATGATGCTCGTTAAAAAAAAAAAAGTGTTAATTAAATTTGTGACTGAACTCCTTGGGGGAGAATTGTATGTCTCCTGTTCTGTTTTACCCACATTCCATGCCATGTATTCCAAGTGATAGCAGTCTTGGATGATGATCCAGCACATGTTCATTTTAAGAACACTTTCACAGCAGATTTGACAAAACGCAAAGAGGGTAGCAATATGAGACTTCTAAGGATAGATACAGCACTCAACCCAAAATTTAAGAATCTGAAGTGCCTTCCAAAATCTGAGAGGGATGAGGTGTGGAGAATGTTTTCAGATGTCTTAAAAGAGCAACACTTCGATGCAGAAACTACAGAACCCGAACCACCAAAAAAGAAAATCAACATTCTGCTGGTGGCATCTGACTCAGATGATGAAGAGAAACATGCATAAGTCTACGCTGCTTTGGATCATTATCGAGCCGTCATCAGCCTGGACTCACGTCTTCTGGAATGGTGGTTGAAGCATGAAAGGACATATGAATCTTTAGTGCATCTGGCACGTAAATATCTTGTGATGTTGGCTACAATAGTGCCCTGCGAAAGCCTGTTCTCACTTTCAGGTGACATTGTAAACAAGAAGAGGGCAGCATTATCTCCTGCAAATTGTAACCAAATTTGTTTGTCTGAGTGATTGGCTGAAGTAAGACTAAGTGGACTTGTAGGATCTAAAGATTTACATTGTTTTGTTTTTGAGTGCAGTTATGTAACAAAAAAAAATCTACATCTGTAAGTTCAACTTTCATGATAAAGAGATTGCACTACAGTACTTGTTTTAGGTTGTAATAAAAATAAATATAAAATGAGCACTGTACACTTTGTATTCTGTGTTCTAATTGAAATCAATATATTTGAAAATGTAGAAAGGTAAAAGAACATAGCTCTAAGAATATCTAGCTTATGTTGTTTTGGCCTCTGCAGGAGAATCATGAGGTTTAGGAAAAAATACTGGTAAGTGTATACATTGATTTATATGAAAACTTGAAACCACTTTCAGTAAAAATTTTTGATGTGGTCTGAGAATAACCTTGTCTTTATGAAAAATGATGTAAGGGAGTCTTGCCATCAAAGCCTGAATTTCCCAGAGAGTGGAGGTAATGGCTACCAAAAATATAAGTTTAGCAGAAGTGATAGAGAGAATGTGATGACATAGGATCAAAGGGAGGGTTCATCAAAGACAGGAGAACTACATTCAAGTCACAGGTAGGAAACAACACCTTAACTTGTGGAAATGCATGAATTAGGCCCTTTAAAAATTTAGATATCATTTGCCAACACCAGATGGAGCACTAGGCCTTGGTTCAGCAAAATGATGTCTGAGAAGTTCAGAAGTCAAAGAGATGGTCTGATGGATAGATGCATCAGGTCAGAATACCAGAATTGATGCAACTGTGCTGGAGCTACCATTGTCACCTGGTCCTTGTCCTGATACAGCTTTTTGAAGACTCTGGGAATTAGCAGAGTGGATGGAAAGGCATAAAACAGGTTCTTTCCCACGGAATCAGAAATGCATCTGCCATAGATCCTGGTCTTACTGCTTCCCAGGAATGCCTTCCAGGTTAGCAGAGTGGCCCTCAGCTCTGTAACATTTATTTGCAACTGAAACACTGCTCAGGACCACATACCCTGAATCTGAGGAAAGCCCAAATAAGCACCTCCACGTAGGGTTGATGCATCCACCACCAGAATCTTTGAAGGTGGCGGTGGATCAAACAGAATACACTGGCATACATTGTGAGTGTCTGTCCACCAAAGCAGAGATGACAGTATTTTCAAAAGAACATCTACCAGTAAGTCCATGCTGCATTTGATTGGCTGATAAATCAAGCCCTGAAAGGGCCAGAGGCTCATCTTTCACATGGAATCATGTATGTCCATGCTGCCATATGATCCAGTAAATTTAGGAGACCTTTCATTGACATTCTTGGATGAGACAATGTATGAAATGAGGTAATTCAGCACTTACTTTTTTTTTTTGAGAAAGATACACTCTTGCCAATCTGGAGTACAGCATTGCTCCAATAAATTCTATGGACTGAACAGGGGTGAGAGTGGACTTCTCTCACTTGATCTGGAGGCCCAGTTTGGAAAACAGCTGTAGAACGGTGTGATGATCTGCTGCGATGACTGACCTCAAATCAGCCAAGATACAGATTCACATAAAATCATAGAAATGTAGGGCTAGAAGGGCCCTGAAGAGGTCAGCTAATCCATCCCCTGCGCTGAGGCAAGTATCCCTGGACCATCCCTGACAAATGTTTATCTAACCTGTTCTTGAAAACCTCCATTGAAAGGGATTCCATGACCTTGGACATACATGATTCCATGTGCAACAGGGTAACCTGTTCTACTGCTTAATTATATGTATAGTTAAAAAGTTTTTCCTACTATCTAACCTAAATCTCCCTTACTGCAGATTAACCCTATTACTTCTTCTCCTACCATTGGTGGGCATAGGGAACAATTGATCATCATCCTCTTTATAACAACCTGCTACATATTTGAAGACTGTTTTCATCATATCCCCTTAGTCTTCTCTTCCCTAGACTTAACATGCCTAGTTTTTTCAATCTTACTTTATACACCACGTTTTCTAAACCTCTTATTAGTTTTATTGCTCTCCTCTGGACTCTTTCCAATTTATTCACATCTTTCTTAAAGTGTGGTACCTAAAACTGAATACAGTACTCCAGCTGAGGCCTCATGAGTGCTGAGTAGAGCAGAACGATTTCTTACCGGGTCTTACATACAACATCTAGTGAAGGGGACACTGCTTCTGGATAGATGGTTAGGTCTGAAGGAGATTTAAAAGCAGCCATGACAGACATAGGAGGCAGTACCGATGACAATGGTACCATGACTAATGGTACTGATGTGGGAGTCTTAGCAGAATTTTTTTTATCATAATGCAATACCGATGAATCTGCGGCAACCAGTATCGATACCAACATGGTGCTCAGAAAACAGTGGTAGTCACCTGAGGTAGAGGGGGTAGAACTGCTGTAGAGGAACACAATCCCACGATCTCTGATGACTCACAGTACCAATGTGATTTTGAAGGCGTTAATTTAGGCACTATGACTGTTAGCTTTCCTCTTGGCTAGTACTGGGGATGATGACCACAGATTTTTGCTCCTTCCTATATCTTGGGCAGCAGGAGGGCCTCTGACTTACCCAAAGAGGATTAAGGAGAAGGATCAGAAGGCCTAACCCCTGGAATGATGTCTTGTAGCCACAGCACTTGCTGAACCTGCTTTTGAAGCAGGAGGACAGTTTCTGAAGAGGGACCTCAGAGTGAGAGACATGTCTTATTGAATTTTCCATCACAAAGAATTTCAAGTGAGTGCCATGAGCTTTCTGTGTACATTTAGAAAAATAATTACAAACAGCACACTTGTTTGGGATATGAGACTCCCCTAAAGAAAAACAGGCATTTCCTATGTGCATCACTGGCAGGCACAGCTGTCTTGCAGGCAGGGCAAATTTTAAAGCCTGGAGGCCTATTGGACCTACTTCTCGGTATTGAAGTGAGACTCAGAAGAAAAAGGAAAAAGTCCTTTAAAACAAAAGCCAACAGACTTAAATTAAACTTACAGAAACTACAAGAAGACTAAATTAACTAAGTAATTGTAAACTCTGATCCTATCTCAGAGCTGTAAGGAAGCAAGACAACACTCTGGCTCTAACTCGCTGTCATGGGTGGTGAAGAGGAACAATGGCATTGGGAGTGCTCTGCCTTTTGGTGTAGGGGCATATGGGTGTCCATGGCACATGAGCAGCCCAAAGGACACTGTTGGTTTAAAGATTCTGGGCTCGTGCGCATGGGGCACACATACCGACAGTGAGTTCCGTGAGGACAAACACTCAAAAAAACCCCACAATTTCAGTTATTTTCACAAGAGTCTGTGTCCATTTAAAAAATATTTCTTATTGAAAAAAGTACTAACATAGTATGTACAGTGTGAAAGCAAGAACCGTCACAACCTTTTTTTACTATGTAAGTCCCCCACCTGTTCCTCCTGCCTTTTGCCTAACGTCTTCTCTCCCTGTGTCATAGCTCTTATTTAACCTAAATTGTAAGCGCCTCAGGGCAGAAACGGAGGGTGTGATTTTTTCATTGCCTTGCATCTTGCCATCATTTACACGTATGTATATTTACAGTGTGAAGTGAATGTGAAACACCACTGAAACAGAATGATAGCATAAATGACTATTCAAGGTGCTAAGGAGTCAAAAACAGGCCCCTGTGGCTTGTCTATGAAATGCTATGCATTTTCCAGTCCTGTTTAAAACTAAATAGTAATAGGAAAAGCATAATTATAAAATATTGCACTGTGGATCACATGCTTACTTTCGGAAAACAACAGTTATGAGCTACCAAGAACTCTCTGGTCCTTCAGCTACACTCCTCCTAGAGCAATCGAGTATTTACTTTTAGATTATTATGTAGGATCATCTACTACTGAATTTGAGTCATCTACTACTATAGTTAACAATGAGACTATTTCAGCATTAATTGCCCTGAGAGTCATCTTTCGGAATTAACCCAGTGAAGTGGCCCTTTACTATGCTTCTGTCAATGCATATTTCCAGAGTACATTTGCTATAACATCTCTAATAAAAAACAATAAGTTCCCCTACCTCCTACATAAAGCGGGGAGTCAACATTCAGAGTTGATTGCTTAGACAAGTTGGTAATGATCTTGGGGCTTCCTCCATCAACAGACAAAGATAGAATCTGATCCATGGCTAGCAGCTCCACTATGTGGAAATTCCCATCATTTATTGTCTCAACGCTGCAACAAACAAAAAAAAAAGTTTTAAAACATTTGAATCTTGGTTAGAATTTCCTTGACCTTCTGTCCTGTAAACAGTATATAGCTTCAGAGCAAAACTTCCCCAGGAATGTAATCTTCTAACAACTAGATTTTAAGTGAAGATGTGAAGTCATGCTTATTAACAGATAATAAATTGTATTACTATTTCTATAGCATTGTAGTATTGCTACTAGTATATTTTACATATTAATGGCACCTTTCAGTCTGAAGTATTCCCAAAAGAGTTTACTAACTATATACATATAACTTCAACCAGACACAATGTGCCACAGGATCATGCAAAGTGAACATCACTATTATTTTAAAATCTTAATTGAAAAAACAAAACAAAATGAAACTCCAGTGATGAAAACAGTACTCCATTTATTTATCTTGAACGAGTTAAGAGCTGAGTTGACACCAGTGAGATTTGAACCTATTGTTCCAGAGAATCGGGGCTGTGTCTACACTTAGGATTTACAGACATACTCCCATCACTGGGGCTACAGGTGTACCTGGAGCGTGGGGCATGATTTCCAGCTCAAGTAGACATACTCACGCTAGCATGCTACAATAGCAGTGTAGCTGCAGCAGTACTGTCAGCTGTAGCAACATGGGCTAGCTTCCCCAAGTACATACTCATAGGGTTTGGCTGGTTTGTAGTCAGGGGGGCTAGTCTGTGTTGACACTTGCCAGTGTCCATAGTATAGTTGCTATGCTACTATTTTTAGTGTGCTAGCTTGATGAGGGCTAGTGTGAGTATCTGCTTGACATGGGAATCGCAGCCCCAGCTCCAACTGTAGATGCAGCCTTTCACAGCTCCGTTTCTCCTAGCAATAGAGTAAGTGCTATGGTAGACTAGGCATGGATATATTTATGCATTTTTCCTCTACCTAACACAGTGACATGGTGGTAAAAAAGTGTTTGCGCATGTCTGTATCATGCCTTTTTTCCTTGCTAGCATGGCGAGAGAATGTCTGACATTTCTCAGTGTAGACAAGGCCTTCCCATTTCAACCCTGAGGTTTAGATGTCTACAATGGAATAAGCACTTTCTGGCAGGTGGAGGAGAGACGGCTGAGCTACATATGAAAAAGTAAAATGACAGTGCTCTAGATTCCCACATGGCAAGGTCTAATGTTCTGACCAGTGCACGTATATATCAGGTAAGATGTGCACAATAATACTACTTTTCTTCATATATATATATATATATATATATAACTTGAGGTTTTCAATCTGACTGACAGAAAGAAGACTAAAAATATCACAGCTCTATGTGCAGAGATAAGAAATGCAGCACTAACTTTCATTTAACATATTTTGATGTTTTCAGGAACAAGATGGTGCCAGGTTGAACAATGCACATCACTATTTGCTGGAGATAACCAAGAGAAAGCAATAATATTGTGCACATCTTACTTCTTGGGAAGTTGATAAAGACATGTAATTTAAGAACGTATCAACCCTGCATGAAGTACAGATCAAAACGATGAATGTAACACTGAATACAAGTCTTCATAGCAAGCAATTATATATGTAAGGATATATAAAACAGAATATTTAAAGTGAAAAGCCCTTTCCTAAGAATGAATACCAACAAGATCTGGATTAAACTTCTATTTACTGGTGAAAACCTACTGCAGAAAGCAGGAGAGGTCACTCACCTTGTGCAGTAACTGTAGTTCTTTAAGATGTGTACCATTATGGGTGCTCCACGTCAGGTGCTTTGCCCACCAGGCAACTTCAATCGGAGATTTTAGGTAGCACTGCCTGTTCAGCCCACGCATGCATCCTACACAGCCTTGTGCTCCGCACCGAGGCTATACAGAGCTGCAAGGGCAAACCACCCTCGGTTCCTTCTCTTTTGCAAAGCTCCGTAGTGGAAACTCCAAAGCAGAGGGGAAGGAGGGCAGGTAGTGGACCACACATGGAGACACACATCTCGAAGAACTACAATTACTGTACAGGGTGAGTAACCTCTTCTTTTTCTTCTTCTTCTTCTCCTTCTTCTTCTTCGAGTAGCGTCCCTAGGGGTACTCCACTTCGGGTGACTACCAAGCAGTACTCACTGAGGGAGGGAGAAACTCTGGAATTGAGTCCAAACTGAATGTACTATAGTATAGCCAAACACAGCATCTGAAGCTGAGTTGTGGATTACAGCATAATGTTTCAAAAGAATGTGTCTGGAGGTCCAAGTTGCAGCTCTATAGATCTCAGCAATGGGAACATTCTTAAGACCACAGAAGTAGAAAGGGATCTCGTTGAATGGGCTAGGATCCTAGAAGGTGGTTGAAGATTATTAGATTGAGAACAAGAGATAATGCATCCAGATATCCATCTAGAGAGTCTTGATTGGAAATTAAGGATCCCTTAGACCTGTCAGCAAGAGACACAAACAACCTGGAAGATTTTCTAAATGGTTTAGTCCTGTTCAGGTAAAAGGCTAATGCCCTCTTGACATCGAGTGTATGCAGTACCACATCCTCCCTTAGTCCAGTGTGGTTTAGGGAAGAAAACTGGAAGATGGTCTGGTTAATATGGAACTTAGATGACACCTTCGGTAAGAATCTGGGGTGTGGCTGTAGTGTAACCTTATCCTTGAAGAATACTGTGAAGTGGTGATATACCTTTAGAGCCCCTATTTCTCCAACTCAGATGTATTGGTTACCATGAAGGGCATTTTCATTGATAAGTTAAGCATAGAAAAGGTTGCCATTGGCTCAAAGGGAGGTTTCATAGGCATCTAAGCAGCAAATTAAGGTCCTAAATCTGGGTAAGATGTTTAACTAGTGGGAAGAGCTTCCTCAAACCCTTGTGAAACCTTACCATCACTGGATCTGCAAAAGCTGAGAAACCTTCCACCCAGGGAATGAAAGGTTGTAATGGCGAGCAATTGTACACTCAAAGAACGTGAAGACAGCCACATCATCTTTAATTCAAGAAAGGTGTCTTAGACCGCACCAGTGTCTGAATCTTGTCCATTGCTGTAGATAAGCATTACAGGTAGATCACTTCCTACCCTTTTCACTTCTTCAGAACAGGGTGTTTTTAACCCCACAAACCATCAATAAGTCATGCTTTGAGGCAAAGAACTCGGAGGCTGGGGTAAAGAATATGTCTGGCATCCTGAGAGAGAAGATGAGGGATAGCCTGGAGGGTGATTAGTTGCCAAGTGGATGAGGTAAGGAAACCATGCTTGTAGCAGGTATGTCTGAAACACCAGCGTAACTCTGGCCTTGTCTTATCTTATTTTGATCAACACCTTTAACATTAGAGGTAGTGTGGAAAATGCATATAACAGACCTCATATCCAATGAAGGAGAAAGGCATCTCCCAGTGAGTGGTGACCTAGTCCCCGTCTCAAACAAATGGGAACACTTCCTGTTCTTAGCAGTGGGAAAGAGGTCTACCTGCAGAATGCCCCAACATTCTAACAGCATTTTGGACTGTATAAGTAGGGGCATTGCCAGCAGATCGAGGGATGTGATTGTTTCCCTCTATTTGACACTGGTGAGGCCTCATCTGGAGTACTGTGTCTAGTTTTGGGCCCCACTCTACAAGAAGGATGTGAAAAAATTGGAAAGCGTCCAGCGGAGGGCAACAAAAATGATTAGGGGACTGGAACACATGACTTATGAGGAGAGGCTGAGGGAACTGGGATTGTTTAGTCTGCGGAAGAGAAGAATGAGGGGGGATTTGACAGCTGCTTTCAACTACCTGAAAGGGAGTTCCAAAGAGGATGGTTCTAGACTATTCTCAGTGGTAGCAGATGACAGAACAAGGAGTAATGGTCTCTAGCTGCAGTGGGAGAGGTTTAGGTTGGACATTAGGAAAAACTTTTTCACTAGGAGGGTGGTGAAGCACTGGAATGCGTTACCTAGGGAGGTGGTGGAATCTCCTTCCTTAGAGGTTTTTAAGGTCAGGCTTGATAACGCCCTGGCTGGGATGATTTAGTTGGGGATTAGGTCCTGCTTTGAGCAAGGGGTTGGACTAGATGACCTCCTGAGGTCCCTTCCAACCCTGATATTCTATGAACACTGAAATATGCAATGGAGAATAAGGAGATCTATTTCTCATTCATAATCCTGAGAGGAATGTCTGCTGCGGGCATCTGCAGTTGTATTGAACAATCAGAAGGTATGCTGCTGAGATGTGGGTTTGGTTGAGTATGTACCAATTCCAAAGTCTCACTGCTCCAGTGCAGAGGGAGGGTCATCTCACTCCCCCTTCTTGGTTGATATAAAACATTCATGTCATATTGTCTGTTATGATCTTTACATATTTGCCTGTGATCAATGACAGAAAATAGAGAGTCATTCCTGATTGCCCTTAGTTCCATTAAGTTGATGTGTAGAGGGGTCTTACGAGATGACCACCTGCCCCGAGCAGTGTGTGTCAAGACGTGCTCCCCAAGCACAGAGATACATGTGTTGCTATTACAACTGTCAGGGCAGTTGCGTAAAGGATGCTCCTGTGCAAATGTTGTCAGGGTCTTTCCACCAATTGAGATTAGTCTGTTCAAGCTGTGTTTGCTCAGAGAATAAAGAGTTCAGAGTGACCCCTGCAGGCACTGCAAGTGTAACATTGCCTGGCTTATTACAAAAGTACCAGCTGCTACATGCCCCAACAATTGGAGACTGATGTAGGTTTTTGACTGATGTTTGGAGCCTGACTTGAATTGTGGTGACTAAATTCAATAGGGTTATAAACCTGTGCTTTGGGAGGCAGGCTCTGGCTGTTATCGCACTGAGGTAAGCTCCTGTGAACTCCAATCTTTGCAATGGGGTCAAAGTGGACTTTTGAATATTTAACTGAAGTCCCAGTTTGAGACCTTACAAGGTCTTGTAAGAACGCCCCTTCAGCAGAATGCCCCAGTTGTTGAGATATGGGAATATTAGAATTATTTTTCTGTGAAGTTAAGTTGCCACCACTGACAAAGACCTTCGAAAACACTCTGAGAACAGAAGAAAGAACGAATGGGAACACACTGTATTGAAAGCGGTCTTGTCTTAGAGTGAAATATAGGAATTTTCTGTTAGAAGAGTGAATTGCTATATGAAAATATGCATCTTTAGGTTGAGAGCTACCCGCGACCCTAGTTATGTAGCCAAGATGCACAGTGAGGTGGGCCCCTGACTCCCAGTATCCACTTCCAGCTAGGACTCTTGGCCCTGATTCATCCAGGCTTCCCCAGCCATGCCCCAGCTCCACCCTGTCTGTCCCTCCTCCAAATCAGGCCAGCTCTCCAAGCCTACACAGGGGTGATGTGCATCTTAGCTATTTATTTTCTGGATTTCAGATGTTTACATTTCTGTTACTTTCATTCCCACCTCAGATCCCAACTCACATGGAAGGGCAGGGAAAAGGGGTCAGATTCCCCAAGTGGAGCAGGTCCCCCTGGTTTCCAGAACACACATCAGGCAGGGAGAAGGGCTCAGACCCTTCTAGAAGGGTAGGGCTCCCCCATATCCCAGCACACAGACAGAAGGGGAGAATTCAGTGCTGACAGTTCCCCCGCATCCCTAAACCCCCATCTTCCCGTGCTACTCCTCACATTCTCCAACCGTTCCTGTTTTATCCCCTCCCCCCATACCTGAACTCCCTCCCCTACCACCTATTCCCATTTATCTTCCCCATTATACACCCATCCCTTGCTGCCTACACAAATCCCCCTCCCCCATTACTACCTACGCTTGCATCCCAATCACCCCTTCCCTCCCAGTGGGCATTCACAGTTGTGATAAGGAGGATAGGGAGAAGGACTCAAGCCCACCCAGAACAGCAAGCTCTTTGAATCTGGCTCTCGTGGTGGGGCGGGGGGAGAAGGGGCTGACTGCCATAGATGGACAGGGAGCCTGGCAAACACAGGAAGTCAAGGAGCGGGGCTCAGACACCCCTGGAGGGCAGTGATACCCAGACTACTGTTCACATGAGGAGGTAAGAAGAGGGGATCAGACCAGGCAAACCCCCTTCAGAACCTGGCTACCATAAGGAGGGCGGGGTCACACCCCTGTAGGTGTGTTGCGAGCTCCCAGATCATGGCACACACATGGGAGAGGAATGTGGGGCTCACAGGCATCTTGCCCCTATTCTCCTCCAGTCCCCCTGTCACTCAGCCCTGTATCCCCTTTTCCAGTGCCCCACCCTCTCCACTCCCACTCCCCATAGTCTCCATCCTGTCCCCATCACCCGATTCCCTAACCCTCTCCCCCATATTCCTTCATCACTCTCCCCTCCCAGAAAGCATTTGCTGTGTAGTTTATTTTCTTTTTTAAAAATGGTTTCAGCACCTTCTGAATGTTCTGCTGTACTCAGATTACATTTCCCCAAACTAAACATCCTCTTTTGATAGAGGTAGAGTGGAGCAACGGGCCTGTTTTTTTTACTTAGATTTCTGTCGTAGGTGCCTGGGGTGGTGCTTGGATTAGATTACCATGATATATCTTCAGCACCACCCAGGTACTGTGATGTATAGGTAGTTTTCCAGATAGTTAGCCTCTCTCTCTCTCTGTGCACATACTTGACGTACCTAATTGAAGAAGCAAACCCTTTTTCAAATAGCATTTTAATTTGATTTCCCCCCACACAGCTGGTGGGCACGATGCACTCTGTCAGGGTAACCCTTGAGAATCTGAGTCCCTAGTGCTATGATCTGAGCTCTGGTTTGAACACTATCTGTGAGCAAAAAAAGGTCACCGGAATCTATTAGCTTTAAGAAAAGCTGTTTTTTTCCAAGTGCTATATCTTGACCCTTGGGAAATGGTGCCAAATGTGGATCACTAGCAGAACCCTGAACCTTCAAAAGGCACAGCAAATGTCAATCTGATTAACTGTACGGGTTTTAAAGCACTTAGAAGAGATGAGCTTTCAACAGAATGCTAATTTCCTCCCAAGCCTTCTCCTCTACAGTCAACAACCCCTTCACCCCTTACCATATGTAAATCCCTTCAAAAATTCACTTCTCCCATCTCAGCTATTAGAAGTGAGAGGGAAGGAAGATTAACATCACCAGCACCATCAAAAAAATATATCAAGATGCTTTCATGCTTTGCTGAGCAACCCCATTATCTTACTGCCCTTGTCCTCCTTCTCTCCTCCCCCTTCTTCACTGTCTGTCTGTGATCTTCACATATCATGTAATTCAGAATGTATACTCTTTGAGGAGAGATTTGTGTTCTGTGAGGTAACAACGGTGCTGTAAAAATATTTTATTTTGATGGAACAGTCACACAAGTTATTTTTTATTATTATTATTATTAATGTTACAATGTTTCATTTAAATTGCTGCAATTCAATCTGAGATCTTTTGAGTAATGGTTCTTCAAAGCATCTCTCCTCTCTCTCAGGCTATGTCTATACTTACAGCGGCGTGTAGAGTACAGACACTGCATGCCAGGCTAGTACAAGTATAACTAGCAGTATAGATGGTGAGCAGAGTGCCCTACATTTCTGAACCCGCAGGGTATACACTCTACATGGCTCTCTACATGCCCAAGCAATAACTCCCACGTTAGCAGTGTAGTGTCCTGGTGCTGGAACCTTGCCTGGCTCCCTCCCTCCTACCAGAGCTTTTTCTTGCCATAGTGAAAGCGCAGAGCTGTCCCTTGGGTAAGGCGAATCGGGGCAACTGCTCCAGGCCCTGCGCTTTGGGGGGCCCCATGGCCAGTGTGATTGGCCGGTGCGGTCAGTCCCGGAAGAGACAAGTCTGTCACTTCCAGCTGAGGCCCCGCACCTCCCCAGGAACGGCCGTGGTGAAAGTTCCCGCAGCAGGGAGCTGTGAGAGCCTTTCCCCACTCCCTTCCCCCCACCAGAGCTTTTCCTCACCACAGTGAAAGGCTATGTCAGTGCAGAGCTACCAGAGCCTTTCCCAATGGTGTGAAGTTATGTAAGAAATCCCTGTATTCTGCACACCACTGAAAGGGTAGACAGAGCCTGTAAGACTGAAATGCACAGGTAAAATAAGATAGTGCAAGAAATACTGCATAAAATGTACAGAATAGATGACAGGATATACATTTTTAATATGGAAAGAGCTACAGGCGATGGCTTAAAGGGTTTAAGCAAGTCGGAATGCAAATAACTGGAAATGAAATACAGCCTGGGTTGTTGATTGCTTTCAAAGGTAGCTGGTAAGCCCAATAAATATAAATTGAAGAAAAACAATCCCTGTTAATTCCCATTCCTACCCATGCAAGGACCTAATCTCAGTTTCTTTTCAACATTATTCCAGATAAAAGGATTATCATCTTATTTTGAACCGTAGATTCACAGGGAAACAAGGAATTTGTTGCATCCAATTCTAACAATCATGTTTTTAAAACCTACCTTGATTCTTTTATAAATGTAAGTCCTATTTTTATTCAATTTAGTTAAATGCACACATTTGAAATATGAAATATTACTCCCACAAATTGTGGTATTTCATCAGAACTATAAACAAAATGCCATAAATAACTCTGACATTAGAATGGAAGTAATGTCCAAATAGTTTCTGTTAAAGGCATGCTACTTTTTATGGTTAAAAAACACATTGTATGTTATAAGGACTGTTTTTGAGTGGAATACATAGGAATTATCTTAGTTCCCTTGATATTATTGCCTAACAAAATGTAGCATTATTTCCCCAGAGAAAACATTTAGGTTTTTAATTTTGTTTTGCCATTTGAGGGAAATTTTTGGACATGTCATTTATTTTAAATAAAATGCCCACTACAAAATGTAAAATAAGTGACAGCTTCTACAATTTCCATCAAATGTATGACTGTATTGTACACCACATAAATGTGGTCATAATAATCATCAGTAGGAGCTAAGTCAATACTGCAAAACTAAACCAAAGCAAAAAGATCATAAGGGTTCAATGCAGATTTAAAATGAGTTTGCTTTAGTTGTGTTCACATCCCTTTTGTGTTTCCTTTCTGAAAACACTGAAAAGATTTTGTCTGGGAAGAATGCTTTGAAAAGCTCTCTCAGGATTCTATGCTGCTGGCTTTTGGGTGGTTTCAGTGAGGGAAGATTCTTTGCAGCCTGTTTAACTGGTTTGGTGTGGGTACCAGCTCAGCTCTTACATTTGCACCTGGGAGCTTTCTTGGTGGTGGTAGTTGGGGTCAAATAATGGCAAAACCTTTTGGCCTTTTGCTTCCCCTTGCAGTGTCAATCTGCCAATTCTGAGGAAAGAGGGGGTGCTGCTCCATGGTGCTTCCCCATGAACTTTCCTCAGAAACCTAGAAGATGATAATTTTGAAGATAGTCATTTTGAGGAGGAAAAACCTCAAAGCCAATGAAGAAAATCAGAAAAATGTCGTTTAAAATAGTCCAAAAATCCTATGGAAAGCTTATTACAAAAGGAAATGTGGAGCCAGTGTCTGCACAGTTTTGGAAACAGAGGGAAATTCTCTCTCAGAGCTGGTCCTAAACCCTGGCTCATAACCAAAGATCTAGTTTGCCTCCAGTTGCTAATGGAGGGAAATGCCCCACTATAGAGGCATGTCTGACACGGAGAACACAGAGAAATTGCAATTTCACTTTTGTTTATGGAGTTTCAGGTGATTCAAGTAACACTAACTTTTAGGTCACACTACAGACTAGGAAATCACCTGTGAAGAAGAATAAGAGAGAAAGATTGTTTGCATGTATTTGTTCTAAAAAACAAAGAAGTGTAAATATCTTGCAGAAACTTATCCTTTTGTTTCAGTTTAACACATACCATTCTATATACCATTTTTCATATTAAGGTAATTTTCCAATTGAAATTATGTGCTTAAAGTAGTAGTAATCTTTCAATTCCATAAAATCTGACACTACATTCTGTCAAAAAATATTCCTTCTTCTAAATGTCTACTGCAAAATCTGACTTTAGACCCCAGACAGCAGGAGATCATACACATTTTGTCTTGAACTGTAATTTATTGTATTTGGGTTCACCTGTAAATGGCAGATGCTGGATAAGATCCTGTGTCATAACTGACCCTCACTCGACCACGATACAGCTCCACTGCTATATGATCTCTGTCACCTTTGTACAGCAGGATTCCACTGTCTTCATCTGTGGCAATCTAGTGAAAAAAGAAACACTAATTTATAAGGAAATGAATCCAAATAAACCTGACATGCTAAATGGGTTGCACTCATTCCCATGGCCATTACCAATATTTCTTTCTTTGTTATCAAACTCTGATTGGGATAGTCAGATAATAAAAATCATTTTTTTCCTACCAGTTATCCATCAGTTATGATGCTAATTTCACTGGTGATTCTAGTTCTCTGTAGGTCAGAGGGTCTAAAGTTTTTAACTGACCTAATGACAACCTTTATATGTATGCATTTGTTTTATATGTATGCATTTCTCCCCCATGATACATGATCAGGACACATGCCAACTTGCAGTGATTTATGGTGAAGAAAATGACCATGACTCAGGATCGGTTCTTGCCAATGTACCCCTTCTTACCTGCAGAGTGATGTTGGTCTGAGGGTGGACCTTGCTTGAAGGAATTTGCAAGTAGGATTCTTTGTTCACAAAGTTTATGCTGACCAGCTTTTCGCATTTGTCACCCTGGTAACCTGACAAACACTGACATATCGGTTCATTTACTTTTATGATGCACTGAGCTCCATTCTGACACTCATAGTTATCACAAGGGCTGGTGCGAGGGAGAACCATTGGTGGTGAAAACTCACAAAAAAGGCCACTAAATACAAACACAAAAACCAGTATTTCAGACAAAATCACCCCGTGGTATGATAAAAATATAAACGTTTGTCCTGTCTTCAAGTCTCTCTCACCTGTAACCTTCTGGGCATATACATGTATACCCATTCACTGCATCAGTACACTGTGCTCCATTTTTACACTTGTTGTCTTGACAGTCATCATAGTCAATATTACAGTGTTCTCCTACATATCCAGGCGTGCAATCACATCTATTGAACAGGAAAGTATATTGGTTAGTACTATGCCTGTCTATAAAAACCATATACGTAAGAAAATGCCAGAGATGTAGTATTTTATTAACTGATTCTGAAGTGCAGCACTATTTAGAAAATCAATTTTTCGAGTCACATTTTAATACAATGCACTATTAAAATATAACTTTATATGGTGTTAAGAGCCTGTATATATTGATTCATTACATCAGAGATCTACAAACTGAGGGGCGCATCCCTTTAGAGGGCACAGACGAATGTTCAAGGGGGCACCCAGCTCTGCGCCTGGCCCCAGTCCTGGCTGCTTGTCCCATGCCCCCGTCTGCCGGCCTCGGCTCTGATCCCAGTCCTGCCCCTGCCCCCAACTGCGGCCCCAGCCTTGGTCCCTTTACCCTTGTCCATGTTCCCCCACCCTGGAGCAGGGGCCCCGCTCCCAGCTTTTTTTAAGTTCATTGTCCTTATTCTGCTGCTCTCACTCCTTCCTTTCCTTAGAATCATGAAATCTATCATTTCATGTTCACTTTCATCCAAATTGCCTTCCACTTTCAGATTCATTACCAATTCCCCCTGTTGATCAGAATCAAGTCTAAAACGGCTTCCCTCCTGATTACTGCCTTCACTTTCTGAAACAAAAAGTTGTTCCCAAGAACTTAGTGTTTTGCCATATTACTTTTCCAATAGATATCTGGGTAGTTAAAGTCCCCCATTACTACCAGGTCTTATATTTTACCCTTTACATTGTGGTTACTGATTATCTGATATTATATCAAGTACATTCGGTGAAAATCTAAAAGGCCCTCATGAATCAGTCTGACCGTTCTCCTTGGAATATCTGAGTAATGTACATCAACTCAAAATAAGGAAATATGGTAAACTTAGTTGCTGGGAGTCAGAAAAATAGTCCAAGACTTATGTTCTTGTGCAGAATATTTTCTCTGTCAGTTATTAGATAACAATGAATGACGCAACATTGCATTTACACAGGCATGTTAGAGTGATCATAACTGTTTTTTTTAAATTTCTGCTAACAGCATTTAAAAGAACTAACTCTGTTGCCTATGAACCAAAGTGATTGCAGCATGGTTTTTTTAATTTTCTTTAACATAAGAAAATAAAAACGGACTTGAAGTGGTGTATTTTCAATACTGTATGCAGGGCTTTGACAATGCAAATATCATCATTAACGTTAATAGGAGTTCTTCAGTTAAAGCCTCACACATTAAGTTGAAGGAGTGCTCAGAATTATTTAGCTCACAGATCAATGGACAAGATTACAAATCCATACGTGCAATAACACAGCTGTCTAAAAGTTAACTATATGTTCTCTCTTTTTTCTTTTACGAAACACCTAACTACATCAGTCTTTGTGATCACCTCACTGATTCTGCATTCAGTCTCACACTTTTATGCCTACAACTTGTTTAGAAGTACTGAGTTTAAATTTAAATGCCCATAACTCTTTAAATTAGGTCCATCAATATAAATTTATCCAAATCTCTCTTAAGTCTTTTATCTGACAAAAAGAAATGAGTAAATAAAGGAAAAACAGAGTATAAAGCACACTATCAAGTTAAAAAGCTGACTGAGATACATGCTCAAAGCTACTGAGTGTGTTATTTTCTGGTTTAAAATCTCAAAATGTAATATGCAAGTTTTATGTCCTATGTAAGAAAGTACAAGAGGCAACAATAGTTTTATTGATTGACCATATGAAAATGAATAAATGCATATAATATTGAACAATGTTCATCAAAATAATTCTTAATATTGTGATCCACTTTCAAATGATCAGCTCCACTGCATGTACATTTGAATATTTCCAAATAAAGTTTGGCTTTTTAAAATAACCTGTTATTTAAAATGTGCTAAGAATATCAATTTTAATGGCAAAAGCTGATTTTGAACACTGTAAAATATGGCACATAAAACAGGTTGCTCATGAATGAAAGTTTAAAGCAGCAGATTTCCTAAATCTACTAATCTAAAGTCCACTACAATACTTTTTAAGAGTGCATACTAATTAATGTTAATAAGGATGTCTTGTAATTAAAGCTTAGTCTTCCTGGTGATGAACTTCCTTATGTTATAATGGCTTCAATGTGTCTTACTAATAACCTGTCTTGTAATTACTACTCACAAAGCAGTACAATAATCCCCCTTTAATTTAACTTAATTATTTTCTTCACAGTCCAACTTTCCAAAAGGATTTTGTGTAGACGGTCACAGAGAATGAAACTTTCCATTCTTCACTGGTCCTATTTAATCCACACTTCTAAAAAACAGTTAATTCACTAGATACTTTTCTAGTTAATACATGGGTGTACATGAAAACAAATGGGTCAGGTTCTGCCATTGATATGTGATCCTGAAGGGGTGGAGTAGAATAAGAGAATGGTAGAAATAGTGTAGTTGAAATATGACAATATTTTATGCTTACTTGTATCCTTTGGGTGTCAGGATGCACTTTGAGTCATGTTGACAAGGGTTCAAGTCTTGGGCACAGAAATCTAGTTTCTCCTCACACAACTCACCTGCAACATAATATACACTGTCAGTTCAGGGGGAATACCACAATGCCCTGACAATGGCAATAGCAACACTTAATATAATCAGCCACTGTGATTTAAATTGTTAATATTGAAAAATTCTATACTTTATAATATGTAAGCAATTGATATATTCTGATTTTTCCTGATATCCTCCAGGAAACAGCTTCTCCAGACCAGTCTCTCCCATTCAGCCAACAGTATAAATGCAATTTCTTGCACTTATAATTAGGGCTGTCAAGCAGTTAAAAAAATTAATTGCGATTAATCACACTGTTAAAAAATAAGAGAATAACATCTATTTAAACATTTTTGGATGCTTTCCACTTTTTCAAATATATTGGTTTCAATTACAACACAGAATACAAAGTGTACAGTGCTCACTTTATATTTATTTTTGATTACAAGTATTTGCACTGTAAAAAAACCAAGAAATAGTATTTTTCAATTCACCTAATACAAGTACTGGAGTGCAATCTCTTTATCATGAAAGTTGAACTTACAAATGTAGAATTATGTACAAAAAACTGCACTAAAAATAAAACAATGTACAATTTTAGAGTCTGCAAGACTACTCAGCCTACTTCTTGTTCAGCCAATCACTCAGACGAACAAGTGTGTTTACATTTGCAGGAGATAATGTTGCCCACTTCTTGTTTACAATGTCAGGTGACAGTGAGAACAGGTTTTCTTCTCATGGCTGTCTTACAGACGATGTCGCAAGATATTTATGTGCCAGATGTGTTAAAGATTCATATGACCTTTCATGCTTCAACCACCATTCCAGAAGACATGCGTCCATGCTGACGATGGGTTCTGCTTGATAACAATCCAAAGGAGTGCGGACCAATGCATGTTTATTTTCATTATCTGAGTCAGATGCCACCAGCAGAAAGCTGATTTTCTTTTTTGGTGATTTGGGTTCTGTAATTTCTGCATTGGAGTGTTGCTCTTTTAAGACTTCTGAAAGCATGCACCACAGCTTGTCTCTCAGATTTTGGAAGGCACTTCAGATTCTTAAACCTTGGGTTGAGTGCTGTAGCTATGTTTAGAAATCTCATATTGGTACCTTCTTTGTGTTCTGTGAAATCTGCAGTGAAGGGGTTCTTAAAATGTACAACATGTGCTGGATCATCATCCAAGACTGCTATAACAAGAAATAAATGGCAGAATGGCAGGGGACATACAATTCTCCCCCAAGGAGTTCAGTCACAAATTTAACACATTTTTTTTTTGAACGAGTGTCATCAGCATGGAAGCATTCCTCTGGAATGGTGGCCGAAGCATGAAGGGGCATATAAGAAAGATTAGCATATCTGGCACGTAAATACCTTGCAGTGCCGGCTACAAAAGTGCCATGCCAATGTCTGTTCTCACTTTCTGGTGACACTGTAAATAAGGAGAGGGTAGCATTATCTCCTGTAAATGTAAACAAACTTATTTGTCTTAGCAACTGGCTGAACAAGAAGTAGGACTGAGTGGACTTGTAGGCTCTGAAGTTTTATGTTGTTTCGTTTTCGAGTTCAGTTATGTAACAAAAAAAATCTCCATTTGTAAGTTGCACTTTCGCGACAAAGACATTGCACTACTGAACTTGTATGATGTGAATTGAAAAATATGATTTCTTTTGTTTATCATTTTTATAGTGAAAATATTTATAATAAAAATAATATACTTTGATTTCAATTACAACACAGAATACAATGTATATGAAAATGTAGAAAAATATCCAAAATATTTAATATTGGTATTCTATTGTTTAACAGTGCAATTAAAACTGTGATGAATCATGATTAATTTTTTTAATTGCAATTAATTTTTTTAAGTTTATTGCATGAGTTAACTGCAATTGACAGCCCTACTTAAAATATTTTGCACTTTAAAGTAATTATCTACCCATGGAGACTAGGAACACACTACTACCTCTATTTTCTCTCACTGATACAAACAGGCCATCAGCATTCTTTTTCCCCCCATTCAACATAAGCAAACTACACATAGTGATAGTACATATATATGCATATATAATTAATGGGCATATATCCTGCCCATATTGTGCTTAGGAATTCACAAGTCAAGTGGTCCTGTAGATTCCAAGGATTACCCCTCTTGGCATTTGCTCCAGTTAGCAATGGAAGTAGAGTGAGCAGAAGAGAACCAACACTGGTTACTGAAGGAAGAAAAGGTGAGAAGACTGGGGGTCCCAAACACTCATCCTCACCACTGAAGTGGCCCTTTGCTGTGAGGAAGCAGGAAAGCTGCCATGCAACTGCTTCGACACCACACTCACCCATCAGTGCTTACTGTCTGTTTCCTACAGTGGCTCCATGCAACTGCCACCATACATAGGGAAGTAGTACCCAATGGCTTCAGCCTCTTTCCCCAATTATTAGAGGACATAAAAATTGATGCAGAAGGACAAAGCCAGAAGGTCAAAGAAGGAGACATGAGGTGAGGAGAGGGACAGTACCATTTGGGACTTTTTCCCCCCAAAGGGTGAGAGAGTTGGGGAAGGGAGAAAGATGAGAGATGCTAGTGTGGGTTAGAATATACTTTTTGGAAGATTGGTATGGGAAAAGAAGTGTGTGTGTGTGTAAATCCAAATACTGTTGTGCCCTTGATATATCTGATAAAAAAGCAGCTAATTCACATAGTTAATCATTCACTTATTCCTCCTTATAATCATGTGAAACCATCTATAATAATGTTTACAATAAAGATTTTATTTTGTGACTACTTTACAGTAACCACCAGAGAAGCCTTGTTTCTTTATTCAGCATAGTAGTTACTATCATATCTTTTTATGTGGTCAAGGAGTGGGTAATGTTTTGCTGAGCATGTGCCACAATTATAGAACACTGTGTTTTAGATCTGTCTCTATAAATACTCAAGGCAAGGGATGACATTTTCCAGGCAGCCAGGGGGTTTAGACATATATTCTATTAAGAAACATGGAAGAGGTATAAATGCCTGTGACCATAATCTTTGGCATCTCCAGTCTGACCGGAAGGGGTGAATATGAAGGGGTACAAGCTGAGTGAGTTTCTGAGGTTATACACAGTAACCATTCTTCTTCCCTTCCTATGCTTCTCCAACACATGAGATAGACTTCTAAGCAAGATAATGGAGTGGCTGATACAGGATTTGATTAATGAAGTATTAAAAGGATGGTAACGTAATTAATGCCAATCAACATAGCTTTATGGAAAATAGAGTCTATCAAACTAGCTTGATATCTTTTTTTGACGAGATTACAGGTTTGGTTGTTAAAGGCACTAGTACTGACGTAATATACTTAGAGACTTCTGTAAGGTGTTTGACTTGGTACTGTACAACATTCTGATTAAAAAAACTTGAATGATATAAAATTAACATGGCACACATTAAATGGGTGTTTCTCCAGTGGGGTACCACAGTGATCTATTCTTGGCCCTATGCCAAATACCTTTTTTTTTAATCAATGACCTGGGAGAAAACATAAAATCATCACTGAAAAAGTTTGCAGATGACACAAAAATAACGACTAGGACAGATCGCTGACTCAGGGGAATCTCGATCTCTTGGTAAACTTGGTGCAAGCAAACACTACACATTTCAGTATGGCTAAGTGTATACATCTAGTAAAAACGAATGTAGGCCATACTAGCAGGATGGGGGATTCTGTCATGGGAAGCAGTGACTTGGAAAAAGATTTGGGAGTTGTGGCGGATAATCGGCTGAACATGAGCTCCCTGTGTGACTGTATGGCCAAAAGAGCGAATGCTATCCTCTGATGCATAAGCGGAAGAATCTTGAGGAGAAGTAGAGTGGTTACTTTACCTCTGTATTTGACACTAACATGTCTGCTGCTAGAATACTGTGTCTAGTTCTGGTGCCCACAATTCAAGAAGGATGCTGATAAAGTGGAGAGGGTTCAGAGAAGAGCCATGAGAATGATTAAAGGATTAGAAGCCTTATAGTGAAAGACGCAAAGAGCTCAATCTATTTAGATTAACAAAGAGAAGGCTAAGGAGTGACATGGTTACAGTCTATAAGTTCATACATGGGAAACAAATATTTAATAATGGGCTCTTCAATCTACCGATATAGAAAGATATAATACAAGCTGGAAGTTGAAGCTAGATAAATTCAAACAGGAAATAAGGTGTAAATATTTATGTTTGTGCTGTTCTAAACAAAATATGTCTGAAACATACATGTCTAAAAGGTGGAAAGAAATGGGCACAACACTCTATTCACAAGCACTAGAGGTGAAGTCAAAACAACCTGTAAAGTATTTTTCAGCCATCTGTTGTAGAAGAGCTTGTTTTTTCAATTCCATGGCAAGCGTTAACTTAATCTACAGTCCAGTCCCAAAGTGGGGTGTTAGTATGCACCCTGGAGATCTGGACTTGCAGCTGAGAAAATTCACACAAATAATATTCAACATATAGCAATGCAGATCCAGACTTGACCATCAGAAAATCCATACCAAAGCTTTCCAAGGGGGTTTGGTAGCACACTATCAATCTATTAAGATATATTTCCTGTAGAGCTGCACTGTCTTAATGACACAGACTGCCAATTTCATAAAGCCATGTCAAAGTGTACATGAATTAATAATACAAGTCCATGATCTCCTGATAAATGCTGCTCAGTGGTTCTCAGGGAAATTGCCAATAATAATATTATTTAATCAATATTTACGGGCAACTGAAGAAAGTTCAAACACAAGCCACTAGGGCTGACTAACCCACAGGACTTGAATTCTGTTCTCAAAGCCTCTTGTCTTGTCTGCCTAAAAAAGAATCCCACAACAATATCAAATACTGACCCTTCTCTCCTAAAGGACTGGTATTCAAATAAATAAACGGTTAAGAGGGAGTAATTCTTCACACACATACAATCAACTTGCAGAACTCACTGATGAAGAAATTACATAGGCAAATAATTTTTTAATATTTAAAGGGTGAAATACATCTTGGTGGAGAATCTAAGAGAATTCTAACTCCCATGATCATAAACTGAAACCAGCAAAAAACCTGTTTTATTTATCTAATTTATGTGTGTTCTATAGGCTAGAAACATTTTTAAATGAAAACTTTTTTTTACTTCTGGAGCACAATTCTTCACTAAATTATATGACTGTGGAATCACATAATATATTATGTCCTTATCTTGAGTGATATTAAGAGGTCCCTGCAGAATGCTAGTGAAACTCAGTATTCACAAGACTCAGACACAAACCTCCTATAAATGCCCCCCACTTGGATTTTCTTCTTACTTATGCACCAGAGAGGCCTTCAGAAACTTTCAGTATCAGGCACTATGTGCCTAATGAAGTAAGAAGGCAATCCCAGCTCCAGAATTTCTAGCTCCCAAGAGTCAATAAGTAACTTGACAAAATTTGGAATCCTACAAACTCTACAAAGGACCCTTAGAAATAATTCAGTATTGAAAACCCATAATACCTAGAAAAATCCTCTCTAATTGACATTGATATGACATGGACAATAATCTCCATCATCACTAAAACGACGAGGAGTCTGGTGGCACCTTAAAGACTAACAGATTTATTTTGGCATAAGCTTTCATGGGTAAAAACCCCCACTTCTTTAAACATGTATTGCTTGTTCCACTGGTCAGAGATTGTGCCAAAGGCTGCATTATTACTGTCATATTATCACTGGCCCTGACATTTTAAATTGCCTGGGGGACTGCCAAATGTGGCAGACCTCTCTGTGGAACAGGAGTTTAACACTGTGCAATTCTCCTAATGTTCTAGATCTGGATGTGGAGGGTGTACCGAAGTAGAGGGGGCATGGCCGGAGTACACTGCACTCTAGTAACTGTCAGCTGGAAAGCGGCTCCAGCTCATGGATAAGGGAGTTTAAAGCCCAATCCTCTAGCTGTGGCCAGTGGATACTGGGTACAGTTGAAGGCTGAGGACAAAAGTTCAAAATTGAAACTCAGCTGCAAACACAGTTTTGTATTGTTTCACTTGAAAATATAAGATCAATCCAACTTTGCTAGAATCTGGGCCTACAGTTGCCAAATGGTCTGAAAACATCAGCAACCACTTCTGAGGACCTGGTAAGAGTTTGATTTTTTATGGAAGCTTTGTACAATATATAGACAGTGCAGTCTAAGGTCTGACTGGGATATGAACCTATTGTCCAACTAAAAGGTCTTCTGACTCTTGTTGACTTGAAGGGTTACTACATAATATGTTCTGGGAGTATGAAAGGAAGGAAAATATCCCCTTACATTTTTGCAAATTTTTATTTCAAAAACCCAATGAGGGAAATGACCAATATTGTGAAGTAAATCAAGAAGTCAGTCCAGACAGAAATATTTAGTTCAAACAGTACATTAATAAGTAATCTAAGAAGGGAAATATTGCACTACAGCAAGGAAATGGGAAATCCTGTGGCCAATGTGATGAAGAAAGAACATAAAGAACCATATGAACAAAGGCCAAGTTTTAAGTAAATATGATCTATTTGATCAAAACAACCATGGATACGCTGAAAGATTTACAGACAAGAGAAGCAAACTAAAAACAAAGTTTTCGAAGAAGCTTCAGATTAGCCTCCAAAATTTGAACTCCCGAAATGTTATTTTTGCATCTACATATATACCAGAGAAAAAACATAAAAATAAATAAATAAGAGATAAAATGCATAACTGCCCATCTAAGTATTTGCATAAGCACAGTTGTAGGCACCCAAAATATAAACTAATATAAAAAAACCCTAAAAATTAAATAAAAAAACTTCTAGTTAGTGATGAATAAGCATGAAAAACCACTTTTTTAGGTGCACTGATTTGAAGAACACTTCTGAAAAGTTGTTCCTAAAAGAGTAAATAGAGGGACAAAGAGTGAAGTTCTAAAATCATGAGTTCTCCAGAATTTAATCAGTATGGACAAGATGCAAGGGAGAAAATCAATTTTAAAAAAATTAAGAGATAGTGACAAAAGTGAAATACCTACGAAAAGAAATGGCAGATTGTGCTTTTTGTCTTTATTCAGAAGGAAAACGTTGGAAAGCCACCTAAATCAGAAATTGTAGCTCCAGTTTTTTAAAACATACTTCAGGTAAGAAAAACGGTTGTGATACTACTGTGCATCTTTAATTCAACAAAGTTTCACATCAATGTTACATGTGTACAGTCATCCACTCATTCACCCATTTAGTAAAATGATAACTGTGGCTTTCATAAGTTCCCTGCCAAGTGATCAGAGTCTTAAAGACTAGAAAACTGCTATAAAACAATTGTTGTATTTTCTAAATAATTTAGAAGATCAGGCAAGGACAGATTAATTAGTTTAAATAGTTGTGCGGAAAATATCAAAAACAATTCTATAAAATAATTCCACAGTTTAATTTCTAAAGCTTAAAACAGTAGCAATATAATAAATAATAAGGAACAATACAATCAAGTTCAAAAGGATTTAGATCATTATTGTTGTTATTTTGGATAACTGGATATGTAAATTGTATGTATATAGACTACATTATTTACAGAGGAGTTGGGAGGCGGTGTAACAGAAAATGAAATTATAAATGAAATAACTTGACAAAGTACCAACCAAGAAAATTATCTGAAGGTATTACTGAAATATTCTTAAACCATCAGCACTGCAGCAAAGGACCGAATCAAAATAAGAAAAAATAGTAGTCAATTTTAATCACCATAACAAAGTATACAGTGTTCCAAAGCAATATACCAAGTGTACAGGGCAGGCTTAATTGAAGTTAAAGTAGTTACTGGATGGAGAGAGAGAGAGAGAGAGAGAGAGAGTGTGTGTGTGTGTGTGTGTGCGCGCGCGCGATTATTTTTTATTTTGTGCTAGGCCACCATAAATTGTAAGTCTATTTCTGCAGTCTTTTAACTTTCCATGAAAGTTATATAGTTTTTCCTCCTCATGTTTTTGACTGAAGTCACTAGTTATTAACTACATCTGATTCATACAACAGATTGTTTTAGAGAATGTTAGTTCTAGTTAAACTATATGGAGTTAAAGTGGAACGTTGAGAGTTTGACAAACTACACAATATAAGGTTTCAGAGTAGCAGCCGTGTTAGTCTGAATCCGTAAAAAGAAAAGGAGTACTTGTGGCACCTTAGAGACGAACAAATTTATTAGAGCATAAGCTTTCGTGAGCTACAGCTCACTTCATCGGATGCATACAGTGGAAAATACAGTGGGGAGATTTTATATACACAGAGAACTTGAAACAATGGGTGTTACCATACAGACTGTAACAAGAGTGATCAGGAATTATTACCAGCAGGAGAGCGGGGGGGAACCTTTTGTAGTGATAATCAAGGTGGGCCATTTCCAGCAGTTGACAAGAACAGTAGGAGGGGAAATAAACAAGGGGAAATATTTTACTTTGTGTAATGACACATCCACTCCCAGTCTTTATTCAAGCCTAAGTTAATTGTATCCGGTTTGCAAATTAATTCCAATTTAGCAGTCTCTCGTTGGAGTCTGTTTTTGAAGTTTTTTTGTTGAAGAATTGCCACTTTTAGGTCTGTAATCAAGTGACCAAAGAGACTGAAGTGTTCTCCGACTGGTTTATGAATGTTATAATTCTTGATGTCTGATTTGTGTCCATTTATTCTTTTACGTAGAGACTGTCCAGTTTGGCCAATGTACATGGCAGAGGGGCATTGCTGGTACATGATGGCATATATCACATTGGGAGATGTGCAGGTGAACGAGCCTCTGATAGTATGGCTGATGTGATTAGGCCCTATGATGGTGTCCCCTGAATAGATATGTGGACACAGTCAGCAACGGGCTTTCTTGCAAGGATAGGTTCCTGGGTTAGTGTTTTTGTTGTGTGGTGTGTGGTTGCTGGTGAGTATTTGCTTGAGGTTGGGAGGCTGTCTGTAAGTGAGGACTGGCCTGTCTCCCAAGATCTGTGAGAGTGATGGGTCATCCTTCAGGATAGGTTGTAGATCCTTGATGATGAGAGGTTTTAGTTGGGGGCTGAAGGTGATGGCTAGTGGCGTTCTGTTATTTTCTTTGTTGGGCCTGTCCTGTAGTAGGTAACTTCTGGGTACGCTTCTGGCTCTGTCAATCTGTTTCTTCACTTCAGCAGGGTAGAAGCCCTCTACACCAACATTCCACACAAAGATGGACTACAAGCCGTCAGGAACAGTATCCCCGATAATGTCATGGCAAACCTGGTGGCTGACAGCTCACCTTCCTGATCACTCTTGTTACAGTCTGTACGGTAACACCCATTGTTTCATGTTCTCTGTGTATATAAAATCTCCCCACTATATTTTCCACTGTATGCATCCGATGAAGTGAGCTGTAGCTCACGAAAGCTTATGCTCTAATAAATTTGTTCGTCTCTAAGGTGCCACAAGTACTCCTTTTCTTTTTACACAATCTAAGTACTGTATCATCTCAAACTATTAAAGTACTTGTCATATGAATGGGAAAATATAGTGTAATCTAAATGAAACTGTAACCACCATGCCACTTAAAACAAAAGAACAAAGTTTTAAGTTGTTTTAACTAACATTAAAGAACAAAATTCTCAGTGGCATTAGGAAGCAGATTTCAACTCAGAGTGTTAAAGTCCCATTGCAAACCACTGAAAATCAGACTGTCAAAATTATTTTAAACATAACTTCTGGCTCTGCTTCACCTCTGCATTATTCCAATTTTATGCCAGTGGAATTCCATTCATTTACATCCCATGCTAGTGGATCCCCAGTGCAAGACTGAGACCTTACTTATTATGCTGTTTAATGTGATAATAACAATAAAGCAATAATAGGTATTGGCAGGTAAGGATTGTGCAATAAGTATTTTAAAAACAATATAACATCATGCAGAAAAATAGTGAATTATGGCCTGATGATACCAAACAGTACTCCTGGGAGTAGTCCCACTGAAGTCAATGAATCTAATCACGTTATCAAGGATTGTGTACATTCTCAGGATTTGGCTTTTAATCATGAGTGCAAATGCATCATAACTAGTGGAACGATCACAGTGCTCTAATAATAATTTACAATCCCTTGAGTTAAACTAGTTACACTAAATGGAATATTTTATTAGGAACAACCCAGGGTGAGAGTAATAAAAGCATTTCTCTTTGAACTCTCATAAGTCACAATACCAAGGCCTTGATTCAGCAGGGTACTTAGGAACATGACTTAAACGGTGCCCAAGTGCATTAGATGCATTTACGTTTTTAGTCGTTAGCCCTAGGGCTGTGTAAATACTGTATTTTTGGAAATGTTTAAATCAGGTTATATAATTGGTTGGTGTAGTACTTCATTAAACTGAGTTAATTGTTGATTTCTATTATTCCTCTTTTTCTTACCGAATTAACAATTAAGACATAAAGGCCTCTGCAATAAACAAACAGACTTCTACTGCTAGTACTTTATGATCAGTTAAATGCAATTTCATATATACTAGTAAACTAACTAGCATAAAATGTGCATCACATTTCTGCACACTTGCTTAATTTTGTCTTTGAATCCTAGTTTACCTCCCCTGAGCTTTTTAATAATTTGATTGTGTGGGTTACAGTAATTACAATATATTATGTTTTTCACTTGTTTCACACATATCCAATAACTACCACCTTTTTTCGGATTATGTTTTCTCTTTTTAATCTCCTATAAAACAGGTATTTCAATGAGTAGACATAAGTATACAAGGGGGATACCCATTCAAGCTTGAATTGGGAAGCCTGTGTGCACAGTAGCACAGCTACAGTTTATACTCCATTTTAAACAATGTTCTTCATGGACACAAAAAATTCACATTTTGATATTTTTAAAGTTCTGAAAGAAAATTCAGATAATTTATACTTTATACTGCAAGAATTCAGTGAGTGTGACAAAAGTACTTTGCACACTTATAAAACAAATTTCATCTTAAAAATTACATGGGCTAGTTCAGTAGTCAGTGCAGTTTGGTTTTGGTTTGGTTTTTCAGTGCGGTTTGGTTTCACCATTAAAAATAAGATGATGGATTTATTTTTAAATAGTGGTGTTGTGTTTGAATGGTAGCTAGCTTTCCTAATGATATGCACACTAATAGTCATAATAAAATAAACCAATTGTACACCAGCCTGGCAGGGTGGTCACAGAGCAATGAGCTACCATATGAGGGTGAGAGTTTAGGATGGGTGGGCAGGGGACTGGGGTGCAGGAGGGGGGCAGGCTCTGGGTGGCACTTACCTCAAGCAGCGGCATGTCCCCACTCCGGCTCCTATGAGGAGGTGCGGCCAGGCAGCTCTGCACACTGCCCTGTCCGCAGATGCCGCCCCTGAAGCTCCCACTGGCTGCAGTTCCTGGCCAATGGGAGCTGTGGGGGTGGTGCTTGGGGCAGGGGCAGTGTGTGGAGCCCCCTGACTGTCCCTATGCACAGGAGCCAGAGGGGGGAACATGCCACTGCTTCTGGGAGCCACACAGAGTGGGGCAAGCCCAAGACCCAGCTCCCCAGTGGGAGCTAGAGGGCCAGATTAAAACATCTGGAGGAACAGATGCAGCCTCCGGGCTGTAGTATGCCCACTCCTAGTTCAGGATCTGAGTGTGGTTCTGAGTAGCAAACAGAACCCACAGGAGTATCTTATGTTGTATTTCAATGACCCATTCCCACCCATTCAAAGAATGGCACTAACAAACTCAGTCCACCCTTCACCTCTCTATAGGAGGATTTTCTGTGATGGGGCAGATTGTTTGGGGGAAGAGATGGAAAGAGGACAGGAAATGAGGAGGAGGAAAAACAGGCATATCCTTCAGCTACTTAAAATTAATCATGAAATACCAGTGCTAAGAACTGATGTAATTCAAAATGATTGATCAGAATCTCTTCCATTACTGGGTTAAATCAACCTTGTGTTTTAGTGACATTAATATTTTGACAGAAACCCAAAACAAGGTTACTCAAAATTAAGGCTGCATATATCTCTATTAACTTTCTCTGTTGCACAGCCTCTTATCACTGTGTGATTTTTTAGGTGCAGTATATGGTGTAACACTTGGTCACTACAATGATAAACAGGAGGACATCACAACCTAATGTCTAGCAGGACAATTCATATAAGAAAATTAAATGGGTATTTTAGAATCTAGAAAGCATTAGAACTGAACCAAAGTATGTGTTACTTGGGTTGGGTGCATGCTTTATTAGGAGACCATCTCTGTAAAGCAAGCCATTTTTATTGGTCACCAGTGAGGATGCATAAGGTAAGTTTTAGTATATTTTAAAAAGAATGTATACAGCGTTAATGATCTGTTTTTGTATCACTGTCTTCCGTGCAAGAGCTGTATTTTTACCTTTAATAGCATTCATTTGACATGTATGGACAAACAGTAAAATGCCCGATCTGAGGATTTAGGGTAAGCTTGCTAAATGTTAACTATATCATTTCTCTGATCACATGCATACACTTAAATCCATGCACCTTTAAAGAAAAGAAAAGCAAGAAACGAAGGTAAGTGAAAATAGGCTTAAAAGACAACTGACCTTTTTCCACTTCATTCAGATTAGCAGCTTGCAGTGACAAAGACAGAAGAGACAAGAGACTTTTTACATTGTAATACAACAGCACATTAAGCTAATGCACAACTATAGCAGCAGAGAGGTTTGCATAGCAAAGTGAAGCAAGCTTCAAATTTTTACCTACAGCAGAACAAAACAAACAAGAAAAGTAAGAAGTATGTGCTACTGCTGGCATAGAAAGAGTTGCACTGCTAGACCAAGGAGATATGTGTTCTAATGACATGGTAATGAACAAGAGAAATGATCCATTTTAATTTCTAGTATGTACATGTAATGACCTGACATTCATTAGATTTGAGGATAAAAAATGAGATGATAATTAAGACAGCAAGGCAAAGTTAAAGAGTGCAGGACATAATGTGAGCAACTTTACACGTTATTCATCAGCAACTCCAGGTCTCTTCTGCTCCTGTGTGCTTACTGTGGGTTTCATAGTTACATTCTGTGACATCTTACGAATGTTTACAGTCCAACACACATACCATACTTGTCTTTGACACTGTGATGATAGTGTTAACTGCAAAGCACAATCTTAACTTGGCAGATATGGAATTATGACTATTAAGAAAGCCACAAGCCACATTTTTCAATTCTGTGACAACTGTTAGACAACAATTTTCAAAATGTGGCAGGAGACATGCACACATTGACAGGTTTTGAGATAGAATACCCTTCACAGTATTTTGAAAGTTTACCTATACAGGAAACTGCTGTTTCAGAGATAATCTTGAGATCTTATCATGCCTACCATCCCAAAAAATAAACTCAAGCATGAACAATTTACATTTTAGATTGCCAAATTCTGAACATTTTCCTTATCCTGTGTAGAAATATTAAACTGCATTTACAGACAGCCATTCACTTAAAAAATATTCTGGCATGGTGCAAGTCCACATTCAGTTGCCATGCACCATGAAATCTTCAACATGGACAGATCCAAGAATTAATAGAACAGAACAAGAACCACAAGAATCTAATTGGAAAAATATAATCCAAACTACTAATTAAGTCTTAGAGAAGAAAGGAATTAAGCTTTAAAAAAGTGGTGTAAATCAGTGTAACTCCACTGAAGTCAATGGTGATCTAGGGCATATTACACCAGTTGAAGATCTGGCCCTAGATTCCTGTAATTGTTCACTTCAATTGATTTTACAGCTAGTTCTGATTAATGGAACACTATCAAAATATTTTTAAGAAATATATTTTTCTGTGTTAATGATGGTTTAGATGACTAAAATACAAATAATGTGAACGAAATGATATTCACTTGTCACTGTTTATACTCTGGTTATCTATGGCATTTTACCCAGTGAGGACAAATAAAACCAGATTAGTCAGTTTCACATTTATTTATAGTCGATTTCAATTTTCAGTTCTCACACATTAGAAGAATGCTGGAAGGCCTGAGTTGCAAACACTGCTGAGAAATATTTTAAATACACCTGAAACATTGTTAATAGTTTTTTTCCCTTTAAAAAAAATTACGATACTGTTTCTATTAAGCAAGCAGTATCTCCCACAATTCTAATTCTGGACATCTGGGCTGGTCTCCTCTCTCTGCAACTTCACAGAGGTGAAGCAGTCTCTGGCCAGGCCTTCTCTGCTTCCACTTGCCACCAGATGAGTTATTCCCAAACTATGAAATCTGCATAGCCTCATTATTGACAAATATTCCAGAGATAATGAAACAACTATGTACATTAGATCAGCAAGGATTGTCCTACAGTAATGATTCTACTTAACGGCTGACCCTTGGCTCATGAGCCATCTAGGTGCATAGAATTCTGCTTGCAGAAAGGAAATTATTGGTAAGAAAATTTCCATTCTGCAGCCCAGCATCTCCCACAATTCTGGATGTCTGGAAAGTAGCGAGCAGTGATCAGACATAGGGAGGGTTATGAAAGAAGAGGTTGGTAGAAAAGAAGTACCCACCTTTTTGTGAGCTCACTCAAAGGTCCATATTATTCTAGACCACCATCTGCAGACCCTTCTGATAGAAAGTCCACCTTGTAGTGCTTAATGAAGATATTAGCTATAGACCAAGTGGTCACTTTGCAAATTTCCAGAGTGGATACACTTGCTCATTCCGCCATGAAGTTGCTAAGGATCTCGTGGATTGTGCCTTGATGCCTTCTGGTATAGGAAACACTGATGATGTATAACAATCCACAATACATAATCTAATCCGCCAAATGATGGAGCACTTGAAAACTCTAAGTCCCTGGCATTTTGTGTGCAAGGACACGGACTCTATATGTTTGAGATAGACTTTCAAGGCTCTTCTGATATCTAAGCTTGGATGGCTACTAAGAAACAAGTCTTAACAGATAAATAAAAGGCCAACAGTGAAGTCAAAGGCTCAAAGAGATGGCTTGCCAGTCCTCAAAACCAGAGGTGGGTTCCATTCTGGAAAGTGATCTGACCGCTAATCTGGCTAATTGGACTACTTGAAGGAATCTTGCTATCTGTGAATTTTCTGCCAGAGAGCCAGAGGATCCTGAGAATAAGCACGCTCCTAAGAGCGGACACCTGACATACAATGGTACAGGGCTGAAGGCCTCTTTCTATGCCTTTCTGGAGGAAGTATAGAATGGTTAGGATTCCAGGATATGCATTATACTGAGCACTTGTAGAATCTGACCAGACAGAGGAGTATTTTTATAGTCTTCTAGCCAAAAGCAATGCCTTAATGACTCTGGAGGGCAGACTGAGACCTTCCAGTGCCTCCCTTTCAATAGCCCTGCTGTTAGTTGAAGTCATTTTGAGTCTAGATGAAGAGAGGATGTCTCTCCACCGCTCTCCACCGCTTTGTGAGAGGATGTCCGCTCTCCACGAAAGCTGGTGTGGGAGTTACAGTTAAATGAGGTCTGAGAATCAAGGTCTCCTTGGCCAATGAGGAATTATAAGAATTACCATCGCCTGTTCTCATTTTATTTTCTGGACCACCTTCCCCAGTAGTGGGAAGGGTGGAAATGCACATAGTAGGCCCTGCAGCCAACCATGCAACAGGGCATCTGTCCCCAGGGCTTAAGGGTCTGCCTCCCTTGTGAAGTATTTTGATCTCTTTGTATTCCTAGGATTCGTGAATGGGTTGGTTGAAGAGAGGCCAAATGTCTGAACAATAAGTTTGAAGTGCTGCGATCCCTCTAAGCTTTCCCCCTAGACCTCAATTTTGCTGTTTTCCCTTGGAGAATCTATTGTCCCTTTGATGTTACCTGAGTGAGGATGAGGGGCAAAAGGAGTGCCTCTGTCTGAAAGCCAGTCTAAACTCTTTTCTGGGGGCACTTAGTGAGGAAGGGAGAGATTGTTTGGATTTTGCCACAATCAGCCACCACCTTCTCCAGATTTTCTCCAAAAAGGAGAGAGCATGTAAATTTGGCAGTGCAAAGAACTAGCTTAGAGTATCAACTGTCTGGAGATGGAGACATAGACAGTGTTTGACAGAGGCTGAGAAGCTCATTGCATCCATTGAGGTGTTAGCTACAAATGCTGCTGCTTGGGAGACTTGCTTTAAAATGGAATCAAAGTCAGGATGATCTCTGTCCTTAAGGGCTTTGGGATCTTTCAAAGCAGGTAGCTGCTAGGACGCTCAGAGTGTGGCGGAGGACGCTTCTAAGTCCTTTTTGAAAATGGCCTCCATCTTTCTATCCGTAGGATCCTTGGGGTAAAACGCCCCTTCAGAGGGGCTAATCATCCCAGGGAAGGGATGCTACAGAGCCATCAATAGACCCCTTAGGTTCTTGAATGTTAGTTATAGAGCCTGAGGTTGCTCTTGTTAATGTGCTTGTCCTTATCAGGCTTGTTCCATTCATCCCTAATCACTTCCTCAAAGGAAGAACAAAGAAGTATTGCTGCCTCGGGGAAGGCTTTTGAGACAAGAAATTTACTCTAAGGCTTACTCTGATGAGATTGCTCAGGTTGGGTTTGAATCATGGAACAGCCTTGATGCATGTAGCTTTACATTTTAAAAAAAAAAACACGAAAAACCTTTGCTCTATTTTCCCCCCGATTCCTGTTTGGATTCAGAGCCAGACTGCTCACCTTCCCCAGTGGAGGAGCAGAAAGAGGCTAAGGAGGAAAAGACGACATAGGACTTGTATTTCTTGTTTTTTTGTGTGATTTTTCTTTCTGTTTTTTGCCTGTTTACATTTTTTAACTTGTTTAGCTTGTTTCAGGAGTGTAATAGCTCTGCTGTGGCTTTGGTGAGTCCTTTTGCAGCTAGCCTTCCTTAGGGTCTGAAGCCCTCACAAGAAGTTTGATTCAGAATCCTCCCCTGCTGAGTCCCATTTCCCAGCAGGATGGTGGGACTTCTTGTCCAACCTCTCCTGGTTGGCTTGTGAGGGAAGGAGTTTAATTAGAGACCCTGCTTCTTTCTCCAGGGCACTCAGAACTCACTTTTAGATGGGGGGGAGGGAGGGAGGAGGACTTTTGGCCCTACAAGCCTCCCCACTTTGTTCTGCAAGAGTTCCCTGGGACTTACCCCCAAGTTGAGCAGTCAAGGTCCTCATCACTTTTGGAGCCTCACCCTGCTGGGATTCCTGGTCCATTTTCCCCCATTGGAGTTGCGTCTGCCTGGGTGGGTAGGGAACCTGATCTGCCTGTCTGACTGGTAGCCCCAGGACCTAACAGATTTAGAGTTGGTTGTCTGAGTACAGACTGGGCACAACTTACTGTCTGCCAAGCCTGGAAAAGCTGCCTCACAGTGCTTCAGTTTGACCCAATGTTTTCTTGGCTGTTCTGCTTTGCCTGTACAGGGGAAGAGGAGCCAGCAGGAAGATGCTGAAGTAGAGACTCAGGGAAGGTTAAATCCCTGAGGGGCTAACCAACTAAGGGAGGAGGAGGAATGCGGCGAGGAAGAGCACCGCTACCCACTGCCCAAAAAGTAGGCAGAAAAAGATAAAAAACAGAAGAGTGAGGGTGTGAGCTACAAAAACTGCCACTGTCTGCTGTCATGGAGAATATGGTGGCAAGCTGAAGTGAAGGGGGGGGTGAAAGGGGGGAAGCATGGCCAGAGAGTGCAATGCCAAACACTGATCTGCTTCTGTTAAGCTGCAGAGAGAGGAGAGCAGCCCAGATATCCAGAATTGTGGGAGACAATGGACTGCAGTATGTAGAGATTGCTACATGTGAAGTTTACGAAGTTCTTCATGCAGATTGAGTTACTTAGACTGAGATTTAGTTACTTACCTTTGAATCAGGCAGAGAACAAAATATCATAAAACAATTTGTGACCTTTAACCAATTGTAACATTGTTTTATACTCTGTACACTACTGTTTCCCCATTCTCAGATCTTGACATGGTTTGTTAGCTGTACAAAGTTATAATTATAACATGATAGGCTTATTTATTTATTTATTTGAGACTGCAGGGTCAGTTAAGGCAGGATGTGAAGTCATTGTACACTGGGTGAAATCACAGTAGCTGATTTTATGGTGTATAGAGTTATATACACCAGGCAAATCTGGCCATATATATTTAGAAAGTATTTTCGTGGGGGGGAGAGAGGGGGAGGGACAGGATGAGGAAAACCTGAGAGGTATTGAAGTATTTTAAAATCTTGACCATAATCTCTAAAGATCATACAATTAATAGTACAGAGCTTATAAAACTGTTTGACCTTATTTTCAGAGACGTTGAGAACCTACAAGTTCCCACTGACTACAATCAACAGGAATTGTGAATACACAGTACATCTCTGAAAACAGAGTTAATTGTTTTTAAGAGTTCAAGTTATTTTCTTCTTTAAACTAGCCTTAAAGCAACAACAAAACCAAATCAAAGTTTTGATTTAGAGAAACCAGGATGAAGTTTTCTTCTTAGAGCCATTCTGTCCAAGGACAGAATGCTGCCCTCCACAGAAATGTAAATTACCTGACATTTCCCCAAGGACAAGTCAGCTTTTCTGTTTTGTTTTTAAAGTTACAATACTGTTTTCTGGTGTTTTGCCACCAGACTAAAAAACAAACAACTGCAACAGCAAATTAAAATAAAAACACATTACCAAGATTTCTCACTTCCCAATTTGTTACGTTACATTTCCCTAACCACGTATAGGCAGAGACACTTAAAAAGCAAAGCAGGACAGAAACTGTATAAAAATATGCTTAATAATTTTATGTTATTACATAATTAACTCTAAAGATGTTCATAAAATAGTTATGGCCCTGTGACGTTCGTGTCTCAGCAGACAGGACTGGAGTAGTCTAACCTATCTGGAAAAAAGACAGTCTGAGACAAAAGCCATAAAACAAAAACAAACCAAAACTCTGGTAACACACTACGAAGTTACTAGGGCTAAAAGCTCATGCAGATGAGGACTTAACCTTTTCCATGGATACACAAAACCTCAAAAGAGCTGATGCAGAAAATGGTTAGCTAATGACACCTAGCTCTATACTTCCATCTCTTCCAATCTGCTTGTGCAGTGGAATGACTTACCTAGTGGCTAATGGAGATTTTGAAATTGCTGACAGCTAGCCGGCTGAGACTCAGCTCACATAAAACTGATATAAGGATTACAGGAAAAATGCCAGACATTATATATGCACCTTTATTCGGGCTGGGGTTTGGCTACCATTCGTTTCTAAGACTTACAGCTAGGGATTCTCTTGAATCGTCAGTTGCTCCTAGATATACTGATAGTAGCAAATGGCAAAAGAGTGTTCTGTCATTTGTACTTAACAGAACATTGTGTCCTTTTCTTTTAGATGTGGACCTCACCATACTTATTCATACCTTTCCTATTTCAGTTATTGTAATTCACTCTGCATGGAGCTACATCACCAAATCATTTGGAAATTGCAGATAGCGTATGAATGCAGTTAAATGACTTGTAAGTGGTATTCCTTGTACAAAACACATTTCCCTGAGTTCTGTGACCTGCGCATGTTGTCAATTGATTTCCAGGGTGCAGATTTAAGATTTTGGCTTTAAGTTTTAAAGCCTAAAGGTATGGGCACTTAGTGGGGGTGTGGCATTCAAGTTAATATTGCCCTGGCTTAAAGAGAAGAATGTTGGTGGTTGTGTTCTTGATGAGGACCTTTGTTTCTGGAATTCACTTCCCTCTTTGGCCATCCACCAGAGCCCAGATTTAGTAATTTTTACAGCATGCTGCAAGACTCACCTGTTTTCTCGTGTGTTTTCTTAGGGGCAGGGAGACCAACTGGGATTATGGGATAGGACAATCGAGTGGAGTTTATTCTGGCGTCAGGACAGTTCTTTAAATACTTTGTGTGTTTGATTATGAGTTATGTATTTAAACTATATATGCACTTAGCAATTTACTGACACACAGTGAATGCATCTTAATAAATAAAATACCCTGCTTCTTGTTCTCTAAAGTTCCTGATTTTCAGGATCTTCCATTCCCACTTTCCAGCTGAGGCCACAGAGTCTATAAGAGTAACTACAGCAATAAAACTGGAGTAACCACCCTTTATATGAGAAAGGAATGGTTTATACCTGGCCTGCAACTGACACTGACAGGTAAACAACTACAAGAAAAAAATTACTGGGGAGCACATGTGTGCATGAGCACGCACACTGGGGCTGAGAACAGAGGGAGATAAGATTATATTCCCTTGTCACCACTATGCTTTTGTGTAGAGGGAGGTCTTGCCACAACCACTGTTCTGTTCTGGCAAGGTGTGAGCCCTGTGCTCAGTTAATATTTTGTGGCGGTGGAGGAAGGAAACCATAAGGGTTGATCTTAGATCTGTACAGCTCCTACTTTTTTCCTTGACTGTCCTCCACGGGGCTTAGCTGGACCTTAGTGCTGGTGAAGACAATTTTATCTTTTAAATTAAAACAAAATGTGCATGATTTTTAACTTTCAAAATGTTATTTGTTAATTTAAAAAAATCAATGAATGAACATCAAGAGTGCATTGGTGCAGTGTGGTGTGTTGTTTGGTGTGTGTTTTTTGTTTGTAATTATACATTTGACCAAATAAACCAAATAAAAGAGTCACAGGGTGAAAACCTGACCCCACAGTAGTCAATGGCAAAACTTCCATTGACCTCAGTGGAGCCAGGATTCAACCACAAACTTTAAAGCATAATACTATTAATTTACAATCAGTGTTAAATTGCTTGCGTTTTTTCTCATATTCCTACCAGTATATTCAGGTGGGCAAAGGCAAGTGTAGTTGTTAATTCCATCTACACAGGTAGAATTATTTTCACAATCATTATCTTCGCAGTCATCAACATTCACTTCACAGTTTTCGCCTTCAAATCCATCTGCACAAGTGCACCTGTAATACAGAAAATATACTTGCTTATGATGAATCAGACAACTAAACACATAATTATAACATTAGTTATTAAGTTCTATATCATTTGTAAGAGTTCTAAAGTTTTTTTTAAATTTTATAACACTGCCAGTATTTTTCAGAAAATAATTTTAATTATAGACCTATCCTTGCATTTCAAAACTAAATGTTTCCTTCCCCATTTATGTTCTTCTATTGAATGCATGCTACCTTTATATTATAGGACTGCTTATGAGTGCTGATCTCTAAAACTGATTTTTTAAAACATACAAAATATCACCAAAGTGTTATAATATATTAATACATAGAAGGCCTTTATCTTGGAAAGATTATGCATATGCTTAACTTTACTCATGGTAAATGTTTGCAGGAGCAGAGTCTAATATACAATATACATGAATGTAATATAATGATGATTTATTTATTATGTAAAGACTGTAAACTCTTCAAGGCAGAGATTGTACCTTCATTTATGCATGTTTTCACAGCATGTAGTATATTAAAAACAAATAATAAATAAAAATATATTTATATCTATATATTATACTATCTATCTATATACTTGACACATATTTTGATATAATTCAGTGTATCTATTATATTTATATTGCACCCATAACTGTGATTATGTTGTTAATTGGACTTTTGAAAATGCACACAATATTAAAAAAGAAGAAAGATAGGTCAAATTATGAGGTTTCAAACTGTGACTGTGTCCCTTTAGATTCTTATTAAAACATGACTATTGCATGATATTAAAATGTATAGAGTTAATTTTTAATTGGAAAGAGTCTAATCTTGAAACAGAATTTGGATATATAAATAAGGATAATTTCTTAATGAATTGCAGAATAAAGAGTGTTTCTTTTTAAAGTGGCTTTTCTAACAAGCTTGAGAGTAGATTAGCATTCTAATGTGAAATTATTAGTCATTTAATAAAGAACTATATTTCATAATTCATGAAGTACATCTGGAGTAATTGTACTGTGTGATTAAATAACAAGATTAAAAATGCTCACAGCATGTTTATCTACTGGCATAGTGGTTTGGAATGAATCATTAATTTTCTGTTTCACTGGGATTTACAACTTATCATTTACATGCTTTCTGTTGAAGTAATACACACAACAACAGCTGAATTGTGAGACTTTTTCAGCAGGGATCTAGCTAGCTATTAATTAACATAATGGAGTCAATACTATGTTGTCTTGCCCTGATATGCCTTGACTAATCACATTTTTTTTAAACAGTTTTAAAGCACTTTAAGCTTTCTGAGGACAGAATTTTTTCCTAATACTCCAGAAGCCCTGAAAGACTACTGCTGTGGTTTTGTGCTTATCAACAAACATCTCCTCTCCTCATTACTCTCTAGGAGCCAAAGATTAATAGCCAAAAGATTTTAGTTTTCCTTAACAAGCAGTTCAATCTCAGTAGACTTTTCTTTTGTTTTTATTGATTTAAAAAACCCCTACCAAAATCCATCTTTTTCTCCTTCTTTTAAATGGCAAGTTCCACCATGTTGGCAAGGGTTACTGATGCAGGCATGAATTGGAATATCACAGTCCTGGCCCTGCAGACAGAACAACAAAATAAAAGATAAAATAAAACAAAAAAGACTGGTGGAAGAGAGCCAAAAGAGACTTTTCATGAGTGGGGCGAACGATGAATCTTACATATTCCTCAACTCTCTTCTCGCCACCCAGTACATACCTTGAAACCATATGGGCAGGTACATCTGTAGAAGTCAACAGGATCATTGTTACAAGTGCCATCATTTTTACATGGATTTGATAAGCAGGGACTACATTTGGCAAGTATATTAACATCCACAGGCCCTTAAACGAAATACAAATTTGACAGTCAGAAACTAACATCTCTCATCATTTATTTATTTTTGACAATACACTTGTGTTAATTTGCTTATTTTCTACTTATCCTGGTATTTCTGCATATTCCATATGCAGGACTAGCTTTAACATTTTTTTTTTTTTAAAATCAAGACTGAAAATATTTGGCCTTCATCCTTCATTTTCCAACAGTAAGGGAAAAAAAATCCACTGAACTATTTCCTCCTCCTCTCGCCTCAAGTCTAAAAATAAATAAATCATCTGCATCTACCATCCTCGCACCCTACTGTGTTCTGACGGAAATGAACAACACAGTCACCGTTCATTTGGCTCTGAAAACCAGAATGTCACAGTTTTCAGGCTTGTCCTTAGCGGTGTTACAGAACACAGTGTTTTGTGCTGTTTTTCATTTTGTTTTAAACCATATCAACTGTCCACCTGGAGGATCTATGGGCTAGCTCAGCAAGTGAAATTATCACCAGTTGCATGAGCACAGAGGTATCATGGGACTACAGTGCAGAGGTCGGTCATAGAATGATGTTACCACCTTACCCTCCATGAAGCCTCCAAGTGAACACCCCTCTATTCTAACCCTCCTCTACAGAAAGCCATGTCTATGTGCAACTTGAGATTGTGGATACTCATGCATGTGGTGAGCCTACAAGCAATGTGACTGCACTGCCACCACATGCATACACCTACTGACTCAGATTGGGGCTGGTGTCCATGCTTCTGTTCACCTTCCCTGCAATACAGGTGAGCACTGTTTGTTAGTTTGTGTATTCAAGTCCTCACCCTAACTGACTGCAGCAACAGAATTGAGCAATGAATACTTATGAAGTCTGAGGTTTTGCAATGTAAATCAGCTGAGAACTTTGTTGTGTACTCCCCATAATATTAAAATACTTCACAGTTGCCCTTTTTGAATTTTTGGAGCATCTGCAAAAATGTACCTTTTCTTGTAACTTTTTTTGTGTGGAAAAAATTTCATCTAAATCAGGCAGAAATTATTTAACCAATTAACTGGGAGCCTGAAAATTTCAGAACACATTTTCCCCATGGTTCATTTTCTAGTTATGAGTTGGGTAGACTGGATTTTTGTTACATGATTGAAGTCGCATGCTATTTCTTCATGATGTCCAATTAGCAGAGCCTAACCCATGGTTTGTCTTTGTAGGCCCATGTGGGAGATGGGACCAAAAGAGAACAGAATGGCAACTGAGTCTGTCATTTATTAAGAATGCCTGATAAGTGTAGCCAACCATTGGCCCACTCTCCTCACTATCCAAGTTAACAACAGTAGGTAAAGAAGAGTCTGTCACAGAGTCTATGTGAGATGAGGAGGACTCCATGGGGATGGAGAGCCACAGGGGGCCCTGCATGTTTTGATGTTAATCTAAACTAAACATCAAAACTTTTGAGGTTCCTATGTTATTAAGTTTACATGTGGCTGTTCAAACCTAAGGCTGGTTTACTGCATTATTTTATGTGTTTTCCTATGGAGAGGTTGGATTACTGTGTGCTCTTGAACTGTAAATAGTTATTATGAAGCATAGGTTTATAAGAGGAGTATTGTTTAATAAGCACTTTTATAAATGGGCAAGCTGGTTCAGTGCTTGTATGTGTAGTTTTGCGATTGCAAAGTCGAGGCTTGCATTTATCTTATTTCCTTTGTAATCCTACACAAAGGGTAAAAAAAAATTAAAGCTGAAAATAAGAATATTGTGTTATTCTGAAAGTCACAAATAAGCAGAGGAAAGCTGAAAATTGTAAAATACTCTACATCTCAATAGGGTAGGAAGCCAAAAACACCTTGTCTTTTCCTATCTCTTTAGTCAGCTGAGGGACAGGTATATTCAGCTGCTTTGTTATAGGTAAAAAGTAAACTTTTCTTGCTTGGGTGTAGCAGCCTGAAAAAGAAACTTTTTTTTTAAAAATTCCCTGAAACATCGATGGTGCCTTGCAACAAAGAAGGCCAGCTGACATGTGACTGCTCGTTCCCAATATTATTTTACACAACTTTCATTTGCTAATCTTTAACCTGTTGCTATTTGCAATAAACATCCTGCATAAGTAACTTTCATTGAGTAATGCCATAGCTACACATTGAAACTATTAGGAAGAGACACTGGCTGGGGTCCAGGCCAGGAGAGTTATTTAAATCTGCCTTTTGGTGCTGGCCCTTCTGGCATGTGATATGGAAGCCTTCTATCCTTGTAATGCAGGATTGGTTACCCAGATGCAGAGCTGAACACACATCTTTGTGGGTGCTCTTGGGCTATGTCAACATTAAAGGAAAATTTGGTGGGCAGAAAATCACCTAAAATGGAAAGAGACTTTTCATGTGAAAAAAAAAAATCTAATATCAACAATAGCTTTGCCAGCGAATCAAAGACACTTCACAGATGACTTTGGGCATTAGGCTGGATAATTTTATCATTTAAAATAGTACACTGGAAGGCTGTTTGTACCAAATAGTAAATAAATTACAAATCATACTCCATGCTTTTCTTGCCAACCTGTGTGATAATCAAACATTTTATTTTGGGAGTTAAATAGGGAGGTTTTGTTATATTGAAGAAAACATTTATGGAAAGGAGCTGAAAAGCTATGCCATCATAAAGATATTGTAGAGTGTTCTAGCACAGAAGAAGCTGACAAAAGTTTACTTTCAAAACGGCTGGCATTGGTGTGCTTCTGTGCCAGAGCTTGTATGACAATGTAAAGAAATAAAAATGCACTAAGCTACAGTAAGGAGGTGGTGTTTATTACTAGTGACACAAACTGTATATGGATCACTGACCATTCTTGTGTCATCAGCTTATTTCAAACAAGAAGTGTAAAACTAATTAAAGTTCCTGTTAAAGAGACAAACAACAGAGCTATGCAAGTTGAAACAAATGCCATAAAATTATCTTAAAAGTTCTGCCTGAATGAATGTCATAAGACTCAATGGTTAAATCAGGCAAATATGGAGAAAGTGGGATGTACTGAAAAAAAGCAATTGGTAACTTATGACACTGTGCTGTAACCCTTAATCTTTACCTCCTCATCTCTGCTGTATATCCCACATATTGGACACACTCTCCTTTCCTGCTTATGTAACAAAATCTTACTGTCAAAAATTTTGGTTATCTATAATTTTGATTCTCCTCTGAAGTTCTTTGATCTAAAAATCTAAATGGAAATCCTGTGAGAAGAGGCTGTTTTGGGAGGTTTCTGGTAATCTGTAGTGTTGGATCAGAAATATCAAAACAGCAACAAAGGCCAGTAGTGTCGCAGTGTGGGAAAAAGAAGAAATACCATTTTTTAATTATCTCAAGAAGTGTTTTGAGCTTTTGGTGAAATTTCTGTCAGCTCGTTTTATGTAAGTCAGTTTACCCTACCCTAATTAGACAGAATCCAACATTCTAATTTTCCTTGTATAATGTGAATTCAGCTCAAAGGATAGAAACGCCATGTGAGTAAAAAAAGTAAATAAAATCTCATTTACAGAAGTCCTATTACAAATCAAAGCCAGTTGTCACCTTTAACGCCACATCTAGAGGTCCTGTTCCTATTCCTGCTTATTCAATAGGAGCAGAAACAGATGCTACACTTTTTTTTTCTTTTTTTTATATCTTCCTGTTCTGCTCCTTTATGCTGTTCTCAGTTTCCTCTCTTTACTGCTCTTTTCATTTTGGGTACATTTTCAAAAGTGCTTAACTGATTTAGGAGCCTAAGGACCTGTCTACACAGCAGGGCAATGCACTCTATGGGGGTCTGATTTCTAAAATACACTTTATTGTGCGTTAACTGTTCCATACAGACCATGCTGGTTTGAAACAGTATTATGTTAAAGCACACTGGAGAAACTTTGGTGAACACCAGCAGGATTTACACAGACCAATTAATTCACAACATATTAGTGTGCTTTATAAATCACACCCCCATAGAATGCATTACTCCACCGTATGGACAAGCCCTAACTTACAATTTCAAAAGTGACTTGGACACGTAGAAGCCTAAGTCCCAATGAGACAGTAATTAAAGTTGTGCCTGATTTTGCGTTATAAATACTTATTTCAAACTGAAAAATTTGATTCACCTTTTTAAAGCTATCGGGTTACAAAAAAGGAAAAGTTTCAGATACTTTTAATTCAACTCTTGCTCAAAAAACATTGTTTTTAAAAATATTTTGTGCCCACATTAAATCTTAATGTAAACATAAGCTAACACTTTAGAGTCTCTCTGTGTGTAGATATAAATGGAAATAAAACAAAGGTTAGTTAAGATAAATAATGTGAATGTCTCAGACAAGACCTACAGAGAAAGAAAGGATATCTCTTTCTACACTCTGTTGCTTAGCTGACATGGTTTAAATAGTTCTCAGATGTTTGTTTACTTTGTGAACCATAACAGCAGTAAAGGGGTAGCTCTAGGACCTTATTTGCACTATGCCCTTTCACACCCCTCTGCAAATGTAAAGGGGGCTTCATGTAAAGAAGAATCAGGCCCATAGGCTACTGCTCAGTATTGTACATTATATAAAAGTCCACAGCATGTGTATATATTTCACTTACCAAATAAATCTGTTAAATACCGAGGGATTTTGTATAATGTAGAAACCGAGCATGTAAGATACATACAGTCTATATGACACTTTTTAAAGGAAAAATAATATAAACAAAACCAAAATTAGCTCACAAAGAAATGTGTTGGAAGAGGATACCAAGGTTATTTATATAGTGATATTGTACAACATATAACAAAGAATCACCCATAAACTCATCCAAGAAAAGAGCGGGGGAAAACAAACAGTAAACATGCATGTTTTAGGAAAGGAGTCTGCTTGAGGTACATGTAGGGAAGGTCAGAAGGTCTAGTCTTAACCAGATAACCCATTCAAGGGCTATTTACAACCTTACCTGGTGTGAGAAAACCACAAGGCCCTGGAATCTCTAGAAGCAGGGCATGGATTGTGAAAAGCCAAAAGTAAAAGATTGAGAGTCTGTTAGAGGTATGTATAAAAATAAAAACTAGAAAAAAATCCTAGGGAAAAAATAGACTAAGGAAAAATGTAATCAGGAGAGGTCCCTATAACTTCAAAAATAATTCACCAGCTTCCAAAGATTCATTTATGTGAATGTTTACCACTCAGAAGGGATTTTCACTGGAAGAGTTGTTTTCCATTGGATAGTAACGAGCTGTTACATAAGCCAACCTCAACAATACATTTTGCTTTCAATAGCAACCCAAATACTGATAAGAAGGAATTCTCTGCAATTCTTGTTCTCTGAATACATACATTATAACAAATTACCATTCTTGGGTCTGTGCACCTACATGTGACCAAAGCAGAAACCCCGAACTTCCAAGTTCCAAATTCTTGGTTCCAGCAGGGACATCTTGTACAGCACACATGTTCCTCCCAATGTCCCTGCTGCCAGATGCATTCTATGCAGAAGGATAAATTACTTATGTATGAATGGAAAAAAACCCACACCCTGAATAATAAAGACAAAATGTGTTACAGGGCCTTCAACTCACTGCGGAGGGTGGTGATGACTGGTGATCTGTTATCATGTGCATCTTCACAGAATGGCTGCTGCAGGCAAGTAATTCTGTCTTCTCTAAAGACACCCATCATAACAGATCCCCACTCCTGAGAGATAAAGCAGCTACAGAAAATTTTCTATGAAATAAATACACCTGCAGGGGTGAAGAAAGAAAAAGCTGCAATAGGGAACAGAAGAAACACAAGCAAGATGCGCATACCTTGAACACTAACACTAAAAGATGAATAGATCTAGATATATAGAGTGGGTGTGTGAGAGAAGACACTCCATACATTTTAAAGTATTTCTATTTTAAGCAAAGATTATTAAAAAAACCTGACAAAATTAGCTGTAAAAGGAGGGGGGAGAAAAAGATCCGCCCCCATACCCTACCCCTCTACACAAAGCCTGGAAAGAGTGTTTGTAGTACTAGTCGTACACCACATCTCATATCCTGTCTAGTTATAAGCATGTCAGAAATAATGCTTAGCAAATGTGTATAGAGAAATCCAAGTGGATGGTTTCCAAATCTCCTGGTCAGGACTAGATGATTTGTTTGTGGCAGCAGATTTGTCTCATAAGGAACCAGCCTTGACATGACTTTAGAGCAATAGTCATGTCAGACTAGAACAATAGTTATCTTAGGGACAGCAAAGCCTAATGAATTAGTGTAAAACTCAACACAAACAGGTTAGATTTCTAATGGCTTTAATTTACTAAAAGCCTAGTTGACCTTCCGACACCCAACTGTGGAGAAGAGCCTCACTGAGGTGAGCATGCTGGAAAATGGAAAAAGAAAAACATCCTGATGATCAACTAAGGTAGAATTCTATAACTATTTTAGGAAAGGATGTAGGATGCATCTTTGGCACCACCATGTCTTTGAAGAATTTGCTAAAAGGTGAATCAGTCAATAGAGCTTGGAGCTCACTCAGTCTGTAAGCTTAAGTCACTACCACAAGAAAATAGCCTTGCACAGAAAAACTGAGTTCACATTTATTAAGCATCTCAGGAGGAGTTATCAATTTAGGCAGGATCACTTTAATAATCCCATATTTCTTATTCTTTTTATTGGGTGGTCCAAAGTATTTAACTTTAAGAATCTAGAGACAAGGGGGAGCAGCAAAAGTGCTCTACACATTTAAAAGGTTTAAGAAAAGAAAAGAAAAGAAAAGAAAAGAAAAGAAAAGAAAGACCAATATGTAAAATAACAGAAGTCCTGTTTCACATAAGGGCCAAGAATTAGGATAGCCTAAGACCTTAGAGACCACAAACTTAGTCAGATTCATAAAAAAGACTGAACTGTTATATGGATAACAACAACATCCAGAGTGGTAACAGTTAACGTGAACAAAAAGAGTATTGGGGAGGAGATAAAACCTTAAAACAATCTCTTTACTCTAAACTATTAAGGAATAGGATAAGACCATCATGGAGGGAAACTACCCCACATTTCTGTGCTGTGAGGTTTCTTGCACCTCCCTCTGAAGCATCTGGTGCTGGCCACTGCTGGAGACAGGATACTGGGTCTAATCCAGTCTGGCAGTTTGTGCTGCATCACAGGAACTGCAAGGCTCACAGACCGAATAATCATGGAAACGTTTACAAGTTTTGCTGGGAATATTGAGAATGAAGCACCAGAGATTAGTGAAACTATATTCTTTGATGAATAAGGTAAGAGTTATAACAGTGTTTGCGACAGGTAACAATGCAGTGGGCCCTATAGAAAGCGCATTTATCTTGAATTCAGCTGGATGTAACTGTTAACATTTTAATTTTTGTAATAAAGAAATTTGAGCACATTTTATTGTTTAAAATATTTTAAAAGAGTTTCTGAATTACTCAATTTATGAAGTGTCTTCTTTAACCGTCAAGGTGTTCCTAGCAGAGAGCACAAATGTTCTTACAACTCGCTTAGGCAGGAGCAGACTGTTTTGTGGCTCATGGAGAGGATATATACAGTGTGTCACTTTATAACAGTAGTGTATCCAGGGTTCCCACTGTGCTGCTATGAAATGAAGCTATGCCACTGATTTAAAGAAATAAGTCTGCTATGTGTCCACTGTGAACCAGAGAAGCTTCTTCTACAACTTTTGTCAGAAAGGAACTGGAAATTGGAACACTTACAAGAATTTATGCTGCATAGGTTGAGATGCTCTTTGTTGGAACCAATGGCTATAGAACTTTGAGTATGAGGAGTATCCACCTTGGTCCTGCCCATGACAAAGGACCCAACAGTAAAGGCGTTATAATGAATATCTTTAGAAAGTATCATTTCACAATTTCACATTTCACAATTCAACTATTCCACTGTAAAATTTCAAATTGACTGCCACATCAGAAGAAACATAAAACAGTACCTTGGCAAGTAAATTTTTTAGATGGAGTTGTGAGAAGTAGTTTATCTGCCATTTCTCCAGGACCAGCACAACGTGCAATACCAGGTTCTTTGTATTCTGACTTTACCCAGTCGGACAACCATTGCATGTTACAATCACAGTACAGAGGATTTGCTCCAATAGCACTGGGGGAAAAAAACATAACAGTTTTATGTGCTTGCTTTGTATAACAAAAACAAATGTATAATCAGCAGAAAACTCCTAAAAGCTAAATGCGCTACATGGATTACCTGGATCTTGGCTTTGAAACTAGGACTCAGCAACAAACTTTGCCAGAATGCTAGCCATTGTTCTCAGTTACATTAATATGGATTTTGGAGAACTGATGCTAATGCGCTCAGTATCACCCTTTGTACTTAAATGGTCAATGTATTTGAGTTTAACAAAGAGCGTCTGAAGCTGTGGAAAAATTTTTGTAATGGGAAGTTAAGTTAGCCAGAGGATGAAGTAAAACCCTTGCACTCCAGTGACTCTTCAACTGGGGCTTAAGGCCACCCTGCAAAAAATGGGGGAAACCATTAAAAGAAATATACTTCCCTCTTCCAGTTCATGGCTGCATGCCCTGCATAAATCATTTGCTTTTATCTTTCTCCCCACAAAACTGCAATTTATTATTTTCTCTTTGGAGCTCTGCCAATGAATATAAACCCATGGTTACTGATCTCATCAGAGATCTCCTCTTCATGATTATGTAAGGAGATTCCCTGAGCAAGCTCAGTGCTTATGGCATTGACAGCAGTCAGTAGAGGCAGGCCTAAAAGACCTGCTCCTGGGGAAGGACAGAACTCTGCCACTAACAATCTGAAGTAATGCAACATTTTTAGCAAGTTCCATTGAATCATTATCCCCTCAGTGGGCCCTATAGAAAGCGTATTTATCTTGAATTCAGCTGGATGTAACTGTTAACATTTTAATTTTTGTAATAAAGAAATTTGAGCACATTTTATTGTTTAAAATATTTTAAAAGAGTTTCTGAATTACTCAATTTATGAAGTGTCATCTTTAACAGTCAAGGTTTTCCTAGCAGAGAGCACAAATGTTGTTACAACTCGCTTAGGCAGGAGCACACTGTTTTGTGGCTAATGGAGAGGATATATACAGTGTGTCACTTTATAACAGTAGTGTATCCAGGGTTCCCACTGTGCTGCTATGAAATGAAGCTATGCCACTGATTTAAAGAAATGAGTCCGCCATGCGTCCAGCATTTCAATAGGCAGTCCTGGAAATGCCTTCGGTATTCCACTGCCCTTGAGACTGTTCCACATCCTGATCTCACACCACTAGGCCTTCTGAGAAAGTAAGAGGATCCCAGGAAAAATGATCAGAGCATGGCTCAAATACCATGAACAGAATGAAGATTGCAGAAATGCTTCTCATTCTGCCTGACCAAGCAGGAAGGACTTCTGTGATTTACCCTGCTGAACCCACTCACTTAGTCAGGCATGGGGAGCAGTAAAAAAAAAAAGATCCAGTTCTATAGATGCTTTTATTCTCCTTACTCCTATGTTACACATACGAGAGGTACCCCCCCCCCCCGCTATTGTTCCAGAGAAAAAGAGGAAATGGTTCTCCACCTATGAGAGAGGGAAAACGCTCTCTGCCTTCTCAAGAGAAAGGTGATGTTTCCAGCTTCAGATTGAGGGAGAGAAATATCCCTTGTTAGAAAAAGAACAAGAGGAAGAATATGATAGAACTTTCTCCTACCTAGAACCCGGGGGAAAAATAGCTGGAGCGCATAAAGCAGTCACCTCTCCAAAAAAGCAGAGGTATGCTCTGTCTGCTGACACAGTGACATGATGCTATGTCACCACGAGATGGCACAAAAATGCCACCAGGTAGAGCTGAGATGAGGGGAATTACTCTACTTAAAAATCAAAATATAGGCAAGTCTAACATGATTGCCAATACAACAGGCAAACAACCTTTTTATGGGGGTGGGGTAAGGAGAGGGTCAAACTTATTTGCTCATACATGTTTTTAAAATGCTTCCAAAGAGCATGACCAAAGATACTTATAGCTGCCATCTTGGAATCATGGAAGGGGAAGACAAAAACTCGGAGGGTTAAAGTACAAGAGAAAGCAGCCACTTTGTCATTTTACTTTGCATGTACACAAGAAATTCCTTTCACTCTTCTTTCATAACCTCCATCTCCTACTCCCTTTCCAGTTCCCCATGCCAGTTTCATCTGTCTTCGTGCACATGTGTCATCCTGATAGCAGCATTTGAATGAATTGTAAATAAGGATGAAACCAAAATTAATCAGTACCCTTTCAAGTTTCTGTGACATTCCCAGAGGCTGAATACGTCTGAGCACAAAGCTGGACCATTACTTGCTTACAGCAAACAAAAACAGATGACTCCACATATAAAGACACTTAAAAACTGCATCTGCTCAGCAATGTCAAACTCAGGTATGTTTGTACACTTGTATGCAGGAATATACTCTCTCCTCTCTTGCAAGGATCAAATTCAGTACTTTCCTCTGAACTCCAACGGTTCCAATTCACCTTTGCTCTTTGTAGCACACAGAAAACTGAGCAAAATAGCCAGATGTTACTCTAGAAAAAAGTCTTTCCATGAAATGCTGATCCAGGCAGGAGGTCCACATACATGTCAGTAAAAAATATATGACTGAATACTCACAGATGTGATAATGCTGAAAGATCATTAAAAGCTCCTTCAGGAACAACAGAAATATCATTGCCATGTAAAGACCTAAGGAAAAGAAAATAACCAAAACAGGTATTTTTTCTGAGGAAGCACAAGTGAACTTGCCTTTTGTTATTTTTCAACAACTATAAATGCCTGGAACTCAGCAGTTTAACTCTGCAGGCTTGTGATTTTACAAACTTGATTCAGTTTCACATTTAATTTCAGTTCCTGTGCATTTGCAGCCTTCCCACCTGCCTGCCTCTCAGGTTTTTGTTCTGAATTCGGACTAAAAATTTAAACGGTTTTATTTTTTAATTAAAAAAATAAAACTTGCTCAAGATGCAGATCAACTATTAATACTGCAGTACTTAGAGGGTTCAGAGCAGGGAAAAGAAGAGAAAGTAATTCTTTGTTAACTTTTCAGAAGCTCAACTAGAATTTCACTGATTCTGTTTGTGCTCTTCATTTGCTTTTTGCAACACACATGCCACAAAGGTTCACGAAAACCAATTGTGAATCTGTAACTGATATTAATATAATCATAAAATGAAATTCTTTATTGATGAAAAACACAGGGGTGGTTCAGTCATATCTGGGGCAGATCTACCCAAAAGGGTTCTCCCTTCCTATCTATATAAACTTTCATTCACGCATATAGCTACACATACCTAGGCTTATGATTAAAATCGTATGAGGTGTTTTTATAGTTGTGTGGGCTAAAGCATGGTGCGTTAATATGGCAACTGAGTACACTGGCCCCGAGTACTGAAATGCAGGGTAAGGTCAGGAAGGCAGGATATACCCCAGGCAGCACTAAAGCACCAGTCAACTGAGCACCCCTTCTTGACAGAGAGGCTCCCATTGATAAGTGCCTGAACTGGGTTACTGGGACTGTGGCCTCGACAAATAGAATACTGCTTACTACTTTGCTTGCTGCATTGCAAAAATCAATACCCTACCCTCCCTTCCCCATCTTTGCATTTATTAGTGGTGGATATTAACAGAGCTGCAGTTCATATGTTATGTTTTGGGTTTCACAAGTACTGTGGTAGCAGCTGTTTATGTGAGTTAGCTAGGCTGAAGAATTTGCGTAATGCAAGGATTTAAAACTAATGAGATGGATACCTATAGACCTGGACAATTGTGCAGGGTTCTGGCACGGGTTCTTATGGAATTATGTGGTTGCTTTGTACGACACTTTTTTCTGAATCAGCCTGGAGTTTCTTATTCTTTTTCAATATTGTTGGTTTGACAGGATCACAATTTGGGGGGTAGATCCTGACAGCAGAGAATCAGACTCCCTTCAGTGGGTAGTTCTTGGAGGTCCAAGGGGTGGACCTCCAATAACTGGCTCTTTTGACCTAACAGAGGTCAAAAGGAAGGAGCTGAGTCCAGATTTGGAAACTGCTGGTGTTCATATGGTGTAAAGGCACACCTCTGAAGCTACTATCTTGTTCTCTAGAATCTCAGCTTTCGTTAAGAAACAAAAACAAAGAAATCCCCAGTAAAACTCTGTTGTGGTTGTGAAAAAATCCTCAAATGTGAATAATGTGATACAGTGATAAGAACAATAGCTGAGAGGTGTGAACTGCCCCATTCAGATCAGGTAGTGATAACTCAGAACCTAGTGATATTAATGATGACATTTAAATTACTTCATTCCTCATGTAAGGAAGAAGAGGGAGGACCACAGAACTGCACACTTTACTGTGAACAGCCTCTCATTTTAGTGCCAGAAGTGGGTTGCATTTGCCCCCCCCCGCCCCCGCCTCCAGTTAAGGAGAAGCCAAACTTCAGGAACCTAGCAGATCCCTTTGGAATACCAAAGTCGCACATAGGAGAAGACAAACTCAAGGAGCCTAGTGGAGCTTAGAGAGCTTCTCAAATAATTTGAGCATGTATTCAATTTGCTGAGAGCAATGCCTCATTTTGGTGACTCACATGGGTAGGTCTCATTTTGTGTGCAGCGCTTGGAAGAATTTCATCACCTTCTCCTCTACACCCCCAATCTAATGCCTGGGTTGAGTTGCCTTCTTTGTGAATTAGTCACCATCTTTCCTAGGAAGCAGGTGTTGGCACTTGCAGGTAAGCCTAAAGCACTCTTACATGGCATAATGTCTTTCTACATAGCAGGCTGCTCTCGGTTGTGGTAGACTACCAAATAATATGATACAGGCTCTGTTAGGGCCTTAGTTTAGAGTGAGTGCGTGACTGAGTGAATCTGGAATTAGAGCATGCTCCAGGTTAGAGCATCAAAAGGGGTAAAACTGGTGATAGCTTGGCTGGCTAACGCCTACCTCCTTTCACCACTGCCGGCACAGGTTGCCTTAACAAGTTATCCTGTTTACAGATTTAATAAAGTAGCTAGTACGTGAATAAACATCCAGTTATATCTCTCCATCCTCACTGTCCCTTCCCATTCACAGTATGTCCTTTTCTGTTCACACAGGCAAGACAAAAGATGTTAGCCCAGCTGGGTTGGAGTAGTGATGACCAGGGTTGCTATGAGGGTGGGTGTGCAGAGAGATTCTTTCAGGAGGAAAGGAAGATAGGGACAAAATAGCTAAACAGGGGAGAGAGAAACAGATGGACTGGTTTGAAGTAGGGCCGTCAAGCGATTAAAAAAATTAATCGCAATTACTCGTGATTAATTGTACAATTAATCGTGCTGTTAGACAATAATAGAATACCATTTATTTAAATATTTTTGGACGTTTTCTACATTTTCAAATATATTGATTCCAATTACAACACAGAATACATACTGCACAGTGCTCTTTATCATGAAAGTTGAACTTACAAATGTAGAATTACGTATAAAAAAACCTGCATTCAAAAATAAAACAATGTAAAACTTTAGAGCCTACAAGTCCACTCAGTCCTACTTCTTGTTCAGCCAATCACTCAGACAAACAAGTTTGTTTACATTTGCAGGAGATAATGCTGCCTGCTTCTTGTTTACAATGTCTTCTGAAAGTGAGAACAGGCATTCGCATGGCACTGTTGTAGCCAGCATTGCAAGATATTTACATGCCAGATATACTAAGGATTCATATGTCACTTCAACCACCATTCCAGAGGACATGAGTCTATGCTGACGACGGCTTCTGCTTGATAACGATACAAAGCAGTGTGGACTGATGCACGTTCAGTTTCATCATCTGAGACTGATTTTCTTTTTTGGTGGTTCGGGTTCTGTACTTTCTGCATCGGAGTGTTTTAAGACTTCTGAAAGCATGCTCCACACCTCATCCCTCTCAGATTTTGGAAAGCACTTTAGATTCTTAAACCTTGGGTCCAGTGCTGTAGCTATCTTTAGAAATCTCACATTGGTACCTTCTTTGCGTTTTGTCAAAACTGCAGTGAAAGTATTCTTAAAATGAACAATATGTGCTGAGTCATCATCTGAGACTGCCATAACACGAAATATATAGCAGAATGCGGGTAAAACGGAGCAGAAAACATATAATTCTCCCCCAAGGAGTTCAGTCACAAATTTAATTAATGCATTATTTTTTTAATGAGCATCAGCAGCACGGAAGCATGTCCTCTGGAATGGTGGCCAAAGCATGAAGATGTTGGATCATATTAAAGAAGTTCGCAAAAAGAAAAAAGAAAAGGAGTACTTGTGGCACCTTAGAGACTAACCAGTTTATTTGAGCATGAGCTTTCGTGAGCTACAGCTCACTTAATCGGATGCATAGCATATTGTGGAAACTGCAGAAGACATTATATACACACAGAGACCATGAAACAAAACTTCCTCCCACCCCACTGTCCTGCTCGTAACAGCTTATCTAAAGTGATCATCAAGGGAGGGCCATTTCCAGCACAAATCCAGGTTTTCTCACCCTTCCCCCCGCCCCCCCCACAGACACACATACAAACTCACTCTCCTGCTCTATTACCAGCAGGAGAGTGAGTTTGTATGTGTGTCTGTGGGGGGGGGGGGGGCGGGGGCAAGGGTGAGAAAACCTGGATTTGTGCTGGAAATGGCCCTCCCTTGATGATCACTTTAGATAAGCTGTTACGAGCAGGACAGTGGGGTGGGAGGAAGTTTTGTTTCATGGTCTCTGTGTGTATATAATGTCTTCTGCAGTTTCCACAATATGCTATGCATCCGATGAAGTGAGCTGTAGCTCACGAAAGCTCATGCTCAAATAAACTGGTTAGTCTCTAAGGTGCCACAAGTACTCCTTTTCTTTTTTCTTTTTGCGAATACAGACTAACACGGCTGTTACTCTGAAACCTGTCATTAAAGAAGTTCTGTATTAAAATCACAAATGAGTTTGATTCCCCATAGTTTAAATTCCAGGGTATTACTAATTAAGAGGTCTCTTGGTTTTTGGTACTGTTTCTCTCCCTCTATGTGTGAAACTTGCAAGCTGCTAATTGTGATAGTACATTCTAAGACAGAGTCTGTTCTCAAAGCAATTCACAGAGAGAGAGACTCAAAGCAATACTCTAACAACAGAAACAGCACCCAGAGACTCCCTGCCCTTTTGTTGTATTAACAATTGTGATTAAAATAGAGATAGAGGATGTATGTGGATGGATGCTTGGTGTGGATAATAACTGAATGATCAGGGAGGTGCCAGCCTAAGAATCCAGTGTCCATCGGCTGAAGAAGGTGTCAAGTGGAAATAACCAGAGGACCCCAGGAGGGCAGACAGGAATCCACCCAACAGCCTCAAGAATGGGAGAACCAAAGAACAAGGTAACATCTAGCAGCATAGACTGGAATAGGAAGAAATTCCTATAAAAATAGACTCTAAAAAGTGAGAACTTTGGGGTCTGATTCTGCAAACCAACTTCCAGGAGCATCAGATGAGCAACTGACAAGGCCCTGCTCCCTCCTCATGTCCAGGCCACCTGGCCAGTGGCTTGGCATGAGCAACTCTAAGGCTGGTAACTATGATAACAACCTTGCAGAACCTGTGTGTGTGTGTTTGTATGAATGAATGTGTGAATAAATATGAGATTGAATGGAATGTTATAGCTATAACTAACTGCTTACTATGATTCTTTCGGTATTCACAATAAATGTGGTATTTTGCCTTTTTCCCTTTAATAAGATCCTGCTGGTTTTTATTTTATTGGTATAACAAAGGGGTATATAAATGTTTAGCATATCTGGCATGTAAATACCTTGCAACGCTGGTTACAAAAGTGCCATGTGAATGCCTGTTCTTATTTTCAAGTGACATTGTAAATAAGAAGCAGGCAGCATTATCTCCAGTAAATGTAAACAAACTGGTTGGTCTTAGCGATTGTCTGAACAAGAAGTAGGTCTGAGTAGACTTGTGGGCTCCAAAGTTTTACATTGTTTTGTTTGTGAGTTATGTAACAAAAAAAATCTACTTTCATGATAAAGAGACTGCACTACAGTACTTGTATTAGGAGAATTGAAAAACACTATTTCTTTCATTTATCATTTCTGCAGTGCAAATATTTGTAATAAAAATAATAATATAAAGTGAGCACTGTACATTTGGTATTGTGTGTTGTAATTAAAATCAATATATTTGAAAATGTAGAAAAACATCCAAAATATTTAATAAATTTCTATTGTTATTCTATTGTTTAACAGTGCAATTAAAACTGCAATTAATTGTGATTAATTTTTTTAATTGCAATTCATTTTTTTTTGAGTTAATCACGAGTTTACTGTGATTAACCGATAGCCCTAGTTTGGAACATAAGCTAGAGAGGAGGGTGGAAGGAGAAATCTCCTGGGAGAAGAGCAGCGACACTTTGTTTAGGGGAGAATAGGGGCACGGATACATTAGTTGAAGGAGGGGCAATAATGGGAGGGACAGGGAGGCTGAGGCACAGGGAATATAAATAAGGCCAGGATAACTGCGAGGGAAGAGTGGAAACAACAAATAGCAGGCAGCATGAAACAGCCAGGTAGGGGGGCATCAGCAACTGGGAAGGAGGCCAAAATGGAAGGGAATCTTCCAGTAGAAGAGTCCTGAAGGAAATCCCCAAGGAGGCAGTAGGAGCATCCAAGAGTAAAATCCTAGAAGTACCCCAGGTAAGGGCAGCAGAAGCAAGGAAAATGAACTTGTGGCTTGAAATATTCTCTATCCCAATGCCATTCCCTCATATCTGATAGAGACAGGCAGCTCCAAAAACTAGCAGTGCCTGGTGACATTCATGTCTAAAAGTTAAAGAAGTCCCAGAACTCTAACTACACATCCAAAGGCCCTGGTCATGTTCAGCTAGAAGTCAGGATGTGAATTGGGTATAGAATACCTGTGATGTTTCTGTGCCAGCAGGAAATTATCCATAAGCCAGAGGAATTCATTAGCAGATGGTTAAACTGGATTTTTGGCTGCTTTGCACCACTGAAATGGTCAAAAAGATCAGCATCCAGAATCTGGCCATTGTACTTTGAGTCAACAAATAGGCTCAGCTTAGCTTTCTCACATTAGGAACGAGCATGTGCAGGACTCTCTGACCTGCTATGGTGGACCATACCAATATGGGCCCCATTCACAAGTTCTGTTGCTCTCAGAACCAGTCCTAAGTAAAATTAGTTCATAATAAGATGTATGCCTCTTTGTCAGAGATCAAAATTTAGTAATTCAGGTGACCAATCATACAGCTCAGATACTGAACAGCAAATACTTGAAAGAATACAGGAAGCTATCCACAGACTGAGATTTGTGTGCACCAAACATTTAAATAACTTCAAGCAACACACAAATAAAATTAAAATAGCAGTCTGTTTGTTAAAAGAAACTGGGCTAAATCACAGAATATTTTATTCATCATCAGTTGTTCATCAAATTCTGAGTTGGAAAAGCACCCAAAGTTAAGTGAAAGAAAGTAAGCAATTTATTAAGGGAATGCTAAGACACATTCAAAATCTAATGGCTAAAAAAAAAAAATAAAAGGTACTTAGAATAGTAACACCATATAGTTTGAGACTCCATTCCTATGTCACATACAAATAACATTTTTAGACATACACAACTGAATCTTACAAGCAAGAACGTGACATAAGAGACAAAGAAACAAGAAGTAGAATAGAAATGTGTACAATGCACAGTCTTTCTATGACCTATCACAGCACTTATTTATACTCACTGTACTCCATTTTAATTATATAATAAAAATGCAGCAAATTAATATTTTGTGATTCTTTGTTCTTTATTTTTTCCTCACGTACTTATTGGGGTTGAAGATTTATTAATTCCCTATGGGTTTCCAAGTCTGTTGTTACACAAAATAAGTTTTTTCAAAATAAAATAATTACTTACAGTAACCTAAGTGATTTCAACCCATCAAATGTCCGTGCAGGGATACACCTCAGACGGTTGTAACTAAGAATTCTGAAAGCATATAAAATAACAAACAAGTAAACAAACACTCACATACAATGCAGAGCATGATTAAATGTACCTTTTGCATTCATAGCCAGTTAGGAAACAGTTATCTTACAGCCTCCAAATCAAGCAAGTTTTAATATTAATAGGTTGCCTTTTCTTTTCAAGACAATGAACACTGTAATGTTTTCATACATTCATTGTTATACATTTAAACTTACAAGGTGAGCAGCTGAGTCATGTTGCTGAAGCTCTGGTTAGAAAGAGTGCTGATTCTGTTGTTACTTAAATCTCTATAAAAAATAAATTCAGAAATTCAGTCCATAAAATGACTGCACAAACTCTGAAACACCATACTGTAGAACTGAAATAGCACATTATTTTTATTAGTAGGGGTAGTATTTTTATTAATATTGATATTTTAAATAATGCCTTTTTATTGTCACATGCCACGTACAAGCCAAGCAAGAGCTTACATTGATAAATGAAAAGTGTTCTCATTTCAAAGGATAAAAGGCCAGGCAATTCAGTGTCCTGCATTCTTATACAATGCCAGCATCCATCATGCTCCTTTACTAAGACTGTATCTTACAGTGTTAAATGAAACTAGCAGGTGAACTGGGAATAGGGATGTAGGTAGATAATTTTAAGTGGGAATCTTTCTAGCTACCTCCCTAATGGAATATGAATAAGTATTACCTGACACCCTTGATCTGGAGGTCTCAAAACATAGGTACAACTATTTTAAAGAAGGTTTTCCCCCCCCCCCCAAAACTTGTTCCTGGGTTCCAATGCTCCTATAACATGTGAAATCTTGGGTCTACATGGGTGAAAGTTTTGAAGTCCTTGTGGCTGCTCCATATTCTAATGAATGAAGTCTTTTTTCTTAATTTAAATTTAAGGCAGCTGGCATTTGGAGAAAGAATCTTTGAAGGGCACTGTGCTTGGTGGGGAAAGTTTGGAAATGAATCATGCTGATGGAAACTGTAGTTGTTTCTACTTTCTCCTACTGTTGTTCTACCTTCTCTTGGCTTTGCTCATCTTGCTTATTTCATTATTGTTCTTTAGAGTATTCTTTGGCATTAGCTTCTGAGGGGTCTTAATATTTTAGCTGTGATTGTCTAGCAGTATTATTGAATAAGCAATGGCAGAAATGGTGTGCAACAGGCTTCTTCATCAAAATTTGCCATTAGAAAACCTAAGACGACAAACCTATAATGTTTCCATCAACATGTCGGCCAAGTGCAGTTGAGCACAATCTATTTGTACCAGAAAGAGAAAAGAGAAGGAGGATGGTCCAGGGTAGGGTATTGGCCTAGACACAGAAGACCCAGATTCAATTCCCTACTGTATGACCTTGGACTTGTCTACACGGTGGGTTAATGCATTTATGGAGGTGTGATTTCTAAGGCACACTAACATGTTGCACATTAATTGGTCGGTGTTGACCCTGCTGCTGCATATTAGAGGTTAACATAGTAGTGTTTCAAACAGCACTACACTAAAGCGCACCAGCAGGATCTACCCTGTCAACTGTGTAGACATGCCTTCAGTCTCTTTGTGCCTCGATTTCCCCATATTTCAAATGGGGATAAATAATACTTCCCTACTTCACAGCAGTGTTGTGAGGATAAATAAAATAAAGACTGTGAGCAACTCCAATAATTTAGTAATGGGTCCCATATATGTTCACTACTCCATTTGTGTATTGTTTAATGCTGTACAGGAACTCTGTAACTCAAGAAGCAATGGAAACTTAAGCTGTAAGTCATGACGCTACTGGGATGATGATTGACCTGGGCACATTTATGGTCAGTTGACACAGTTATCCATTTCCTGCCTATGGAGGTCTAACACGGGTCTATGAAACAAGAATACCTGAATCATCTGGATCCTTTTTAATGTATATACAAGGAAAGATAGGAATTTACAGATAATCTTTCAATACCAAGAGAGAATGTCCAAAAATGTAATACATGGCTTTCTACTTTTGCAAACATCTACCCAGAATTTCAGAATATTAATGTACTAATACTACTTATCATTTACTGAACAATTTTGCTGTTTATACTTTGCATTTGTACTCTATCAACATTATTTATTGAAATGCCAGCCTGAATGACTAGTTACAGTAAATCTGATATTGTAATTTGCATTTGTTTTATGAGCATTCAACATTACATACACAATACAGGGTTGATCATCACTACTCCAAACAATCAAACCTTCAGACACCCTCTTTGTGGGCCAATATGACAAAGGAGTGCTTATCACTACAGCAAACAGTAACCTACACGCACGCTCCTTACAGGCCTGTATACTGCAAGGTAGGTCTCATACACCTCTTGCAGTACAAATCCACAAACACTCCATGCAGGCCTAGATTGCATACATTTGAGAATAGTGCAATTGCTGATACTATTTGGAAATTTTGTGAAAATGAGATGCATCTATTTTCTAAATTTGAAGACTGGACCATTTAGTCTAGAATAAGGCATACAAAAGGAGCTGGGGCATTTTCAGAATGTTACACTGATTTAGTTTGCTTTATGCAAGAAAACTGGTAGCCATTTTGTTGCCCTAATTTTTAATTTGTGGTTGCTCCTATGCTACAAGGTACTTCAAAACATGATGAGGTTTATCCCCAGCTGATCCACTGAATTCAATGGAACTTATGACAATTTACATCAGCTGAGGATCTGCCCATACGTCTCACAGGGAAAGTAGTATTATCTCTGTTTTACAAAGGCATCAACTAAGACATAAAGAGCTTAGTGGTTTGTTCAAAAATCGCACAGTGAGTCAGCAGCAGAGCTAGGAATAAAAATGAAGTGTCCTGACTAAATTCCCTTCTCCAACCATTAGACCATCAATTGTGGCAGGTTACCAAATTGCAGAGATGTAGCATTATGTGTTTCAAATAAACTACAAAATCTTTTCTCTGTAATTGAAATAATTTCATGCCTTTATTGAGGCTAATACTGTATGTCTATGTGACAATGTACTGAAGCTGTCATACTCTAATGCACATTTTGTGAGATTCTGCATTTCTTTTCAGGTTTACTATAGTTCCTGCCTATTTACTCTGCAATAAAATGTGTTGTGATCACTGGACTAAAAATATCCCATTTATAAAATGTGCCTTAGGGCGAAATTTGTTAAAAAGTTGGTTACATTTTATGTTTTTCTTGTAACTGTTTCATTAAATGGAAGAGCAGCTTTTTGATCAATCCCACACAAAAAGATGCTCTAAAGTTACTTACATAAGTGTTAAATGTTTGTAGTTAGAAAGTTCTTTGGGAACAAGGGTAAACTGGTTTCCATCCAAATAACTACAACAGAAAAATAAAATAATGAAGTATTATTCATCTAATTAAAAGATCAATACCTTCAGCAAGACAATAGTTAGGAGTAAAGCAATAAATAAGGTTGAGATAGGTGCTTTAAAAGTACATGTGAATACATAAAGTTTCAATTTACTACTGCACTTGCTTATAGTTTTACCTTCTTCAACATTAGGATGACATGATGGCTGGGGAATAGATGGGATCAACTGCCTAAGAGCCAGATGTATCTTGTGAAGTAAAGACCACATCAGGCTTATACAAGTCATTTTAATGTGGTTCATTGGATTTTATTGGTTTCAGAGTTGCAGCTGGGTTAGTCTGTATTCGCAAAAAGAAAAGGAGTACTTGTGGCACCTTAGAGACTAACAAATTTATCTGAGCATAAGCTTTCGTGAGCTACAGCTCACTTCATCGGATGCATTCAGTCAAGTTAAATGCATCCAATGAAGTGAGCTGTAGCTCACGAAAGCTTATGCTCAAATAAATTTGTTAGTCTCTCAAGTGCCACAAGTACTCCTTTTCTTATTGGATTTTATGCTACTGTAAATAGAAACAGAACTTGACAGCTACAAGCGACATTATTATCCCAATCTGGTCCTTCATAGTGGGTAAAGCTACACATCAATAGTACAAACCCAATGTTGGACAAAAATGGTGAATGAGTTTGCTGAGGTAGCTGCTTCTGGCCCCAATTCTAATAGTAAACCTATTATGTCATACCTGCAATCATAGGAATACAATGACTAGCTGGAGTACCAGACTTGTTAGGCACATATGTGATGGATCCCAAATCCTCTGAGCAGTTGTGAACACCACAGCTGGTGAAGGAGAATCAAAGACCACAAGGGGAAAATACCCTCCAAAAAGCAGGAACGGGAACAGAGGAGTGCTGCGGACAGCCTCAGTTGACTTAGGTCAGAAGTCAAGAGTCCTGATGGGACATGCATCGGTGATTCACATAGCTTGCCAAATGGTTTGGTTGGTGGCTGGGCCCAGGTTCACACAGCTCTGATGGCTGTGGATACAAAACCTCATTCCTCATACCGACCAGTTATGTTCCCTTTGACAGCTATTGTGATTCAGCATCTCATGTGTTACACAGAGATGAACATAGATATGGATATGAGTCTAGATGGATACTTATCTACATTTAGCTAAATAAACTTAACTATTTTAATTTTTCTTTCAAATAATAATTGAGGATCTCCCATATTTTTAGTTGCTTATAATGGAGGGTTATGCAATTATACTTTGTTTATTGCTTTACAGAGCATTAGAGATGATAAAATGTTGGAATTTTCATTTTGGTTTGTTTGGGACTGTGGAGAACATTAGGGAATGTGTTAGGTTTATATTAAGTAAGAGGCACATGGGAGGCAAAATATGTTGGTGGATGTGAAATAGTGCTTTGAAACCTAAGGACTCTGAGGGCTCACTGGGTTGCTGAGAGCCATCCCAGAATGTTGGTTCGAATGTCAGTACTGGGAGAAGGACCACTGAAGGAGGGAGAGTGGAGACTTGCTAGCTGGAGCTAATTTTGGTCTAGCTGGCTGAAGTTGCCGAGAAAGGTCTCTCCAGATTCCAGAGACTGGTCCATCAGAGGTGTAGAGGTCTGGGCTACTGAGAGGGCTGTAGTGAGACCAGACCGGAAGAATATCAGACTCCCCGGCTTATGAACAGGAAGCCAGAAGATTTTCCTGGGCTTGACAAGGACAATAGGCAGCACTTCCAGAGTTCATTCACAGGTTTTAATTGTAAATAATAAATTACAAGTTTCTTAATTCAGTCTGGAGTGGAGCTGTGGTGAATGAAGATTTCTGCACTGATCTTCGAAGAACATCTACTGTACTTACCAGGGGAAGGGATCCCTGTTCCTGGTGAGGAGAGCACAAGATAAAATTTCTAAGAGAGAAACTTGGTGGCAGCAGGTAACTGATACTAGGCTGTAGGAAACCCAGCACTGTGACACTGACTTTCCTTAATTTCTCCTCTTACTAGCAAGCTATGTGTGATGGAGGAGATCAGAGGCTGGGCATGGTGGTACTTTGAGGGCCTAATGACAGCTGGTGGTGATCCGCAATCCTTTCTTTATGGAGAGTGTTTCAGTTAATCCAGACAGTATCTAGCTGAGGGGGCACAGCAGATTTTTTTTTTTTTTTGCAGCCTCTGTCCAGGTATATGGTGTCTAGTCCATTTGTATTGCCTTCTTCTGCATCCACAGCCCTGTTGTTATTTTATTTTGCCAACTTTGATATGTACTTCTGAACATTTTTACACATATACATCAATGATACTGCATAATGGCAGGAAATGAATTTTTTAACACTTTATTAAGAGGTTAAAAACAAAGTCTGACAGACCGAGACCAGTGGGCGTACAGGAGTCTGGTAGAAGGCAAATATACTGGCCACCGGACAAATAGTTTTCTGTTCCCTGAGTGACCAGAGCAGGGGCTGCACTAGAGCAATCAGGGAACCTGCTAGAACCAATTAAGACAGGCAAGCTAATTAAGCCACCTGCCAATTAAGAACATACTAGAATCAATTATGGCAGGCAGACTAATCAGGACACATGGTTTAAAAAAGGACCTCCCATCAGTTAGGGAAGGGCATGCTGCTGGAGGACTGAGGAGTACAAACATGATCAGGCTTCAGGAGGAAGATCCTGCGGTGAGAATAAAGAAGGTGCTGGAGGAAGGCCACGGGGAAGTAGCCCAGGGAGTTGTAGCTGTAGCTGTCATGCAGCTGATACAGGAGACATAGACAGCTGCTATCCACAGGGCCCTGGGCTGGAACCTGGTGTAGAGGGTGGGTCCGGGTTCCCTCCAACTCCTGACCAGACACAGGAGGACTTGACCTGGTCTGTGAACAACACCAGAAGGGAAGGTCTAATTTGGAAAGGGATCTGGCCTGTCCCTGACCCACTAGGTGGGACAACAGAGACTGCGGAGATTGTTCTCCATTTCCCCCATGCTGGCCAGTGATGGCAGGTTTGAGCCTCTAGCAGAAGCGGCCAAACTGAGGGCTGCCATGAACCTCTGAGGTGAGCAAATCTGCCAAAAAGTGCAGGATCCACCAAGGCAGAGGAGGAACTTTGTCACAAAAGGTATTTTTAAAAACTTTCTTGAAGGAGTAAGGTACTGTATATCGTGATAAAATTAATGAGGTTTGAAGAAAAATGTTAACAATTTATTATTTTATCTCTGTATCGTTAAAAATAAGTTTTCACCCGTTACAAATTTTCTTCTTGGTTGCAAAAACCATTACTAGTTTGAATGAAGGAAATATTAGAGCAATTACATAATGAAAAGGAGATCACATCTTGGAAGGTGTATGCATTTTAATGAACAAGAAGAATTGATCAGGATGCAACTGCAAGCAGAAAACTAACTCCTTTGTTTTCTCTTAAAAAAAAAAAACAAATACAGTGAGCTGCATGCACACTTTGGACACTAACTTAGGTGCACAAAACTGCATGTAAGGGACTTATCAGTCACAAAAGGTGTTGCAGTCCATATAAATTTCTTTATATGTACAATTTTACAAGCCATTGCTCCTAAATGTGAATCAAATTGTATCTATCAGGCAGCAAGCTGTGTTTAATTAAGGAACTTATTAAAAACACTGATAGCAAAGGTGATCATTTTCTTTACTAGAATGTCAGTAGGAATTCTCACTAGCTTCTCTTTGGGAATTACAGATGCATTTGTTATGGTATCCTGTTTTTACCATCAAACTACTGATGGATGTTTTAGAAACTTCTGAATAATTGTAGTTGTAAAACAAGGAAGCTGTTAAAGGGCACACTTAAGATGCCTTCCAAAGAAAATATTTACATTAATGATTTTTAATATTAAACAGAGTGGACAGAAGATACTTCAATGCCTTCCTGTGTGTTTAATTATTAACTGCAGCTATTTGTAATAAGAGGAGATGATGAAATATTAAAAGGTATTTATTATTGAGGCTTTTCTGAATGTTTCTTTACATCTCAAATATATAAGATGAAGTTTCAAAGAAGTCATAACCCATTTTCTAAATTTGTTTCTGAAATTTTGCATTCTTTTGTGTATAAAATTTGGGTTGCCTCAAAATCTTTGAAGTGCATATGCATAGAGCATTTGCACATTCAAAACTGAGTAGCTGGCTATCTGCAAAACTAATCTGTACCCACAAATTATATCTATGAATAGAATTACCAATTCCTAGGGAATCTAAAGACTTGAAGTTGGCAAATAAATACCCAAGAGGACATTTCTGAAAATCCGCCTTACGATATTCACAAAAGAATCTTTACTATTTTTCCAGATACACAACTTTTTTCATAAACAAGCCTCCACTAGAGAACTGATTGAAATTCATTTATTAAAAATTACTCTTTTTCTTAAATATGTTACTAAAAAATTCCTTAAACTATTAAAACGATAAGAATTTTAAATAGCTAATTATCTTAATGCTATTTATGATGTTTACTTTCTGCATTTCTTCCATGTTGGACAATGAAAATTCAATGCGACATTCTCTCTGTAAGCACAAAAAATGTACCCTAAGTGCACACACACAGATCTCTGGCTACTATATTAAGAGAAAACTTAGCTAATCATAGGAATACTACAATAATTCATAATTATATGGGCCTTTTTACTATTATAAACAGGACTTTTTTGTTATTAAATTCTTTTTATAAAGATTTCCTTGGTTGACGTACAGGTCCTAGTATCTAACAAGCGATAAAGTCTCAAACTCCAGCTGATTGACAAATGTCAGTTCTTCATTTTGCCTACTTACTCTGCCTCATTCTGAATCAGACAATATGACTCTGAACTTGGATTTAAGAAAAGGAAGAACTTGTGCTACTTACAGTTCAGTTACATCTTTTGGGATGCCTTTGGGCAAAACCTTAAGACCTTTATTGCTGCAGCGAACCACAGTATCTAGGCAAGTACATTCCGTGGGACAGCGAGACAACGGAGAGCAACTGTTGTCGTCATTTCCTGGTTAGTGAAAAGAAACAGATAAATAAAGCTTTGCTCTGCAGAGAGCACTTAGGAATTGGCAAGAATTTAACACACTGTATTTAATTCCACTTAACAGACATGAAGGTTCCATCCATAGAGCACTGCGGTAGCTCTATGGATGGAAATAATTAAGTTATCACTTTTAGCTACATTTCAAATGATATCATTTATTTAGTATAACACTGTTTTTAGTATCTATGAGTCATATTCTTTAGAAAAAGCCTCATTAAGGTAAGGTCAAAATTCCTAAACACAAAGTGATAAAGTAATATATACACTGATTTCTAAAAAATTACAATAATTTAAAGTAAATAAAGGCAGCATAGGGAAAAGTTATACATTTGAGTATCAGCAAACATACAATTAAGACTGGAATTAGAAGGATTGGGATGTAAGAGAGGAGTAGCAGATTTTTCAAATATTTGCAGAGAAATATAAAAAAATCAATAAGTAACACACTGACTGAGCAATAGTAATATAACATTTGAATATTTAGCCTGAACGAAAGTATTGAATTCAAGTGTCAGCGTTTGAAAACATTTTCATTTGTACAACTGTTGGTCCAATTATCTCAGTCTCCACTTTACCTCAAAATCATACAATATCAGGGTTGAAAGGGACCTCAGGAGGTCATCTAGTCCAACTCCCTGGCTCAAAGCAGGACCTAATTCCCAACTAAATCATCCCAGCCAGGGCTTTATCAAGCCTGACCTTAAAAACTTCTAAGGAAGGAGATTCCACCACCTCCCTAGGTAACTCATTCCAGTGCTTCACCACCCTCCTAGTGAAAAAGTTTTTCCTTATGTCCAACCTAAATCTCCCCCACTACAACTTGAGACCATCACTCCTTGTTCTGTCATCTGCTACCACTGAACAGTCTAGATCCATCCTCTTTGGAACCCTCTTTCAGGTAGTTGAAAGAGGCTATCAAATCCCTCCTCATAAGTCATGTGTTCCAGTCCCCTAATCATTTTTGTTGCCCTCCACTGGACGTTTTCCAATTTTTCTACATCCTTCTTGTAGCGTGGGGCCCAAAACTGGACACAGTACTCCAGACAAATACCAATTTACAGTACTGCACTGTTATTTTCAAAAGGCTTGTTGACCGATGTATATGAACAGTTGCATGCTTTTTAATCATCTCAAATTGTGTGTGTTCTGCTTCTAGAATAGACATGATTATTCAGGAGTTAAACTGGGATCACAGTTAACATTTATGAAATTTAAAAAAGAGTGCCTGTAATATGGACCACTTAGTCTATGGCATGTTATATGTAAGAGAGCTGCAGAACTACACTACTCTGACAGATCCAATATGAATTTCTTACCATCATCACAAGTAAAATCTTGAATTGCCACATCCTGGATGGGAATCTCTTTTAGGAAGTAGGGTTTCTGACAGCGAGGGTTTCCAGTTACAATGCGTTTCTTCCTCAGCCAATCTCCCAGCCAAGCCAGGTGGCAGTTACAGTTGAAAGGATTGGCCAGGAGGTTTCTGAGAACCACATGCAAACAATACATAATTTAGTTTCAATGATGTAACTTTGTTTTCATTTTAAAAAATACAATGTGTATTTTCAAAAAGTTCAACCTAAATGAAATTCTTCAAACAATTCCATAAGCAAACCAAAGCTGAGAGCAGCAATTTAGGATTTGTGCAGTGAATCTTGATATAGTTCATTTAGAAATAATTTAAACCTGTCAGAGATCTGACTTGCTGTCAAACTACCGTGCACTGATAAAGCAGTAACTTAATATAGAGATGAAGGCTGATTACTTTACATTATTAGCTTTAACCTGATAACAGCTATTTCATTAATTTGTCATCTCAAGATTTCCATCTTTTATTTGCTCCAGAGAATAAGTTTCTCATCTAAACTGACAGCTAAGTTGATTACATGTCAGTTATAAAAATGAATTTACTTCTACAAGTCTGAGTACTTTTGGCATCTCCTCACTTCACCACAACCCTATTGACAATTCCATTATTTAGAAACATGCCATCTTTAATATGCACAAATTAGTCACTAGGTGTAAAGTGTCTCATTTTATGTGGAAAGAGGATTAAGTACTTTACTGAGCGGTGCTTCCCACTGTAATTACTTTTTTGGTAACCTGACTTCCTTAAACAGGCACTGTTTTTCCTTCTCCTCTCCCCTCTTTTCCTTTTCCTCCCACTGAATTAAAAAAAGATTTGAAGGCAGACAACCCTTTGAAAATGTATTATTTCTAATACAGCCATTTCTTTTCATAAAAAATTGGACTGTAGTTTAATGCTCCATCATACAGCAAGTCTGAATTAAGTTACAAGGTAGGATTTAGACTATACATTAACTGCAGTTTCAAAAAGTAGAACACCAGTGTCAAGAATGCCAATGGCCATGGGAGCCCTGTAATACTAGGGCTTTCACAATTGGTTCAACCAGTGGAACGTGGCAATCATGGCAAACTTCTTATTCTAAAAACCCTGGTGTAAACAAAGGAACATAGGACCTGGAAGGGACCTCCTGGGTCATTAAGTCGAGTCCCTGCTATCGCAGGCAATCCTGTCATATAATTTCATTCACAAATTTATCAAGCTCCATCTTAAAACTAGTCAGCTTACCCCCTCTACTCCTTTTAGAAGACTGCTCCAGAACCTCACTCCTCTCATGGTTAGAAACCTTCTTATAATCCTCAGTCTATATTTGTTCATGCCCCTTTAGACACATTTTACCCTCGTGTCTACCCCCCACACCTCCACCCCTCTAAATATTTATAGAGAGCCATCATATCCTCATTTAGCCTTTGTTTTGCAAGGCTAAACAAGCCAAGCTCTTTTAGTCTCCACTCACACAAGAGGTCCTGCATTCCCCTGATCATCCTAGTAGTCCTTCTCTGCATCTGTTCCTGTCTGAATTAATCTTTCTTGAATATGGGTGACCAGAACTGTACATAGTATTCAAGATGAGGTCTTACCAGTGCCTTGTGCAATGGCATTAATACTTCCCTAACTATATGCATTTCCAGTAGAAGGATCACATCTGCTGCTGCTGCTACTTTTTTAAACAGACACATCGCACTAGTGGCTTATATTCTTCCTGTGATTGACTAATACAGCCAGATCTTTCTCTTTCTCTTTGTTTCCAACTGATTAACAGTTTATAGCAGAAATTCTTATTAGTTCCTAAGTGCATGCCACTGCATTTCATACTATTAAATTTCAAGCTATTTCTATGACTCTAGTCCTCTAGGTCATCCAATTCTTCCTGTATGATATTCTGATCCTCCTCTGTATTGACAATGCCTCTAAACTTTCTGTCATCAGAAAATTTCGTTAGCACTCTTCTACTTTTTGTGCCAAGGCCATTAATGAAAGTGTTAAGTAATATCAGTCCCAAGACATTAAAGAAATTAATGTTTGTCAAGGAACACTATCAGCAAGTGTTTAAGGACAATGCCTGTATTCACATTTGAATATGTGCTTCAAGATGGCCCAGGACACAGACTTTCTGAAACTGACTATTATATTTTTCTTTAGTGTAATCTTAATGTACACTGCAAGATTATGCAGAGAAAATACAAATGTTATAAACACGTGAGTGGCTTCAAGTCCTGGATAATCTAAAAATATAATGTAACTTACAATGTAGAGAGTGAATGGAGAGTATCAAAGGCACCTGGAGCAACTGTAGTAATTTGGTTGTCATATAAGGAGAGCAAACGGACAGAACTCAGTCCTGTGAAACTATCATTGCCTATACAGCTTATACGATTGCTCCTTAGCATCCTGAGAAAGAAAGCATTAACATTTATTACTTTAAGGAAGGTCCAATAGAATGATTTTATCGAAACATCTTTCTATGTTTTATTACGCTTACTTAACATTTACTAAATTTAATCATATACTACATCTAATGTATGAAGATTTTCTTGAGCATTAAACATTTTGGTGTTCAATATAGTTAAACATTACAAAAAATGAAGTATAATTATATCATATATATATTTATATTGTATTGCAGAGCAACAAACTAAACTGAGGCATATTTTTGAAGACACCATTTATTATAATGAAAACTCACTGTAATTTTAGTGTTTTAGCTATATGAATATTTCAGTAACTTTACAGCTCATGTGAAGATACCAGCTGAGAACTGTGACAGCTCTTTCTCTTTGCTATCAGACAACTGCTTCTACAAATTAAACATTTACATGGTTATTTGTTACAATTTTTATATATTCTGGTGGTATTTCAGTCCATATTTCCGTTCATTAACATATGTAAACTAAATTGCAGGAAGCTCTCTTAACTTGCTCAACAAATCTCAATTAACAGAAAACAGTGTGATTCTAACACAGTGAGGTATGTGATTCAATTAACACAAACCACAGTGATTCTAACTGTGAGGTATGCCCTCCAGGGGGGCATGGAGTAACATCCGGGGGGCACGGCAGAACCTGGGCAAGCCCCATGGGTGAGGGAAGAGAGGGAGTGCCACGCAGCCCTACTCTGCCTACATTTCCTCTCTGGTCCTGCTCCCAGCCCTGGCTCCATGGCCGGTGGGGAGACAAATTCCATTACTGGGAAGGGGGATGCAAGAGGAAAAGTTTGGGCACCACTGTTCTAACAACAAGTAGAAAGTTTAGAATCTTAAAAACAAAAATAACTTTCCTAAAAATAGACTTCTCTAAGTAATATTATAGGATCAATGCAGTTTCAAGTTTTGTTGTTTTTGTGCTTGATTGTTAATAAACCCTAGAATAATTTTTCCTACCTAGATTCATAAGAACAGCAACTATCACTGTCAAGTTTGAAATAAAAATAAAGCTAAAGTTAAATTAAAAATCTTCGGTACAACGTATCCAAAAATATCTGCATCCTTCTTTACTGCAGAGCCCAGAAGACTGCAGCTGTTGGCTCCGCAGAGGGCTGATCTGCTGATTAGAAAGTTTAGAGTACAAGAGAAGCCCCATAACAAAAACAACAGTTCTGTGGCTGAGAGTTGGAGTTACCTAGGAAGCAGAGAGGACTAGATAAGAATGTAATAACAGCTTCAAGCCAGAGCCCACTGAATCATCATCTTTGGCTAACTGGCATTAAATTGTTCGGGAAAGACCCTCATCCCTCACTTCCACATCCACTGAATCTATCTCCTTCCTCTGGAGTAATTCTCAATAACAATTACCGTGGACAGAATAAAAAATCCTATTCTAAGGATGTGGCAGTACAGAATGCATAATTTCCATGGCTACAGAGGAGATGGTTATTTCCATCTGCCCACAGAATCAGGAGCAGCCTCAGCTGCTGCATAGTTCAGTAGGCATGTACAGTTTTTGTAGACAAGTAGCCACAGAAATGAATTTCAACTAGATCAGGCCCGAAGTTAATGAATTCACACTCTAAGTGGAAAAGCTTGGTGTAAAATGGAAGTAAGAGCTAGGATATGCTTCCATGTTCCATATTTTTTTCTTCAAAACGAAGGTTACAAAAAACATAGGAATTTGCGTCAAGTCTAAGATCTGGCACAGAACGGGAAGAAAGACAACCAATTAGTTAGACTTACAATGTTTTGAGACTTTCTAGTCCTTTAAACATCTTGTGTCTAATAGTCTCCAAACGGTTACTGGTGAGCAACAGTTCATTCACACCAGATGCTCCTTCAAATGCTCCTTCTTCAATATCTGTGATCTTGTTATTGCTCAGATTTCTATTTTACATTCATGAAAAAGAATTAAAGAAAAAAGTCTTTTTTTAGTGTCTTCGGCTAATTAACTGTTAAAGAAACACTGCAGACTACCATAGCCTTAGGCTACTTTAAGTAGTTACTATGTAAAACTGGAGAATAAATTCATTTCAGTAAAATATCCAATACAGAGATTTCAATCCTGCAAAACAAATTTCAGTACAAATTTAACAATAGACTGGGATTTTCAAAGGAAGTTGAGTTTTTATCTCCCACTGAAAGAATCTCAGGGTTGCTACCAGTGCCTGCATAATACAAGAAAAAATTTTCATCAATTTCTAAAGATACTCAATTGAAATACAGTGTGTTAATGTTTTAATTCCTTGCAGTGTTTTGAATCCGAACAACAATGTAATGTTGGTGCCTGAGAAACAAAACTGAAAGGAACTAGTTTAGTTTCAGTTTCTAAGCTGAGAGAGATACAAAAAGTAAATAAGTAGCACAAATGATGACAAGTAAATGAAATATTCATGATCTATACTATTACTAAAAAAGGTGAGGAATTTTTAAACCAACAAGAGATATGGTTTATGTCTCTCCTCTTGTGGAGAGCAGTTCTAAAATATGGGAAGAAAATCTGCAAAAAATGTTACACCATTTTTTGCAGTTTTTTGTCAAAGTGTTGAAATTTGACTCAAAACAAGTAGCAGTGACTTTGTATTTGGAAAAAGTATCTAATTTCAGTATTTACACATTGCTTTAAAGATTTTAGTGATACATCTGCAATACTTTATTTTGCTCTCTTCAAATACCCATATTCATATTTACTTAAATTTTAGTTTAAATAACACCAAATATGTATTTATACACAGTATGATGTTATAATACAGTAATGACTTTTTACAAAGCAATTACATGATCAAAACAACATATAAAATGAAGTGATTCTAAAGTCTTATTTCTTTTACTTGCTGGTATCTATGATATTTGGAAGAAAAACAAACATAATTTGGTGTTTTTTGGAACATCGCTTTTATTTATTCAGTTTAAAAAATATATTATTCATTACATCTAAAATACATAGTCACACCAGAATGAATCTGTATCAATATCTGACAAATGTAAAACCTAAGGTTGTTGCTTCAGCTGAGTTTTGACTACTCAGTTATTGCATAATATTTGTTTCAAATATACCTTGCTCTTGATGAAGGATATGATTTGGTCTGTGGTTAAAGCACAGGTCTGGGAACCAAGAACTCTATATCCCTAATCCCAGATTCACAGATGACTTGATGCGTGGTCCAGGACAATCTCCTTAGTTTATTATCTGACTTTCTCCATGTGTAAAGTGGGAATATTACTATTTACTATTTACCTAGTGTTCAAGGATTAGTTAATGTTTGTACAACTCATCAGTGAGGCAAAGTGATATAGTGTTATTACTATTGACAGAACATTAACTCGATTAAATATTTAGGCCCTAGTCCTCCAGTGTGCTGATCTATTACCTTTCCCCTGCATTCGCTGCTTGCAATAATAATGATATTATCGGAGTATATGACTGATCTTGATGTGTTACTCATTAGTTTGAAACAAGCAAGGGGACAAGTAGGTGAACAGAAGTAATTGGATTGTCAGGCTTGCTATATAAACAATTTGATACATAGAAATTGTTAGGAAATAATTGAAAAAGGACTGACGTGACTGGTTAGTTTTAATGATTAGGCTTAATTATGGAAATGCAGAATGCCACAGATGGAACAGGCACAGGCATTGGCCTTATGATAATTGGGGTATCAGAACAAATCTGGGTATGTATCCATGACATCTAGATCATAGAATATCAGGGTTGGAAGGGACCTCAGGAGATCATCTAGTCTAACCCCTTGCACAAAGGAGGACCAATCTCCAATTTTTGCCCCAGATCCCTAAATGGCCCCCTCAAAGATTGAACTCACAACCCTAGGTTTAGCAGGCCAATGCTCAAACCACCGAGCTATCCCTCTTTAGTATTAATCCACGCTGAAATACTATACGCAAGTTAGATAATGTGGGGTAGAAGGTACCATGCCTAGTCTTCTTTCCTTGGGTACTCTCAGGCTCTGAACAGTTGTCAGCTGGATCTGTGGCCTTCTGAGGTTCTCCACTTGCTAATTTTCATCTATTTTTATTCATCATCTTTTATAGTGTAAATATTAAATGTGTTTATTACTCTGACACTATATTGGTTACACAGACTGTTTGTTGGATAAGTTTATGCTGTGTAGCTGTGATGGTTGTACCAGGCCCTTTGAGGCCCCCTACAGGAGACCTCGTGGTCCTACCACACCCTGCCCCAGGAAAGGAGAAGTGAAGGTGGGTCCTCTAGGCCTGCTCAGAGAGGCCCCAGGAGCCTGAGAGAGAACCAGAAGTAGAGCTGCAGAAAGCAAAATGCTGCCAGAAGGAGAGAGAGGACCTGAGAACTGTAACCCTAAGGTAATGGGTGAAAGGAAAGAGATTAGGTGGGAAGAAGCCCAGGGAAAAGAGTAGCAGCTAACAGATAAGGGAGTATTGCGTGACTGCTGTTCATAGGGTTCCTGGGTTGGGACCCAGAGTAGGGGTGGGCCCAGGTTCCCCCCGTGGCCACTGGAGAGGTGGCCTAAGGCCCAAGAAGGAGAAAAGACTTGTTTAGAAGCCCAAACAAAGGGCTGGAATTTAAACGATTCAGGGATGGGACTGAAGACCCTGGTAAGTGAAGACAGACCATCTGGTGAATTCTTGGTTACCCAACCAGAATGGGATTGAACTTGAGAGAGGACCTGGCTGGAGAGCTGGGGCAGGGAGTACTGGTGAAGACAAGAGTCTCAGGGGAGAAAGCCATTACTAACCTAGGTTGGCCATTACTAACCTAGGTTGGCTCCTTTTTTACCGTCACATGTAGCAGTCATTTTATTCTTCTCTTTATATAAGTCAACAGTGGATCATTTTTCATGAATTTGCTGGGATCGTATTACCTTTCCTTGGTACTTAGGTTTGCAGTTTGGAAGAAACATTAATAAAAAGACTGAACACTAAATATAGCTACAAAAAGGTGATATGTCCTCTTTACTCTCTGACAAGTATTTCTGTCCTTCGCTAAGCTTAAACAAAAGACTTCTCATAGTGGGTTTTTTGTTTTGGTTTTTTGAAATGACTTATGAAACTGTCTAAAATTCTCTTGGAATATGAATTGTGGACATTAATTCACACGGATGAGCTATCAAGTAATTTTCCCAATAATTTAGTTTTGACATTTTCCCCTAATGATAGTTTGATAAAGCAAAAAGTCAAAGGCATGTCCTGAATGTGCTGAAAGAGGCAGAACAGCATGGTTAGGGAGTAATAGAGGAAGTTACAAAAGATTACTGGAACTGTTTTTGAACTGCTTAGGTTGCTAGATCCCTGATTTGGATGAATAACAGACCAGCTGGCTGAACACTAAACTAAAGGTGTCATAGCTGTACAGCATGAGAAGTTGCAACTGACTGTGCCTTGCTCCACAGAAAAGACCTGCCAACTTTGATCTAACTCAGTGATTAGGTCAAACCCAAGCTACAGTACACCTTTTGATTTCTGAATGGAATATACTGAATCTCTCAGGTGTGAACAAATAAAACTTATAGAAAAGTACACCAGTGAACTAATATACCATTTGAACAGATGTCAGTGAAGATAAACTTACATTTTACGCAGCTGAGGAAGCTTCTTAAAGATCCCAGTCGCCTCTAACACTGTGAATTCATTGTTATTCAGTCTCCTGGAGAAAACAGCAACAATACAGTCACAAAATTATTCCAGCACCAACATGGCTTGACAGACTATTTTCTAGATTACATGATTTTTTTCATAATATTTTAACTAAAATATCTGCAGTACTCAGGTAAGATTTCAATCTATGCTTCCATTTCTAATTCTGTAGTCCCGGTGTACACAAATCTGCCATCTCAATTAGAGTTAAGAATGCACAGGGCTCCAGGACCAAGAACAGAATGTAAATATTATAAATACAAAATCTGAAGGGAAATATAAAATATGTTTTAATTTAGATCCTCTCTCTTTTTACTGATAAAGATGCATAATAAACTAACATAAAAGTCCATTGAGGGAATCTGATGTCTGCATACCTTCTACCCTAATCTGGCTTCTGGGATAGGGTAATACCACTATGTTGCTATCCTCTCTCCTCTTGCTACTGGGAGGGAAAGCAATTGGCAGAACATGCAAAGAGCTAGTTGTTGGCAATATTCAATTAGGGAACAAACAGGAGCAGCCTCATGACCCCATGAAGTTGTCATTTGTCACATCTATAAACTTTGTTTTTGCAAGAGACTTTCAAGGTCCAGGACTAAAGGGCTGCTCATCTCTCTCCTTCACGAAGATGGGGGAGACTGCTCCACTGTTGAAGTTTTATTCCCCTCCGGGACAACATATCACAAATATTCCAGGGATGGTCCCATAGCAACTTGTAAATAAAAATCTTGAAGTATATACAAACAACTGAAAATTGTCCAGTGTTCATTACAGGATATTGGGTGGAGTCTGATAGACATCTGGAGAGTCTCACAGAAATATCATTTACAAGGATGAAATTATTCTTTTATGCTTCCAGTCTCTTGACTGGGAATAAAGGGCTCTACAACTTAGCAGTGTTTTTAAGCCCTAGGGTAGGCCCATGATTGCTAGCTGGTGTCAACATGTTCGGCCTTAGACCACTGACCTCAGGTCATTCCATTCCATCTATCGTCAGTGTCTAAGAAATCACCAAAAGCTACTCTTGTAGTGCTTCAGGAAGGTAGGTAATGAGCACCAGATGGTTGTTTGAAAAATCTTAAAACAGTGATTCTCTGGCCCAGAAACCAAAGCACCTTTAGCAGAGTGAGGCCTGAACCCTGAGAGGCTGTTAACTTGGGCCAACGTTTATATTTCAATATGGTATGCATTGATCCATGCATCTAATACACAAAAGGCCATTTTCCTTTCTTAGGCTTCTTTAAAAGAAAAAAAAATCCAACCCCCTAGTCTCTTTAGTTTTAGGGTGCTAATGTTTTAATCTCCTTACCCCATTTAAGGATGGAGTCTAATTACCTTTTGTTTAAAGATCTGGGACTAGGACCAAACCAGAGGAGATGAATGCCTGGATCACTATGGAACTCTAAATCTGACATGGGTCTAAACTGGGAAACACTTCTCAGGGTGATCTTGTTGGGAAAGAAGGTGGGGAAAGGAAAATGGCGAGAAAGCTGCTAGTTCACCCATCCTTCTAGTTGAGGTTATGGCTACCACTTTAAGTGATAGCCAGAAGACAAGCATTGAGTTTATCAATTTGAAGTGCACAGTCTTTTCAACAATTGATTGAAATCCTACATAAACTTGAATTGGGAAAGCGAACAATTGTTTTGGACAGATGTAGAATATTTTCCAACCAACCTGAAGTACATAGGACATGCATTTCAAGAGGTGCAAAGCGCCCACAAATTCAAATGAAGCAAATGAGATGGAAAATCTGGTGCATACTGACCAATGAGTGTGACTACACTGAGTAACCTTTAAAGTGATCTTTGATAGGATGGAACAGGGTTTTGGATTCTATCTTTTCTACATCAATAAACAAGTTTACTGCGGACATGTAGCACTTCCTGGAAGAGCTGCTTTCCTACATGCTAACAGACTATCTAACATTGCAACACAAGCCTTCTCTAATGCCAGCCATTCAAGTATCAGGAGAAGCCTGTGAGGAGAAATGGGGGGGATCAGGCCCAGGTCCAAGAAGAAAGGGAAGGGTCTCTCTAGGACACAATAAGCATTTTCATAGCATCCTTTGTGATACAGATGAGACTCAGTTGCAGTTAAACCCAAAGATAAACAGACACCCTGGGGATACACGGGCCATGTAGTTCTCCTTGGCTTTAGCTTGTAGAAATGTAGTGATGTCATGAGGTAAGCTCTACCACTGGAAGCCTGAATATTCCAGAATAACCAGAAAATAGTCACCCCGGAAAGGGGAAGAGGAAGGGATTCATAGACTTCAAGAGGGATTTTTCTGCCAGGCTCCTTTGAGCAAATCTGACATTGAAGTAGCTGTTAGCAGGAATTGCTGCTTCACATGGAAACCAGAACTCAGATTTCCAGTCTGCTTGTCAAATAACTGTAAACTAGACTTCTTCATGAAGAAGCAGGTTGAATCTTGATAAGATATTGGTGGCCTCCAAAATCAAAGGCCACTGCTCTTAGTTGAAGCAATATTAGAATCACTAACCTGGTGCCTAGCTCTGACATAGTGCTTTTCATCATTAGATCTCAAAGCGCTTTACAAAAGATGTAAATAGGAAGTTATTAGGTACCATGGTCAGATCTTGGTGTTAGGGAACAATTTAAAGATTTTTCTCTCTATTTTGGAGTTTCTTGGTAGTTGGTAGGTTATTCCTGTATGAAGGACAAGGAAGATGGGATGAAGTGCTGGATCCTTCTTGTTGCAAGCTGAGGTTCATGCAGCATGATTACTTTTGGTGCTGCATGTGTGGCGATATAATGTACACTACTATAATAAAGTCAAGTCCTCAGTGGACCTGCAAGGAAGTAAGACACATGGCCTGAAGGGTTGGAACTTGTATGGTTGTGGATCACATGGAATTTATATAGCTGGAATTGAAGAACTCCTCTAGTGAACAGCTTAGATTTTGAATTGTTAAATATTTGTTCAAGAGGTTTGTTTTCTGTGATCATCGTATTCCATACACATAGCTCTAAGTCACATTGAGAGCTTCTTTCTCTATTGTTCCACTGGTGTCAGTGTTCTCCTGGCAATGGCAATTATGCTGGCAGTGTTTGTCATTGTGTGCTGGTGATGCCACCATCAAGTGTTTCTTTGCTTGAAAGTAGGATATTACACTGTCACTGGTCAAAGCAGATAAGGAAGCAACAAACTGAGGGCATCAGTATAGCTTCTCAAGTTTGGTCTTCTCAGGTTTATGGCTTCTCTTTTAAGCTACTATGGCGGAGTGTGAAATGAAGTGTGCACAACAGCTGAGCATTTGCAGGAAGCTGTGTACTTCACTGATACTCTGTGGTGCTGCTAAACTTTTGATGGCAACTATCCAGTTTGTTTCTGGTGTTATGCCAGCTGCTGAAAAGTTATAGCGAAAAACAGTAAAGAGGATTTATAGAACTGATATTTTGCTCCATTTAGAGTGAGGTTCTTCTCCTGGAGTGTCTTGAATACTGATTTCAGTGATTTGTCAAGGGCCTCATGAGTTGTCCCACACGTCAGAAAGTAATCAGCAAAGTATCTTACTTCCGGGATGCCTTATAGAGCTTGTTGGATTGTGTTCCAGAGCACCTCAATAGCAGAACAGATACTGCGTGACCACCTCCTGTGCCCTTATTTTCTAAAGGACTTTGGGAACAAATAGCAGAGGAAATGATTAGAGCAAGGCTTGGTTCAATTGACAGTGATTCATTACCCACAATTATGCCTCTATTCTGGCGCTATTATTCATGTGTTGCAAACAGGTCTGTGGCTGGTCCTGAACTAATCCGGAGAAATATTTTCTTGATGAAATCCTAAGTGCTGAGCCAGTTCAACCCTCCAAGTACATGAGTGGCCCAGATAGCAAGTAGGAGAAATTCTGCAAAAGAGAACATCTTTCTCATCTCCTTGGATAGGGACTTGCTGCTTGTTCCACACTGCTTGTTAATTAGCTATAACTGCAGATATTGTGTCTTAGCGTACATCCACACTGCAATAAAAGACCCACAGCATGGCTGCAGCTGATCCTGGTCAGCTGAATTGGCTCATGGGGCTAAAAATTGAAATGTAGATGCTTGGGTTGGAACTTCAACTCTGAAATCCTGCAAGGTGGGGTGGATCTCAGAGCCCAGGCTCCAGCCTAAGCCCAAACATCTACCCTGAAATTTTTACCCCACACCCGAGCCCTGTGAACCCAAGTCAACAGACCTGGGCTCTGAGCTTCAGTGCCATGAGTTTTTTTTTTTTTTTTTTTTTTAATTGGAATGTAGCCATACCTTTTAAGGCTAGAGGCCTGGAGCCAGCCAACCCTGAACACCTGAGCATGAATCTCCTGATTCTCCTCTAAGAGCAGTAGGAAGTTGCAGAGTTTTTTCAGGGAGTTCTCAGGAAGAACAGAAGTGAGTACAGAGGCTGCTGGGAGCGAGTAGGCTCCAGCAGAGAAACCTGAAACCTGGGTAGGGAGACAACAGGCAGGGAAGGTCTGGGAGATTGCATGGACTTGAAAACTTTATTTTGAATGTTCATTAATTTAATAAAGCAGGGACCCCTGACTGGGAGAAGGACTGGGGCCTGGAAGCCAGAGCCAGAAGGCTGAGCTCCAGCCAACAAGGTCTGGGAGTAGGCAGCAGGGAAGTTTGGAGCTGTGCCAGCTTAATGCTGGCGGGAAGACTTTTGTGTTTGCTGTTTTTAACTTTAAGTTAATATACCAGACCCTATTAGAGGATTTGTAAAAGCCTCTTTTTAAGTTTGAGTAACCAAGAGGGTAAACTGAGGTGAGGGACTGCTTATAGGGCTGCCGCCTCTGAGGCCATGAGGGGTGACCGGGAAAAGGCCACGCATTGACAAACAGCATGGCTCTAGATCCATCCTTGAGCTTGAGGAGAGTGATGTGGTATTTCTCATCAATTCTAGAATCCTTAAGATGAGAAAGATAAAAGTTGCTCCCCAATTCCTTTCTGCTGAAGAGCAGTGACGATTAGCACACAGTGAAGATTCTCCAATGCAATCTGCATTGATTTCTCCCACAACCTTAAGAAAACACTCAGTTCTGGATGTCACCCACTTTGCAGCTCCCCTCACAGAGCATTGATGGGACCATGATACAACCTTTGTTGACAAATACAGGATTCCCAGTAAAACAGAACCTTTGAGGCTGAGATGCCTGGATCTTTTCTGCCGTGTCCACTTTCTTGCCCATTGTCAAAACTGGGTCCTCTATGGAGGGATGTAGTGTTCTGGAAATAGCTTCTATCAAACTAACTTGATATCTTTTTTTTTGGGGGGGGGGTGAGATTGCCTGCTGAAACAACCACCACTACCTGCCTCTTCAGCTACTGCCCTATTTCTCTTCTTTGTCAAACTTAGTGGTTGTAGACAACGTGTTCACTAACTTGTATTCCTCTCCTCCAATTCCCTCTCCGTCTCCCATCAATCAGTTTCCACTCTCTCTACTTAAACTGACCTCACCAAAAAGTTTTTGAATGACTTCTTAGCCAAAGACCAGTGCCTCTGCTCTATCCTCATCCTCCTTGACTTCTCTGTACTTTGACACCACTGGTCATTCTCTTCCTCTTGAAATCCAAGACTCCTGCTTCTCCTCCTATCTTTCTGATCCACCTGAATTGTATCATTTGGTGGGGTTTTGCCTTCTTTCTCCTTCAGTGGGCACCTCCCAAGGCTGAGTCCTTAGCCCTTGGCTCTTCTCTCTCTCTCCATCATATATCTAGGCACTGTTATACACAAGCATGGCTTTACGTACTATATGTCAAACTTGCATATTTATTTCTCCACTAAAAACCAGTCTCCCTTGACCCAATCTTGCATCAAAGCTTATCTTTCAGACACCTCTTCATTGACATCTATCCAGCAGCGCAAATTTAACATGGCCAAAACTGAACTTTTGCTTTTCCCACAAAAGCCTCCTCCTCTCCTCAGTTTGTCTATCCTCATGAACATCACTTAGCCCTGCAATTTGGGCATCCTCCTCAATTCAGCCCTTTCTCTTAACTCACATATCCAGACTATATCCAAGTCTTCTTGTTTTAACATTTCAAGGATTTAGCCTTATTGGTCTGTACAGACTGCCAGGACCCTTGTTCTAGCACCACCTTTCTGGCTTGTCATTCTGACTATATTATATCTCCCCTCCTTGCGTCTCTCCACTAGCTCTCACTCTTCCACTGCATTAAACACAAGCTCCTTGTCTCTGCCTTTAAGCCCCTTCACCATTTAGTCCACCCTATCTGCCAGGTCTACTAGCACATCAAGGCATCAACTCATAAGAACCGCCAGACTGGAGCAGACCAATTGTTCATGTAGCCCAATATCCTGTCCTCCATCATTTTGTATGTGTAGTTGCAATTATGTTTTCCAATGTGCATTACTTTGAACTTAACAACATTGAACTTCATCTGCCATTTTGTTGGCCAGTCACCCAGTTTAGTGAGATCCCTTTGTAACTCTTTGAAATCAATTTTGGATTTAACTATTTTGTGTAATCTTGGATCATCTGTAAACTTTGCCATCTCACTGTTTACCACATTTTTCAGATCATTTATGAACATGTTGAACAGCACTGGTCCCGATAAAGGTCCTTGGGGGACCCCGCTAGTTACCACTTTCCATTGTGAAAACTGACCATTCATTTCCTACCTTTTATTTCCTATCTTATAACTAGTTACTGATCCATGAGAGGACCTTCCCTCTCATCCTCTGACCAATCTTACTTTGCTTAAGAGCCTTTTGTGTGTGACCTTGTCAAAAGCTTTCTTAAAGTGCAAGTACTATATATCTAAGGGATCACACTTGTACACATGCTTATTTTCACCCTCAAAGTATTCTAATAGATTAGTGAGTCATGATTTCCCTTTACAAAGGCTGTGTTGACTCATGTATGCATCTGATAATTCTGTTCTTTACTACAGTTTCAACTAATTTGCCTGATACTAACGTTAGGGATGTTACATTAGCTTTCTTTCAGTCATCTGGCATAGAGGCTGATTTAAGTGGTAGGTTACATACTAGTTGGTAATTCTGCAATTTCATATCGGAGTTCCTTCAGAACTCTTGGTGAATACCATCTGGTTCTCGTGACTTATTGCTGTTTATCAATTTGTTCTAAAACTTTCTCTATTGACACCTCAATCTTGGACTGTCTTCTTTGTTACACGTCTGTACATCACCGAGCATAATGTGGTCCTGCTTCTTGATTGGGTCACCGAGTTGCTACTTTAATATAAATAAAAAATAACACCCTGCCCCCCCCCACACAATAAAAAAATAAAATAAACAGTGGATAATCATGGAGTAGAAACATGGCATGGTACAGCAGTTACCTTATTAATTCGTTAGTTTAGATATTCAGTTTTGCTTTTTGGGTTGAATGTTAACAAAAATGTTTTAAATTTGGTTATAACATCATTCAGTATTCAAAACAATGGGGAGGGGGAAGGGAGTAGTTTGAGCTTTTTTTCCCCCTCTTTCTTTTAAGCTGTTTTGACTTTTCATACCAAAATGTTAGCTGTACTCCCACTGACGAGCAGCATGTTATTGCGGGTTGAACTTACAACTCTGCTGTGTACTGGGGTACGTGGTCAGGAATTTTGTTGAGCTTCTGATTGGAGCAATCCACTGTGGTTCCTTCACAGCGGCATTTTTCAGGGCAAGCCAGATCTGCAAAGCAGTCTCCACTTAGTTTTGATCGGTAATCTTCGGTGCCTGTGGAAGCGTCAAGCCAAAATATAGACACTAAGTCCACAGAGTATGAGATTCATTTCTCATGAGAAAATTAAAATGATAGATCTGCAATGCAGACTAAAGGCGAATAACTTGAGAAATGTTTCATAAACTTTGTGCTACTAAACAGACATTAAGGCTTCAAGAGAGGGTTCAAATACAGGGGCTTGAGATATGCTGGAAAACTTGTGACCAAGTTCGTGGTGATGGGAGAACACTGAAAACTTATGCTTTTCACAGCTGTACTTTCTGCTGATTGTGCTGTCAGCCAATCTTGCCTGGTTTACATCTAATTACACAAATGCCACTGATTATTACAGAATTTATTTTTCTGTGTGTCAAGATTTAATAGATTCTTCTATGCCATTTCTTTTTTCTCTTGTTATTCTTTTTGTTGTTGACTGGACTTCATTAACCTTCTATATTCATTTCTTTTACAGTCCCCAATCCTCCACATAATCTCAAATACAGAAGATTCAAAGCCCTATTTTCTCCTTTAATTTTAAAAGTGTGTAATCCTGACTTAAGCCTCAGCAGCTTGCCATGCTGTAGAAAGCTGCGTGACGTTCCATGGTGCTTGACAGAACCATGTTTTACTCATACCTTGCAACCACATGGTTAGATCAAGCACAACAGAAAATCTCGCTAAATTATCATAACTGCATCCACTAGGCCAAGGACAAGAGCAAGGGAAAAAGAGGAAGGAGTAGGGAAAAGCTACAGAATCTCTTGAAGTTTAATACTTGCTTACATGACATGGCATTCCTATTACAGAATGTCCACTGCCACTGTAACAGTATTAGTGTCACAGCTTAACTAAAAAGTAGAAGAAATAGACCACACTGCAAGTTTCTTCCACCATTTCCCACAATCAACAGAATAAAAATAACATCCTATACATATCAGAAGAAAACATCGAGTAAGGAACTGAGGGTGGGTGACAGGGAAAACAGATACAAGCTCAAAGGACCTGTGGGTTCTTCTTGGACAAAGGTGGAAAGACACTAGTAGAAGAAGGTGCACCAGGGATGGGAAGTACACTGTGATTTAGTTCAGACACTGAACTTTACTTACAGCCAAAATGGTGAACTCCTGCAAAAGTAAAGATAGCCAAGGAGGAAAGAAAGACAGAGTAATCCCAATTAAGATAAAAACATGAAACTAAGCAGTCTCATTCTCTTGCCTCGATATTATTTCTCTGATTACAGGATGTTGCAATGAGGCACCATCTTTAGGACAGAGAGAAGAATTCATTTTAAGTGGCATACAAAACTTCAATTAAGCTAAAGGGTAGAGATTAATTATGAACTATTTATAGGATGATACTTTTCATGTGTTATAATTTATCATTTTAAAAATTCTTTTATTATGATAAGATAGAGTAATGCTGCTTTATACAAATGTATGCTAAGCCACTTAAAATAAAAAAATAATCAAAGAAACTTTGGGGAAACAGTCACAAGTGCCATAGAACAAAAGAGGCCTCACATACTATAATATTTTAGCATCTACTTAGCTTCAAGTAATGTATATGACATAACTACTTGAAATATTTTTATGAACGAATACAAAAGCAGGATTTGTTCAAGTTCCTGCTTTATTACTGTTATAACCTTTAGTCTCCAAACATGACTCTGTGGGAATACTATTAAAATAGTTTAAGGTCTGTGGACCCAGATCTCTCAGCTATAAAAAGTCTACATTCAACCTGCTATAGAAAATGCTGATTTTTTTAATGATATTTATCTAGGCAAAGTGTATCCAATTTTTTTTAATGGAACTTTGACAATTACTTATGAGCAAGAAAAATTGTAATTTGCATAGTAGTTAAAACTAAATCACATAAAATATTTAGGTCAAGATCTCCAAAGTTTGAAGAAATGTTACACATTGTACTCTATGTCCATTATTTACTTAATAGGAAGAGGATACACTGAAGCCACACTTCAAAAAGTACCATTCTCAGAACTTCCTGATGTGTTTCACGTTTTAGCAATTACATTTTTTAGTAGTATATTATTTCTTGTAGGTAAACAAATCAGAGCTATGTGTGGCCATGTTATAGATTACCTGTTAAAGATATTTGCTAGTAAAATGCTTCTAATTTAGAGACAAAAGTCATTTTGGCAATATTGAGTAGAAGTGTCTCTGTGTGAGGAATACAGGTGTTCTACTCATTATGGAATTCAGGAGGCGAGAGATTGGGGAAATCAGATCTCCCTCCCCCACTTTAAGCTATTTTAAAATAATAAGTTCCTGCTGCTGCCAGTGATGGCAAACTACCCTCCTTGCCCAGTTTTCTTTTTTCCCTGCAAAACTCAAGCCAACGTATTAGTAGAAGGACACGAAAAATGTCACACGATCATTCCAGCTTAAAGAAAATTGCATGGCAATAAAAGCAAAGCTGTTAAACACACCAGTTAAAAGGTAATAAGGTAAGATCAATCAATAAATCAGTATTTAAAACACTGCAGAAAGACAATATACATGTAGTGTTTGAAAGAACAAGTGCATTCAATTAACTAATGTAAATATTTTTCTAGATATTAAACTGTGAGACGCTTTTTGCAGTTATACTCTTGTGTACTTGGCCAATTGATTATTTATCACCTGTTAGGAACATAAGTATTTTTCTATAAAGAAAGCAGTGCATACGCTTGACAGCAAAGGGAAAAGAAACAAATTTCAAAGAGCTAGGGCAATACCATTTTTCCTTTGGAAAAATACAGTACTTTAAAGTGATGTTTACATTTCTGTTTCACCCCAACTCTTAAATTTTGTTTCCTATTTAACAAAGTTTTTCTAACTCACAGTGTGTGTGAGAGATTTTAAAATGCCTTTAATGAAGAACATCACCATTCTTTTCCTGGCATTCTGTTGTGATTTCATAAAACACAGGAATCACAGGGTCACAGGTGAGCAAGTAATAGTTGCAGATACACAGCAGAGAACTGCTGGTTTAGAGCATAAAAGCAAAGCAAGAAAGGGTTCCTTTTTTTTAAAGTGGCTTTAAGTTGTACTAGCTCTTTGACAGAAGGAAGATTTTCTGTGTTTAAAAGCAGCTCAATAGCTACATTTTAAAAACAGTAGTGTTACAGTAGGTAAGATATACAAGGTAGGTAAAGATGTCAGTTGGAATATATAGTAACAGGTGCAACCTTCTAACTAATGTAAATAAAAGTACCATTTTCATAGGCTATGTGCAGATTTGTGAGACAAAAAAGGTATCAGGAGCTGCATGCAAAGCCCTCGTATTCAGAAAACAGAACTACTAGTAATCTACACAAGAAAATATATCTATCTACAGAGTATTGACTATACTTAAAACACATGCATCTGTTTCCTAAAGCTATGACAAATTTTGCTTTTGGGTGGGGAGAGGAGAGGGTCTCTGCAGTTAGTCAGTCTTACTGCAGAGCCAAACCTACCTGGAATGAAATACTGTTCTTTAGCTAAATAAAAACAAAGAGAAAAAATAGAAGATGCACCTGAATGTCAGCAAGCAGAGAATGCGTTCTACTAGATTAAGTATGGACTACAGTTAACCGCAGATAATTACGTGAAAAAAAGTGTATTCACCGCAAAAGCTGATAAATGACATGTGAATAGTTATAACTATATCCGGAACATGGATAATAAACAGTTTTCCTTTGGTTGTTGCACTCAAGGCTGAATAAACTGTAGAATGTGAAATGCACCTGGAACAGCTGGATGCCATATGACAGAGGTTAGGGCTTGGAAAAATGTAAGTAGGAAATGGAATAAGATTAGAAAAAGCAAACAGTAAATTTCAGTATGAGGTAAGCTCCCTGTGTAACACGAATAGGTCATGTTTCCATATTTAGCTTGAAATATTTAGATCTTTCATGTATTCCAAAGCCTTGTGAAACTTTGTTTAAATGATTTACGATGGTGATCCTTGTAGAGAATAACTCTATCATTTCATTCTGAAGTTCTGTATATTACATTTCCTCTGTTAGATTTAGTGCTAGTTAGATTTAGTGCCAAATGTGTTAACTACACTATGTTCCAAGATCAGATAATGTGAGCCGCCCATTATTTTCCCCTTTGTTCAGTAGAAGAACAAAAAAGGTTCTGCAATGTTTAATAATTCAGCAGAGAACCAGCTGCTTTTATTAAAACTTCTGTAACCACTGTTTTTGGCAAGAAAAGAGAAATAGCAGCTGAACTAAGCAAATTACCTGAGCAGCGGAATTTCTTGCTTTTGATCTGGCCAATCCTTTTGTTTGCCAGACGGCGGGGGCTGGTGCAACGGGCACCGCTGGTCTCAATAGGGTTTGTATGAAGATAATCCGCCAGCCACTTCAGATGGCAGTCACAAATAAATGGGTTCTGAGCCAAATGCCTTTCATGAAGGGAAAAAAAATTTTTTTTACACATTATTTGCAATTAGTCTCAACTATTCCTGAAATGCTCTTATGTTATAGAAGACAAACATAAATAGAAAGTTGCATTACATACAACACAAGTAAAAGTATACATACAAAGTCTGAATTGCACGTAGGGGTGAAAAGGTGCCTTTAGCAATGGTTTGAAGCTTGTTATCATACAAAGAGAGAAGGTTCAGGTTGTGTAGATCTTGGAAAGCATCTACTCGTAGGCAATTTATCTTGTTGGCATTTAATAATCTGTTATATAAAAGACAATTATAAAATAGAAAGAATTAGTTTACTGTCACTCAAGCTTCACTGTGCTATCACCAATAATTCCTTGTACCCATTTGTAACTGGAACAAGATTATTTTGTTTGATATTATACAAGCCTTAATTAACAAGCGCACAATTTTTTTTACTGAATTAAAAACTTATTTAGGTGTTCTGTAATTTATTCTGTACCATTTACACATAGGAATTGAAGTGCACTAACTTCTTTAGTAAAATCGCAGTGTTGTGTATGTTCATGGAATGTATATAAGTGGTGTTTATCTGAGCAAGGAAATGAGCTTGAGAAATCAAGTCTGGGCAAGGAAAACTTTGCCTTTTTCCCAAAAGAAGGACTGAACACTGTGTTCATTAGCTGGAAGAGATGTACAGTGGCATGCTTAATTACATCTTACTAATCAGCATACTGCCACATTTCCAGAAGTTGTAGTAAAAAACTGATGGCACAGAATAAGATATAGTCCAGAGCTATCCTGGATTTGATTTTCTTCTCCATCTCCAAAGACAAACCCTTTTGCCCTGTCCCTCCCATATTACAAATATAAAAAGGAAGAATGTTTTTACAGAAATCTATTACCTCTTTTAAACAACAAAAATTTTTAAGTATACCATGAAACTTGTTGGATTTTTCAAATCAAATCCCTTTCTTATTCTTCCCTTTTTTCATTTATCAGGGTGAATAGTGAAGTTAGTGTGTTCTATGCTTTGAAAAACTGGGTTTTACTGCAATGTAAAGGTGGATTTGTATTTGAATAGAAGTGTGGTCAAGGGAGGACATGCACTTCAAATAAATTCTGTAGCTCCTTTCCTTATTTTATCAGAGTATAGTGGAGCTCTCAATATAGCATGAACAGAAACAAAGATTTATCTTTGATCTTTCAGTGAATAAATATAATTCTTGGTAACAAACTCCTCTCAGAAGGAAACAAAGGTAAATGCTTTCCTGAGTACTGTATCAGGATCTAAAGATGAAAAATCAACCCCAGATGGTGCTATGATTTATATTTTCACATCACTGACTTCCTAGTTTGCCACTTTCTTCCACAAGTGAAGGAGAAATTTTGCCATATCACATCTCTATAAAGTCTGGGCAAGAAATGCTTCTAATCAAGTGGATAGATGTTATTTTCTAAGATCATCAGACTTTACAGCTACAAGCCAGCGATTCCCAGATTCTCCACTGCAGAACATCACTGCTGATTTATGGCTTAGTGCACACAATCCATTTTTAGACAGTACTACAACTGCACTGTCAATCCTGCTGAATCTTTTGAGAAAGGTTGAAAAACATATCACCATGATGCTCCTCTTGATACTCACTGTTAAATCAAATATTTCTACTGTGATAAATGTAGACTCTCTACTGGTACTTACTGTATACAATACCTTCTGCTCAAGGATCTCAAAGCACCTTGCACAGTTATCTAATTTTCACAAGACAGGTTAACATTATATCCATTTTAATGGTGGGTAAACTGGGATACAGAGTGTATATGACTTGATCAAAGGAACACCTTACAAACAAAAGTCAGAGCCAGGGATAGAATCTAGAAGTCTTGACACCTCTAGTTTCATCTACTAAAATTAATGATTTCACCACGTATCTGATATTGCATATAGGGATAATTTCCTATCCCTTCTTTTCTGGGTACATATCAGTTTCAAGAACCATCTCCTCTCCCACCAGTTAACTCAAAATGAGATAAGCATTAAACAAATACTCACAGCAATTGTAAAGAGAAGAGTCCTTCAAACAGGCCTTTAGGAAGTTCTGTAATTTTATTTCCATAGAGGACACTGTAACAGAAAAAAACCACTCAAGGTGACTACTATTAAGATACAGGTTTTCTGGATCTGACTTGGAAGACAGAAAGAAACTTCTTCCATCTTCCCTGAAATGATTCTAAACAAAAATAACCAAGACATTTGGGACTTAAAACTAAGACCTCGGCAAGCTCCCCTGTATGGGTGCAGAAATCTGCTCCTACAAAGACCATTGCAGGATCAGGGCCCAAGTATCTACTTTACTTTAACAAGTTGATAGGAAACTTAGTCTACTGATGAACTGGTCAGTGGGTAATAAAGTATAAGTACTGACAAGACGACTTTCTTCTAAGCAATTTTTTTTAAATGTACCACATAGCTCCAGATAGCAGCCAGTATCACTGACAGAGACACCCTGACACTAAAGATTTATCTGAATTTGTTTCTCATTGTTGAGTCTACAGCAGACACTAAAATAAAACGCTATCCTACTCTTTCAGAAGTGGAAGAGTTTACTTGCTAATCCCCAACACACTAATCTGCCATATCTCCTAATGAAATATATCACCTTCTTTACTGTGACACATGATATAAGTCAGAATGTTCATTTGACTAAGAAAATTAGTTAAAAGGCCAGTAAAAAAATTATATATTGTACTAAAGGTTCCCAAACTGCAGCTCTGAGACCAACAATGGCACCTTGTGAAGACCCTGGAGGCAACAACCGATGTGCATGTTAAAGTAGGTTTGTAAAATTAAAAAAAAAAATGCAACAATAATACTGTATATACTCGATCATAAGCCGGTTTGTTTATAAGCTGACCCCTCCAAGATGGATAAGTAAAAATGGAAAATATTTATGACCCATTCATAAGCCGACCCTATAATTCAGGGGTCAGCAAACTTTGGCTCCCAGGCCATCAGGATAAGCCGCTGGCGGGTAGAGATGGTCTGTTTACCTTGAGCGTCCGCAGGCACAGAGGTAAACCTAAGGAAACAAAGTGGCCCGGTGCGCCAGCTGCTTACTCTGATGGGCCGGAACAGCAACTGGTGGGAAAATTTTTTTGGGAGTAACCCCGTGACCACCCCCCACATGACCCCACCCCTAGCCTGGGAACCCCACACTCTCCCCATCCCATCCCTTCCCACCTTATCTGGGGAGGGCCAGGGGAGGATGTCTCTGGCCTGGCTGGATCTGCTCCAGCAGGCTGGGCAGCGCGGCTGCAGCCTGCTCCGGCGGGCCAGACCGGGCGGTGCAGCCGCAGCATGTTCCAGTGGGCTGGGCCAGGTGGCATGGCCACAGCGTGCTCCGGCGGGCCAGGCAGCGTGGCCACAGCCTGCTATGGGGGGCGCGGCCGCAGCCTGCCAGCCCCAGACCTGCAGCTGCTTCGGAGGCTCGGGGGAGAGCAGCGTGGTCAGAAGCAGAGAGACTCTGGCCCCGCTTATTCCCTTCTGGCTGTGCTGCCTCTTCTTGCCCCCTCTGTTGGGGGGGGGAGGGGCTGTGTCCCACCTCTCCCGCTCTATACCCGTTCATAAGCCGACCCCCTTCTCTGATGCTTCCCTTTTTTACTAAAAAAATTCGGCTTATGAATGAGTATATGTGGTACTTCCTAGCTTTTGAGTTCTTGGCTTTGCAACCTTAAGAAAACAACACAGACTAATAAAATGTGCATTATGGTATACGAACACAGTACAATAAGATTTAGCTCTTTTTCTAGCATTTTTTAATCCAAAGATCTCTTTGCATTTTACTAAGAAGGTGCATAAGACATTCTGTTTTACAGATGGGGAAAGTCAAGTGCAGAAAAACAAAATTATTAGCTGAAGATCACACACCACGTTGATGGCAGAGTGGGGAGCAGAACCCGAGTCTTCAATTCCCAGACCAGTGCCTTTTACAAAGAGACCAGCCCATACATTTTTTAAGGTCAGGCTTGACAAAGCCCTGGCTGGGATGATTTAATTGGGGATCGGTCCTGCTTTGAGCAGGGGCTTGGACTAGATGACCTCCTGAGGTCCCTTCCAACCCTGATATTCTATGATTCTATGATACATGGAAAACCAGAGCAAGTTACATTTAGCTCCTTAAGTCAAGATTTCCTGTAGGTAGCACTTATGCAATATTTTTCTTAACTAAATCACAGAATGCTATAATCATTTGTCCTGTCAGATCTTCAAAAGTATTATTTGAGGAGAGATTATTTCACAGAGGGCAATCTCTCTTCATTAGGTAAATGCTTATGTGGACAGATCTATTCTCTAAAATCCATAATTTCCTAATTTTTGGTTTTAGTTAGAAAAAATTAATTACAATTATGATTTTTTTTCTTATAACAGAACAGCTTTGTTAGGCCTGTCCTGTAGTGGGTGACTTCTGGGAACTCTTCTGGCTCTAACAATCTCTTTCTTCACTTCCGCAGTATGCATCCAATGAAGTGAGCTGTAGCTCACGAAAGCTTATGCTCAAATAAATTGGTTAGTCTCTAAGGTGCCACAAGTCCTCCTTTTCTTTTTGTGAATACAGACTAACACGGCTGTTACTCTGAAACCAGCTGGTTCCAGGTACTTAGACAACTTCTGCTGAAGTAATTTGAGAAGCAGCTTGCATAGCATCTTCCTATACAGCTTTAAGAGGAGCCAATCTTTTAATGTGAAAAAGCAGCTAGAATGGGATGTGTTGAAAATAAAATGGATGCTCCTTAGGGGAACAAACAAAAAATCACTATATTTAGAATCCTTTAGAACAGCCAAAGTAGTGGAAGTCCTGTCTGCAATAAAGGAAGTAATTTTAAAGGAACTGTATGAACTTCCATTCCACTTCAAAGTATTTCTGAAGTAGCCAATTCTGTGAAAACAAAGTCAAGTAGGAGCAGTAAAACAGTACTTAATTATAATTAAGGATCAAATGACAGAAGTTGAAAAAACAAAAGGTTCTGTTCTCTAACTGATGGCGAGTAAAACAGCTTGAGGCTATCAGTATTCACTTTGTAAGCTTATTCACAAAACTGATCAGTCTGAATTGTCATAATTTCTGCTAACCATCATGATAAATAGTGGACAAACCCCTCAATTTTCAACTTGGAACAAATCTTAAATCATCATGAGTTTACTCCAGGCAATATTTTTCAATTTAACATGAGTGAATATGGCATGAGCAGAGGTGCATTTTCCATACCCTGACTGGCTTACTGCTCCAAGTTATCGAAGGATCCAGCTGGGACCTTTTTACATTAGTAGCACATGGATCCTTCTCAAGACCTGAATCTAAGAAATTTTAGTGTTCAGCCACAATATGATGTCAGGTTATAGTTCTGACATCTCTGACGTTATCTTACAGCTTTCAAAGGCAAGAAAAATGAAGATTAAATGAGAATTTTGCATTAAGACAAGCATTTTAAAAAACTGAATACCACAAGTGTTAGAAATTTTGCCTTTCTTTTGAGAAAACCAAATTGATACTTACAGTGAATTGAGTGAACGCAGGCCTTGGAAAGCATCTGGAGCGGTCTCAGAGATCTGGTTATTGCTCAGGTCACTAAAATAAGAAACAAGGGTATATTGAATGAATTCTAACCCATTCCACAGAAAATAACTATTAAAATATTATGTAATTAGCTTTGGTCATTGGAGAAAAGGCTAAACCTAAATATTTATTTTGGCCTCATGAGACAAAGTTGAAAAATTAAAACATCAAAGCACTAAAATCACCATATTACACTGAAACATCACATGGTTATATAAAATAAATAGTCATACAAAATGATTATTAGATTTATTTTTCGTAATAATAAAAGAGTTAAATATATTTTATGAAGCATTCTTTCTTTGAGTTAGGTTGATATGGCAACAGGACCTTACAGCATCAATGGAATTATGAAATGACAACGGTATGTCATTTCAAAATATGTTCCAAAAAAATCTGTTAAGCAATTATTTTCATTATAGTGACACACTATTTCTCTCTATATACATTCATATTACTTAGTATCATTACACTGAGTTACCAGTGATGGTTATTAACATGACAAAGGCACTATACGATCTAAGCAATCAGACAGCCATATTAGTTAATCCTCTGGCTGTCAAACACTCTTAAATACTCATACTTTGATGGGAATTTCTTTGTATGACCATGACCTGTTTTATGAAAATGTTTTTATATAATTCTAAAATATTTCTCACTCACATTCTTCGAAGCTTTTTATATGGTGAGAAAGCTCCAGGAGGGATGACCTTGATTGAATTTTGCTCCAACCGTCTGCAAAGAAAAACAATACCATAAAAATACAAAAATGTAATGCTGAAGAACAATCTAAAATGTGTATATTCATGTCAGAATAAATTAGCAGAGATGCATTTATTCATAGTTACTTTTCCCTTCTACTACAGTACAGGTTTATGCCATAAGAATCAGGGCCAGTAATTGTTTTAATTTCAAAAAATCAATTTTTGGTTATATAAGCATGTTCTCTTCTTCACATACAGAGTTGCAACACTATAAATTACAGGTTGATCTGATCTGACATATAACTTATCTGGGATTTTTGTGTAATTCAGTCAAGAAGTACAAATAATTAAACTCTTTCTTCAGATCTAAATTATGTAAGTTTAGTAGTCTTACACTTTTATGAAACTCCAAACACTTGCCAGGGATTCATATTTACACATTAGACGGAGTAAGAGATTTATGTAAACAAGTTAGACACTCAAGTATCTAAGTTGTAGGAAAATTTGAGCAAGAATACTAGCACTAAATAACGGATATGCTGGCACTTGCAACATTGCTGGTGTCATGGTTTTGCATGTAAACTGCTAAACAATTTCTTTAAGCTTACTAGGTAACAAGGTTATTTTTATCTTAAGTATCAAGGTTGCATGTCTTCACTTCCCACTATTGTTTTTAACCAGTATTGTGCCTAACTTTTTACTCTACATTAACTGCCACTTTCCCATATATGCATAATGATGTGGGTGACGATTGCTGTAGATACAATGTAGAATGTGAACTTGTTTCCCATCTCAGTAGGACACACTGTAAGCAGATTTATTTAGGATCATTAATAGTAGCATCAGGAGTATACACGTGGAAAGATTACGCTGAGGAAGTTCTACTGCCCATTTACTATAAAGTCAAACAGTTCGCAAGCACTACTGAAACCTTCCTAGCGTGGAAGCGACTTCTTTGGAGAACACTGTGTGTGTTAGGGTTATAACTCTAGGTACACTTCTATTTGTAATCATAAAAAAGCTACTACATTTTTATTTGAAAATTTCCATCATGCACTTGCATCTGTAGGTTCCCAGAGAGTTATAGCATCCAGAAAGGCAAGGCACCATATAAAAATATAAAGGGAGGATCCAGGTGAATACATATGAACTGTCAGTTGTTTACTGTCAATTTAGATATAACATGACAAATTTCTCTCAACTAATGCTATTTAGCTTTCAAAGGAGTTATGACAGGGATGATTTTGGCCCACTAAGTCCAAAATAACTGATAAATAATTGTTTTACATAATTATTCAAAACTATGTACTGAGACTTATCTATAAAAAGGAAATGTTTGGAGATCTTTACCATGGAACATACAGTCTTAGCAATGGGTTTAAATAGAACGATCTATTTAAAAGTAATAAGATTGTAAACTATGGTGATTTTTTCATATTCTCTGCAACTCTCAGAAGTATAGGAAGCTTTGCTTTTCAAAATGAAATTATACAGTCTATTTTGCCGTTTCCTAGCCCCACCACAAAATATAAACAGTATAGACATTGTAGTTCAAAACCTACATAATGTGCCTATGAAATAAGGGTCATATTCTCTTTTCACATATAAGCATGCAAATCCTACCATAATCTATGGGAGTTGGACATGTGTACCTCAGAGCAATATAAAATAGAAAATTGAAAATCTATTTAACATAAGGAATCTAGGTTTTGTGAATTTACTGCACTGGGTATTTGGAATCACATGTTGTAAAATTCATGCAGGGATTGTTCGTCAAAAAGGCTTCTGAAACCATGATGCAGCACTGTCCACTCATCTGCATCATGTGGGCTAGACCCACTGTGACATGCTGTACCTCAAAGTAGCACCCAGTAACTCCCATATTCATCACTGGTACATGGTTGTGGTATTTCATACAAGGCATGCCTTGCAAGGTATCATATGAAAGGTCATGATCTGGTGAAACTCATTGTTCTGTCAAAAGATGTATATCATTTTGGGTATTATGTTATGAGATTTCGCTCTATGATTGTTATTGAAATATGCTGTTTGAGTTTGGGAGACGCCCACTACTAGCTCTCCAGTGAATAAAAGGGTGGTGACCCACACCTAGATGACCATTGATCAGCAGGGGTATTGTAAACAAGAGATTTACAATTCTGTAAGAGATAGTTGTGCAAGCACCATACAATGGGGACTGCTCAACTCTGTGACTCAGCAAGGCCCACCTGGGACTTGATTGAGAGTATAAAATAAGGGGCAGTGGCATCACGAGACCACTTTTCTCCTCCCGCACCTATGGAGAAGGCAACAAAAATGCTGGGAACATAAAGACTTTGAACTGACGAGATTGGTCCCAGACTGAGAAGGAAGTTCAGCCTGTTTACTAAGAACTGTAACCTACTTGCAACATCCAGTGGGGTGAGAAAAGTTGTTTGATTCAAAACTTGCTTAGTCTAAAAGTTTAGGATTTAGAATGCGTGTTTAATATTCATTTTCTGAAGTAACTATCCCTGACCTTTATACCTACTACTTTTAATTATGTATAATCTTTCTGTAGTTAATAAACTTACTTTAACATTTTATTCTTACCAGTGAGTTTCTCCCAAGTGCTTGGGGAATCTGTTCAGATTACATATGCTAGTGCATGTCCACTTTCCTTTTAACGAAGTAGAGAACTAATTAATGAGCTTGGATTGTTCAAGAGAAGGACTTGAGCAGTGTAAGATAGTATACTTCTGGGGTGCAAGGCAGGGGGCTTGGGAGATTTGCTGGTGTTTCCCTGTGTATAGTTCATGAGTGGCTTGAAGAGCATCCATGCAACTTAGCTAAGTGTGCCTCTGCATGCTGGTGGTTGAGTGGTAACAGGGCTTGGAGGGGTTTGCTGCTTGTCACTGGCAAAGCATGGTGAGAGACAGCCCAGGCTGGAGAATTAAGGGGGCACAGCAGTCCCACACTTCTGGCTTCCCACAAGCCTCTGCCCCCTTCTTTTGACGTGCAAAGAATAAAGGTCCTGTCATCTGGAATCCTGTGTGCAATTTTGGTCTCCCATGTTTAAGAAAGGTTAACTGAAACTGGAAGAGGTGCAGAGAAGGGACACTAGGATGATCCGAAGAATGGAAAACCTACTTTATGAGAGTAGACTCAAAGAACCTGTTTAGCCTAAACAAGTGAAGGCTGAGGGGAGATATGATTGCTCTCTATAAATATATCAGAGGAATAAATACCAGGGAGGGAGAGGAGTTATTTAAGTTAAGCACCACTATGGACACAAGAACAAACGCAAATAAACTGGCCATCTGCAAGTTTAGGCTTAAAATTAGACTAAAGTTTCTAACCATCAGAGGAGTTAAATTCTGGAACAGCCTTCCAAGAGGAGCAGTGGGGGCAAAAAACCGAACTGGCTTCAAGACTGAGCTTGATAAGTTTATGGAGGGGATGGTATGAGACTGCTTACAATGGCATGTAGCTGATCTGCGACTGCTAGCAGCAAATATCTCCAACAGCCGGAGATGGGACACTAGATGGGGAGGGCTCTGAGTTACTACAGAGAATTCTGTCCCAGGTATCTGGCTGGTCGGTCTTGCCCAAATGCTCAGGGTCTAACCGATAGCCATATTTGGGGTTGGGAAGGAATTTCTCCCAAAGTCAGATTGGCAGAGAACCAGGGTGGAGTTTGCCTTTCTCTGCAGCATGGGGCACGAGTCACTGGCAGGTTTAAACCAGTGTAAATGGTGGATTCCCTGTAACTTGAAGTCTTTAAACCACAATTTGAGGGCTTCAGTAACTCAGCCAGAGGTTATGGGAAACCTTACAGGAGTGGGTGGGTGAAGTTCTGTGACCTGCAATGTACAGGACGATCATGATGGTCCCTTCTGATCTTGAAATCTATGAGTCTGTCCTTCATACCTTGCTCCCACTAGGTGGGGGAACTGTGTAAAGAAATCTAGTCTCAATCCAACACCTTGCATCAGCACTAAATCCACATAGTATTTCAAAAAATGATGTTATTGGCACATGCAATTGGCTAATTAAATAATTTGCATAAAATGTCACACAAAGTTACAGAAAACTTTGTAGCTATTCTCCTGATCTTGCCCTGACTCTGGTACCTCCTTTCTGAACGACAGTCATTTCTGTATATAGCCTGTTAGTCACATGCTGCCTCTTGGTCACCTGATTTCTGAACTGCCCAGGGGAACAATGCTGTCCAAAATCCCCTTGCCTTAAAGGGCCAAGCCTCAATAAAAGGCACACTGATTCACCTGCTCTTAAAGGGGCATGCATGCTGAGTTACAATTATATTATTTTATCCTAATATGTATTACCATGCATGTGTCAACATTGTACTTAATCAGTCATTGTATTATGAATTTAAGGTCCCTCTGAAGATCCTAAATCTTCTGTTTTAATAATCTAAATAATCTTGTGTTATCTGCAAATTTTGCCACCTCTCTACTCAACTCTTTTCTAGGTTATTAATAAATATTTTTAACACTGGTATTGAAATCTGTGGCATAAGACTTAACTTTTTGCCATGATGAAAACTGACTATTCATTCCTGTTCTTTATTTACCTCTTTGTTAACCCTTCTCACACCTATGACATGTATTCTGATTAAGTTCAGGACTATTTAATTTTCTTAACTTCTTGGGTTTCACCTGAAGGTTTTCATATATTGAGTAAACATAGATTCTTGCACATGTGTGGCAGTGAATAGTCTGTGTTACACATCTACCCTGCTGATCCATCCTGGGTGTGAGTCTCCAACAGCCTGAGCTATAGATTCTGGCTTGTAAACTCAAACTACAGAGATTGATGGTCTGATGGTCTCCAGTGTCAGCCAAGATGATGACCATCACATATGAACTGCTTATCTTCATCTTACCTGCTCTGCTTTATAGACTACCTCTGACCACTCCTGGTTTTTCAGGAGTGCTCAGATGTCTGCATAATAATTTATAAATCAATTAAGATTCCCCAAAGGTGAATCAGCTTATCAAAAAGCAACAACAGGAGATTGCAGGTAAAACAGTTTTTCTTACTAATCAGAGGATTATATATATAAATCTTTTCAGGTAACAGTAAAATCCTTCAGCCTCAGCATATAATATATTCAGACTTCTTGGTTTCAAAGAACAATACATTAGTGCTACAACGTGTTATAATAATTCTGGTCCAAGTCGGTAGAATATTTATGTGGTTGTTCATGCTATTTGAAAATATGTGACATGTTGACGTATTTACATAGGGAATTAACAATCTCTTTAAACCTACCCATCTGTTCTCTACAAACAAACATACAACCCCACCTCCACCACTGTTGGATAATACTTCGTTTTGTGACAATTGTAACTTATAAGAATAGTATAATTATACAAGAATAGACAAACATTAGAAGAAGCTCCATATAAGTTTGTAGGGAAAGACTATATGATACTAATAGACAGTATGTAATCATTAATTATTATTATTAAATATTGTATCATAAGAAAGGCACTTAACTGTGATATTCTGACCTTTCAGTGTTTATTTGGGTGAAATTTATATATTACAACTATTTTCAAAAAATCAATTATCCCATAAAACATCTAGGCCCAATAAGGTGACACGGGGGCCTTGTGTTACATCAGATACTTAGCCTAACTGAATTTTTCTGAATTGCTATTTGATTTCTGCCTTGCTTATTAATTCAACATTGTGTAGTTTAATGTGTTTGTAGTTTGTTATGGCAAGAATGACATATTAAATTTACCACTGTACAATTTTGTCCACAAAATATACAGCTCTAAAAATAGAAAAAGTGCTACAACTGAATAATGAACTACCAAGTTACCTCTGTATGTAATAAAATAAGCTCCATGTCAGTTTTACCAAATGCTTCCTTTTAGTAGAAAATTTACAGTCTGATGTATGGTCTGATTTACAGACTCAGTATGTAGTGCTGGGATAAACTTACAAGGATAAAGGATTTGTTATAGTAGGATCATCTAAATATGTCTTTTATTACCTTCAACTAATGTGTACACTGTAAAAACACATCACATTTCAGAAAAAGAGGTTAGTACAAGAAAGAAAAAATGTTAAATCAGATTATATAAACACAGAAGAAAAATCTTTTACACCCCCATGATGTCCATAAAGAAAGCAAATCAAATTAATGTTTTCAAGCTTTGTTATCCTCTAATCTTCTCCTTTATCTGCCTAGAATCAGCTGAAATTTTACACAGTGCAAATTTGCATCCATCATTCTGTGAAAAATCTAATTAGACACATTCCAGGGTCACAAAGCACTGATACAGTAATATGTCAAGGAAATTTTCATCCTTCTTATAAAACCCACAGTAATTAAAAACACTTCTTTATATTTCTGCCTCATATTAAATGAAATATTTTGAATTCCTGAATACAACTGCTTAGTTAGCTAGGGCTGAAAAAACAACTACATAATGTTCATAAACCACATGGCTCAGCCTAAAGTGCTATACTGCAGGAGTGCAAAATGTTGTGAGAATCTGTAATGTTCTCTATAGATGTTATAGCAAATGTCTTTCTCAAAATATCTCCTCCTACCTGAACCTCAAAATACTTTTTTCTTTTTATGAGAAGTGATTACATATGTTTCACAAAACAGTGGCTATGGTCTCTCCTTCAAAAGCCACAGCCAATTCTACCAGCATGTTAAATAAGATAAGATAATGGACTACAGTTAAGTAAATGCTTCCTCAGTTATTGGACTCTCTCAGAAAGACTGTTCATCATCTAAGATGATCTCCTAAGATAAAGCCCTTACCACCACAAAAACAATAATAAATGTTCATGGCATTCTCTCTCTTTTTTTTGGTTGGGGTTTCTCTACAATGAAATCCTGCTTTTGATGATCAAGTTGCTAATCTGCTTGAAACACCTTTCAAAGACTATTCCCTATTTCCGTCTATCCAGGAAATATACTGTGAAGAGTTCTGCCCACCCCTCCAAATCCTTCCTCTGCCCACCACTACATATACACACTGACTTCAATACCCACTTTTATTCTAGAATATGGAGGTACTCTCTGCAGCTGCAATTCCCAACCTAATCAAATGAATTATGCTCCTGATGAGTAGCTTGCTCCTTCTCCCTTGCACCCCAGAGAGCTGTACCATTGTGACATGCAAAATTACTTAACACATTTCAATGGGAAGTTCTTGTGTCCTCTAAACTTACAGCACACAATATAACTGAATAACCCAAAGATGCTCATTAGTGCTTGCCAACTTGAAGAGACAGACAACAAGTACATTTAAAACTACTACTTATTTTCACGTTAACCTTTGTTTCCATTTAAATCTAAAATACAGAATGTATTTAGATGCTCCTCTAGAAAAAAGGCATTTTTCTGAATTAACATTTTGGCTCTAAGTTGTGCAGATGGGTTACATAAAACTGCTTCAATACACTAAGCCTGCTCACTAGAACGGGGGAAGGGCAGACAATTTATACTGTATAGACATATGTCATACCTATATGCTTACGAGGAGATGACTATCACTATCAAGGGCCAGCAACAAATCTAAAAATTGATTTACTAATGATAAAATATATTATACTGTTTAAGAAAACAAATAGTTGTAGCTTTAAATATCATATTCAGAAATAAATTATTCAAGTAATTGTTTTCAAAATTCAGACAGTCACGATTTCATTGAGCAAATCTGGTCAGGGTTTGTAGTTGATGTCAGTATATTTATGTCTACATCAGTAATTTTCACTCCATGCATCTGAAGAAGTGGGTTTTTTACCCATGAAAGCTTATGCCCAAATAAATCTGTTAGTCTTTAAGGTGCCACCGGACTCCCTGTTGGTTTTTTGGTCAGGGTTAGTGGCTTCAGCATTTAATTGATCTAAACTGTTTGATTTCAGCATTTCCTCATGTACAAGAAGGTGGCAAGAAGCAAGTCAAGAAACCCCAGAAGAATTTTTACAACACAGAAGAAATTGTAAGTTGCTTGATGAGTCTAATGTATTGCACAGATGCTGATTATACATGGTAATAAAACTGACAGCTCTTCTTTGCATTTTCCCCCATCTGCTTTTAAAGTAAATGGCAAAAACAGCTGTCAGAGAACAGAAAACAGATTTCAGTGATGGGATTCACTGTAGCTCCTGAATCGAAAGAATTGCCGTACATAGCAACACATCTCTCATCAAACAGAACATCTGCCAGTCTTTTGAGAAAAAGGAAGCAGTAATATTCTCTCTTTGCTTTAGGGAGCCTTCAAGCTGAGAGTACTCCACCCCCCTTCTCAACAACTGCACCTCCAAAGTGCTTGTGTCTACAGAATGTTGCTTCTAACTTTAGCAGCAAAGAATTTCACTGGAATCTATGATATCATCCATGTCCAACACAACAAAAGGTATATTTTTCAAGTACAGTATCACTTGCACTTTACAATTCCAGACGCTAGTTCTGTGTGTTTAATAAATCTGGTTGACAGCTTGCTAAATATCTGAATATAAGGAATGATTGTTAACTTGATCCTACAGCTTGCCAAACTGTTAATATCCACGCTATTCATTCCATCAAATACTTCTTCAGGGGACTGATTGTAAGTGATAAAATGCAGCTAGAGAGACTTGTATCACACAAAGTGATGATGAGCTCTCCTTATAAAGCTACAAAACAATTTTCTCTACTCAGAAGCAAGCCCTAGTACTGAATTTGTTCAGTCTTTTCATTATGGGGAAGGTCATCTCATATTCTGATCTTTACTGCAGCATTATTGCTGAGAAGCTTTCAGTTCACTGCTTTTTCTGAATTCAGTTTGTGGTTTAAATGCACAACTTGGTAAAGGTGTGCTAGATCACATCCTGGCAGAGATCATGCAAGGTGGTCAAAGGAATATGAAAAATGAAATTTGCCATATGGCTATGCAGTTTATCATATCTCTCCCATCATACATATGTAAATATACTGCTACTGGAATGCTGTGTCCAGTTCTGGTGTCCACAGTTCAAGAAAGATGTTGACAAATTGGAGAAGATTCAAAGAAGAGCCATGAGAATGATTAAAGAATTAGAAAACATGCCTTATAGTGAAAGACTCAAGCAGCTCACTCTATTTACCTTATCAAAGGGAAGGTTAAGGGGTGGCTTGATCACGGTCTATAAGAATCTACATGCAGAACAGAAATATAATAAGGCGGCTCTTTGATCTACCAAAGGTGTAACAAGATCTAGTGTCTGGAAAAGGAAGTTAGACAAATTCAGACTAGAAATAAGGCACAAAGGTAAAAAGTCTCTTCATAGGGGTCTGGGCTTCTAGCCCCCGATGTTGTCCAAGGGACCCAGGTTGAGCAACCTGGGCTCTAAAAAGGAAACATAGTAAAGATGGTCCCTCTTCTTTCTTCAGAGGGCCCAAGTGGCAAATGTTCTTCAGCAGTTTTCCTGTTAAGCAGCCCCTGCTGTGTGGGGCTAGGGAGCTCTGTGCACTAGCTCTACTTCCCTCTGAGTGCCACCCTGCAGTGGGCTTGGGACCTCCCATTTAAGGAGCTGTCCCTCTCCAGACTTGACATGCCTCATAGGTTGCACGAACAGGAAGGCTACCCTGGATGCCAAACTGCTGTGCTGCTCTCCCTTTTTTTCCTCCACTGATTGACTGGCTGGGGGGGTGTTTGGTTTTGCGTATTTTTGCTCTGCTTATTGGCTGGTCATTTACCCCAACCCCTCTCAGCTGCTCAGAGGGTAGAGAAGGCGGGAAGAGAAGGGCACTGACATCACAGATCCATTCCTGCTCACAGGTACACAGGGTTTGGGATGATTGTGCCCAGAGGAGCTTTTTAACCCCCTCCTGACTGGAGTGGTAACGTATCCCACCACACCTAAGGAAGTCATTCCAGTGGTTAACTATCCTCATTATGTCTTCTAGTCTGAATTTGTCTAGCTTCAGCTTCCAGGCACTGGATCTTCTTATGCTTGTGTCTGCTACATTAAGGACCATTCCACTATGCAAATAATCTTCTTATATAGTAACTTAAAGACCTTAATCAAGGACTCAGACCCAAGGTCACAGAACCCCATGGAGTGAAGAGTCTGAGCCAAGCCAAGACCCAGGGTTCAAGCCCTAGTGCTTTGCATTGTAGACGGCCCCACTGAAAGTGTGCTCCGGGAGTCTGCCAAAAATATCCCACAATCCAACTTTCTTTATCCTCTGGACAGTCAAGTTTTCCCACACTGCACCAAGAACAAAGGGACAGAGTGGCCACATTTTGAGATGGTGATAGGAAGTCTGGGATATGGGTGGTTGGACTTGGGCCTGCATAATGCAGGGCAGACACTGGAGCCACAGGTTAGGACCCAAATTAAGCAATTCCTAACCTGGGGTCACAAATGAATGTAGAGGCTCAAACCCTAGGTTAACAAACCCAGGGTCTGCTAACTCCAGTTCTACTAAACCTGGGTTTATATTGCAGTGTAAATATACCCATAGAAATGTAGGGCTTGAAGGGGCCCTGAGGGTGTCTACACAGCAGAGAAAAACCCACAGCTGGCCCATGCCAGCTGACTCTGGTTCGCGGGGCTTGGGCTGCAGGGCTGTTTCATTGCTCAGGCTGGACTGGAACTTGGTTCTGGAATACTCCTCCCACTGGGTCCTTGAGCCCAGCCTCCAGCGCAAGTCCAGAAGTCTACACAGCAATGAAACAGCCCTGCAGCCGGAGCCAGATTTGGCTGGCATGGGCCAGCCAAAGGTTTTTCTTTGCTATGTAGAAACACCCTGAGAGGTCCTCAGATCCAGCCTCTTGTGCTGAGTCAGGACCAAGAAAACTTACACCATCCCTGACAGGTGTTTGTCCAACCTGTTCTTAAAAACTTCCAGTGATGGGGATTCCACAAACTCCCTTGGAAGTCTATTACAGAATTTAAGTACTGTTACAGTTAGGGTTTTTTTCTGTAATATCTAACCTAAATCTCCCTTGCTGCCAATTAAGACAATTATTTCTTGTCCAACTGTAACCCATGTGCCTAATGGGGAGATATCTCTTTCAGAGACCCATTGGTCGGAGGTAGGAGTGAGTTGTGTCTGGGTCATTGTTGCTAGGTAGATTTAGCACTCCACATTTAGAAGCTTCTAGAATTGGGTGTGGTAGTTTTGGGTATGCTTCAATAGGTTCCCTGTTGCTGGGGTCAGACTCCATGAGGGCAAGCAGTCAGGGCAGCTTCTTTACTAAGGCCATGTGTCCTGTGAGAGTTGGGAGAAGCTGAGCCCAGGAGCAGAAAGCAGGCTACTGTCCCTAACTCTGAAACGTTTTGCAGCAGGGTTTTCTTTGAATCTATACACTTAATGGAGTGGTTGATTAATCAGTTAGCTGACTAGCTAGTAGTGATTTCAACAGAGGAAGAGTCTGCATGGATTCCAACCGAAGATTCCTACAAGCAAGTGGAAGGAAGATGTTTTAAACTCAGAAAACTGTATAGATTTGGTGATCAAAGACACTAACTGAGACTTAGGTGAACTAAACCTAAGCTTTTGGGGACTCTCAGTTTCTTCCTGTGTTTCTGCGGGGACTGAACTGTTCAGATTTTAATTTGTTTTATTTATTTATGTTTATATATAACTGTGAAGATAATGTCTGTGGGTTATAAAGTTGCCATGTTATGCTGTAAAATTAGATTATTATCTGTTTCTTTATCCTAAGATTTTATGAAGTTATTTGATTAAATTCATTTCTTTAGTTCCTTTTGGGACTTGAATATGGGAGGTTGACCCTGTGCAATCCTTGCTGAAAATCCTTCGAGACTGAACTCTGGGTCTGCATCTACTTTTCTATGGGAGTTGGGTTTTTTTTTAGGCACTGGAGAAGGGCAATGAAGTGAACTCTAGCCCACCTAAAGGTTACAAATTGCATGAACAGCAAAAGCCTTATAAGCTTCCTTACTCATAGTCTCAGCAATCTTTTTCCTCTCAGCAGCACTGACAGGGGATCCTTCAACACTGAGTGGCAGTATGACACCATCTCTCTCTTTAGTCGCAGCTGCTGAAACATGGGTTGGCACTGGTTTTATTCACTCAACTGCTTGCCCCTTCACAATGACAGATTGAGGTTTCAATATGACATCCTTCCTTGTTAAGTTTTTGACATGTACTCCTATTCTCATACTGGAACCAGTGACTTTAACAAATTGAGGAAGAACTGCTAACCCACTGGGTCCAATTGCGACACCTGGATCTTCCAGCATTACAGCAGTCTCCAATTCATTCATAGCAAACTTCAGAATTCCTGGCACTGTTTTGGATGTGCCAGGTAGAATTGTCACTGATTTTCTTCCTCTCAAGACCACTTCAGCCCCTTCGTCAGCTTCTTGCTGTAACTTCTGACTGAGTAAAAACTGATTATAAGTTTCAGCCCACTCATTTGGTAATAAAATCCTACTTAAGAATTCAGGACCCCATTTCTTCTTCCATTTTTCTACAAGATGTTTCAGCACATTGGTGCCTATGAGCGCCAACACTTGTTAATTCATACGCTGGTCTGGACAAATCAAGACTAGTACCTCATGTTGTTTGTCAGTCCCAGAGATTAACTTTGGGAATCGTATCTTCAAAGTTATATAGCCCATGTATGGAACCATTTGCCTTCCTGCCCCTTCTATCTGAACTATACTGCCAATTGACTGTAACTTTTGATAAGATACATGCTCATAATAGACAGTTTCACATATGCAAGTAACTTGGGAACCAGTAACTGTTAAGCAGGTACTCTTTACCCCATCTAGGCAAACATAGCCATGACAAGCAGGTCCCACTAACTTCTGGATGGCCTCACTGACACCCATTTGGATAACATCTGTCTCCTGAACCCATTGTCTAGCAGCCTTGCTCTGAGAGTTGTTAGTTTCTTTTCTTCCTGCCTCACACAAGCTCTGATTTGAATGTCTACCAGTCAGTTGCTGATGTATTAAGTTGGAGTCAGGAGAATTCTGACATTCATTTTGAAAATGTCCTATTTGCCAACAGTTAAAACATAAAGGATTTCTTCTGTTAAATCTTGGTATTGCTTGTTTATTAAATTCTTTGAGTCTTTGAGGAGTAAATTGTGTATCTGAAATGGACATTTCAGAACTCAGCTGGGTCTACTGCAGTCCTACCAACTGCTGCTCAGCCTGCAGGTATTTCTCCTTCCAGTCTATTGCAGTAACTTCTTCAGGGACGTTGGAAGTATTTTCAGATGCCTTTATCAACTGCAAACTCCTACTCAATGGCCTTCCTTTTTCTTCCAGTTCTTGTCTAAATTTTCTTTTTTGTTTATCAGAGTACGCCCTTTCAATGGATCTCACCTCAAAAAGGAGTGTGGCATAAGAGACACTCTTTTTTCTACCACTACAATTAATCCTTTTTATTAAGCGTGTATTTAATAAGGATTCATGCCAAGAGCCACGGAAAATTTGATCTTGTATATAAGAGTCCAATACAGTGTCTTTTACCCACCAGCCTCCAATATTTCTTTGGCTAATGCGTGTAGTCTAGTCAGGTATGCAGAAGCTCATTCTCTAGTGTGGTGGTGTGTCTCAGAAAATTGAGCCTTATGACACCTTCATATGCCTTCTCTAAAATATCAAAGCATTCTACAGCGGATGCCTTGCTACCAGCTCCTAAGGCCACCTTCAATGCCGGGGGTAATAAACTTTCAATAATCTTCCTTCTTTTGACTTTGTCAGAAATCTCACTGTCTTCCATCATCTCTTTGGCTTGTGCTTGCCAAGTAGGATAATCTACTTCTCCACTGGGTCTGGGTGAATTACCCGAAAAACATTTCAGTTTAAATTTCACTTCAGTCACAGTTTCACTGGCAGATTTCAGCACCCTCTCTAACAAAAGATCCTGCATGTCAGGAAGGAGACTCACAGCAGGAGTAGAAGTGTCTACTGGACGTTGGTCTATAACTGGTGTAGCATCTGTTAACCACCTGGTCTGTCTTTCACCCACAGGTATAACCACAGCCCGTGTTTCAGTCTTGAACCCTCTGTCAGAATACACAGAATATCCCTGATCCCTGCACTGAGGTATACTGGGCACAGAACAAGTGGATATAAATGGCAAAACCTCAAAATGTCATATCCCATTTCTGCCCTAGCTTCTGCAACACACATTTCCTTCCTATGTATCACAGAAACAGCATCAAATTCACATAGAATCATATCCTTTTGTTCTCCCTTCACCCTCCTCATATTAGTCACATGACCAAATATTCTAATAGCCCTTTAATTTCTGCTGTACTATCAACAGCGGACACATCACTGACCAAAATGGTCCTACAGGGATCTAACCCTAATTTGATGCAAGTTTCCATTATCTTAATAATATTAATACAGTGCACATATTCAATAATATTCACTAACACCAAATTCTTTTATAACTGCAATATTCCTCAAAAGAATTCAGAGGTGAGCTCCGAGCAATCCTCAAGTCCCTGTCTGTTCGGCGCCAATTTGGGTGGGCTAAAGTTCACTTCATTGCCCTTCTCCAGTGCCTAATAACCCCCCACAACTCCCATAGAAAAGTAGATGGAGACCCAGAGTTCAGTCTCGAAGGATTTTCAGCAAGGATTGAACAGGATTAGCCTCCCCACATTCAAGTCCCAAAAGGAACTAAAGAAATGAATTTAATTAAATAACTCTATAAAATCTTATGATAAAGAAACAAATAATAATCTAATTTTTACAGCATAACATGGCAATTTTATAACCCATGCAGACATTATCTTTACAGTTATACATAAACATAAATAAATAAAACAAATTAAAATCTGAACAGTTCAGTCCCCACAGAAACACAGGAAGAAACTGAGAGTCCCCAAAAGCTTAGGTTTAGTTCACCTAAGTCTCAGTTAGAGTCTTTGATCACCAAATCTATATAGTTTGCTGAGTCTAAAACAACATCTTCCTTCCACTTGCTTGTAGGAATCTTCAGTTATAATCCATGCAGACTATGCCATTGCTGAAATCACTACTAGCCAGTCAGCTGATTAATCAACCACTCCGTTAAGTGTATAGATTCAAAGAAAACCCTGCTGCAAAATGCTTCACAGTTAGGAACAACAGCCTGCTTTCTGCTCCTGGGCTCAGCTTCTCCCTGTGAATTGTGAGTTCAATCCTTGAGGGGGCCATTTAGGGATCTGGGGCAAAAATTGGGGATTGGTCCTGCTTTGAGCAGGGGGTTGGACTAAATAACCTCCTGAGGTCCCTTCCAACCCTGATATTCTATGATTTGTAGCCTGGGCCTATCGGTACAAATCACAAATACTGTACATATGGGCCCAGTTCTCCTGTCACTGACACTGGTGTAAATCAGGAGTAACTCCATTAAAGTCATTGCAATTATGGCTGAGCGAAATAAGCATCGGTGAGGGTAGACTCAGACCCATGTGTTGCAAAAACTGGGCCTTTTACCAATTGCCAAACATACAAAAAAAACCAAACCAATGACCCAGACACAACTCACTCCTACCTCCCACCAAGGGCTCTCTTAAAGAGATATCTCCCTATTAAGCACATGGGTTACACAACTGTCAGTGGACATGGAGAACAATTGATCATTGTCCTCCTTATAACAGCCCTTAACATATATGAAGACCATTATTCAATGTGTCCACCCCTTCCCCTTGACTTTTCTCAAGATGAAACATGTCCAGGGTTTTTGGCCTTTCCTAAGAGATCAGTCTTTCTAAATCTTTTATCATTTTTGTTGCTCTCCTCTGAACTCTCTGTTTGTCCATATCTTTCCTAAAGTGAGGTGCCCAGAATTGGACACAGTATTCCAGCTGAGGCCTCACCAGTGTTCCTATGTCTTCCATATTACACTCCTGTTAATACAACCCAGAATGATATTGGCCTCTTTTGCAACTGCATCACATTGTTGACTCATTCTCAATTTGTTATCCACTATAACCCACAGAGCCTTTTCAACAGTACTACCACCTTTTGTATTCCCCCATTTTGTAGCTGTGCATTTGATATTTTCTTCCTAAGTGTTGCACTTTGCACTTGTCTTTACTTAATTTCATGTTGTTTTCAGACCAATTCTACAATTTGTCAAGGTCATTTTGAATTCTAATCCTATATTACAAAGTGATTGCAACCCCTCCTCGCTTGGTGTCATCCACAAATTTTATAAACATACTGTACTCTCCAAGGGGGTAATACCACCTTCTGATCCTGCTTGATATTCCCCTACTTACACAGATGTAAACAAGCACCTTGTGTAGCACACAGTGAATGACAGACTCATGGAAGAAGAATAAAAATGCCATCAAAGAGAGGATGAGATAGAAGAATATGAGACTAGGAATAAAGACAGTAAACTGGGAATACTTTGGGAAGAGAAGCCAGGTAGGAAGGTATAAAAATATGGGAACTGAGAAATAAAACATCAGAAAGGTTAGCATGTGATAGCTAAACAAATAAGATTTTCAGCACTCACACTGAAAAAGATTCCCTACCCCAGAATGAGCAAACTTTATTTTGAAGACCACAGTATTCAAGAATTCAGTGATTTTTCATTACACAAAGGAATGAAGTTGGACTCCTGAAATTTCCTCACTACATATATTATGTACTTTGGGACTTTCCCTGCCTTTTCAACAGCAGCTGCTAACAACAATAAAAATACTGCGTTTGACCCCATCCTTCCAACCAAAGGTTGGGGGAAAGCAATTAATTCCCAATTTTGATTGCTTAAATGCTTGTTTACATTTGGTTATGTTTATCACAGCAGGGCATCTTATCAGTCCAAAGTATAACAAAATCCATTCTACTGCAAACCTCTTTATTTTCTCTTCCATTCATACCAGTATGCTGAGGAAAGGGATTTTAGGAAAAGTTATCTGATTATGAGTATCAACTAGTTCAAACAAAATAAGAGCCAGACTTTTCATAAATCAGCCCACACCACAAACAGCTTCCTGGCCTATTACTTTGAACATCCTATTACTTACTTTTGAAGATCCAGTGACTAGGAGGTCTAATAGCCTCACTGCTGGATTTCTACTTTGATTATTTTGATTTTTTAGGAATTACATATTTTGTCATGTGCCAGAGTGTATCACATACCAAGGAACCCAGACTCACTTCTAGAGAGCATTCTAAGGCATCTAGTGTGGAATATGAGCTGTGAAATGCAACTCAAGGGAGGGAGATCCAGATTACTGGAAAATTTAAATGTGTAAATGGATACTTGTGAAGAGACTTATTGGATATGATAACCTTTGAAAGGGATTCACTCTTTAAAAATTATTATGAAATGGACTTTTTGAGCATTATGAATGATACATAAGCAGGGAAGAGTAGGGAAGAAGTTGGCAAATAAAACAGCCCTTATAGCTGATACAGTCCAATAGAGAGAACCTTCGCAGAAAAAAAAAAAAACCAATAAGTTTGGTGGAAACTGAAAGAGCTGTGAACGCAAATAAATTTGAACTGTGTTAAATCAAACTGTTTAGGGTAAGTGAATATTGTTATGACTTTCTTACATTAATGAGTGACGGTTAAGCGATGAAAGAAACTAACAAGAACCCCATATCTATGAATATTTTGCATGTTGTTTATTGTAAACATGGTTTTCTCTGGCAATTAATATGAATGCAAAAGTTACAGGAATATGCTTACGGGAGATTATTCAGAGGAATGGTTTTGTATAGAGTAGATTATTTTGTTATTTAAAATGACCATTTTCAGAGCATAACTAAAATCACATTAAGTGAAATGAACCTGAAAAGAAAAGCTTAAGAACTTACCACACTATATAATATTCTAGTGGTGCGAGTTTATTTGGATATGAACAGGAATGATGTTACTGATACAGACAGATAAATAAATTAAATAAATATATACACAGACATAATAAAAATTAGGAATTAGATTTATTGGGGCCTTACATACTTAATGTTGGCCTGTGCTCTATGATGCCAGAAAGGGACCAAAGGTCAGATTCATCTGCCATTTTCACCCAAAAGTATTAGGGTTGTCTGGAGAGCAACCGTGCAGCAACCCCAGAGCCATTTGGTACACAATACATAGCCCTACCCCTGATTTAGGATGACAGAAATTTGCTGGGTTCACAGCACTAACCTTTGTAACAATTCCTGTCACACAAAAAGGTACAGCCAAGGTCACTCAGACAAAAGTACATCCATTAGTTTGCTTATTTTTCTTTGCACAGAAAGGCAATTCCTTAATTGCTAGCACAGGGAACTAGTTTATAACAAATTATACAGATTTAGAGCTGCCAGTTTCAAATATTCAGTTTAGTATTCTATCGAAAGTTCTTTTCAGTATTTAGGTAACAGATTAATTTAGCATGCCCTTGGAAATAAATGTAAAAGTGTCAGTGTGGAATTTACATGGTAATATGTTAAAACTATGTCATCTGATTATATAAAACAAGGTAGATACAAACATAATAAATAATAACAACAATAATAATACCTAGCTCTTATATAGTGCTTTTCATCAGTAGATCTGCAAGTACTTTATAAAGATCAGTATCACTATCCCCATTTTGCAGATGAGGAAATTGAGGTTTAGAGAGGAAAAGGGACTTGCCCAAACAGAAGGCCAGTGGCAGAGCTGGGAATAAAATCCAGCTCTGCTGGGTCCCAACCCAGTGCCTTATCCATGTATATTATAAATAAGAAAAATAAAATCTTAGTGTTATTAAATCTCAGTTTATAATTTAACTCAAAAACATCAGGAATGCTCTTATTGGAATAATTTCTTTAAAGCTACTTATCTTTATGTTATTTGACAAGTTTAATCAGGACCTAGAATTTCAAGTGTTTACTTAAATTGTTCACTGCATCTATTCTCTATGCATGTTAACGAATAAATAAAATAATTTCAGTGATATTAATGCAGGCCACCAAACTGGGCGTGGCAATTACACTGGATACAAAAATGTCATATGATTTCTTCACAAACAAGTCTTCTCAACCACCCAGGAGTCTTGTAGCCTGAACTTTCTATCTTATTTCCCATGGTGCCAAATGTGCCCTGATAAACATGGACTTACTGGCCTACAAACTCCCTCAGTTCAAAAAAGTGTGTAAGGAGGATACTGGTTGAAACAATAATTAAAAACAGAATTATAAAAACACCTAGAGGAACATGACGAAATACAGACAAAAACAACAGCAAAGCTTCTGTGAATGTAAATAATCTAATTTAACGGATTTCTTTGAGTGAGACAATAAAATAATGGTGAAGAAAGAATCATTTGCTGTAATTTATTTGGATTTTCAAAAAGCCCAGGTCCCTTAAAAGAGCCTTACAAGCCTCTAATAACTAAGCAGTCACTGGGCAAAGAGTAAAGTCATGGCATGGATCTGAAACTGGCTAAGAAAATATATGAGTAAAGGCAGGGGTGAAAGCAATATTAAATTCTTACTGATATGGGGGCTGGCTCTGGCCCCCGGAAGGGGTGGGGCCTCAGGCAGGAGGAGTGGGGCCTCGGGTGGAAGGGGTGGGGCTGAGGGGTCAGCCCCCCTCAGCTAGCCCATCTGCGCTGCCTGGCCCCTGCTGCCCATGGCTCCGGCAGCAATTTAAAAGGGTCCGGGGATCTGGCCACTGCCACAGTAGCGGCGGCGGTGGACAGGAGCCCAGGGATCTTTTAAATTGCTATCCCCAGGGAAGCTGCCCCTCCCCATCCGTCGGCTGCTTTGGGGGGGCGGGAGGCAAAAGGGGCAGCGATGTTAAAGCAGTGCGTACGGGCCGGTGCCAGCTTCCTACCAGTACACCGTACTGGCCCACTTTCACCCCTGAATAAAGGATCACTTTTCATTGTGGGAAAAGGTTAATACTGGGATGTTACAAGACTACATACTAGAATCATGGTTAAATATATTATCAATTTTATATATATATATATAAAATTGATAATATATATATATATATATATACCAAAAAACTATGTGCTGGGTCCACAGGTTAGCTGGGGGGTGTGGGGTAGGAATGGAGCCCAGCCCAGTTCTCTCTCTTCCCCCTCCTGCCCCATGTGTTGCCCCCAGAATGGAGGATGAACAGGTCTGCTGGGCCACAAGCTAGATCAGGGGGAATTATGGGTGGAACCTGCTCACTTCTCTTCCCCCTCTCTCCTCCCTGACAGTATAGGTATAAATGTATGGGTATAAACGTAGGCTGTCCAGACATGAGGTTCAAAATGGAAAATGTTGACAGTGGGATCCAATACCCAGTGCTATTAGCTGAGGGCATTCATTGCTCATAGAATCATAGAACTTGAAGGGACCTCGAGAGGTCATCTAGTCCAGTCCCCTGCAGTCATGGCAGGACTAAGTATTATCTACACCATTACTGAGAGATGTTTGTCTAACCTGCTCTTAAAAATCTCCAGTGATGGAGATTCCACAACCTCCCTACGCAATTTATTCCAGTGCTTAACCACCATGACAGCTAGGAAGTTTTTCCTAATGTCCAACCTAAACCTCCCTTGCTGCAATTTAAGCCCATTGCTTCTTGTCCTATCCTCAGAGGTTAAGGAATTTTTTTTCTCTTCCCCCTCTTTGTAACAACCTTTTATGTACTTGAAAACTGTTATCATGTCCCCTCTCTGTTTTCTCTTTTCCAGACTAAACAAACCCAATTTTTTCAATCTGCCCTCATAAGTCATGTTTTCTAGACCTTTAATCATTTTTGTTGCTCTTCTCTGGACTCTCTCCAATTTATCCACATCCTTCCTGAAATGTCAGGTTTCAGAGTAACAGCCGTGTTAGTCTGTATTCGCAAAAAGAAAAGGAGTACTTGTGGCACCTTAGAGACTAACCAATTTATTTGAGCATAAGCTTTCGTGAGCTACAGCTCACTTCATCGGATGCATACTGTGGAAAGTGTAGAAGATCTTTTTATACGCACATAGATGAAAAAATACCTCCCCCCACCCCACTCTCCTGCTGGTAATAGCTTATCTAAAGTGATCACTCTCCTTACAATGTGTATGATAATCAAGGTGGGCCATTTCCAGCACAAATCCTCGTTTATAACATTCATAAACCAGTCGGAGAACACTTCAATCTCTCTGGTCACGCGATTACAGACATGAAAGTTGCGATATTGCAACAAAAAAACTTCAAATCCAGACTCCAGCGAGAAACTGTTGAATTGGAATTCATTTGCAAACTGGATACAATTAACTTAGGCTTGAATAGAGACTGGGAGTGGCTAAGTCATTATGCAAGGTAACCTATTTCCCCTTATTTTTTTCCTACACCCCCCCCCCCCCGACGTTCTTGTTAAATCCTAGATTTGTGCTGGAAATGGCCCACCTTGATTATCATACACATTGTAAGGAGAGTGGTCACTTTAGATAAGCTATTACCAGCAGGAGAGTGGGTTTGTGTGTGTGGGGGAGGAGGGGTGAGAAAACCTGGATTTGTGCTGGAAATGGCCCACCTTGATCTTCTTCCTGAAATGTGGTGCCCAGAACTAGACACAATACTCCAGTTGAGGACTAATCAGAGTGGAGTAGAGTGGAAGAATTACTTCTCGTGTCTTGCTTACAACACTCCTGCTCATACATCCCAGAATGATTTTCGCTTTTTTTGCAACAGCGTTACACTGTTGACTCATATTTAGCTTGTGCTCCACTATGACCCCCAGATCCCTTTCCGCAGTACTCTTTCCAAGGCAGTCATTTCCCACTTTAGAAAATCATAGATCATAGAATCCCAGGGTTGGAAAGGATATGAGGAGGCCACCTAGTCCAACCCCCTGCTCAAAGCAGGACCAATCGCCAATTTTTGCCCCAGATCCCAAATGGCCCCCTCAAGGACTGAACTCACAACCCTGGGTTTAGCAGGCCAATGCTCAAACCAATGAGCTATCCCCTCCCGCCCCACACACTTTGTATGTGTGCAACTGATTGTTCCTTCCTGTGAGGTCCCACTCAACTAAATATTTCTGTATAAATAATTTTTAACACACTGAAAAATATTTTTCTTGCAGAGAGTGCTGCAAATTCAGTTACTTTTACTGCAGCAGCAATGCATGTTGGATAAAGGTCAATGTAAATTGCCTCGGTAGTTTCTGCTCCACCTATTTGCTGTAAACACTTTTTTAAAAAATTATTTTTACTCAGAGCATAGTTAAGCAAATCTGTGGGTGTCCTGTTTCTGAGAGTGTTCACAACTATTTTTACTTGTGAAACCCCCCCCCCAAAATTGAAGGTGGTTCCCTTATCTTGTATATCTTTCACCTTCTCTTTTTAATACTTCTGAAAGAAAATAACTTGTATTGTTAACAAGTATATGTTTATAATAATTCATATTCTTTTCATATGAGTTTTCCTCTTTTTATAAAAAAAAAAAGAAGATACTAACCTGTTTAGTAACTGCTGTTCTTCAAGATGCGTTGCACATCTCCATTCCACTTATACTAATGGCTACGCACTGGACACACAGACCATACCAAGAGTGGAATGCACATGTGCACATGCACATGAACTTGAAGGAGAATTAAAAAATATTTCTTCTACTGATATGTGTGGAAAACATCAGAAGTACATTCTTCTATGCAGTGTAGAATACATTTTAAAATCTCACTTCCTATACAGGGTCTTACTGGAAAAGTACTGCACCCGGAAAGTAACCCTCTGCTGTGGCTTTTCTATTTTAAATCATGGAGTCTGGTGGCTCTGTTTTAGTTATTGGATAACCTGTTAATAGTTTTTGCAAGAACAACTGTTTTGCCAGTAGAGCAATACAACAAAACTATTTTAGGTCATTTGACCTAACAAGAAGAAAGTCAAGGAAAGAGTGGGCCCCTTACTGAATGAGGGAGGCAACCTAGTGACAGAGGATGTGGAAAAAGCTAATGCACTCAATGCTTTTATTGCCTCTGTCTTCACAAACAAGGTCAGCTCCCAGATTACTGCACTGGGCAGCACAGCATGGGGAGGAGGTGACCAGCCCTCTGTGGAGAACGAAGTGGTTCGGGACTATTTAGAAAAGCTGGATGAGCACAAGTCCCTGGGGCCAGATGCGCTGCTTCTGAGGATGTTGCTTCTGAGGAGTTGGCGGATGTGATTTCAGAGCCATTAGCCATTATCTTTGAAAACTCATGGCAATCAGGGGAGGTCCTAGATGACTGGAAAAAGGCTAGTGTAGTGCCCATCTTTAAAAAAGGGAAGGAGGAGGATCCTGGGAACTACAGGCCAGTCAGCCTAACCTCAGTTCCTGGAAAAATCAGGGAGCAGGTCCTCAAGGAATCAATTCTGAAGCACTTCGAGGAGAGGAAAGTGATCAGGAACAGTCAACATGGATTCACCAACGGCAAGTCATGCCTGACTAATCTAATTGCCTTCTATGACGAGATAACTGGCTCTGTGGATGAGGGGAAAGCAGTGGACATGTTATTCCTTGACTTTAGCCAAACTTTTGATACAGTCTGCCACAGTATTCTTGCCAACAATTAAAAGAAGTATGGGCTGGATGAATGGACTATAAGATGGATAGAAAGCTGGCTAGATTGTCGGGCTCAAAGAGTAGTGATCAATGGCTCCATGTCTAGTTGGCAGCAGGTATCAATCTGAGTGCCCCAAGGGTCGGTCCTGGGGACCATTTTGTTCAATATTTTAATTAATGATCTGGAGGATGGTGTGGACTGCACCCTCAACAAGCTTGCAGATGTCACTAAACTGGGAGGAGTGGTAAATACGCTGGAGGGTAGGGATAGGATACAGAGGGACCTAGACAAATTAGAGGATTGGGCCAAAAGAAATCTGATGAGGTTCAACAAAGACAAGTGCAGAGTTCTGCACTTAGGATGGAAGAATCCTATGCACCGCTACAGACTAGGGACTGAATGGCTAGGCAGCAGTTCTGCAGAAAAGGACCTAGGGGTTACAGTGGACGAGAAGCTGGGTATGAGTCAACAGTGTGCCCTTGTTGCCAAGAAGGCCAATGGCATTTTGGGATGTATACGTAGGGGCATTGCCAGCAGATCGAGGGACGTGATCGTTCCCCTCTATTCGACACTGGTGAGGCCTCATCTGGAGTACTGTGTCCAGTTTTGGGCCCCACACTACAAGAAGGATGTGGAAAAATTGGAAAGCGTCCAGCGAAGGGCAACAAAAATGATTAGGGGACTGGAACACATGACTTATGAGGAGAGGCTGAGGGAGCTGGGATTGTTTAGTCCGCAGAAGAGAATAATGAAGGGGGATTTGATAGCTGCTTTCAACTACCTGAAAGGGGGTTCCAAAGAGGATGGCTCTAGACTGTTCTCAGTGGTAGCAGATGACAGAAAGAGGAGTAATGGTCTCAAGTTGCAGTGGGGGAGGTTTAGGTTGGACATTAGGAAAAACGTTTTCACTAGAAGGGTGGTGAAGCACTGGAATGCGTTACCTGGGGAGGTGGTGGAATCTCCTTCCTTTGAGGTGTTTAAGGTCAGACTTGACAAAGCCGGGGCTGGGATGATTTAGTTGGGGTTGGTCCTGCTTTGAGCAGGGGGTTGGACTAGATGACCTCCTGAGGTCCCTTCCAACCCTGATATTCTATGATTCTATGATGACTCTGTGTCAGCCAACTGAATTAAGTTTTGTAATTTATACAAACCAAATTCTGATATTAAAAGTAGTTTTATATTCCAAAAATCCTCATCCTTTATAACATATGAAAAGTTAAGCCACCTGAACAGTGCAGACTATCTACTCCTCCCCCTCAGGCACATCTTTTATCGCTACTACAACTACAGCACAGACCACATTCCTCTACCTTAAATCTGCCCTCTAAATTCGCCCTTTTGAGGATACTCCTTTACCAGCTACCTATTCCCAGCACAACTGGCTGTGGATATTTGGTGTAGTGATTTATTGCACTGGGAATAGATGGTTTGTTAAAAGGGGTGACTGAAGGAAGGCACCCAACGAGGCAAAGGTAAGGTTGTGGTGTGTTGTCTGTGTTGAAAGGCCACTTAGGTGTAGAAAACACATCATTTATACTCCATCTTAAGACCATTCTCATTGCAACCTTAAAAACAGTTTGTGACTAGTGTCCCTGTAATGAACCTATAACTGAAAATACAAGACTATAACAAATGGTTTCCTATACACCAAATATTACTATTTCTGGTACATTCCAAAACACTCTTCCCTTACAGTATATTACTTACCACAGCAAATAAATGTAAGTAGATAGAGGGAACACTACATTTCTGCAAGTTAATGGCAAAAAAGCAAGATAACCTACATTTCAGTAATAGTCTCTGGAAGATTGGTTGGGATCTCAGTAAGGCCTTTCCCACGACAGTCAACAATGTTGTTACTACAGGTACATGCAGTAGGACAATGCAAGACGCTGCAGGAAGGAGCCATAAAAGACTGATGACCTGGAACAGAAAACAAATTGCTTCTTCTAAAACTGCAGAATAGTCAAATAGAAGAATTCTAGATAATTCCAACAGTGAACCATCCTATTTCTCCCTTCCTTACAAAATAACAGACAGAGCTCTTAGAATAAACATGGCTACAAAATCAGTTACTTTGAGTTACATTAATTAATCTCAATAATACCTAAATGTTGAACTAACTTGAAGAGCATGGAAGAGAAAATTCAGATTTACAGTTTTAACTCTTGCTCAGGAGGGTGAGAAACTGGGGAGGTTTTTTTGTTTTTGAAAGTTGGGGAAAATTTTGCAACCCAAAGAAAATAATTTGATGGCCCACTTTGGAATCATGACTTTAAGACCAACATGTCCTTCTCTATTCTCTAATGTCATATTTTCACCTAGAAAGTTGCTCTACTCGCAGTTATAAACTAATTGCTCTGCATGTTCAGTATTTCAGACTTTAACGGATCCATTTTTAAAATTACACTAACAAAAAAGACTTGCCTTTTGAGATAGCAGTTTACAATATCTAAATTTCAGCTTTATTCTGGAGTTACAAGAGAGCAAACAGGCAACGAAAACTAATATACCTATGCTACTGTTGTTACACTCCTAATGTAAAAAAATATTCAAATTGATTTTATTAAATAAAAATAAATTGATCCAGGGCTAAGACATGTATATCAAGGTGCAATAAATCCCCCAAAATAGGGATGTACAATGGGAATGTTCACATATATCCACTTAAAGACAAATTCTCAGGTGTACGAACAGGGTTCCACTGGGATCCCTGCACATGCACCCAAAGGCAGAATTTGTGGAGCAAGGAGGCATTATACTCAAGTTAGCAATGCACTCATTAAGCCTTAGTCCTACAGGCTTTGTGTGGATGGATCCTGGTGCTTGTGTGGTGTTCTGTCGTCATCAATGGGGCTCTGCTGGACACAAAGGTCTGCCTGCATGGTAAAACTTGCAGACTAAGGCCTAAATACTGCAGATACAGTTGTACATATGCTATTGTTCTTAAGAATTTGGGGAACCAGAAACATTAACTAAAGTTTACAGATATTTTTCAATCCAAGTCTAAAACTATTAAAAAAAGAAACATGAACTTGCCTTCTTCCTCATCTATGAATAAAGGGGAAAAAATGAATAAAGAAAAAGTGGTTAGTACTGAACTGTTAGTCATTTCATTATTTCACTTCAGAAAACAACCAGAGTTGCTAAAGCATACAAATAGTATTCCCAAAGGGATTCTTTTGGGAGTGGGGAGTTTATGAAAACTGTGGAAAATACTGAAGTAGGGAACAAAGAGCCTGTAAATTAAAAAGAACAGAGAGTCATTCCATATAGAAAGCTTCCTGATGGTCTCAAAATGTACATTTAGATTTCATTTTCATAGCCACCCATCACCAAAAATTTGTTTTTAGAAAGGTATGCATATAGTGTTTCTATGTATTTTGTGTGTGTGAATGTATATATATGAATCATTTACATAAAGTACATAGGAACACAGTTACCCACATTAGACCCACGTATATTGCCAAAATACCTGAACAGGTTTTCAAAGAAGTTGTTTAAATTCTGTAGAGCTAGAAACAGCATACAGCGCATATCATTACAATCTCTGTTAAACTGGTGTTAAACATGCATTAAATCAGAGCTCTGTTGCAGAATTTGTTTCCCTTACCACTGCAGACAAATTCTCGTTTTTGAACCTCTGCTACATTGTGTCCCCTCAGGTGGGATGGGCCCATACACTGTGTGTACAGGCCAACTCGGGGTCGCTGCCGCAGCCAATCAGATAGCCAGGCCAGGTGGCAATCGCAGTAGAGGTTATTGGAGTGAAGTCGACTGAATGAGAGGAAACAAGTCAATATGTTTAAATTAGCAAAAAACCTGAGTGACAGAGTTTTACAGATCTGGAAGATTTACTAATAAGAAGTCCTTAATGAGGAATTGATCTTTTAAATTTTTCATTTGAAGCTGGAGACTCATGTAGCTTTATTTATTAACATTTAAGTAGCAAAAATGGTTCGTCTAATTAGTTTAATAAGAAACTAGGTTTGCTATCACAAAATTGAGTATCTACAGTTTCTTCCCTCTCTCCTAAAAGAGAAACGCAAATACACCAGAGTTTGAAAACAACTTTTGAATTATTTAGCTTAGCTCTGTACAGAAGGCCAATAAATCAAAAAAGTCTAAAGAAAACTGGTTTATTACAGTAATATACTGACAACAAAAAAAGTTAATAGAAGATTTGGCTTCCAATTAAAGATATCAGTAAGTCTGGCTGTTATTAGTCTCTATAGAAACTACTTGCAAAATCCTTTTAGCAGGTCATATTCATTTTGCTGCTGAACAAGACAGAATAATAATGCAATATAAAACACCTTCTTTCACATCCCTTCCTGATTTTCTCTCCTTTTGTTTAATCACAGAAAAGGGGATTAGCTGCTTTTGGCTCCTAGGGACCCATATTCAAAGCAATGCCTGAAATTAAAAGACCAAATGGCAGTGAGTGAAGGAATTAAGTAAGTTGCCTCTCTGTTGGCAGAGACCTACAAAAGATCATGGCTCCTTGCCAAGTGCCAAAAAGCACTTTGCCATTGATAAAATATCAGACAAATGTATTCACTAAATTAGGTAAATTACTTCAGCCTGGATTTTATGTTTTTTTCAAACTAAAGAAAAGGACATTCAAATCTATAAATCAAACCTTACTCCGAGAATCATCCATAACAGAGTAATATCATTTTAGTCCTTTTTAGCTAATGTGCTCAGTTCTAAGCAAATAATTGTAATGGATATTAAAAAAATAGAACTCAGCTGAGAAAGCTAATTAACCCAATAAAAACCCATTTAAGTAACATCAAGGCTGTGGAAACAGCCAACAAAAGCAAGATGATTTAATTGATTCTTATTTCCATTCACAGAGGACTAACAATTAAAGTTAAAACTGATGTACTTTCCTTAACTATTTTTATGATGTGTGGGTATTGTAGCAGAGAGATACAGCATACAATATGATACAAACAATACATAGCCACCACTGGGTAAGGACATAGTGTCTGATTCTGCACTCGCTTACATCAGTGCAAACCCAACAGTAACGCCATTGAAGGCAATGCAGTTACACGTGTATTATCAGTGTAAGTGGGATTAGAGTCACAAACCTCTCTTTTGAATTGTCCTCTGGCTATTTATTGTTACAGCTAAATGTCACAGTTATGATGGAGGACATTCCATGTTGACTTTCTTTTGTTTATATAATAAATTTTAAGATGAACCATCCCACAAAAATCTTTATGCAAGTTTGCAAAAGACTAAAATCACTCTTATACTCTATTGCCTAAATGCTACTTGTACTTAAGGAGTTGAAATAAAGTTTAAGTAAATATATATAGTGAGGTATTTATTAAACCAATACACACTTATGCCTTCAGGTGTCCATAGGGTTGCCAACTTTCTAATTGCACAAAACCGAACACCCCTTCCCTGCCCCTTCTCTGAGGCCCTGCCCGCATTCACTCCATCCCCCCTCCCTCCATCGCTCGCTCTCCCCCACCCTCACTCACTTTCACGGGGTTGGGCAGGAGTTTGGGGTGTGGGAGGGGGTGAGGGCTCTGGCTGGGGGTGTGAGAGTAGAAGAGGGCTCTGGCTGGGGGTGTGGGCTCTGGGGTGGGGTTGGAGATTAGGGGTGCAGGAGAGGGCTCCAGACTGGACCCGAGGGGTTCGGAGTGAGGGAAGGTGCTCAGGGCTCGGACAGGGGGTTGGAGTGCCAGAGGGGATGCAGGGTCTGGGGTGGGACCAGGGATGAGAGGTTTGGGATGCAAGAGGGGGCTCAGAGCTGGGGCAGGGAGTTGGGGTGCAGAGTGTGGGCTCCAGGAGGGAGTTTGGGTATGGGAGGGGGCTCAGTTCTGGAACAGGAGATTGGGGTGTGGGAAGGGGCTCCAGCTGGGGTGTGGACTCTGGGGTGAGGCCAGGGATGAGGGGTTTGAGGTGAAGGAGGGGGCTCAGGGCTGGGGCAGGAGGGTAGTGTGCAGACTCTGGGAGAGAGTTAGGGTGTGCGAGGGGGTTCCAACCTGGGGCATAGGGTTGGGGTGCGGGAGGGAGTTCAGGCGCTTACCTTAGGCATCTCCTGGTCAGCAGTGCAGCGGGGCTAAAGCAGGCTCCCTGCCTACCCTAGCTCCATGTGGCTCCTGGAAGCAGCCAGCATGTCCTGCTCCCCCTAGACAGATATGCCAGACCACTCTGCGTGCTGCCCGTGCTCACAGGCGCCGCACCTGCAGTGCCCATTGGCCACGGTTCCCGACCAATTGGAGCTGCGGAGCCGGCACCGGGGAGCAGAGGCAGCACACAGAGCTTCCCTGATTGCCCCTCCACCTAGGGGCCGCAGGGACATGCTGGCCACTTCCGGCAACTGCGTGAAGCCAGGGCAGGCAGGGAGCCTGCCTTAGCCCTGCTGAGCCGCTGACCAGGAGCCTCGTGAGGTAAGCGCCTGCACCCTAAACCTGGTCGAAAACCAGATGCCTGGCAACCCTAGGTGCACAGTCGGAATACATTATAAATACAACACGGACCACTTGCAGTCCATGGACCACACAGTTTAAGAACCACTGGACGAACCTAGGACCTGATCTTGAGTATACTTTACACAGGTGACTAAAGTATACTAAAAAATACTTGAGTAACTTTACACAGGTGACTACGCCCACTGATTTCCAAAATGGCCTCCATATAAAAGAATAAAATAAATAAAAATAAATGAAATCAAGGCCATTTTGGGTTATACAAGTACTATCCATGGGCCTATATTGACCTTTTTTTGTTTTCAAGCAAGCATCCCATTTACTTTCAATTTTGCTCATCTTTCACTTCCATCGGGAGTTCTGCCTGGAGAGGGAGCTCAGGATTAAGCCCTGAAATATTATATTATTATTATTATTAATAATAATAATAATTATTATTATTATTTAAAAACAATTGCATGTTTTAAAAAAGGCAATCCTTAGTTTTTGCATAAATTTTAAAAAAGGCTAGAACTTGCATGAACAGTTTCTTTGTTTCATTTTAGTAGCCTGAAGCATATGCTTATGTTTCAGTCGTAACTGCTAAAAATTGGGGCCTTAATGTAAATGCTGACACAACCTTAATTAAAACAGCACTACCAGTTGATGCTATAATTTTTTGCTACAAAGAATGTTGGAGAGCCAGTTTAGTTTAATTAGGTCTGCTAGCAGTGCAGTCATAAACGCATAAAGATTTCCCATTTATCACATGTGGCAGCCAATCAAAGATTCTTCCATATTCTTAAATGAAATGTGACCTATTGAATAGCTCAAAGTAAAACAATTTTGTTCACTTTCAAAAGCACCTATTTTTAGATATACTTATAATGTGCAGAATAGTCTCCACCTTCTTCTCTAGATGGTGAAACTCATGTATGGTGTGGAGAGCATTGCTGCAATTTGTGGCAGGATAGAGAAATGGCCATGGCAGCTGCATTTCTGTGGATCCAGTGGCCCCAACAGCCTGCATAACTGACTAGTTCATGGGTCTCACTTACTGCCCTTGGCTTGGGGGGTTTGTTAATTTCACCTCGAAGATCCCTCTGCAACTGACTCACATAGTGCTGTTATGCTGCTGGAGTGGATCTCAATCTAGAGATCGTTGAGTTGCACTTTTCCCCTTTCTTGCCCACAAATCCATCTTGATGCCTTTTCAGAACCACTAGCAAAACTTCTGTAGAAATAGAGAAGTGGTGAACACACTAGATTAACAGAACAGACAGCTATTGTCATCGGGACTACTTACAAGGTTCTGAGTTTGGGCATGTGGTTGAAACTTGCCACTGAAAGTCGAGTGATGTTGTTATTGTTGAGAGTGCTGCAAAACACAAAAAGATTCAACTTAGCATGCTGTAGTTATCAGGATTCCAGATACTGTCCAAAAATTTACGAAGAAAATCAGATGGTATTACTTGAGATACAAATTTGCTATGATTTTGCAGAAAATACAGCTAGTGCACAATGTCGGGGGCTGCTCTTTAAAATCGGGATTTCAGGAAAAGAGTGTTTACACCTGTGCGTTTACACCATGTGAGCCGCCTTGGCTGCCAATGGATTCCAGATGAAGTGTTGGCATTTGACCCTTATGTCGCAAGTGATTCAAACCCTAGCTACCTGAGAGACTGTCTCCCTGTCCAGTCATTGCACATGTTGAGATCATCTGAGGTATTAAAGGTGGGAATGCCATCCTAGTATAAAGCAGGAGACAGCTGGTGGCAGGACATTCTCAGGGAGGGATCCCTGGTTCTGGAATTCAATTCACTCTCTGGTTCCTCAGGACCCAGATGTGATGACTTTGAAGACATGCTGCAAGATCCACCTGGCCCCGGTTTTCCTGGGAAGGATGACCCGAGGGCTTACTGAGGCTATGTGGGAGATGGGGTTGGTAGTTGCCATGGAGAGTTGCATGATGATTTTAGGTGGCTTGTTCTGTATAAGGTATGGACCTCTTGGGAGCCTTAATATTTTACCAGAATAGTTCTATGTATGTTGTGCAATGTGCTTACAACTTGGCACAGGCACAGTGAATAAATCTAAGTAAATAAATACTTGGTTAGCAAAGAGTTGTCTTAGCATACATTAATTGCAAAGATAACGAGTAATAATGTATGAAAACTTTATGAAATATCTTTCATTTAATTATTACATTTGGTTTGACATAAAAAGAAGACAAGCTTGACTCCAGAACAAGGAAGAGAGCAATATGATTTAAAGAGTTAATATTCCCCCATACTTTTGTCTTACAACTTGTTCATTTGAACAGCATGAAGTACATTTTCAAAATGTTATTTTGCGCTTTACTAATCAATTCTAATGGACTGAGAATTCCATTGGCTAAATCTTTGCGCTCCTTCTTGGAAAAAGCAAGTGTTTCAGTTGTATTTTTTTAAAACATGAAAGCATCATTTGCATAATTTATGCTCGTTTCTCAAGACTTTTGCATTAAAAGTACAAAGTACTTCTGAAACACACATGGGTAAATTGCCAGCACCATGAATGGAATCAGGTTGAGCACCTCCAATTAGCTTTAATGGTAGCTATGTGAGTTAATTTTTGGTGCAATGTGTTGCAAATTTACCTCACTGTGCTTACTGATTTCTGTTCTGTTCTCTTCACCCACACACAAGGGAACTCCTCTGTGTGCCCTGAGGGGTACAGAAACCAAAGAGGAGTAGAATCAGGAAGAAAGGAAAAAAAGATAAGGACATGTGTCCGACTTGAAAAAAGTGACATTTTGCATAGGGCTAGTGCAAAGATGAGACTGCCAGAAAAGGGTCTAAAATGGTGATATGATCACTGTTAGGTCTTTATATGAATCTCTGTCACAAATGTCCAAATGAAAAATATACAGTTCCTATGAGTCTCCCTGCATGACTTATTATTGGGTGACTTCCAAGGTACACCTTTTTAAAACAGGAAATGCAAACCAGTGAGCATTTATGTAGTTCTGATACTACTTAAATAGGACAGATTTTATAAACACTTTATTATATTTCTGGTGTTTGGTTATTTAACTAATTATTTCTTTCTTTGACCATTCTTGTATTCCCCTTATGTTGCACCAATTTAATTCTATGGATTTATTTGCTGGAGTACAGCAAAATAGTAGCTAGTAGTAACTTAATGGATTAGACCATAAACAATTCCATCTAATAAACCAAATCTGTGGCTTTCATTAAAGGGACACTGCCAACTTAAAAAAAAAAATCATACTTCTATCTGAAATATTTTCACCTCCTGTTACACATAACCCCCAAAATTCTGTTTCTATTTTAGCAGTTTGTTTACTCATTGAACTTAACAGCATTGTGTGAATTGCCAGGATCACGCCTGCATAGTCAGTTTCCCCCATTTGCTTCAGTCACACAGCTACAGCGGAAAGAAAAACATTTTAAAAAATAGGAAATTTGAAAGCCATAGAAATTTTCTGGAGGATTCACTGCCAGTAGTAATACCTGAAACTACTTTTAACTCTTCTTTTGAATTGTCTAGATTTCATGTTGACTGCATCCCTTTAATTATAATAACCTCTGAACCGCCTCAATGTTACCAAAGTATTTCAACGGTGGAAAGTTATTTTTTTTTAGAACTGTACAAGACCTGTCACTTTAGCAAAAAATTTTAAAACATGATTGAATCAGGGTACAGGACATACTAGAGGCTCTATTATACACTTGTATGTTGACAGAAGATACACATTCCATGCACAGTATTAATACAGACAGAATAAATCCAATCAAATGCAAACCCAATATATTTAGCGTTGCTAATTATTCAATGTACTATTGCTATTGACTGACCTGAATGTCGTCGTCTTCTTTTTTTTTTTTTAACTTTTATTTATTTATTAGACAATATGGCTGCTGTGAAGGTGCAATTTAGAATTCCATTCAACATATTTGTCTCAACCTTGTTTGTAATTTAAGTTCTTCTATAATACTGTTTGTCATATCAAATGGTTTAATTCAAGATTACGTTTATTTACATATTTAACTAATGGTAATAATATATAATAATATATTAATATATATATATAATAAATATAACAAATATATATAATATAATAATATATATATTCATTCATTCAGGCACAAAATACTGCATGATTACCTGCCTTTGTGGTGCAATACTAATAATTTGTATGGTTTTGATTCTGTGACCATTGAAGTCTATGGGAATTTTTACCATATTTGAGCAGTCAAAATAATGGTAGTAAAGCAGCACTAATAATATTTGATTTACTTAAAACACACATTCAAAATTCATTTCTTTTGGACATATATAAAATGCACTATTAAAGGAGGCTATATATTTAAAGTAAGGTAACATGATAACTGCCCTAACCAGCACTGTGAAAATATAAGTTACCCTGTGATACAGGTGAGTTCCTTGGAAAGTGCGGATAAAAATCACACAGTACATCAGGTATGCTGACAAACCACCCATTTATACACTTTACAAGTCACATGTGTTAATATCAAATAAGCAGCACATTTTAACACATTTTAAAAAAGAGAAAGCAACATTTTAGTTATCTGGTTACTTGACTCTAATGACTTAAAACCAAGAAATGTGATAAAATGTTAAAAATTAAAAACAAATAGTCACAGCTATCCACTCATAGTAATCATAGATTAGCTCAATAGCTGCTGAATAACTGCCACCTTTCCCCTAAGTTGCTCATATTTTATCCTTTGGATTCTATTCATAAAAAGATAATGTGCGTTCTCAGAAAAGCTTCTTGATTTTACATAATTACTAACAAAAATTAAGTTAAGACTTAAAGCTCCCTCCCCCCACCAATTTAATTTAGCGTTGGGTTTCCAAGTCGTTTGAAGTCAGGGTGATTTAAAACGACATCCAGAGAAGCACTATTATTGATAGAGAAAAAAGTCTCCTGCTTTCTTTAAATGTATAAAAGTAACCAAGGAATGTGACACTTTGATTGACAGAGGAAATATTTAAAGAATGTATCCTGTGCCTCAAATTCTTTAGGAATTAGACATTTTACTCATCATAGTCACTATTTTCAGGTCAAAGGTCATTGTAGATTATTTTGTTACCTTTATCCTCATTTGACAGCAATTTCAACATGAGAAAAAAGTAAGCAAGGCAATGTGCAACCCAACCCTTCAATCAATGCCATAAATACATTGTGTATAAAAAAAAATCAGTTGTAAAGCATTTAATAATGAATGGACAGGCTACATAGCAGATATCACCGTTCTGTTTACTGAAAAAGTAGCTTAATGAAAACAGTTATCACAAATGTATTCAATGTATTTATCATTTTGATATAGATAGATAAACAGGCAGATAGAGGTTATCTACAACAAATTACATAACAAACGCAATATTAAAGTGTGTAGCACTTCAACAATGAAAAATATTTCACAAAAATAAATGGATGCATTAGTACTTTTTTTTCAGGAAGTGTCTCTTTCTTACAATACATGTCATCTGATTATTTTGTGAAATGCTTTTCTGGGTGAGCAAATTAATGTGTCTTTATACATATATTTACCATTCTACAACACATCACAGTAGATTATTTTAAGACATCTTTTCACTAGACCATTTTGTTCCCAGGCTGCAGCTAGCAGATAAGCTTTTACATTAGTACTCCCTAGATACTGAGCTCCAGTTAAAAGTAAGAGATACAAGCAGTACTTACAGCACTTCCAGGTCGCGTAGAGCCCTAAATGCCCCATCTTCAATACAGCTGATCTGGTTGTAATCCAGTTGCCTGTTAAACAGATTACGAGGGTATAGGTAAAAGAGATGAACGCTGTGTAAGAAAGCCTCCTAAAGGGTCTGTGTAGCTAGGCCACAGTAACTGAAACGCTCTCACAAATACACTCATCTGCTTAAGAATGTCACACGCCATTCTGGCCTTGATGCTGCCACTGAAATCTCTTTTTGTTCTGAACTGTCTGCATAAAACAGCAGCTCTGGGAAAGCTCCAGTAAATAATAACTGCACCTTATATTAAATGCCAAAGGAATGCAATTTCATTACATCAAGAAAAGCTATCCATTAAAAGCTCTCAGCGTCATCTCACTGAAACAATTTCATTAAGGTAAAGGACTGTAAATCACTTAATGTCACATGCATCCCCTCAGTGACCTAACAGAATCCATTTATCAGAGAAGACCAGCTGCATGTTAATTTCACTATCCTTGGCAAGAATGAGCAAGAGAGACCACTTTTAGAGTTTTTCAAAGGCAGTTTCCTTCTAGAATTGTTCGAAATGAAGAAACAACATTGTCCTAGGCATACACATTTTCTTAGTTACATTCTTTAATTCTGCTCCAAATATATCTAGCATTTGTTCTGCAATAACGTTCAGTGTACGATTTTTGCATAGTTTGTGTTCTTTGTAATTATATGCAGATAGGATGTAATAAAGGAGCACTTGAATTCTGGAAATAAAACTCAGCAATGCCATCCCATACATTATTAATCTTAAAGTATTAAGTTATGAAAAATTTACAAACGTTTCTCTGAAGGATATTACTTTTTTCAACTCAAAACATTAATACAGTACATACTACATGACTCCTCTGAAAAAAGAAAGATACACACTTTTCTGAAATTAACAACCACTCAGATACGAAATCCACGTTTCTACACAGCTGAATAATACTAAGAATATGAGCATAATACAAATGAACTTTACCCCTTGTGTTTCTCATTACATACTACCTATCAGAGCTAATAAGGCTTTTACTAAAGCACTTTCAGAGATTTTTGTGAACCTGTGGTAACCCTTTACTTGGATAAGAAATCATTACATCTTTTTTCATTGTAATATAGCAACTTTTACATTGCCTCTGAAGTTTCATATGTATTTTTTTTTTTAGTTTCTAGTAAACAGAAACACTATACTATTGTAGCTGTACTGAAACAGTGTTTCTGTTTACTAGAAACTAAAACCAAAATATAATTTCCTGAACACATTTTTTAATCATTTTGGCACAATATTTGTACTGCAGTGTGTTTTTCTTTAAACCTATGTTCCTAAGAACTCTTTTGATTTTAACTAATTAATTTCATTTAACAATTATGTTAATAGCCTTTTTATTTTAAAGAGGCAAAATATATCTATAGTACTATTCTCTAACCTCTGGAACAATTTATCAAAGCCATTTAAATTAGTACAATGGCATGAAATGTTACCCTTGACGCAACACAAAAGAGAAATTGTTTCCAGACAAATTGGCAAAATCTTTTAATGCCATCGAATTTGCCTAATGCAGTCTGCAGGTTAATCTGTAAAAGGGTGAGCTGTATGTTTGCCCATATCTTATTATCCTTAGCTGTCAATGTATAAATCAGTGCTGACACAGCTTCTTCTAAATCATCCATATTATACACAAAGGGAAAGCTTTAGCAGTAGGCAAAGCACTCGAGCAAATCTTGTCCTACAAGAACTGAAAGGCAGATTGCTTCCATTAAACTGGCAGCAGTTGAGGTGCACCTGAAAACTTTTGGACCTTTTCTTTTAGTGACGCATCCACAGCACTGCAATCGTTAAGGGCAAGTTGCCATTTCCAGCCTAAACCATTTTTTCCCCATGGATTTCCAACACAGCTGCTTTTGTTCACATGGGGCTGAAACATGGCATGAAGCTAGTCAGTTGAAATGCATTTTTCTTCACAACAAATAATGCTTAATTTAAAAAAAAATTATCTAAAAAGTAGTGTTTCCTGTTTCTTTCAGATGATTGGCTCTCTGTTGTGACTAAATGTCAGAAATACATTAAGCAGTAAGCGTGGCAAACAGCTTTTTAAACCATTAAGTTATTTAACTTTGAAAAGTGGCTTTCTAGTTTATCCTATTTGTATTAAGTTGCAGACATCCACCATACATAATCATATAATTCAGTGGTTTCACTAATGGTAAATTCTGATAGGCAAAACTGTAGAACTTCTATAATGTCACTGAGAGCATATAATGGGACTGGTAGCGTTGAGGAATTATGAAGTTTATGGATAAGGTTGACTTCTGATTTCAGGGTAGTAACCTTGGCCAGAATTAAGGCTATTTGAAGACCGCTCAGTGTCCACTTTTATACTTCCCAGCTGTTATTTGTTTTTAATATGTTAACTTTTTAAAAAGCACTTTTTAAAATCTACAGTGTTGTTGTAAAGCTTCCTTAACTCTGTTAAGTTAGTGAAGCATATCTGCAGTCTTAACTCCATTTTAAAGTGTTTTGAGAATTTCTTTAGCTCTTTTCGAATGACTACAAATTCCTCCAGAATAGGAGTCTGTATGGAGGCTGCTAGCTGAGTAGGAATGGACTTGCTACCCCACAGACCATACTCATCCTTGCACAGCTTCTTCCATCCCACTCAAACGTTCATCCCGGGTGGCTCCATTTCCCATGCCCTTGACAAGCGGTTCTCAACCTGAGGCCCATGGGCTGGCTGCAGCCCAATCAACAGAGATGTGGCCCGTGTGACATCCTCAGGGCCATACAGGTGGTATTGGATGTGGCCCACAATGGTAAATAGATTGAGAACCACTGCCCTTAACAGTCACTATTCCCCCCTCCCATGTGCCCCTTTTTCTGTCCCTTCCCTACACTGTGGCTATTTACATTGGGCAATGTGTTTTTTTGTAAATTTACAGGATTCCTAATGTCAGTTCTCATTCTTAAAAACCTTTCAGTTGCTTGGGAGAATTAACTCATTTTTGCATCCATATTTGCAGTGTTACCTGGATACTTCCTGTATTTAATACATAGCATTTTTTAAAATGTCACAGCAATGTTAACCAATTGCAAAGGCAAAGTTGTGACATTTTTAAGGGCTATGCAAAAACTTTTTTTTAAATGTAGCTTTATGCTGTAGTCTTATCAATAAATCACGTGCAAAAATGCTGTTAATAAAACATTATTAGTTATCATAATCATACACATTGACTGTGGTCTTCTATTTTCTCCCATTCCTTTTTACTTTTACATAACTGCTGTATTTAATGGTTAGAGCTAAAAAACAAAAACTAAAAACAAAAATTTAAAAACCCTCAAAAATCAAATGTTCAACATCAGAATATCTATGTACATTTAAGAATTGATATCTATCTTCATACAAAAGAAATTTACACCCTATGCCACCAACACAATAGCATTCCAGAAGTCCATAGTCCATGGAGGTTGAGATACATTTAGTCTAACTTCACTTTAAATTGTCAATTTTTCTACTTCTCTTCCCTTCTCAGCATTCCTCGGGGTTTGAAAATATTGTTTTGTAATGAAAGAATAGAGACCATGAACCATTAAAGTTGTTCAGTTTGTACTGAAATGAATATATCCAGGCTCCATTTCTTAATGCACTGCTTAATAAGTCATTGTAAAAAGTCAAACTGATTTCCATCTCTTTACTGTGCTTACCTGACAGGAACAACATTCTTATAAACCTTATAAATTGGTTAGTCTCTAAGGTGCCACTAGTACTCCTTTTCTTATAAACTTTTGCATTTTCACATTTACTATTCCTCAGATCATGCCCTGTGTTTGTGGAGGGAGGGGGACGATAACTGTCACTGCAGTATTATTTTTGGAAACAGTTACTATTTTCTACTAATTTGTCTGCATTTTGAGATAGAATTAAATTATGTTTACTCAATTGCCTTTTCTGTTGCAATTTCCCCAATTCTGTTTTTAACGTAGTAATTTCATGGCACATAATCTAGAAAGAATGTAACAGAATCTATAGAAGATTTTTGTACTGAGTTTCCATCAAATTACAGACAATAGGACTGTATCTATCTGATTCCACTCTTCTTCCATATGAAATACAAAATGCTTTCCTCCCATTTATCTGCATGGTTTATTTTGTTCAAACTATGTAAGCTTTTATTTTTAAAAAATCTATTTAGTTAATTGTCACTGAAAATCAAGGAATAAAACTGTTACTAAAATAAGTTGTGTGTCAAGTTATCGATCTTTTTATTTCTGTTAAAACTAAACAGCTGGCATTATGGATACATCCTTTAAGTATGGGATTTGGGAATAAAAACTTTTTATATCTTTTTAATAATCTTTAATAATCATTTAATCTTTAGTGCTTTTTAATAACTAAATAAAGTCCTCTACATCATACCCTTCAATCCAACAAAAGTCACTAATGTTGTATGGGAGCAGAAAACCAAAATAAACCAAATTTAGAGTTTTGAAGTCCAAACATTTTGGAATTATGATAAATCAAAAATGTAAGAATATGTATGAGAGATGTAAACCACTTATGGTTTTGAACGGACAAATCCCTAATTTACCGTGCCCAGTTTTCCCCAAATTTTCTATAAAAATTCTAACCTGAGCTAAACTTTCAGATGGATATTAAAGGTAAACAAGTGGGTCAAAATCAGGTTTATAATGGGCAACTAGCTCCACCTTCATCTATGCCCTGGTCTACACTAGGACTTTAGGTCGAATTTAGCAGCATTAAACCGATGTAAACCTGCACCCGTCCACACGATGAAGCCCTTTATTTCGACTTAAAGGGCTCTTAAAATCGATTTCCTTACTCCACCCCTGACAAGTGGATTAGCGCTTAAATCGGCCTTGCCGGGTCGAATTTGGGGTACTGTGGACACAATTCAACGGTATTAGCCTCCGGGAGCTATCCCAGAGTGCTCCGTTTTGACCGCTCTGGACAGCACTCTCAACTCAGATGCACTGGCCAGGTAGACAGGAAAAGAACCGCGAACTTTTGAATCTCATTTCCTGTTTGGCCAGCGTGGCAAGCTGCAGGTGACCATGCAGAGCTCATCAGCAGAGGTGACCATGATGGAGTCTCAGAATCGCAAAAGAGCTCCAGCATGGACCGAACGGGAGGTACGGGATCTGATCGCTGTATGGGGAGAGGAATCCGTGCTATCAGAACTCCGTTCCAGTTTTCGAAATGCCAAAACCTTTGTCAAGATCTCCCAGGGCATGAAGGACAGAGGCCATAACAGGGACCCGAAGCAGTGCCGCGTGAAACTGAAGGAGCTGAGGCAAGCCTACCAGAAAACCAGAGAGGCGAACGGCCGCTCCGGGTCAGAGCCCCAAACATGCCGCTTCTATGATGAGCTGCATGCCATTTTAGGGGGTTCAGCCACCACTACCCCAGCCGTGTTGTTTGACTCCTTCAATGGAGATGGAGGCAATACGGATGCAGGTTTTGGGGACGAAGAAGATGATGATGATGATGACGAGGTTGTAGATAGCTCACAGCAAGCAAGCGGAGAAACCGGTTTTCCCGACAGCCAGGAACTGTTTCTCACCCTGGACCTGGAGCCAGTACCCCCTGAACCCACCCAAGACTGCCTCCTGGACCCAGCAGGCGGAGAAGGGACCTCCGGTGAGTGTACCTTTTAAAATACTATACATGGTTTAAAAGCAAGCATGTGAAAGGATTACTTTGCCCTGGCATTCGCGGCTCTCCTGGATATACTCCCAAATCCTTTGCAAAAGGTTTCTGGGGAGGGCAGACTTATTGCGTCCTTCATGGTAGGACACTTTACCACTCCAGGCCAGTAACACGTACTCGGGAATCATTGTACAACAAAGCATTGCAGTGTATGTTTGCTGGCGTTCAAGCAACATCCGTTCGTGTGTTATCCTCAGGAGAGTGAGATATAATCCATGGTCACCTGGTTGAAATAGGGTGCTTTTCTTCAGGGGACACTCAGAGGAGCCCATTCCTGCTGGGCTGTTTGCCTGCGGCTGAACAGAAATGTTCCCCGCTGTTAGCCACAGGGAGGGGGGAGGGTTGAGGGGGTAGCCACGCGGTGGGGGGAGGCAAAATGCGACCTTGTAACGACAGCACATGTGCTATGTATGTAATGTTAACAGCAAGGTTTACCCTGAAAGAGTGTAGCCAGTGTTTTATAAAATGTGTCTTTTTAAATACCGCTGTCCCTTTTCTTTTCTCCACCAGCTGCATGTGTTTCAATGATCACAGGATCTTCTCCTTCCCAGAGGCTACTGAAGATTAGAAAGAAAAAAAAACGCACTCGAGATGAAATGTTCTCCGAGCTCATGCTGTCCTCCCACACTGACAGAGCACAGACGAATGCGTGGAGGCAAATAATGTCAGACTGCAGGAAAGCACAAAATGACCAGGAGGAGAGGTGGCGGGCTGAAGAGAGTAAGTGGCGGGCTGAAGAGAGTAAGTGGCGGGCTAAAGAGAGGGCTGAAGCTCGAATGTGGCGGCAGCGTGATGAGAGGAGGCAGGATTCAATGCTGAGGCTCCTGGAGGACCAAACCAGTATGCTCCAGTGTATGATTGAGCTGCAGCAAAGGCAGCTG